>NC_088169.1:115036566-115636566 GCF_028769735.1 Zonotrichia leucophrys gambelii
AAAACCAGAAACTTCCAGAGACACCCAAAGATTTGATCTGCAGCCTGGGAAGAAGCTTGGATTGATGGAAAAATACAACACACAGGCATGAACAGAAAAATAATAGATAAAGCAGGTAGGTCTGTGGCTGTTTGTAATTAATGGCCAATCACACTCAGCTGGCTCACACTCTCTGTCCCAGCCACAAGCCTTTGGTATTCATTCCTTCTTTTTCTACTCTTAGCTGGCCTGCTGATGAGATCCTTTCTTCTATTCTTTTAGCATAGTTTAATGCCATAGATACAATAAAATAACAAACGAGCCCTGTGCCCCACGGAGTCAGGGCCTGTCCCTTCCCTCACCCTGCCCTGTGAGCAGCCCCGGCTGGGCTGGCAGCAGTGGCAGCCCCAGGCAGTGAGGGCAGCAGAGAGGGCAGGAGGAGCCCTGGGTGCCTCTGACTCACCCACAGCAGGGCACGGCTGGGCTGGGGCTGCTCAAACACCAAAGGTTTGGGCAACGCTGGGAGGAGTTTGGGGATTCTTCCTGGCCTGAAAGAGAGGAGGAAAAGAAAATTATTGCACTGTGGAAGTCAAAGGATCCAGCTTTCACACTTGTGCTCTGCTGGCTCACTGTGGGGTTTTATCCATGAGAGGTGACACCAATTCAACATAACAGTGCCCTTTCCCAGCATTTCTATTCCCAACCATTTCAGACATTAAAAGGAAGCTCATTTTTCTTACTGCATTCTTTGCCTCATTTAACAGAACCATTTTTATCTCCCTTGTCAGTCCTTCAGCACTGGGCTCTGTACAAAGGGATGGTGCCTCACAAGCAATCCCAGAGAGAAACCCCTCCAACGCTGCCAGGGGAAGGTTCCAAGGCACTCCAGAGCACAGCCAGCTGTCCCTGCCCTGCCAGGCCACACAGCCCTGTCCCATCCAGCTGGGCTGGGCAGGCCAGGCAGGGGCTGCCCTTCCTCTGGGAGCACAGAGAGACAGCCTGGGCAGCACCTGGGAACAGCAGGGCAAAGGCAAAGGGAAAATGCTTTCTGTCAGAAAATGAGTGTCTGCAATCACAACTGGACAAATTCAGTAACAGCACTTTCATATGATAAATATGGGCCCTGCCCATCCTGCCAGCCCAGGGGAAAGCAGGAAGGAGAGCTACAGGAACAGCAGGAAGGCAGAGTCCCTTATTTGGATGGATTTCCCAAAGTCTCTGCTGCACTGTACACTCTGTGCTCTTTAAAAGAATGGATTGCTGCTACAAAAATGATATTTTATCAGCCACAGCCAGGGCAGGGTGAGCTACAGCTGCAGAGCCAGGTGTGGGGGAGAGCTGGAGAAGTGAAGAACAGGCAATCTTGTCAAAAATAAATCTTGTTTAGATTCACCAGTGCTGGGAACAAGGCAAACACGCTGTCCTGGATGCATCAGGGCCACAATGGCCCTGGTTTGGCTGTTGTCCTTTGCCCCCAAGCTTTGGCCTCACCCCTCTCCAGAGGAGCAGGGAATTCCTGCAGGGTCAGGGGACTCTGCTCCCACTGCAGGGATGTGCCCAGGAAAGGAGGGAGCTGCTCACAGTGCCTGAGCAGTGAGGAGCTGTGCACGGGCAGCTGGGGCTGGAAACCCTCACTCAGGATGGCACACTGGCTGTGCCAGGAAGCACCTGCACTCACCTGTGCCCATTCCTGTGATGTGTCAGTCAGAAATCATGTAACCAGCACCTTGCTCCTCACTGCACCACTTAGAAATACATTAAAAACAGAAAAACCCCAAACAAACCAACCAAACAACACCCACAAACGAGAGGGCTCAGTGCAGCATCACCTCAATGTTCTGCTCAGGGATGGACAGAAAGGAGGAGGAAAGCTGTTCTGCCAGTGCTGCCAGGCCTGCACCAAGCAGCCTGAAACAGCCAAAATTGCCTCACCTGCACTTCCCTCCCTGCCCTGGCTGCTGAGGGACAGAGGCACCACAGCCCAGGCTGGCAGCACTCACACCCTGCTGGCACAGACACCTCCATGTTCCATCTCTGGCCCAACAACCCCAGGGTGTTTCTGCTGTCCTGTCACACTTGGCAAATGGCACTGACATGGATGCAGGCACAGACACCCTGTGTGGCTCTGGGGTCAGAGCCCCTTTGGCACAAAAACCCCAGAGAAGGTTGGAAGGAATCTGATAAATCTTCCTCACACAAAGCTCCAGTTTATCAGATTATGCTCTTTTCTGACCCAGACATGGGGCAGCTGAGAGGCATTTTAAAAACTTGGATTCCATGTTCAGTCTCATGTGAAGGGTGAGACAATACAGATGTTATAATTCACCCATCACAATCAGCAGTCAGCTATTTCCTAATTCCAATACACTGTAAGTGTTTCTTGGCCTATCAGCTTTTGTCACACCATGCTGTAAGTGCCTTAAAGCCAATCATCTAAAATTACCCCTTGTGAATCTCATTACAATGCATCTTTCATAGTTCTATTTCTCTAAGGTATCCAGTCTTATTTACAAACCATCCTTTAAAACTTGTTTCTAGCTCCAGTTCTCTCTCAGCAATGCCTGTCCTGTTCCATGGCATTTCTAAGTCAGCATTTCTTATCTCAGAATTTCCATACAGATCCACACTATGTGAGCCTTCTGTCAAACTCTGGAAATTTCCTGCACATCCATTTCCATCCCAGAGCTGTTCCCTGCCCAGCCCAGGGGCTGTGGGTGCTGCTGCAGGGCACAGGGGCTGGAGGGCACTGCAGTGTGACATTAAACCAGCAAAGCAATTGCCAAGCACAAAGAGATCCATCCTCACCTGCTCTGATGGCTGAATCCCTGCGGCTCATCCTCGGCTGTCCCTGCTCCAGGGAGGATGGCCTGGGCTCACACGCTGCCCTGCCAGCAGAAGGGAAAGGGTTAATGGAGCTTTGGGGCACATTCTGTCCCCAGAGGGGTTGGGCACAGGCACGGGAAGCTCTCACACACACAGAAAGGGTTAATGGAGCTTTTGGGCACATTCTGTCCCCAGAGGGGTTGGGCACAGGCACGGGAAGCTCTCACACACAGGGAAAGGGTTAATGGAGCTTTTGGGCACGTTCTGTCCCCAGAGGGGTTGGGCACAGGCACGGGAAGCTCTCACACACAGAAAGGGAAAGGGTTAATGGAGCTTTGGGGCACGTTCTGTCCCCAGAGGGGTTGGGCACAGGCACAGGAAGCTCTCACACACAGATTATCCCGAGCCAGAGCCCTCCAGGGCACCCTGGAGACAGAGAGCAGGAACAGACCCAGCTGCAGCGCTGATCCTGCTCCTGCTTTCCCCCAGGGGCAGGGACAGCATTCCCTCCCGGCCCCGAGAGCCCCAAGGACAGTCACTTATTGGGGTGGCACTGGAGCTGCCGCTTTGCTGCCACTCCTGCCCTAGAGCCAGCAGGTTTCTGTGGGAGCAGGAGTTATTTGTGCAGGTCAGAGGCTGCACAATCCCAGAGCGTTCCCTTATGGACCCAAAGCTTCCCACGTGCCTTTTGCAGTCCAAATTTGTAATTTAAGTGCATTTTCCAGAGAGTTTAAATGGGAATGAGGTGCCCCGGTGCCAGCCCAGCATCAGATATGGGGCATGAGGAGACTCACCAGACACATTCCCTGCAGACTCTCCCCTCTCAGCGCTCCAGCTGCAGCATTCGCATTTCTCACCGAGTTCTCTTTCCAGGATTCCCAGCAGGAAACTGGTGGCCGCTTCCAGATGCAAATCCCCAAGGCAGCGCTGCTCCTCTCCCCCCCGAACCCCCCCTGCCTCCATCCTTTCCTCCTTTTATAACCTCGGCCCCACCCAGCATTCACAGGGAGGCTCCCAGGTGTTTCCGAGACCCAAATCATTCCAGGTGTTTCGGGAATTAACAGAAATAAGCTCGTCCCTTTTGGGGTAACAAATTATCTGTTTCCCCATTCCCCCTTCTGTCTCCTGTTCCCTAAGGCAAAACACCCGGATCAGGTGGGGGCCAGGGGAAAATGTCAAGTCCAAACCCAAACCAAAGTTGTTTTTCCGTCGGTTTCCCTCAGGACTGTTCAGTTTCCCCGCTGTTCCTCGGCCACAGGAGCAGCTTCTCTGTGGGGCCCGTGGGTGGCACAGGGACCCCCGTCCCGCTGCCTGCCGAGAGCGGAGCCCGTCCCATCCCAGCGCAGCCGGAGCGCGGCGCGGGTTTCGCTCCACGGAGCGCGATCGCAGCGAGCCGCGAGTGCCGGCACAGACCCGTCCCGCTCAGCAGCGGCTCCGGCAGCGGCGCCGCAGCACACGCGGCCCTGTGGGTGCCGCCCCGCCCGGGCGGCCCCTGCGCGCCCCTGTCCCCTCCGGCCGCACCCGAGGGCGCCGTGCCCTGCCCGAGCCAGGGCATTGTCCCGATCCCGGCACAGGGACGGGGCGGAGAGAGCGACCCCGCGTTCTGCAGGGCGGGCACGGGGCTGGGCACGGAACCGCAGCCCGGCCGCCTTGTCCCGGGACAGCAGCTGTCCTTGGCCATTCCTGCTGCTCCCGGGGCTAAAACCGCCTGGGGAATTGCTTCTGATCACAGCCATCAGGTGTCTGACGGGAGTCCCTGAAACAGAGCTGAGTGTCTGTGACAAATGAGGGTGCTGAAGATGGAGTGACAGCAGAGGGAACCTTGTTCCTGCCAGTTACCCATGGGGAGAGAGCAATTCCCAGCTTTATGCTTGGGAAACAGGGAAAGGGAATTCTGTGTCCTCTCCTGCTCAGGATACACATCTTCACTGTCCCATAAAGGGACCATTTGAGCCTTTAGAGAGATTGCCGTGGGTCAAGGATCTGCTGCCTCGGCAGGGCAGAAGGTGGAGCTGCTGTTGGTGATTGTGACAATGACCCGAATAATCAGAGATCAGTGGGAAGTTGTTCAGTGCCCCGGCAGTGACAGAGAATGTGCTGGGCTAGTGTCACACGTAGAGCTGGACAATGACCCTGAACACCCCAAAAAGGCAAAGAAACCCTGAGCCACGCTGTGATCAGGCCCCATAGGGGCGATTTATTGGAAGCGCCAGTGAGGAACAACGGGAATTCCCTGGCCCTCAGCTTGGTCCCGCCTGCCCACACCCCCGCCCTCGGGAAGCGCTGCTCTTCCCGGCTGCAAAGCCAACAAACATTTTTTCCTCCGTCCCTTAAAACTCTTCTCTGAAAGCCTCTGTTCTCCCGCGCTTCTCCTCCTCCAGCATCCTCCTCCTCCTCGCGTCTCTCGCGTCCCTCCCCGGGCCCGTGGCTCCGCTGCTCCCCGGCGCTCCGGCAATGAATAGAATGGATGCGATGAATGTAATCGATGTGAGCCTCGCCGGGCGGCCCGGGGCGCCGGGGGCTCAGGCCAGCGCCGGCCGTGCCAGCACCATCAGGCGCTGCAGCCGCTCGTAGGACACGAACATCACCACGTTCCAGGAGCCCAGCCGCAGCAAGGACGGGACGAAGCTGTGCCGGCACAAGCGGGGCTCAGGGGACGTGCGGGGACATCCCCAGAGCGGGGATCCCCCAAATCCTGCCCGCGGGTCGGGGTGTTTGGGGCTCTGTGCCGCGACCGGTCCGCAGGAGCTGAACTCACCCCTTGTAGAGGCCGGCGGGGCCGTCCTGCATGAGCAGGGCCGGCAGGCAGCTCAGGGCATTGCGGTACTGCCCGGGGCTGCCGTTCATGCACCGCGTCTTCACCACGTCCACCGGCGACGCCACCACCGTGGCACAGAACCCGGCGCCGAAGGCGGCCACGAAGCGGCACGGGACGTTGTGTGAGGGTGGGCAGGGCCGGGCTTGGACGCTGCAGGGACAGGGATGGCGCCCGGCCGTGTGCCCTCCCTGTGCCGTGCTCACCTGTCATCGGGATCAGAACCGGGACCGGCATCAGAACCGGGATATCGGGACCGGGATCGCGGCTGGGAACGGGAGGAGCCCCGGGACCCGCCAAGCCCCGCGGGCGCCGCCTGGCGGACACAGCGCGGCGGTGCAGAGAAGCGCCCTCCGGTGGCCGCCGGCGGAACTGCAGCGCCACTGGGGCTTCAATAGCTAAAATTATTTTTGTTTTAAAATTTATTTTATATTATTGTTGTTTATATTATTATTGCTTTTATTTTTATTTGTTTTATTGTTATTTTTGAATGTATTTTCACTCGTGTTCACGTTGAGCCTCTCGCTGAACCCAAGAGATAAGGAATTTCTTGCCAAGTTTTTGCTCCTACTGACCAACTGAACCCATCCCAAATCCCCTAAATAATTTGGAGGGTTTTTTTTCCCAGCCTAGGCAGGGAATTCTTTTTGAGAAAAAAACCCCCGAGTTAAAAATATGGGGTCTAGGGGGAAGAGAGGGGTCCTGCGTTAAATTAAAAAAGCACTAGGAAAAGTAAATCTCTGGAAGGTTTCATATTCTCTCCCAGCCTGTTTTTTGTGTGATTTGCTCTTGATTCCAACTGCTCCCAGGGGATTTTAAACCTCTGGGGTTAAAATGAGCTGCTGAGCATGACAGAAAATCATGGGAGAACTCTCTGGGTTGGGCAGTGGGAGCCTCTGTGCAGTGCCATAACACAAAACAAGGACAGACTGGCAGGGGAATACTGACAGTTTATTTCACAGAGCAATGCAGAGTTTATTTTGATCTAGCTCTAGTTTCATTCAGAAAGTATCTTCCTCTGCTTTTTTTCCAAAAAAAAGGTAGCAAATATCCAGGACAGTAACAGTCAGTGCATTATGCATGAAATTTGGGTCTTGTTTAAAAAAAAAAAAAAAAAGAAAGTTAATTGTGAAAACAACTCTTTGTTGGTTTGCTTTTATCACTTCCAAGCTCTTAAGCACTTAACCTTTCAATCAAGTCATCTCCAAGGATAGAAACAGAACATGCAGGTGATCACCAACAGATGCTGAGGTTGAACAACATCTCTCACTTGGCAATGACAATCCACCAGGAATGGTTCAGAACAGCACCACATCAAAGGGAGAAGCAACTTCGTTCTCAAAATACCTTCAAATCCACCAAATCTTGCAGTTCTGCATAGCAAGACACGCTGCATTTCAGGGACTGGAGAGTACCATGGAGAAGGACAGTATTTGGGGAAGGTAAGAGGAGGGGCTTGTTCCACTTACACTCATAAAAACCAGGGGTAGATGCAATCGATTTTGGGTGGTGCTTTTTAGAGCATCAAAATTCACATTGTCATAATCAAAGAAGGTTTTTTTCCACATAGTGAGGTTGGCCACTTTTGCCCCCAACTCTCAGACACTAAGCCCAAACTTCAGGGTTTCAAAATGCCACAGGACTTCAGCTTAAAAGGACAGAGCAGCTCCAAAACAAGAAGAAACTGCTCAGGGCTGTTTCTCTCGTGGCTTTGGGTGTGGAATGTGATGTATATCAGCATTCCCCAGACTGCATTCTCCTATTTTTTTTTTCAGTTTTTACCTTTTTTTTTTTATTTTATTTATTTACTTTTAACCTCTGGTCTAAGAGTTTGGGTTAAAGCCTTTTGCATTGGAAATTTGCTGATGGGAGCCTCTGCCTTGAGATCCCAACAGCATCTGCTGCAAGACCATTCCTCCTTTGGAGGACACGAGTGTGCAGCTTTAAAGATCCTGCTTTTACAGCAAGGAGCAAAGGTCTCCTTGCAGGAATAAATTATATCCCAGGGCTGCTTCGCCTTCCAGACTATTTACAACTTCTTCACCCAGGGGCATCTCCTCGGGAAGCTCCCAGTGCAGCAGCAGCTCCTCTTCCAGAAGGGAAGCAAGGAGTGACTGCAAATGCCACTTGGAGTGGCAGGCACTTCAGCCAGATCCCAGCAGAGCCCAGCTGGGGAGAAGAGAGAAAAAAAGGGGAAAAAATAGAGATCCAGAACTGCTGCCAGCAGAGACCAATCTCCAGCCAATGCTCAGGATTTGCCTTCAAAACTCTGGCAGGACGTTCCAAGAAGGCCATTCCCCACGGAGCAGCCAGGCTTTGGGGAAGGCGGTGCCACCAGGAGCAGGTGCCCAAGTGACAGAGCCAGTGCAAGCCCTTCCCTGGCTCTGAACCTCAGCAGGGAAGAGCAGCGAGGATTCCTCTCCCAGGCAAGCTTCTCTTCTCCCAGCAGCCTCCTGCTGCATCAGAGCTGCAATTTCATTGCCCTGGAGGAGGGGAACGGGGGAAAAACAAAACAAAAGAAACCATAACAAAATCAACACTTCACAAGAACACCACAACATTCAGCTACACAGTCGCTGCACCGGGGGAAGGACTGGATTAGGGAAAGGGAGAGAAATGGGACACAGGTCCAATGTGTTGTTCCCAAAACCCCCCAAGGGGACTCAGGCTCTCACATCAAGATCCAAGAACTTCAGCCATAAGGTTGAGGATTTAATGAACACAGTATTTCCACTCATGCCCTGGAAAAATTACACTCAAAAAAAAAAAAAAAGACAAAAAAAACTTCCAGATTTTCTACATATTTACAAAAACAAGCCCCCCAGCCTCACAACCAGGGAGGTGGAGCAGCCAGTGGTGGGGAGTGGGAGCGGGGTTTCTGCCCGAGCAGCAGTTCCTCAGAGCTTCCCATCCCAGGGAGGGAGGCAGGAGAGCACGGCTCTCGCTGCGGGAGCGTGGCAGAGCCTCAGTGATGGCAGAGCCTCAGTGATGGCAGAGCCCTCGGTGGCAGAGCCTCAGTGATGGCAGAGCCTCAGTGATGGCAGAGCCTCAGTGATGGCAGAGCCCTCGGTGGCAGAGCCCTCAGTGATGGCAGAGCCTCAGTTGATGCGCAGCTTGTTCGTGGGAGTCCCAGTGTTGGCAAGCCTCTCAGAGATGGACAGTAGCTCTCAGGTGATGGAGAGCCCGAACGTGGCAGGTCATATACCAGAGCCCTCGGATGGCGAGTGCTCAGGTGAGTGGACAGATCCTCAGGATTGGACTGTCCTCAGTGAATGCCTGACCTCAGTTGGAGTAGCTCTACGTTGCAGCCTTCAAAACAGACCATTGGTGGAGTCCGCCTCACTATCGCACCCGAGTCTTCACAGTGATGCGCAGCTTGGTGTCCGTGGGTGTCACCAGCTCGTTGGCAAAGCCGTTCTCGGAGCAGAAGGACAGCTCATCCGTGCTCTCCACGCCGTTGTTGATCTCTGGGAAGGGCACAGAAAGCAGGGAGGTCATCCCAGGAGCCTCCCCCTGGATGGGGAACTGAGGTGCTGAGCAATGCCAGCACGTGGCATCCCTCTGATCCTACAGGGAATTAGGAACCTGCTCTCATTTACAGCCAGTTCTGAACATGCTCTGCCTCCAGTTTGGAGCTCAGCTCTACATTTCAGCCTTTCAAAACCCAGCCACCACCAAAACAGAGCTGGATGTCCCCTGCCATCCCTATCCCCCTACACCTGATGTCATTGTCACAGGCTGGGCAAGTCACCTGTGGGAGAGTGGTACAAAGTACCTGAACCTGATCCCTGCCCACCCTGGAAAAGGTCTGGCTCCTCCAGTCACTGCTTTCACTGGGAAAAACCTGCACCCACCAATGTTTTAATGGTTCTAATGTTTCACATCCACCCTAAGCAAGCAGCAATAGAATTGTTTCAGAGGCACAAAACTTCATTCTGCACCCCCCACCTCTAAGGGATTTTATGTCTAGGACATGTTAGGGAAGCTTAATTGTGCTGTGCCAAGCTGCTTTCCCTGTCTGGGTTCCCTGGATTTATAGCTGATTTTCAGCCCCTCTGGCTGGCATTTCACACAGCAAGCAATGTTGCCTTTTTGCTCTGTCTGTGCCCAGAGCACTAAACCCTGATCCCTGCTGGGCATCTCCAGACCCTAAATACAACAGAAGAAAACCCATAACAAAGCTCAGGGGGTGGGGGGATTATATTCACATTCCTTCAAAGGTGAGCTTTCCAGCTTCATGCACCACATTTAACCTTTGAAAGCTAAACATTTCCATCTTTGCCCACAGTTTTGCTATCTTTCTTAGAGGTGGAGTGTGATGGACACATTGCCAATGTGTTCCAACAGAAATGAACTCTGGGAGGAGCATGAGGATATCAGGAATGCCCCTGAATTCCAGGTCTACCCCAACCTCATCACCATGTCTGTGGTCACATGTGCCATTATTAGTGCGTTTTTTGGCCTCTGACGATGGTGAGTGGAGAAGATGTGGGACAGTGTGAGATGGGATAACCTGGGAAGCTAAATGCAGGATTTCTGAGCTTGGCACTGCTGGGATGGGCCTCAGAATCACAGAGCAGTTTGGGCTGCACAGGACCTTAGGGATCATCCCATTCCAACCCCCATGAGCCATGCCCATATCCCAAGGTCAGCCCAGTCCCCTGACCCACAGCAGGAAAAACCCCTGAATCACAGCAGCTCCTCCCTCAGTGGGCTGAGAGCTGGGGGAGGCACCAGCAGCCCCATCCCTACCTGAGAAGATCAGCTTCTCCTTCATGATCTTGACGTCCTGGCTGGAGCGGCGCACGGCGGCGCTGAGCATGATCTGCTCGGGGTTGTAGGTCCTGATGCTGCCCAGGCGCCACCTGCAAGGCAGGAGCAGCATCTCAGGGACTGCTCTGCACCAACAGGAGCGCCCTCAGTGCCAGGGACCCTCTGCTCCCTTGCACAACCCCGCGTGGAGGAGCATGATCAGAGATGAGTGACCTCAGGCATCTCTAAGCACCCTAATTCCACCTGGGAATGAGACCCACGGATTCACAAATCCATGAACTATTTCCACAAGTAGCTGTCTCACAGCCCTCTCCAATTGTGCAAAGGAGACAGAGGTGCTTAAACTTTTAGAGGGAACAGAACAAGAGAACCAGCCAAGTAAAGAAACCACAAATTTTTCCTCACTGTGGTCAGGCTTGTGGGAGAAGAGAGCTCAGAGACAATTTAAAGTTGCCAACCTGAGGCACAGCAAGGAAATGGGCTCAGATTGTGACAGGGGAGGTTTAGATTTGGTACAGGAAATATTCCTGCCCCAAAAGGGCTCTCCAGCCCAGGGCAGTGGTGGAGTGCCCACTTTGGAGGGATTTAGCAGCCACGTGCATGTGGCACTTGGGGACACTGAGAGCAGCCCTGGGGCAGACCCCCATGAGGAGGGGCAGGTGGGCTGCTGGAACAGGGGAAACACAGCCTGGTGGGCTCAGCCAAGGCAGCTGTTCCCAAGATCCCACCACAAGGGGATGTTTAGGCCAGGCTTTCACAGCCCACACCCCACCGAGCCATCAGCAAACCCCACTCTCCCTGCCAGAGCCAGGGATGTCCTGAAACTATCTGATGAAGAAACAGCAGGGATTTAGGGTGGCTTATGAGGTTTCTGATCTGCTGGCACCATCTAGTGGCTCCCCACACAAGAGAAGGTGACAACACAATCACCTCCTCTTCAATTTCTAACCCCCTAGCCAGCCACAGGAGCCCACACATCTCCAGCCTGGGTCTACAGCATCAACCTGACAAATCAACACCCACAAAAGAGGTTCTGCAATTTATTTCCCAGGTAAATGTAGCTGGTGTCAGTTTTGTAGGGTTTCCACCCCCTTCCCAAGTCCCAGTGCCTGACACTGGGTGACCTGAATCAGGCTTTGAGCAGGGTACAGATGGAGGCCACACAGAAAGGAAGGGGTGGGATGGCAACACGACACAACTCACAGACCCATGGACAGAAGCAATGCAGAGGAAGCACAAGGAGGCAAAAACATTGAAGTATAAAACAAATATATTTTTTTTTTCTTCTATCATCATCATCTAAACTGAACCACTCTGACCTGGAAGAACATATTTTTTGCCTTAGTATCCCCTGCATTTTTTGCCTTAGATCCCACTAATGTGGTTGCAAGATCTCACAGTACAAGATCCTCCTCAAACTCTAAATCAGGATGAAAACACATTGGTGCAAGTATTCTCTTTGCCCACCACACCAGGATTTTCAGCATCAAGTCACTGTGTGGCCAAAAGTGACCCCTTGCCCCAGACCCCAGCTATCCCAGGGAGGACAGGGATCCCTCTGAGGCACAGAGAGCCCAGCCCCAAACACGTGCAGGGACCAAGGGCTTTTCTCCTGCTGCCCAGAGGAGCAGGCACTGCTCTGTGCTCTCCACCTCCCGTGGTGGCTGTGGGCAGAGCCAGGAGGGTAAAACACACACAGGGAGAGATGATGGCTCCTCTCACAGGGGTGAGCCAGGAAAGGGTCACCCCATCTCTCTGAAATATCCCCTCAGAAGGGCCACCAGCACATTTAACCAGGATGCAACTCCAACCAACACCATGTAAAACTGTGCTGTGCTCAGAAGCCTCGGGGTCTCCAGAAAGCTGGTTGAATAGAAAAGAGCACCTCTCCTACCCCCTTGGACTCTGTTGTGGTGGCCCAGGTTTGGGACAGCAGCGTGCAAAAAGGCCAGAGACAGCAGGAAGGTCCTGTTCTGGGAGGCTGGCGTCAGAGCAGACCAGACGGACACGGGGTGGGAACAGACTAAAAAATACTGGGACAACAACACAGAGACAGCATACACTGGGTTAGGGCCACGGCCAGACCCCGGGGGCTGCGGAGGGGGGATGCTCAATGCCATGGAAAGGGGGTGGGAGAGGAAAAATGGGGTTGATTGGCACTGAGGTGGTAAGATGGAGCAAGCACAGAGCCAAGCCATCTGCAGAGTCCCCCTGGTGTGCCTGCTCCTGCCTAAAGCCTGCCTCTCCTCATCCATGGGCAAGGGGAGAGCACCCGAGCTCCCTGCACCCACAGGAGGGCTCAGCCCAGCCCTGGTTTGGGAGATGCCACGGGACCAGAACACCAAAGCACCTCATGGACACCTCAGGGGCCAACCCTGACCCCAAGGCAGAGAGTGGGGGCAACCCAGTGCTCAGGGGTGCAAGGCCATGGCCCAGAGCAGGAGAAATGGAGAAGGGAACAGGTGAAGAGCTCGGTCTGGGTGGGGAGGCAGTGAAGGCTTTAGTGCAGACAAGAGCCAGCACTGCCCTCCAAAGGGTGGGAATGACTGGTGAGGGAAGGGCCAAAGCGAGGAGCAATCTGGGGTTCTGACTGATGGCACCTCAAATCCAGCACCCCAGGCTCAGTTCCCTCCCCTGCTGCAGTGCTCTTTGTTTTCACACTCTATTTCCAGCTTCACTGTGGTGCAACTCAGCAAGATCCCAATTGATGAGCCAAACCTTTCCAGTTATCTGCCCCATTCATTCAGACAAGTGCTGCTTTGTATAATTGAATAGATTCCATGATTTTCTTTGGGGTATGGGCTGGTCTCAAACATCTCTGGTAAATCCAGGAAGGAAGGGGATATTTTGCATGGGATTATTTCCACAGAGAAAGCATTACATCCTCTGGGAATCTCCCAATCATTACATCCTCTGGGAATCTCCCAATTACAGTGTGGCCTCAGAACTGGGCTGTTTTAAAAGGCACTGACTCAGATCATTGTCACAGAGGGTCAGATTGCCTCCAAAACATCCACTGGCTTCAGCATCAGCCTTCCCTGGTGCTCATGGCTATGGCCTGTGCAATGTTCACACCCTCACGGTCCCCTCCTGAAGCCAGATGTTGGAAAGCATCAGAAAAGCTGCATCCTGCCCTGACCATCTGCAGTGAAGCCATAGCAGAGAGGGAGAAAGAAAGAGAGAAAGGAAGGCTGAATGAAAAAGAGAAAGAGGAGGAAAGCACCAGAATTACCTGATCATGTGATAGCTGTGAGATGCCAGAATGCAGCAGAGAGAGAAAGAGGAGGAACATGCACAACAGTCAGAGCAGTAAGAAAATAAACAAGGCAAAGAGGCAAAAAAAGGTTAGTTAGAAGTCATCACAGTTGGTATTCCCCCTCTGGAGAGGCTGCCAGGATCCTGTCACTGGGGCTGGAGCAGAAGAGCAGCAGCAGTCCCTACCATGGCTGAGAGAGAGAAGCCATGCAGAGGACAGAGCACGAGCACATTGAAGCCTCTCCTCCCACCCACCCCTCATCCTTGCACGAAAAAAAACCAAAACAACCAACCAAACCAACCAAAAACACACCAAAAAAACCAACCAAGACACTGAGGGCCAAATGCCAAGCCCCTTTCCCCAGAGCTGAATCGCATCAGCAGGTGGCAGTTGGGCAATTGTGCTCTGATTTGGTTTTGAGACATCCTCAACCCTGCTAGCAACTCTTTGATGTGGTGGAGAAACTGCAACGTCAGGGAAAGGGCTCTGTCCTGCACAGGGCTCTGGGGAGAGCCAGCCTTTTGCTGCAGAAAAGTCCAGCTACTGGAGCAGAGCTTCTCTTTCTTCTTTCTCACTAAGCACCAGATTTGATTTGCAGAATCATAACATTTCCCATAGTAACTCCCTCCTGTGGCAGGGGTGTTGGAACTAAATGATCTTTAGGGTCCCTTCCAACCCAAAGCGTTGCATGATTCCATAATATTTCTACATCCAAACAGGAGCAAACTGATTTAAGACAACTGTAACAGGTTTTTTTTGAACACTGTAGTGGTGGAATCAAAAAATCCCTCCTCTCTTCTTCCTTTAAAGCACTGTGATGTCTTTGTCAACATCCTTTTCCCTAAGGCATTTACAGTTTCTCTTCCACATATTTTAGGAGCAAAGGAAGGCATCTGACACTACTAACTTGTGATCTCTCATTCTTTAAAGGTGCATCCAATTCTCCATCCCACCTTGGGGGTGGAATTATTGTTTGCAAGATTTTTTAATGAATATTTCCCCTGCTATTGCAATCCAAGAACTGAGGCTCGGGGCACTCCTCTCTCCCACCCTCACCCAACAATCTGGACAAAACCACAGGTCACAAACACACAGGAGCAGAGCTGTAACAAACTTACTTCTGGAATATAAAAACTCCTACAATTACAAGAAATGAAATGAGATCAGACGTGATCCAGATTAGGTGGTACTCGTCTGGAGGCTGCAAGAAAACAGAAAACAGGAGCAGACCTTAAACATTTGGGTTTGTGCAGCCACAGGGAGACCACACATGGCTGGAGTTATCACTGAGGAGCAAGAAAAGCACAGAGCTGCAGGGGTTAGGTATAAATCACAATATTTATGACCTTCCTAATGCCAGGCTGTCATCCAAAACTATCAGGGGAAACTGCAAACAGGAACAATTCGAAACTCTCCCTCCTTTTTGTGCGCTGACATTTTCTCAGAGCTCTCTGGGCTGAAAGTTTCCTATCCCAGTTGTACCTCAGGGTGAGGGCAAGATGCTGTTTGGGAATCCAAGTCTGGGGCAAAACAGGTAAATATATCTATGTAGGGTCCATTTTAAGTGCAGATGGGACCTTTTAGGCCCAGCCCCATGCTGTAAATGCGATTTCTGTCCTTTCAGGCACTGGTAGGTCTGGTTCCATTTGCCAATCTAAGTGGTCATCACACAGCTGAGCCACCATCATTGGGTCTCTGCTTATTGTCCAGCAATGTCCAAAAATAAATCCTGAATGTGGGATTCAGAACAGGCAAAAACCTAATTTTACAATTTGGCCAAGACACAGAGGCCAGGTTTGCTGGTTCACCTGTGATCCTGCTTCTCCTGCAACTCTTAACAGCTGCTCAGCAGGTCTGCAAAGGTGCTCTTCCCTCATAGGAGAACTGGAAAAATCATGTGGGTTGAGTAGGGAGTGCAATGCAGTCTTCAAGGATCCCACCCAAAGAGATGGGACTGTGCAAGAGCAAACAGATGGGATTGTGCAAGAGCAGCACCAATTCATCACCATCTCAGGGCTCATCTGGACAGAGAGGGAAAACGCTCAAGCCCAGGCAAACCTCCCTGGAAAACCTCTCCCCCCCAGACCCCCCAGTGCATTTCCTGGTGCCAGCCCCTGCAGGGAGTGCTTACCATGAGCCAGATGGGGAAAGGCACCTTGCGGAGGAGCTGGGAGCTGTCGGAGGTGACCGAGGGGACGCCGGCGCACCAGAGGATGGAGAACAGCCAGGGCTCGTTCACCGTGTACAGGTTCACACTCAGGTTGGCCATGCTGTAGTCCCTGCCAGGGCACACACAGGGTGACATGCAGGACGCCACCAAACCTCTCTCCTGCCATCAGCCCCAGCTGGGTTTGTGTGGTTTGGGTTGTGGGAAGTTTTGAACAGGGTGTGGGTGCCTCGTGAGCCCTGCAGGGCAATGTTTGATCCTGACAGCTTCCCTCACCCCTTGTCTGGCACAGGCCCCAGACCATCTCAGATGCTTCTCCAGGAATGATGGACATGGTGTGTTCCTGGAACAACCATCTCATCGTGCTGATGCGAAATTAGCATCTGCCTCAGACGCCTGGAACATTTCGGGGGCAATCTGCTTAATTAAACACTGGCAGACCTGTCTCCAACATCACCTCCTACAAACTCCATGCCCTTGCTTTGGGGACAATTGCAGACTTACAGCTTCCAGTCTCCTGAGGTCATTTTCCAAGCAGCTAAAACTGCCAGCAGCAAACGAAACACTGGCAATTACCTGGTACCCAGATAATTGACATAAATTGCTCTGTTTCCTCATCTATGAAGCAGAAGCATCAACAATCCCCCTCAGACGGGCAGCACAGATTAATCCCTGCAATTTAGCACTGGCAGAACACATTGAGGTGGGAGGGCACACAGTGCAAGACATCTCCCAGCTCTCAGCAGGAACAAGGTGCTCCAAAGGGGTGCTCAAGGGCAGGGGTGCTTGCAGCAGTGCTGCATCCACGTGCTGGATTTGGGGAGAATTGAGAGAACTGTGTTAAACCAGGGCTGCAGCAACATTTGGCTGGGCACCACAGGGCTCAAGAAACATTCAGTGACAGCTCAGGTGGGGTTGATGGGAGACTGGGGCTAAACTGGGATAGATGAGTGAGGTGGCATAGAGCCCTCTCCATGGGACAGAGCAAACAGGAGGAAAAATAAGCAGGGATTATCCTGCAGGTAAAGCACAACCTTGGTTTTAAGGGTGAGCAGCTGGACTGGCTGCTGGCAGCCACAGAAGGACACAGCTGGATCTCCCCAAACAGGGCCACGCTCTCAAACAGCTGCAGGCTCAGCTCTTCCCTACTTCAGCTCTACCATGCAGCCAGACAGCTCCTTTGGAGGTATTTCTCTGCTGCAAACCTGTTTAATTTAAATTTTAAAAACCAGAAAAGCCCTACTAGAAACAATCTGCCCTCCCTGGGAAAGGGGGCAAAGCTGGGAGCTAAAACACCACAGAGTTCACACACAGGAATACCTTGCTGTGCCAGGGCCATTACAGAGAAGAGCTAAATAGGTGATACAGGACAGGAGTTTCTCTTTCTGCAAAGAGAAATTCCTGAAAGCATATCCAGACTTTGGGCTAATCAAAATTCCATGCTAGCAGCTCTGGAGCAGACAAAGGGCAGCTGTAAATGAGGATGAAGCAGCACTCTGAGGGAACTCAGTGTGAAAGGCCTTCACTTTTTCCTAGAACTGTGAGTGCAATAAGAATCAGCCAATTCATACATTTGTATTTCAAAGAGGCCCATCATATCCTGAGGCAGCATGTGGAGATTTCAGAGGCAGCTGTGCCTTCCCAGAAACAGCCTGGGTTCCGGATGACGGGCAGGGAAAAGCTTGCCCAGCTCAAGCTTTCAGGAGCAAATCCACCTGGAAAGATCCCTGTGTGCAGCAGACAGGCTGGGATGCTCAGGGAGGGATGCTGAGGGCTCTGGCAGTACCTGACCTCCTCGTTGGTGACCTTGGTGTAGCGCAGGTTGAGCTTCACGATGCCCTTCTCCCGCAGGCGCTCTGCGTCCAGCTTCAGGCCAGAGGTCTGCTGGAAACCAGGGGCGACCTGCCTGACCAGCTGCCTCTCCGTGTCCGGCAGCCACATCACCTGTGGGGGCAGCAACAAAGGGCACAGGGTATGGCAAATGTGGCTCCCAAATCCAGCCCACGGCATGGAATTCCCTGAGCTCACACCGTGATTCCAAAGCGTGTCAAGTCAACAGCTCAGCTGCAAGAGGTAAAGTGGGTCATGGAATCACAGAGTGGTCTGGGTAGAAGGGGACCTTTACAGTCATCTCATTCCAGTCCCTTGCCATTCCAACACCTTTCTCTAGCTCCAAGTAGCCAGGTCTTAATAACTCAGTGACACTCATCTACCAAAGCATCAGAGCAGCACAGAAGCAGCCATGTGCATTTTCAATAGGGAACCAAAAACCTGAGGGAGAAATCCCACCTCACATCCCCACATCTATATTTCAATGATCTTTCTCTTGCTCTTCATCTCCATCTCTGTTGTGGTCTTAGTGGGGACTTAAATAAATTTCCTTATACCCAGAGAGAAAGAACCTCTCCTGAGCTGTAGCAGGTGCTCCATTCCAACCTCTGTGCCCAGCACAACTTCTAGTGATGCCCCACTGGAGACACACAAGGATTCATGGAAACCATAGGGATTTTGGAAAGTTCCCCAAACCCACAGAACTCACAGCCTGCTGCCGAATCCCCGATGCCAGGATGGTTTCCAGGGTGATGTTGATGTAAGTGCTGTAGTAGGGATGAGCTGCTGGCAGGTCCTGGAAGTTCAGGATCAGGGATGTGTTGTCCTTGATCACCTCCAGCATATCCTCCAGCTTGCAGACCGACTGGTTGGCAGCCTCCAAGTAGTCAGCCCTTGAGAGAGACCCTGCTGTCCAGAAAGGGTCATTCTGGAAGCAAAGAACATCCCAGGATTACTGCCACAAAGCCCAGGATCCCCCAGTGCAAAGACTTTCTTACTTTTTTCTTTGTGGAGATGACTGTCCCAAAATTAAATTTAAAAAAAGGGGAACAGTGTATAACACGCTGGTTTTTCCGTCTTGTTTAAAATCACCCAAAAAAGTGATTATAACTGGGGGTCTTGAAGTTCTTTGTGGTGTCAGCCAGGCTTGAGGCCCCTTTTTCCAGAAGAGACACAGAAAGACAATGTGGCTTAGACCAAGCCTAAACTAAACATGGTCCAGCTGCACCACACCACCAAGGAGATGGACCCACACCTTTCCCCCTCAAAGGGGAGCTGGCAGGAGCTGTGATCCCATGGATCCCATGGCACCCACCTGCAGGAACCACTCCCCAGCGTTGAGCTTCTCCAGGTCAGTCCAGTTGAACATGGAGCAGTGCTCGTAGGCGCGCTCTGGGAACACCTCCTCCACGTTGGTTGTTCTCCTGAGAGTCTTGTCGTGCATCAGGAAGGGCACCCCATCATAGCTGCAAACACAGAACCTCTTACAGGTGTGGAGGAGAGAAACTGCCCTTCCCACTCCAGCCTCACTCACATCAAAATCCTTGGCAAAGTCTCACGCAGCCTAAAACCAGCCCAGCATCCTCAAAAGTTCTCTTAGATACTTGCTGGGTGTTGGCAGTCACTGACACAACACTGTCCATGCCTTATCCACTTTTATCCCCTCAAAAATGCAAAACTCAGGTGGCTTTGACTTCGAATGACTTAAAAACCCCCACCCTGAATGCTCATCAAAGCTTCTGCAGCTCCCAAAACCATCAGAGGTTTCCCTGGATGCATGGACACACACAAACACACAGCAGGAAAGAAAAGGAATTCTCAAAGCCTCTCACATCAGGCTTTCAGCAAGATGCAAGGCTCCCAAACTACCAAAAATGCTCTGAAATTGCCTTCTCCAATTGAAAACTGGTTTTGTGCCCACATGAGTTAAGTTCATGTTTAAAAAAAGAAAAAAAAACCTGACACTCTCAGATGAAACTAAGCAGGCAAATGCATGCCCTGGGGTTTTTAAGTCATCTGGATATTACAGAATAATGGTCTGGAAAGCATAAAAAGCTCTTTAAACTTTCTTCCACTCTGTTTTCTGTGACCAGATCAGTGGTGAAACCACAAAGGGTAGTGACAGTTTTTATCAAAGGCAGGTACAGCTGTCTGCACCCAGGAATCAGGACAAACCCAGCCTGGTGGCAATGACATTTTCCAAAGCAAGGAGCCCATGTTCCTAACAGGAGACTCAGAAAAAGTCTGAAAAATGATGGGGTGAAATAAAAAATCCCATTTGAATTAGGAGACAACCCAGAGTTGTTTCCCAGAGGGAAAATTAAACCAAATTTTAGAGGATGGAGCAAATGTTGCCTCAGCTTTACCACTGAGGCAACATTTGCTCCATCCTCTAAAATTGTGAGAAGTCCCTTCTGACAAAGGTCAGTGGCACCTTTATTTGCTATTTCTGGCCTGTGCTGTGGCACCTCCTTCCCCCAGCCCAAAGCAACCCGCTGACACGGCAATCCCACGCTGCTGCAGTCAAAGGGTTTAATAAATACAGTTAAAAATAAAATTAAAAAAAATAAAAAAGCTCAGCAACTGCAGAATGAAGAGTGTGGAGTGCTTAAAAGTGCCAGGAGCTCGAGTTTAACATCTCACAGAGGAGCAGAGCACTGCTAAGCCTTAACCACAGTGCAGAAATCCTCTGGGGCACTTGACATTTGTTCCATCCTTTCCAGCCCTTCCCTGCCAGCACCACTCAGGGCCAACCACAGGGTCTTGGCAGGCCCAGGTTTAGAGCAGGAATTCAGAGACAGCAAGCTGAGCTTTAGAAGAAGAGATGTGGGAGGGGGTGGAAGAGGGAGAGGAACAGGCAGCAATTCTGGGCTCTGGCTGCTTGGAGCAAAGCTGGCTTTCCAGGTGCTTTGGGATGTGATGGCTCTGAGGGCCTGTCCAAGCTGCTACACGTCTAGAACATGGAAATGTTCCAGGAGGGATGGAGCCATCCAGCCACAGGAACAAAGAGGATAAGGAGAGCAAGGGGTGTTGTGCTGCAAACCCAAGGATGCTGCCAGCTGCACCAATCTCCCACTTCTCAGTCTGAAAATCAATGGAATCCTCTTTTTCTGAAGGCACCTGGGTCTCTTGGAGAAGGCTCAGGAAATTGGGCCATCAAGGGCATTGTTGAAGCCTGGAGTGCTGCTGAGTGGCAATGGGGAAGGATCTTGGAGCTTTTCCAGCTCTCCTCCTCCCAAAGCCCACCTTTCTCCTTGGCCAGTGTTAATGGATTCAGCCACGTGAGCCAAGTGCTCACCTGGGAGCTGGACACTCAAGTATTGTCCCCTCACAGCAGCTGATAAACTCATTTTGGAAAAAACAAAAATTGTATAACATACATCCCAATTCATCCTGCCACAGTGACCTTCCAATCACCAGTGGGAAGAAATTCCTTGTTTTTAAATAATTTTTTCTCCAAAAAACTTATACGAAGTAAAAAGAAAGCAATTAAAAATAAAACTTCCTTCTAGCAGGCAAAAATATCTGTCCATCAACACAAACCTTCAAAGCAGTCAGGGAAAAAATAAAATATCTGCTTTGAGTCTTTCTTGTGTTTGTAAGTGGTACTGGGACAAACTGGGGGCAGGAATATTAAGGAATATTAAGGAACTATCAAACTCCTGGAACAAAGCACAGCCCTGGAAATACCCCTCTCTAAATTCTAGCTGGTCTTGGCCACTCAGCTCAACATTTGCCAGCAAGGAATGAGTTTCTGACAGTCAGCATCCTCCTTCCCTAAAGATTAATGCCAGAGGAAGGGGAGAAGGAAGAGATTCCTCCTGGTGTGTTCTTGGGATGGTTTGTCAAGGTTGGTGAAAACTCTGCTGTGCAACAAAGTCCAATTGGAATTTCTACAAAGTCCAATGGGAATTTCTGCTCTTTCTGCACCTGGGGTATCCCAGGAGAAGTCACATTTAAGCAGCTCTGGCTGTGTTTCACTGGAATAAACCTGGCTCTAGGATGAACTACAGCCTTCTTGCAAATGAAGACAACAAAGAGATCCAGGTTCCCTCGTTCGGACAAGCCCACCCTTCACCATCCCCTCAGTGAAATGATCAGCAGCATCTGCCAGAGACACACAGGAGTCACTGGATGAGCTCTCCAGCACAGCCCTTCCCAGAGGGAAAAGCTGCAGTGCCCAGACTCTGGGAATGCTGCGCCATTCCTGCTTGGATCATCCACAGGGCAGCCCTGACCCACCTCAGCACCACATCAGCCTGCACTCCAGACACCTTCTGCTCCACTGCCTTCTGGAAGGACATCAGAGTGTTCTCTGGGGCCAGCTGTCAGGAAAACATTAAACAAAAAATCAATGAGATCAGGAGTATGAGGGAAGTTTACAAAGCAGTGTCAGCAAGGATGCTGGGAGGAGGGTTTGGAGATATCAGGCATCCAAAATAATATTACTCCACATCAATCTGTGCCCAAAAATTCCTGTCGCTTCCATACCACAGAGAACCACACATTCTCTAAGATACATTTTACTCCCACTTCTACTTACTCCATAAAATCATCTATTAGTCTAAAAATCAGAGAGTTTCTCTAATAGCAAATGTCCTAGTTAGTTTTACCAACAATTTAAAAAATAGCCTTAAGCCTAGAAAATGTACCCCTGTGGCTATCAGAGAGAAGGACTCAGATTTTATTTGAAATTCCTCCCTGTTGAATGGAGCAGATGGTAACAGAATTGGGGTTTGTTTAAAATAAAAATGGTGTGAAGACAGATACTTTGCTGTTCCAGAAAAGCAGCACAGTGTAGCTGCTCCCAAAACACCCATGAAACAACAGGCAGACTAGGAAAAAAAATATTGATAACCACAGAAAGAAAACTGGCAGGTTTCCTGCACCAAATAGCATCAAAATAAGGTTATTTTTGAAAAATAAATTACTTTTTCCCCACTTTTTGGAGGTTCAGAGCACCTGTAACACCCTGTTTTTCCACCACCAGCATCAGTTCCATCAGGACACAATGAACATTCACATCCCATGATTTACTGCAAAGGAGAATAATTAACAGCAAAGGCCCAATTGCACCATACAATCAAGATATAATAACAAAATAATGAAAATAAGCATAAAAACTGGCTTAAGCCCTTAGAGTGGCTGTAAGAGACATTTGTTTTCTGATCACTCCACAAGCTCAGGTCAGCAAAGCTTTGGAGTAAAATAAAATAATCAGAGCAAATGTCAGCGCCAACCTTCACCCAGCGCTGGTATCTCAGCACGGGATTCCTCTGGCTCCGGCCACGCACCAGCACAAGCTCATGTCTGTGTTTGCCCAACAAAGGCACCACAGAGCCACAACATCTCCCCAAGCAGCTCCAGTCAAAGCCAGACTTGTTTGGGCCAGGACAGAGGCACAGCCCCAGAGCCCAGCTGGGTCACCCAAGGTTGATTTCAGAGCTCTGCTCACATTCCCAGAGATCTCCACACATTCCCAGAGATCTCCACACATTCCCAGAGCCCTGCTCACATCCCCAGAGCTCTGCACACATTCCCAGAGATCTCACACATTCCCAGAGATCTCCACACATTCCCAGAGATCTCACACATTCCCAGAGCTCTGCACACATTCCCAGAGCTCTCACACATTCCCAGAGATCTGCACACATCCCCAGAGATCTCCACACATCCCCAGAGATCTCCACACATTCCCAGAGATCTGCACACATTCCCAGAGATCTCCACACATCCCCAGAGCCCTGCACACATTCCCAGAGCTCTCCACACATTCCCAGAGCCCTGCTCACATCCCCAGAGATCTCCACACATTCCCAGAGATCTCCACACATTCCCAGAGCCCTGCACACATTCCCAGAGCCCTGCTCACATTCCCAGAGATCTCCACACATTCCCAGAGCCCTGCACACATTCCCAGAGATCTCACACATTCCCAGAGCTCTGCACACATTCCCAGAGCCCTGCACACATTCCCAGAGCCCTCACACATTCCCAGAGATCTCCACACATTCCCAGAGCCCTGCACACATTCCCAGAGCTCTCACACATTCCCAGAGCCCTGCTCACATTCCCAGAGATCTCCACACATCCCCAGAGCTCTCCACACATCCCCAGAGCCCTGCACACATCCCCAGAGCTCTCACACATTCCCAGAGATCTCCACACATCCCCAGAGATCTCCACACATCCCCAGAGCCCTGCACACATTCCCAGAGCCCTGCACACATTCCCAGAGCTCTCACACATTCCCAGAGCTCTCCACACATTCCCAGAGAGCTCTCCACACATTCCCAGAGCTGTCAGCAGAGAGCAGCAGCCACAAGGAGCTGCAGAGTCCCAGCCACACGGGCTCACATCACCCTGGGCTGCTGTCACCAGCCTGGGTGTCCCTTCCCAAGGATCCAGGTTTCTGCAGGGTAACCCTGCAATGATCCCAGAAAAACCTCTCCTCCAAAGCAGGCTGGGAGAGCAGGGGTTGTTTGGGAAACCAGCCTGGAGAAGAGAAGATTCTGGGGAAATGCAGCCTAAAGGGGCTCTGAGGAGGCCTCACCGCAGCCTGGCAGTATTTGAAGGAGGGATGGAAAAAAGGAGAGCACATTTTACACGTACAGGACCCAGGGAATGGCTCCCGCTGCCAGAGGGCAGGGATGGATGGGATACTGGGAATTAGGAATTTTTCCCTGTGAGGGTGGGCAGGCCCTGGCACAGCTGTGGCTGCCCTGCATCCCTGGCAGTGCCCAAGGCCAGGCTGGAACAGGGCTGGGAGCAGCTGGGACAGTGGGAGTGTCCCTGCCCATTCCAGATGAGGTGAGCTTCCAGATCCCTTCCATCCCAAGCCATCCTGTGATTCTGGGATCAGAACCCCTCAGGCAAAGACAGAAATAATTGCTTTTCCCAGTGAGTCCATCCCAACCTCCCTCTGCAGCTGCTGAGCCTCTGCACAAGCCACTGACACCATGACATAACTCAGCAAACATCAACCAGAACGCCAGGAAAGCAAATTGAACCTTTTCCACCAAGGTCAGAGGCTGCCTGTCCCCAGAGATGGCACCACTGTGGAGGCAGGACTGCTCTGTACCAGGGGTTTATAAACCCTGAGATGTGAGGGGCTTTGTGAGAAAGGAAAATCTGAGATACAGGCATTCCCATCCTTCCAGCCTGCCTGTTCCTCCAAGAAGGAGGGAGCTGAAACCCAAATTAAGCATGTTTAAGGCAAAGATGCATCCTGTTACAGGAATTAATTGCTGAGATTTAATTGTATTTTCTTAAAAAGGCTTTACAGCTAAACTCCCATAACTATAAAAAAAATGCACAACCTTTCTGCTTGTATTTCTCTCTGTATCTCTCCAGTTTTTTAATGCATACCTGCTTGGTACAATATATTCAGCTATGCTATGTCTAAAACCTAAATTCAGGTTTATAACAAGGGATGCAACCAATTCCTTAAGGGAAAGAAACCCTGGAGCACAAAGCAATGATTTGCAAACCTCCTCTCTTTTATAAACCATGCCCAGGTACTGAGAGCCAGACAGAGCCAGCTCAGGATTTCCAGCAGCTCTTCCTCCTCTCTGTGCTTGGTTTGAGAGACTCAGCCCCGGCAAAAATCAGGCCACTATTCATTTCTTCCTGCTGCAGAGACACAGCAAGTAATTTCTAGAAAATTACAGCAAATGAACTCATTTTGGTTATTTTTGTGCTTAGAAATCCATTGCAAATGCATTCAGACAGAGACAGGAGCTTTGGGGACCTTCCTTAAAGAAGATTATGAAACTGTGTTAGAGCAGCACAGCCTGGCTGCAGCTGGACATCACCACATTTCTAGTTTTCCCTTAATTAAAAGGGCTTAAAAAAGAAACTCATGGCATCATTTGGTGGGGAGGTTAATGAAGAAGCCTGGACAGAAGAACCAAATTTTATTCCAAACTAATTGCAGCCACTGCAAACCTCTGGCTGGTCTAGGGGAAATTGTCCCTGGCCATGGCAAGGGGCTGGAACAAGGTGGTTTTGAAGGTCCCTTTCAGCCCAAACCATTCTGGGATGCTGTGATTATGCACTAAAGGATCTGATGTTTTGTTTCACCAACAAGATTTAAGGGTGTTTTCTTGTCCTTTTGGAAATACGGCCATAATTTTAATTTATTTTTCATTAATCTTTTTTTCTCTTTATCTCTCCTTTCCAGTATTAATCTCCTTGTGAGCCATGAACTGGACCAAAAAAACCCCACAAGGATTAAAGTGATATCTAAGAAATGAAATCTTAGAAATCTTATCTAAGAATTTTCTTTTGTGTAAAACAATGCCCTGTGTGGGGCTTAGTGTGGGATCTGCCAGGCCATTGGATTTCAGCATTAGTGTCCCATCATGCCCGGTGAGTAACACACCAAGGCAATAAGTGTTCTGTTTAAAACATAAAATAAAACATGTTTTTAATCCCATATTTTAGAGACCATCCATAACTAACCCTGCCCATAGCAGGGGCTCAGAACTCAATGGTCTTCAAGGTCCCTTCCTACAAAAACCATTCCGGGATTCTGTGACGCAAATTTTCAGTAAATTCCTCAACTAGACTGAAAGGAAGTAAAAAACCACAAAACAAACAGGAGGAAAAAAAAGCCAGACAAACAAGAAAACCCCAACCCTACAATGGACAAGAGGATAAACTCATAAGCAAGAGCCATTAGGGATTTAATAAGTAGATGCAGGAGATGAGACCTCATTACTGTACTGCCCACACAAGAAAGCTGAAGCTTGATTTAATGAGAGAGGACCTGACCTGACACAGATTTATTTCCCAGACAAGCCCTTCTCCTGCTCTGGCAGAAGATGTTCATTGTCAGGGTTTGCTGCTATCAGTCAGGCCAGCAGGTTAACTGCTGTTATTTTTACTATGGAAAGAAGATGTGCAGCAAAGCCAGTGTTTCTTGATTTCCCCTGCACAAGCAGCACAAACCAAAGCTCTTTAGAAGCCTGAAGAAAATAAAAGCCACCCCAAAGAGATGGTGGCAGGTCCCCACTCACCATGGGAGCCCCTCGGTGCCCCAGGATGGCCGGCCTGGGTGCCAGGGCTGCCTTGTCCATGATGCAGGGCGAGGAGATGGCCAGGGGCACGAGGTAAAGTGCAACTACAACTGCCAGGTACGCAGTGAACATCAGCATCTGCGAGGCTGGGGAGGACAGAGACACAGAGAGATGGTGAAAAGGCTGGCCCCGACCTCCTCACAGCACAGCAGCAAAGGCAAGGCTCCTCTGTCCTCCTCCCCTGATCTGCTGTCAGTGCTTAGGAAAAAAAAACAAACACTAAAAAAAATAAATTCAAGTCCTGAAAGAGGTTTACACTTCATTTCGTATTGGGTAAACAATAAATAAAGTGAATTGCTTCGACCTCCAGAAACGGAGCTCAAAATGTTGTTGCCATTTCCACCCTTTGGGTGGGACAGCACCAAATTTTGCCCTGCCTGGCAAGGGAAATAATTCACCAGTCACACACAGCTAAAAATAAGCCATGGCACCACCTCAGTGCATTGAAAGTTTATGTTGGTGGTTCACCAGCACCACCCACCTCAGCTAGGGCAAAGCCACTTCAGCTGCTCGAGATTTGCACCAGAAAAATGCAATAATGCTTTACTGAGCAAGCTGGAGATGTTTAAATAAATCCCTGGGCTGTGACAGAGCTGCAGTGCTTGGCGCCAGAGGAGCAGTTCTGCCTCCCATGCCACCCAAATTCCATTTATCAGTGACTTCCCAGCAAACCCAGGCTCCCTGGGAATCCTTTGAACACCTGAGAAATCTGGAGCCACTTGAAACCACAGATGTTACAGCAAAAGACTTGATTTTTAAATGTTTTAAAAGTTATTATTTATTTTGCAAACTCATGAAGGCTTTGGAACTAAAGGGATAACCTCCAAAAATAAAAAGGGGGAAAAAAAGAAAAAAAAAAAAAACAAACCCAAACTACTTAGAACAAATATTTGCAATGGATGCAAGATAGAGAAGGTGGTGTTTTTTTTATTTTTAGGCCCAGCTCAGCTCCTGGCCACAGCTGATCTGGTTTCACTCATAAATAGGCTCCTTTTTGCTTCCAGCATCCAACAGGCTCATTCACAAATGTTCCCACAAGGCAGAAAGCAACTCCAGGAACTCTGCCAGGGATTTTTGCCTCCATCACTCAGGGAGCACTGCAGGAACTCAGTGACACCTCATGCTGTGTCCTGCACCTTAAAGGTGTCACCAGCACCCAAACCTGCAGGCAGACACAAAATGAGATCCTGACCAGGCTCTGAACATTCAGTTTAACCAGAGAAAAAAAAAAAAACCTAAAAATTTCCTCAGAAAAAAAAAAAAAAAAAAGCTGAAATGCCACACAGCAAGGGCAAGAGAATAGGCTTGCACCAAGACCTGCAGCTGTTTCCAAAATATTAAAATCCTGTTTTCCATTAAAAGTGACTGGAGGTTCTCACAGATATTTTGGGTTTTTTTTTCTTTTATTTCTAAACCACCATGTCTATACAAAAAAGGCTGTAAACTCTTCCAGGTAAGGTAAATTCCGTGATTCAAATGAGTCTGAAATAATCTTAAGATCAAGAGATGGCACTGTTTTTTCTTAAAAACAAACAAAACAATCCAGGAACAGAAAGAGAGGAGGAAAAACAGCTTCCTGGCTTATTGAAATAATAATAATAAAACAAAGAGACAAGGAAAAGGAAAAAAGAGAAAAGGGGTGGGGAGGAAGAGAAACAAGGGGGGAAAAGGGAAACAAAGGGGGAAAAAGAGAAACAAGGGGGGGGAAAGAGAAGGGAAAAAAAGGGGGGAAAAGAGAAACAAGGGGAAAAGAAGAGAAATAAGGGGGGAAAAGAGAAACAAGGAGGGGGAAGAGAAACAAGGGGGAAAAAAGAGAAACAAAGGGAGAAAAAGAGAAACAAGGGGGAAAGAAGAGAAACAAGGGGGAAATAGAAACAAGGGGAAGAAAAAGAGAAACAAAGGGGGAAAAAGAGAAACAAGAGAGGGAATAGAGAAACAAGGGGGGAAAGTAAGAAACAAGGGGGGAAAGAGAAACAAGGGGGAAAAAGAGAAACAAGGGGGGAAAAAGAGAAACAAGGGGAGAAATAAAAAGAAACAAGGAGGGAAAATAGAAAAAAAGGAGGAAAAGAAAAAAGAAGGGGAAAAAGAGAAACAAGGGGCAGAAAAGGAAAAACAAGGGGGAGAGAAGGAGAAACATAGGGAGGAGAAACAAGGTGGGGAAAGAGAAACAAGGGGGGGGGAAGAGAAACATGGGGAAGGAAAGAGAAACAAGGGGGAAAAAAGAGATAAAAGGGGGGGAAAAAAGAGAAAAACAAGAGGGAAAAAAGAGAAGCAAGAGGAGCAGCCAGTGGCCACCGTGCAGGGACCAGGAGGTACTCACTGGCTTTCTCTGTCCGTGCAAACTGCCCTGCCACCAACCACGACAGCGCTGTCACAGCTGCCAGGGCTCCTATGTGCAAGAAAGGGGCTGTGGCCTGCAGGGAACAAGAACAGGAGAGGAAAATGGGATTAAAAACACCCCAGCACCTTGAAAATTCATTGGTTTTGCAGGTTCTGTTTTGGACATTGCTTTCTTCTAAATGCTGATGGTACCTCTGGCTTTTGGGCTGCTCTGAAGGGAAAGGAGGAAAGCTCTAACCCCCTTTTAGGGGAATTTCTCCCTCAATAACACAGATATTTGGGAAAAGGGCTGCTGGAGGGAGTGCAGAGGAGGCCACAGAGCTGCTCCAGGGTTGGAGTCCCTGTGCTCTGGAACCAGGCTGGGGAGTTCACCTGGAAAAGGCTCCAGGGACAACTTATTGTGGCCTTTTAGGACTTAAAGGGTAAGAAAACGTGGACAGATTTTATTAGGGTCAGCAGCAGTAGGACATGAGGGAATGGTTTTAAACTGGAATAGTCTAGGTTCAGACTAAATATAAGGAAAAAAAATCAGGATAATGGTGGGCAGGCCCTGGCACAGGGTGCCCAGAACAGCTGTGGCTGCCCCTGGATCCCTGCAATGTCCAGTCCAGGCTGGATGGGGCTTGGAGCAGGCTGGGACAGTGAAAGGTGTCCCTGCCATGGCAGGGGTGGCACTGGATGGAATTTGGGATCCCTTCCCACCCAAACTCATCTGGAATTCTCTGAACACACTGGCCTGTATCAGCAGGGTGCAGCAGCACCATGACACAAAGCTGCAGATGGATCATCTGAGTCGTGATTCTGCTCTCCAATTCCCTGCCTAAATCTTAAAAATACCCCAATAAAATGAAGCACTTCTGAGAAATGTTAGTCATTTGTGTGAATGCCATTTCCACCCCCTGCATTTGCATAGATTTGCATACTCCCAAATACACATTAGTGGTCACCTCTTATGCAAAATGGGGAAAATATTTCTGGACTTCTTTTTTTGAGGAAGAGAGGAAAAGGAACAGAGAGCAGATCTGTAAGAAATTAAATTTGTAGATATTTTCCTTTCATACTTTTCTTGCCCTGCAAGACACCACAAATCTTCCTTAAAACAATTTTCTCATTTCCAAGATTTCAATCTGGGTTGTGACAACCATCAAGACAGAGTTTTATCATACAGAAATACATAAATCCCATGGAATTCAGCTGCACCAGGTGGTGCCATGGCTTCCTCCTCCAGGGAAACATCCATGCAAACAACTTACCTGCAGTGAAATAAAAACCATGTCCCACTCATCATCCCAAAGCTGTGCTATCGATGACATGGTCACCACAGTGGTTATCAAGGTTGTCACCAGGCCAATCTGCAAGAAACCAGGGGGTTTTTACAGGCTGGGGACTGTGGTTGTTATAAAAATTAGGTTGGGTTATTTATTATAGGTTGGGAAATGGAGAGAGAAAAGCTTTGTTTGTAATAAAAGGTCTGAAAGAAGCAATTCATGGGGAAGGAGGTTGGGCTCATGTTAGAGCAGACACTGGGGCTGGGAAGGGACAGTGGTGGCACTGAGGTGACAGAGCTCAGCCCCCAGGACCTCCCTCTCTCATGGAAGCACTCACAGGTCTGAGCAGAGCAGTCAAAAAGAAAACACGACCTCCGTGGTGAAGGTAAAGAGTTCAAACCATGGAAAAGTGCCACGGAAATAACTCCAGCTGCAAAGACTGGAAATCTGGGCTGCCTGTCTAAAAATAATTCCCCACTCTCTGCCTGAGTCTGGCATTCAGCCTCTGCTCTGCCAGAGGCAAAGGATGCTGCTGCAGGTGCAAAATCTGCAGGGGAGACTTGGCAGAAAACTGATCCCCAAAAATGAATGGATCACTTCAGGTGCACAGGGCTCCTCCAGGACCATTTCAGGTTTAACATCCAGACCAGCAAATCAAATCCCACATTGCCAACATTTACAGAATCCCTTTGGTGCATGTAAACAGGATTCCTCTTTCTAGAGCCCTAATTCCCCTTGGTGTGGCCATCCTGTGTCAGGACACAAATCTCCACTCCTCCCATCAGCTCCAATTTATTGCTGCTTCTCCTCCCCTCACACTCATCTCCCACTTGGCTCACACCCCTCTGCACAGAATTGCAGGGGAAAATTGGAAGGAGTTGGGTGCTTTGCCCATACCAGCCTTTCCCACACTCTTTAATCTATATTTGAAGTTAATTCAGTACAGCTCTGAGAAAAATATTAACTTATTCCAGCCTTGTGTCTCAGCCTCCTTAGGAAGCTGGGGGAGGTGTGGGGAAGGGAGGAGACAGAGCCACACATCTGAGATGTGATGAGAAGGGGGGTTCTTGGAAGAAGGTGGGAGTCCAGAGGGTAGAACTGATTATCCATCCCTCTTCTGGACTTACTCATCTAAGCCCACCAGCTTATCTGAAAATACCATTTTTCCTGATGAAGAAACATATGTCAGACTCAAGAATTAATAACTTCTTTTGCAGCAGCAGTCAGACAGTCCCTGCCCCTCTCTGGTTGCATCCTCTTCCCCTGAGGAAGCATAATTTCTACCATCCCTAAGAAAAAGAAAAAAAGGGAAAGAAAAAAAGGGAAAGAAAAAAAGGGAAAGAAAAAGGAAAAAAAAAAAAGGAAAGAAAAAAAAAAAAAAGGAAAAAAGGAAAGAAAAAAGGAAAGAAAAAGGAAAAAAAAAGGAAAAAAAAAGGAAACGGAAAAAAAGGAAAAAAGGAAAAAAAGGAAAATAAAAGAAAACTGAAAAAAGGAAACTGAAAAAAGGAAACTGAAAAAAAGGGAAAGAAAAAAAAAGAAAAAAGGAAAGAAAAAAGGAAAAGAAAAAGGAAAAAGAAAGAAGGAAAAAGAAAAAGGAAAAAAAAAAGGAAAAGAAAAAAGGAAAAGGAAACAAGGAAACGAAAAAAGGAAAAAGGAAAAAAGGAAAGGAACAAAGGAAAGAAAAAAGGAAAAGGAAAAAAGGAACAGAAAAAAGGAACAGGAAAAAAAAAGGAAAAGGAAAAAGGAAAGGAAAAAAGGAAAATGAAAAAAAAAAGGAAAAGGAAAAAAGGAAAAGGAAAAAAAGGAAAAGGAAAAAAAGGAAAAGGAAAAAAAGGCAAAGGCAGGATGGGGAAGCGTCTGCTGTCCCTGTCCTGGGAGGTTCAGGCTCTGATCCTACATCACGTGCAGAATTTCAGGAGGAGCTGGGCACTGGCAGATTCAGGACTGCTCCCTTCATTCCCAGTCAGCAGACTGCCAGCTGCAATGGGATCCTGCCAAGCCATTTTCTCTCCCTGCACACCTTTCCCTCCCTTTCTGTGCTCCAAATGTCTTTCCTTGTGTTTCACAGCAGCGTTTCTCCAGCTGCTCCACACACAAATCCCCTTGGGCCCAGCAAACCTCGCCCTGCACACCCCCATCTGCAACACCTACAACTCCTTCTCCCAAGGCTTTCCCTGCTGGTCCTTCCAAGCACGCTCTGAACAGCTTCAGCTCTGCTCAGCCCCTCTCCAGGCTGGGCTCAGCACAGAATGGAGCCCCAGGGATGTTCCTGGAGCCCCTGAGAGGTTCCTGGAGGTTCCTGGAGCACCTGAGCTAGGATTGAATGAGGCTGCTCTAAGCCTCTGGAGATGGACAAACTGGTGTTTCTCCATCTCCACATGTGGCCTCTCTATCATCAAGGACCAAAAGCATTTCACCAAATTCTTTGGAGCTGAGATTTACCTTGTGCAGCCAGTGCAGGTTCATCTGCTGCCCCACAGCTATGTGACACAGCGCCAGGATCTGGGAGGGACAAACAGACAGTCAGACAGAGGCACATCACCACCCTGAAGGGTTTGAGCATGCAGGGACAGTGCCACCTGGATGGACATCACTATGAAGGTCCCAAAACCTTGGGACAAAGGGAAACTACTGCCACTTGTGCCCAGAGGTGGAAACTGGGCCATACCATGGGAAACAAAACTGTGGTATCTGTCCTTCACTTTTGAGCATCTGAGCTCAAAGACCATCAGCTTCTCACTTTTGATTTTATGCAACTCCAGGCTAAGAAAAAGAGAGAGAAATCACTCCTCAGCTTGCTGATGGCCTGAGCAGCTCGTGGCCTTTTTAAAGCCAACACACAAAGCTCTAGGAAATGGGATTTCATTCCACTCACCAGTAACATTGTGATGTAGGTGAAGCCAGCAGCAGTTGTTACAAGGATTGGAATGGACCAGTCACTCCAATATCCCATCCGGTTATACAAAAACCTGGGCGAGAAGTGGGAAGGGCAGATTAAAAAGGGATTCAACACCAGGACAGCTTCACCGGGGTTAGACAAGACTTTAGAAAACAGATCTTTCCCTAGAAAAAGAGATAGGCAAAAAGCACAAGTGACAGCCCAGTGCTTTAATCTCTTATGGAAATTAATGGATAGGGAGAGGCAGAGAAACCCCAGAACCCTTCTTGCAGCTTCTGACAGTTCAGACCTGACCTGGATTCAAATTTCGCCTCTGGATTTTTAGGAAAAAAACCCCAAAACAACATTCCTAAATTGGCTTGAATCAGGGTTGACATTATTGCTGTGCAAACCCTTTGGCACAGCAAGGACAGGATGGTTCTGGGGTGGAATCAGCTCAATCAATGAACTGGCTGGGGTTTTTTTGGGTTTTTTTTTTTTTTTTTTGCCTCTTAGTGCCTTTTCAAAACTTTAAAATTTTTTTTTATTTTTTGGTTACAACAGACAGAAATGCTGCATTATATAAGTGCAGGTCAAAGATTCAATCTCTTCCCCAGCACTCAAACCCAGCATCATTCATCAGCCAGAACCTCAGGTCTGTTTGGACAAACTCTGGGGTGGTTTTTGGGGCTGTCCTGTGCAGAGCCAGGAGCTGGAGTCTGTGATGTAATTCAGGATATTCTCTGATTCTCATTCTGTCCAGGAGCAAAGCTCCCCTGTGGGACCTGGAGAGCAAATCCTTGGGCTCAACAGGCATGGCCCAGGTCCAGGCCCTGCTCAGGGAGTCAAAGAGCACAAACCCAGGGATCTGCAGGGATCCAGACGTGCTGCTGGGAAAAAAGAGGGAAGAAAGGAACCAGGGCTCCTCTGAAGTCTTTGCTGATGCCACCACCCAGAGCTTCCTTGGCTCTCAGGCCATTTAAGCTTTTGCTCTGATGTCCCTTCAGTGTCCCTCTGAGAGCACCAGGCCTTCACCTGATGTGCAAATGATTGTTTTAAACTGCTGGGTCCATGGGAGCTAAGGAGCAGAGGAGCTTTCTCCAGAACCAAGGAAGAAAACCTCTGCTACACAGACTTGCATTTATGGCCCTGCTGCGGGGGGAACACAGGCAGGGTCACAAATCAGAGCATCTCCCACAGCCTGCCTGAGCTTGAGTGGAACTTTCTGGTGCAGTACAAACCTCAGACAGTGCAGGGCTGAACTGTAATACTGTAATGAAACCAAGTGTAGATACCAAAATGGAAAATGCCAAAAGCAAAAAATTAAAAAAAAATTACTTAAGATGCACAAAAAACCTTCACTTACAAGGATCTCAATGTTAAAAGCCTGAAACAATATCTGCTGGCCCACAGTTTTGCCTTGTCCTCCTAAAACCCATTTCAATCCCAGAACAGCCCTTTGGTCCTCACAAGTTGAAATGACTTAACTGCTGCCCAAGCTGTCTGACACACAGGTAAAAAGATGAAAAACCTCCTCAAGGGTGGCAGAGGGAAAAGGCCCTCAGAGGTTTGGGTTGAAAAATCTCCTCCTAGAGGGTGGTACAGAGCTGAAGCAAGTCCCAAAGAGGGGAGAAATCTTTCTCCAGTCCCTCTCCACCTGGTGGGACAGGCTGAAGGTGACAGGAGCCAGGAGAGCTGCAGGGATGAGCTCTGGAGGGCAGGAAGGAGCTCAGCAGCTCCTCACACCAATATCACAGCAGCTCCTCTTCCCAGCTCCTCTTGGGGCACTATCTTGGTGTGCCATGCCCCAAAGAGCCCTTCCTGTCCTCTGGAGGAGCTCCCAGCTTGCCAAGAAATCAGTGGGGCAGAGAGGAAGGCAGCAGGAGCAAGCAGCAAAGAAATCTGGTCCAAAACCACCACCCAGAAGTGACAACGACAGAGCAACAGCAAAGGTGCTGCTTCTAAACACCAGGACCTCGCTGTGCCTCATCAGCAACAGGTTCACAGCTCTGCAGGGAATAAAATGGTGCTTTCAAGTCCTTCTCACCCTGTCTGGCCCCAAACTGCTCTGTTTTCAGGGAGCCCATGCAGCTGTGCTGGAAGGGAAGGGCCAGGCTCAGCCTGCACGGACCCAATGGAAATTATTTCTCCCCTTGCCTGGAACTGGCATGGCTGTAATTAAAGCCTCACCCTGTGTTCTCCTCCTCCTACCCAGCCTCTCCACAGCTGTTTTCCAGAACCCTGCTCGACCTCTGGTGGTGTGTGGAGCAGGGGTGCAGCTGGGGTTACAGCACACACAGAGCACTGAGCCATTCTCAGGGCCTGAAATGCTGTTTTCATCCACAGAGCCTCTTCCAGCCCTGTGCTGCACACGAGGGAATCCTTTCCCTCTTGGGATGTGCTTCCAGCACCCTGGGATGCATGGCAGGGACAGGGCTTTGGTGACATCTGTGTTAAATCCCAAATGCCTCTTGCATGCAGAGCAGAGCTGCACATCTCCCCCCACTCCTGCAAGAACATTTGGGGACCCAAAACTTGGCAGCACTGCAGCTGCAGTGCCCATTCCCAGCATTCCCAGGGCTTTCCTTCATTTCTGAAGGAATGTTTTAGCCCTCTCACAGCTCTGTGCTCAGACAGAGCTGGTTTTTCACTGGAGCAATCATTGAGGGTACAAACTGAAGAAGAGAAGGGTTCCAAAATACTACTTTAAAAAAGGCATGTTTATCATGCTGCTGTTACAAATAATACAGAACCACAGTAATGGTTTCACTTCTCACAGTGTGGGCGTGAGCAAAGAGAAAAAACCCATTTTTCTCCTGGGAGGAGCCAGCTCACATCACCATGTTGGTAAATACTCTCCCTCACACAGCTCCAGCATCTAAAGCAGATGATTTATTTAAGGGATCAGCTCCCCACTGTGCTTTAAAATCCACTTTACATCTTATGTTTGACAAGAAGATGATGTCAAAGCAGTTTGGTTAGAATACAGCCCAAGGTGCTGTCAAAATGTTTTAAGATGCTGCTGATAGTAAAAGGGAGAATAATTTCCAGCACTGGAAGGCAGCTGGCAACACCCTAAATTCCAGCACATCCCACTGCAAAGCTCCTTTTCAGCTCCTTCCAACTTTGTATAATATTTTCCACACCCATGTGCTTCAGGCTGAATTTTTGCCATGGGTATTTTGTGGAATAGCTGCAGCCAAATTGCTCAGTCACTTTCAAATCCAGCCAACCATCAAGATAAACAAACAAAAACCCAGCCACCAAGTGGAGATGTGAGGCCACGTCACATCCACACACAGATCAGGCAGAAGGAGCTCTCCTTGAGCCCCACTTCCAACTAATTTTCCCTTTCTCACCATTACAGCTCCATCCAAAGGATCTGGATGAACCCAAAGCTGCATCAAGCAGGTGCATGATGGCCAAACCCCAAATTTCCTGAGGGAAGCTCTACTCACCAGTTGATTTCATTGTAGTCATTGTGAACTTCCCACCAGAAGTAAAACCACACCAGGGTGAGGAAGAAGGATGAAGTGAGGATGAGGAACCAGAGGCGCTCCCACTGTGGAGGAAAAGAGAAATCAGTGTCAGCAGGATCCCAATTGGTCCCAGCTGTGGAGACTCAGTGGAGTAAAGAGGCATTTCCAAAGGCAGATTTGGAAATGTCCCACATTTCCCCAGGTCTGGGCAGCGGGCTCGTTTATGTACATTCACCTTATGGAGGGCTGGAAGAGCATTTCTCCAGCTGCCAGGGAAGAGGGGACATTTCCAGATGTGAAGCTGGGGTTTTGTTTGATGAGGATTTTTTGTTGTTTAGGTGGGTTTTTTTGGCTTTTTGGGGCAATTGTTTAATTACCTTTTCCATTCTCATGCATCTTCCCCTCCCCTGGGCTTAGCCTGAATGAGCAGCTATCACATGGTGAAGATTACACAGCAGATTAGGGATGTTCCTACTCCTTATTCCTTCCCCTGAGGTGCTCAGATCCTGCAGGGCCAAACCACCCATCCCCAGCATTTATTCCTCCCACCACCACATATTTCAAGTGTTTTACAAACAGACCACACCAGCACCAACATTCAGCATGCAGGAGCATTTCAAATTCTCCTCAACACACACACACACAAAAGAAATCCCTCAAACAAATCTGTTCAGTGCCCCTGCTCCAATGCCATGGGTAAAATCCCAAACCACAAGGACATCAATCAGCATCCTCAAACTGCCTCCCACCAGCACCATTTCCATGGGCTCCTGGTTGGTTTTTAACCCTTGGCCTTAAATAGTCCACAGGTGTTTTCATTTCAACAGGGAAAACACTGAAATAAACTCTGCATGGAAAATATTCCAACAAATCCTCTCTTCCCACAATGAGCAAGGAAGGATGAAGACTGGAAAAGACCATGAGCAACTCTGCCACTGTAATTCCCTTCCAGATCCTGAGCACACACTGATTTTTTTGGAAAATGCTGTTTTCCCTGGTGAACTTTCCTGGCTTTTTAATTATGCAAAACAATGTAACCGATATAGTGACAACAGAAGCATTAAAAAATACTAGGTTTTGCCTCCTTTTCCATGCTAAGGGCTGGAGTTACCTACTTAACTGTAAATTATTTTTATAATTATTTTTAATATGGCTATTTTTTAACGTGCATCACCCTGGACACTAATCCTGTGATACAGCTCTTCCATCATAGAAAAAAAAAAAAAAAGCCAAAATAAAGCAATAAAAGGGTTGGAATGATTTTGCTTTTGCTGTGCCAAAAATGATGTTTTCTCATAGAAATTCCAAATTCTTGGCTGTATAAGCCAATCCAATTTTGCCCAGAGAAGCCCCTGGATCCCTGGAATGGTTCCAAAGGCTGGACAGGGCTTGGAGCAGCCTGGGATAAGGAAAGTGTCCCTTCCCAAGGTGGGGTGGCACTGGATGGGCTTGAAGGTCCCTTCCAACCCAAACCATTCCCCTCCCTCTGGATGCCTTCCACTCTGCACACCCCCAAGATCCCAAACCTCAATTTCCCACTGTTTGTTGGGATTTTCTCTCCCCCTCTCCATCGGGGTCTCACACCTCCTTGCATATTTAACCCATATAAGCTAAATATGGGTTATATTCCCACATATATTTGGGGTTTTCCAAGGCAAAGGAGGCTTTAGGTACCTTTTATGCCACAGACCAAGATTTCTACAAAAATCCCACCCTCCAGCTCTTTAAAGGTCACTCTGGGCTGAGCTTTGCTGATGTTCATGCACTGGGTGGCACTGATTTGATAAACAAGCCAAGGAAAACATTTTAAACCTTTGAGCTCTTCCCCCTGTATATATAAAGATAATTCCCCCCCTTATTTACATGCAGGCAGCAGAGCTTGTGGCAAGCTCTCCAAAAGCTATTTTGGGTCTGTCCTTGAGGGTGCCCTTGCCATGCCTTGCTGGTTTTGTGAAAAGCCAGGCAAATTCTTCTGTCTCAAGGCATCCTTCAGTGAGTTCAGCCACATTTCTCAGCGGGCTTGCAGAAAAAAACACAGAATATTTGATCTTTAAGGTCCCTTCCAACCATTCTCTGATTCAGTGATCAACAGACACAATCAGATGGGCACCCAAAGGAAATTAATGACAACAGAGACATTCTACCAAGTTGTAGATTGCCAGATTTTAAAATTTTAATTAAAATCACAGAATCCTTAATAACAAACAAGTACATAAATCAGTGTTTCATACACATTCTCCACCACTTTTGCACATCCCCAATCCCTACCCCATGCCAGGTGGGAGCAAAATCAGCTCCAGGTTAGGGGGTTTTGGGGGAAAAAAAGCCAATCCACATATTGAAGGAATTTTCAGAAAAGCCAGTGTTTGATTCATCTGTGACACTGGCTCACGGATTTTCCCCACTCCTGTGCTTGAAGATTTAATCTTGTTTAAAACAGCACTGAAATTCATATCACAGGGGACAGATTTTCCAATTTAGGGATTAGTTTTGGTTAACTGAAGGCTCTGCCAGTCTCTTTTGCTGCAACTCCCCAAGCCAGACAAAGCATTATTTACTGCAGTGCACAGGAAAGCAGAGAGGCTCAGGAAGTTTATTTCATTTATTGCACGATCTGTGGGAGATGTTGTGAGGTTTAACCACACACACACTCCCACCAACCCCTCCCACAAGGACTTTCTCAGTTCTATATTAGAAACAGGAATTTCTCACCTATTTCATTCCAGATGATCACACATATGCCAGGAGACACCTCCCAGCATGGAACCATTTGTGAACTAAAAAAATCCTTTGACCAGGAAATCCAGGCTATCTAAATTGCCTCTTTTGCTCCCAAAAAACAGATCAGCACTGCATCAGGATTCAGAGTCTGATGTGAACAAAAAATAAAAAAATAAATTAAAAAAAAAAAATCAAGACTGCCCAGGGTGAGAGTGCATTGATCTGAAGTGGTTATAACTGCATGCGCATGTGCCTCTCTTCCTGAGGTTAATTCTATTAATCACAGAATTAGAAAGGCTGGAAAAGAACTCAAGATGAACCATATAATTAATATTCTTCATATTATATATTAAGAGTAATAGAATTAATATTTATATAGCGATAGGATATATAAATAAATTCAATATATTTATAATTAACATTGATTTAAATTACATAATTAAGCTGGCTCTATCAGATCTCTGTCCCGAGTCCTGTGGGCAAAACAGAGGGTTCAACATGTGAGGCCATATTAAATTCCTTATTTTTACCACATAACAGAGGGTCCAACACGTGAGGCCATATTAAATCCCTTATTTTTCCCACATCCAGTCCCCAGGGGTGCTGAGATGCTGCACCCCGAGCTCAGCTGCCCCCTCACACTCCCTCTGGGAAGCAGGGCCAGCCCAACACTTGGCTCCAGGTCTGCTCCATGGGAGCCAAGGCAAGGCCAGAGCCAGCTGATTCCCTGACAGAGCCAACAGAGCAGAGGGATTCTGCTCCAGAGAAGCTGCTGGAGTCGCCCCAGCTGACAGCAGCCCTGAAATGCCATCCTGCACCTGTGCTGCTTGCTGGAGTCCCTGCCAGCTCGTCCCAAGCAGGATTAGCATCCCTGAGATCCACCTACGTGTCCCAGCCTTGGGATGAAACAGCAGAACCCTTCCCAAAAGCAAACCCACGCCCCCAGCATCCTGCCTGGCACCCAGAGAGCTTCAGAGGAACTGGGAGGAGAGAAGCCTGCTTTGAACTGGGAATGGGCCTGAGGAAATGCCTCTGCTGGCTGGGTTAGGGCTCCATTCCCACAGGGATGAGCTCACAGCACACATTCCATCAGCGTGGGTGAGGCTGGGTCCCTTCCAGGGACCTGTGCATCCTCAGGAGCTTTCCTGTGAGGGAACCCAAATGCCACTGCTGGAGCGTGCTGCAGGTCACCCCAGCACAGCTCAGAGGGGAACAGATGGATTTTATATTCCCTCCTGGAGTCACATCCACCTGTGAGGATTGGCTCACGACAAACCCACTGTGCCCCAAGCTCTCCCAGAGCAGCTGAAACCACAGCAGAGTCCACCCAAAGATTCCACCTAAAGCTTCCATCTAAAGAGAAAGCTTCCACTGAAAGATTCCACCTCAAAAAAGATCCCACCAAAAGCTTCCATCTAAAGAGAAAGCTTCCACTGAAAGATTCCATCTCAAAAGAAAGATTCCACCAAAAGCTTCCATCTAAAGAGAAAGATTCCACCGAAAGATTCCACCTCAAAAGAAAGATTCCACCAAAAGCTTCCATCTAAAGAGAAAGCTTCCACTGAAAGATTCCACCTCAAAAGAAAGATTCCACCAAAAGCTTCCATCTAAAGAGAAAGATTCCACTGAAAGATTCCACCTAAAGAGAGAGGCTCCACATAAAGATTCCACCTAAAGATTCCACCCAAAGAAAAAGATTCCACCCAAAGTAAAAGAAAGATTCTACCCAAAGAGAGAAAGATTCCACTTAAAGCTTCCACCCTAAACACAGGGAGGAGGTTGTGGGTGCTTGGAATTGAGGAGATCCACCTCAGGGCAGATGGATCTTAGTCACTTAAAGATATTTTCTTTAAAAGACTGAGAACTGGAGAGCATCAACAGCTTGGAGCAAGCTGGTGTGGTGGAAGGTGTCCCTGCCCATGGCAAGGGTTGGAAGAAGATGATCCCTAAAGTCTCCCAATCCAAACCATTCCGTGGTTCTGTGAACTCTACAAGGAGCCACCACTGAGGCCGGGCAGAGGACACAGCCCAAAGTTGTGTAGATGTTTAAATCAGATGAGTGCAGCAGTTGGGGCACATTTTTTATTTATAAAATAAAAGGAAAAAAAGAGAAAAAAGAGGGAGAAAAAGGAAAAAAAGGAAAAAAATGTGGGGGGAAAAAAAAAATAAAAAAGAGGAAAAAGGGGGAGAGAGGGGGAGGAGGAAGCCGACCCTCTTGTTTCAGGGGCTGCCACTCATCCACCAGGAAGAAGGCTCTTATTCAAGGCAAAGTGCCTCTGGGAATCCATGGCTTTCAGTCCCTGGGGAGGACCCTACCCATTCTCTGCCTCCTGAGCACAGTGAACCTCCTGTTCATTCATTAAAATAATGAAATAACTAAATGAAAATCCAACTAGAACAGGAAGAAGCTGTTTAACAATGTCTTACCCCTCCTCTCCCCCCCTTTTTTTTTTAATCAGAAAAAAACTCCAGTTTTGAAAAACAGAAGCCTTTTAGAGAAAATTTAATATTTTAAAGCAATTTCTTGCTGAAGGGCATCTTGGCTTGAGGATGGAATTTCTGCTGAGAGGAATCTGGAAGGAGCCTGAGCCCTCCCACAAATCTGGCAGCACATTGTGCAGGGCATGCACAAGCAGATGGAAAACAGCAGCACGTGGATCTGACCACACCAACAAAACCCAGTGCGGGAATCTTCCTCCAGCTCCATACTGTAAATCTCCCTGCTGGAAATTTTGTGTGCAGGCAACATTCAGAGATATTCAATACAACCACACTTTGAAATTTGGCAATGCAACAAGGTGAAAAGGTGTTTTATCTCCCTGCAGTGCATTCCATCCTTGTGTCCCTAAATATCCACCAGCTCAGGCACTTGGCTCCAGCAAATCAATGGGGTTTTTGAGGGATCAGTCCTGAACAATTGCTCTCTACCTCAGCAGCAAATCCAGGAGCTGGAGTTGGACTGGAGCACCACCACCATCACTCAAGAGTGTTTTCAGATCATTTTAATTCACTCCTGGATCCAACAAAGAGTTTATTAAGGAGTCTGCACTCCACTGTTTTCTGGCATTTTCAAGAATCAATTTGCTGCAGGCATTTATCAGTATTAGTTTGGAGAGGAAAGGAGGAGAGGTAACATTTATCCAGCAAATACAAAGGGAAAACTGACAGCACAATTCCTCAGTTCGGGATTACCCAATCAGATCTTGTCCAAACAAACAAAACATTATCTTCAAGCAAGTTATTAAATCATCTCTGAGAATGAAAGATGACTCCATCTCCCAAGAGAATCAGAAACTGAGGATCACCAGGAACAAGTGTCAGCTGGAGTGTTTTGTCAACGGGAACACTTTAGCTCCTAAGGAGAAATGACAAACTCTCCTTATTAACTGTCAGTATGTGAATGCAGAGCCCTTAAAGCAGTGACTTGTACTGAATTCCCACCCTCCTCTGGCTTCTGCTCCAGGGTTTCCCCACCACCCTGATGGGGAGAAATTTCCCTTCTGCCCAGCTGGAATTTCCCCTGACGCAGGCTGTGCCCACTGCCTCTTGCCAAGGGCCATCCTGGCTCAAGGTCTCAAGGCCAGGCTGGACAGAAGGGAAACACCTTCCTGGGTCCAGTGGAAGGTGTTGGAACAGGATGATCTTCAAGGTCCCTTCCAACACCAAAAAATTATCATTCTGTGACCTTCTCCACCCTCTCCTTAGCTGCTGGGAGCAGCAAAATCCTCTATTCCCACCTCCATCTGCACAAGCCCAGCTCTTCACCCGTCCTCCTCTGTTCCTGGCTCCTGTTCCAAGCAGTTTGGTGGCCCCATGGGTTCACTTCTGTCTGTTCTATGTTTACAGGGAGCCCTCAGTGCTCAGATGAGTTCCCTCAAGTGTCCCAGGAGAGGAAATCCCACATCCGGCACTGCCACTGTTACAGCCCAGGGTGCAATCAGCCTTTGCTGCCAAAAGCACATCCAGCAGCTCCATCTGGCACTGCAGAGAGGCAGAACTAATGGAAAGCACCTTGCACCCCAAGGATTTGAAGCATTTAAGTGAGCAAATCAATAGACTTGAGTAGTAAATGTTGGCCTCACAGACCTCACGCACACCCGAGGTGCCTGGGCTGAAATTCCCTCACCTAAGGCTGCAGAGGGATCAGGCTTTCATCGCTCTCTTGGAGTGAAGATTCAGGAGCCCAAGGGAGCAGGAGGAGCCTGCAAGACCCCACAGTGCATCAGGCAGCTCCCACAGGCCTTAGTAACCTGCCCAAAGGCTTCGATTTCTCTCCATCCAACAATCGCAACCATCTGGTGCAAAGCTCTGCTTGAACTCCTCCTCCTCCTCTTGCTTTTTACTCCTCATCTTCAACTCTCTGCTTTCCCCCTGTCTTGGCTTAATAATTCAAATTTCATAAGGAATGGGATTTCATAAGGAATTTCCCCAATTGCTACAGCCCTCTCCAGGAAGGACAGGGAGCGACTGGAAGGATAAATTTGGGAGCACAACCAATTTGAGCCAGTCTGGTCACTTCAGAAACACTGCCGAGGTTTTTTACTCCTTGGTAATACCCCTGTGGTCTTGCATAAGAGGCACCTGCCAATCAGTAAAGAAATGGGCAGAAAAAGGAAGAAATTTGGTCTGGCAGACAATGGGTCTGAAACAAGGAGCAAAGAAAAGAAAGAGAGAAAGAGAGAAAAGAGAGGGAGAGAAAAGAGAGGGAGAAAAAGAGAGGGAGAAAAAGAGAGGGAGAAAAAGAGAGGGAGAAAAAGAGAGGGAGAAAAAGAGAGGGAGAGAAAAAGAGGGAGAGAAAAAGAGAGAGACAGAGAGCCCTGATGCTGAGGCTTCAACACTTCACCAGATGTTTCCTGAAGTAAGTCACTGCACATCTCAGGCACATCTTGTTTGATTATTACAAAGCCTGGGCTAAGAGCTCTCTGCACACCTTGTTAGAAGAGGCCATGAATGAGATTCCTGAGCTGTGACATGCTCCATTTACAATTCCATTTAGCAGGTCACAGAAAGGAGCAGAGAACATATTCCTGAAATATGTGCTCCTGCTGGGGCTGCTGGAGCTGAACTGCAGCTCAACAGATGCAACTCAAAGAGAGCCAAACCTCTAAAAATATCATTGCTACACGTTGTGAAACACCTCCAGCTCCCAGCCTCCAAAAACACAGCCACAAAGGCTAGGGCTGATTCCCTCCAGGCTTACAAAGCTGGGAGCAACGGGACAGTTTTGCTTGCCTGAACAGCAAGGAGAGGGATAGAGGGATGCAAACTGAGGGATAACCCAGCCTCCCTCTCCACAGACTGTGTCAGAGCACCAGTTTCTCTCCAGGTGTCCACAACCCAACAAAGGCAGCACTCCACTGCATCCCCAGCATCCACAGAAAGCACTGGCAAGCCCGGATGGCAGAGATGGGAATTCCTGTGCTGTTCAGACAGCAGCACAGCTGGAGCCAGGGCTCTCTCTGCCTGCTGGGGGCCCCTGGGGACTTTCAGCAGCAATAATCACGTCCTGGACCAGCTCTGCTTCCAGCAATTACATCCTTGCTCTTTCATTCAAGGCAGAGGTAAACAAAAATCCCTGAGGGAGCCTCTGATTCACGATGAGACAGAAGAGAGTGAGAGGGGATCCCCGATCTATCCCCCACAGCATGAGTTACTCTACTCCCACAGCTCCTGATAACACCTTTTTAACCTACTGGATTTTGCCCAGCCAACATAACCAGTGCTTCTGGACAAATTCATGGAATAATCCAAGTATTCCAAACCCATTCCTGATGCTAATAAAGCACCATAACCTCCTTTTTTACTTTCTTACTTGGAGGCCAAGGGGAGACAGCTAATTTTTCCAGACTAAACAGGTCCAGATTTTTTTCCATTCTTTACTGATGAGCCTCATCTAGGGAAGGAAAAAAAAAAATACAACCCAAGGTCCTTGCAGAGACCACGTGGCTGAGGTGCAAGGCTTGCCTGAAGTGGGGCACCTTGCTGGGCACAGCATCCCTGCTGAGCTCTCATCAGCATCAAGCAGCAGGAGGATTTCGTGCTCAGAGCCTCCTGAGGGTGTCATTGCTGCTAACTCATGCCAGGCTCCTGACAGTCCTTTGCAAAGGCACATGATGGTGTCGACTTGCATTCAGCTGATGGTTCACTTTAATTAAAGCACCAGCATCCTGGGGCAAGGGGGTCAGGATTAAAAACAGCTTTCATAAAAGCAGGCTCAGTAAAAAAAAAAAAAAAAAAGGACTCTATAATCTACCTAAGAAAACAGCCAATGAAGGCTGTTAAATGTAATGGCCTCAGCATTACATTTTACTCAAGTAATCTCAGAAAAAAATTATTATCAGCAGGAGGAACATTTTGTGCCCATCCTGGGGATTTTGGAAGGTGTTTCCTTAATGTTCAGCTTCTAGCTCCAGGTGGAAATAGGACATTTGGGCCCTATACCAAGCCTGGAAAAGATTGCAGTCTCTAAAAAGCCCAGCAAAGCTGTGACCCAACCACCCTGCACCTCAATGGATCACTCAGTGCCAGGGGCAACAGCTCCAATTTGCCTGTACTGATCCTATTTCTGTGCTGGCCCCAAACTGCTTTTGCCATTCGTTCAGATCAGGCTCAGATGTGCCCCCAGCTCTCTCCTCTTGGGTGTTTATGAGTTTAATAAGCACAGCTTTACAGGAAGAACAGTGGATGAGAGAAATCCTGAATATTTATTTCTATTTAAAGAGAACTACTGCATTTCAGAATTGCTTACAGGATTTCTGTCCTAAAATGTTCTATAAAATACCCTAAATAATCTGACATAGATGTCAAATAGATGCAAGGGCAAATGACTGGACTGGGAGAAGAACCAGACAGTAAGTTTATTCCTTGGACAATTTTCCCCTTGCCTCTTACCCTTGGCAGCAAATGTCTGCAAGACAAGTTCTAAAAATACTATCTTGTCATGATGCTTGGCACAAAAGGAACAAATACAAACCAAGGATTTCTGTGCTGGTTGAAAGGGCAAGAGCATCACCAGCCAGAGCTGGAAGACAAAATCCTGACAGGAGAAGAGGCAGTGGGTGCCATTCTTGGTACCAATATCCAATTTTTCTGGATTAAACCCTAGATTAGACCCAGTGTGGGTATAGGAAAACTTTGATTGGTATGACCAACAAACAGCAGCCTGTGGAACCTCCACAGAAATACAAAGTTAAACCAGGAGCATCAACACCAAAAAGCAAACCAGAGCATCTCCCCCATGGAAACCCACACAGCCTCTCTTCTCTCTCTCCATTGGTGGCACAAATGATAGGCAATGACATATTAAAAAAGCCTTTTCAAGGGTTGATCATTGAGCAATTCTGCCTGAAGGGTCAGCTGGTCTCCAGCTGAGGACAGCAGCAAGGAAAATGCTAAAGCAGGAGGTGTCTAAATGCTTGTGTTATTCAGAAACCACTGGGAGGCACAAAAGCGAGGGCTAAAATAAGCAAAATTTATAGAACAATAAAAGCTGCAGCCAAGAAGTGAAAGGTCTGACTTACACAAGGTCCCCTTCTCACTTCCCAGCAGCTCTGACACATCACACTCACATCACTGCTGTTGCATTTTCTGTGATGTTTATAAACTCTGGCATGGCAAAGTTGGATTATGTAACAACAACCCTGCCATGCGTGCCTGGACAGGAGCCAGGGCCTCCCCTGCAGCCATTTCCCCTCAGTACCATCACCAGGGCTGAAGGGCAAGCAGCCAACTTGCAGACAAGAGAAACAAGTTGTTACCATCCTGTTTGAAGCAGGAGCAAGAGCCTCAGTGCTGAAAACCTGAAATGCCTCAGTGCCTGGCTGGAAAAGGCCCTGGAACTGCTCCAGCCCCTCCCTGCTCCTTCCAGGGCCAGGATAGCTCCTGAATGGTGCCCAGCCCAAAAGAGGGGCCCTGCTCTATGAAATCTGGTTTATTTCTCTTCATTTAAAGCTGGAGCATCTGCAGCAAAAGCACAAAGGAGGCTTTGAGCAAGAGGCATGGCCAGGGAGATGAGGAGTTCACAAGGGAGGAATTCCTGAGTCACCTTTCCGGAACCAGAGCAAATTTAACATTTCAGAGAGCCACAGGATGGTTTGGGACGGAATGAACCATGGGCAGGGACACTTTTCACTATTCCCAGGCTGCTCTAAGCCCTGTCCAGCCTGGCCTTGGGCACTGCCAGGGATCCAGGGGCAGCCACAGCTGCTCTGGGCAGTGCCAGGGCCTGCCCACCCTCACAGGGAACGATTCCTTATTCCCAATATGCCATCCATCCCTGCCCTCTGGCAGTGGGAGCCATTCCCCCTTGTCCCCAGTCCCTCTGCAGCTCTCCTGGAGCCCCTTCAGGCCCTGCCAGGGCTCTGAGCTCTCCCTGGAGCCTTCTCCTCTCCAGGTGAGCACCCCCAGCCCTCAGAGCATCCCCATGGCCTCCTCTGGGCTCTCTCCTGCAGCTCCAGGTGCTGCTGCTGTGTCCCCAGGGCTGCAGGTGGGCTCTCACCTGGGCTCAGGGGCAGAATCCCCCTTTTCCTGCTGCCCACACTGCGGGATCAGCCCAGGAATCTCCAGTGAGTGCCCTTGGAAGCAAAGCAGCACCATGGGTGAAAACTCGCTTCATTTCCTCACCACAAAATCGTTTGCAGTTCCAGAAAAGGCATTTTAATGTGGCTGATCTTCTCAGCTCTGTGGAAATGGGGATAATTATTGCTCTGCTCAAGAGCTGCACGTTGATTACAGCGACGGAAGGCGGCACAGAAATAACAAATCTGCCAAACTGCTGCTCCTGCACTCCACAGTCTGTCCAAGCAGCAGCAGAGCCAGCCTGACTTTCCACTCCCCTTTGAGGGACAACCTGGAGAGGGCATTTTCTGCAAGTTCCAAACAGCTGGCACTGCAGATAACCCAAAGCTCAAGATTTTCCCTACTCCATCACTCACTGATTGTGAAACATGCCAGGAAAAAAGTGCTCATCCTGCAGCTCTGCCACGTGACTGTGGACAATTTGGATGAGCAAACTGCTTTTCACAATTCCTTCTCTTTGCACAACCCAACATGGATTCAGCAAGTTGAGATAAAAGTTGATATAAAGCCCCTGTGGTGGCCAGGAGAGGGATGGACCAGACAGATCCCAGCTAGGGGAAGAATGCAGGAAAGAATTCCCAAATTCCTGGATTTCAGCCTGGGCTTTTACAGACAATGGAAATGTGGCTTTTGGCTTCACATCTGGGATAGATGCTCATAAAAAATATTTCTAAGCACAGAAATAGATCATATCCAGAGTGTCAACAAAAGCGATGGGCTTTATCCCAACCAAACCAGCTCTCTCCTGCTTATGGGACAGAATATGTCCCAAAATGAAGCACAACCTGTGTGATACCAAGGTATAACACCTGCATTCCATGTTCCTTGTCCATCTTGCTCATGGAGCAAAGCAGCTCTTCAATCTATTGCTTGGAGGGGAAGCTTGGCAGACATCAAAATGCTCTAAAGGCTGCTGACCACACTCACAACCAATTTTTTCTCTTCCTACTCTGTTCAGATAATAACAAACATATTGGACCTGAAGGAAGGTAAGATAAATGCAGAGTAAAGAAAAAAAAATTGAATTTTCTGAAGTAATTGAATTTTTACCTGCCCTGCAAAGAAAGCTTCCCAGCCCATTTCTCTCCTCCCTCCTGCAAGAGCAAAAACTGCTCGTGCAGCAAAAGCCATGGCAGGAAAGTCATCTGCAGAGTCACTGCAAAGTCATCTGTCACCTCTGTGAGCTTTGTCATCACAATCCCTAAGCAGGGGTTTGAACCACTGAGAAAGGGAACTTTGGGGAGGAATGGCCTTGAACTTGCTCTGCCTTTGGCTGGGCTGGGTTTTTTCCATGCATCTCAGAGCATCAAAATTGCTTCAGTGAGAAGCAGCTGGTGAGAAAAATACCCAGTTTTTCAATCAGCAGCTAAAGCAGTCCTGGCTCTTAATTATGACTAATTATATCAAGGCACATTTGGTATAAGGCACCTGTTTATTTTTCAAAATGAGAATACAGCCAGCATTGCCTACACAAAGCACAGGAAAAGTAAAAACTCATTTACAAACCCACTTGAGGGTGTCAACTGTCTGCCTGCAGGACACCCACCCCAAAAAACCCAATCCTTTGCCACAGGAAATATCTGAATTATCCACAGCTCCCATTTCAGCAGGACTGATGGGATTTCTAAATATAGCACGTGCTAAGCCATATTTCCTATTTTTTGCAGCCTCTTCAGCAGCCTGGCTATTCCTGCTCCAGATCTGCTGAGAGAATATCAGGAATATTTCACAGAGATGCAGAAGGACTCTCTGTTCCTTCCTCTCCAAAGGCAGCCCAGGAAGCTCAGGGGTAGGAGCTGCATCTGCTGCTTCAGCCCACAGAGGAACCTTGCCTTGGGTTTGCTCCAGCACCAGACAGGCTGCAGCTCTCAGGAGAGCCAGGAGAAAGGAAAAGCAGCAGCTCTGAAGCCAAGCAGGAGCATTCTCCCTGAGGGATGTGGGCTTTGACATGTTCTTGCTGCATTTAATACCCAGACAGGGCTGATTTGGCCCTTACCTGTCTCATCACAGGGGCAATTTCTCAAAGCATCTCCCAGCTGTGGCCAGCAGCTCTGGGAGCAACACAAAGCACGGAGAGGACAAAAACAGGGAAGCCTGACATTACTTTTTTCCACCACACAAATATTTGATGAGCAAAGCTTTCTTACCAATTGTTCATCCATCAAAGAAACAACATCAGAACTGATTTTCTCCAGCCTGGGCCCACCCTTCCAAAACATCCTCACTAAAGCAATGACTGCACTGAGTACAGTCTGAGATGCCAGAGTGAAAAAAACCTAAAAAACTTAATAAAAGTAGTGTCAATAAATCTCCTGGCAGCAGGCTGTGGCCACAAGCCAACCTGATTTACAGCTGAGCTTGCAGGAGGCAAGAGACAGGAAAAAGGTGGAATGTGCTCCCCCCCAACCTCAAATTAGGAAGCCACAGGGAGAAGTGCAGATGGATGTTGGCATTCCCAGCAGGAGAATGGTTGCCAGAAGCAGGCACAAAACCATCCAGTTTGGCCAAGAGAACAGACCTGGACCATTTACAGCAGCAGATTGAGCTTGAGGTCACTCATATGATCCATAAAAAAATTAAAAAGAATTTTAAAATCACATTTTGGAGTGTGTCCAGAGAAGGGAACGGAGCTGGGAAGGGAATGGAGCCCCAGGAGCTGCTGAGGGAGCTGGGAAGGGGCTCAGCCTGGAGAAAAGGAGGCTCAGGGGGGACCTTGTGGCCCTCTGGGGGTTTTGCCTGGAGAATCTTGTCCAGAAGTTTGGGCTCTGCCCATGAACAGCCTGATGTTTTCTCTCCCTGCATCAGAATGTCTCCAGCAGAAAATGGGGACTTCAGAGGAGCTGGAAGATGGATTTCTGTGGCCAAGTCTTTTTCTTCTCGCTGTGCTCCATGCTGAGTGCAAAACTGAGTTATTAACATGCTCCCAGGGCTGATGCATGTGGGAAACCACCACACAGATGTGGCAGCTGCCTGAGGTCAGGCAGGAATAGAAAATAAATCTGACAGAATCAAACAGAAGCTCACAGAAGGCTGAACTCTGTTTCCTGCTGGCAGGTATTTAAAAAAAGCAAATAAACCTTATCAAAAGTACCTTGTCAAAACCATGGCCTGTGGCACACACAGAAAAAAGCTTCTAAAAACAACCAGACAGACAAAAAAAAATTCCTAAACAAAATGATAAAGCCACCACACAGAAACATCAAAACCCCACAAACCAAAGCTCAACAAACGTAAGTCACAGCCTCAGAATCAGCAGGGCTTACAAAGAGAATCACAGAATTGTTTGGGTTGGAAAATCCAGCTCCAAAGCCCTGCCATGGGGCAGAGGGGTTGGAAAACAACTCCTATCACCACTGGACAGCACAATTCCCCCTAATCAGGAGCAACCAGGCCAGGCTGCAGCCATGGATTCAGGAGACACCCTGGAACAAACGTGGGATAAGCCAGCCCATTAAAGCAATTGCACCTTAGATGCTGTAAAGCTTAATAAACTGCTCCTAAATTATTAGATCTGGCCTGATGTAATATCCCTGGCCTGCTTTGAGCAGCAATCTATAGGTTTATTGGGTTATAAATCAGAGTCAACAACTTGAGCAGGGCACAAATGAAAGATCTGCTTTGGAAGCAGAATTACCATAACACCATAAATAGTGACACACTGCACCTCCCTTCTTTTATTCCTCTTTACATTGAGGCTGGGCTGTAACTTTTAAGATTTAAGATTAAATTTTTTAAAGTATCCTGCAGCTTGGGAATCTTCCCTCCAACAGCATCTTTTTAAACAAAATTATCTTTCTCTGCTGGCTGAGAGCACCAGGACCAGCACCCCTAGGTCAGGGCTTGTTTAGTCCATAGCTCTCCACCTTTTCCATTCCCTACCAGGAATTCAGCTGCTCCAACCTCCACCACCTCAGCTACCAGCTCTTTTACCACAGTTTTGCACTTCTCAATATTTTTTTTTAGTGTAACATATTCAAATCAAACACCTCAGCCTTTCCAAAGGTGAACCATCACCAGATGCTCCCAAGGGAAAGTCACAGGATGGACACAGGAATCAGTAAATCTCCATCAAGGCTCAGGGAGCAGCCCAAAAGTGACAGGAGCATCTTGGAAATAACTGGATTGACCATCCTTGGACACACAGTGAGGCCAGGGAAACACTGGGATTTTCCCCTAAAGTCACTCCCAAAAGCTTTTACAGAGGAATCATTACAATCAACAACTTCACACAACACCTAAGCATCCCTATTTTATTTTTGTCCCCATCCTGAAGCTCAGAAACAGGGAAAACCTGGAATTTGTCAGGGGTTCACAGCCATCTCTCTGCCTGTAAAAGGCACAAAACTCTTTGTGAGCCCTGAAATCAAAAATATCTCCTTCTCAGGTTGATGCCATTACTTGATACAGACAAAAGCAATTCCATCAGGATAACCCGACCCACCCCATTTTCCCCACCACCTTCTCATTGTCCCTACAGGAAAAGCAGCATTTCCAAGAGGAGACTGATCTGAACACGTTGGTTTTCCATATTCACAAAGCCTCTGAAGAGATAAAACAGTGACCCTGAGTTTGTCTTTCACGCTCAGAGGCCACAAAACCAAAGTGCCTCTGTTCACAGACAGCAAATCAATCCTGACACCCTCTCCAGACCTCAGAGAAAATTAAAATCATTTTTAAACCCCAGCAAACCCTGACATCTGGAATTTGACTGCAACAGGACCCCGAGGAGGATAAATAGCTGCAATTTTGCAGGCAGCAGTGACAGCACACAGCTACACAGGGCTCCTTTCCTACCACTGCAAATAATCAAATTCATATTTAAATCACCCTCCTCCCACCAAATTATATGAAAGCAAATCCACTGTAGGAAGTCCTAACAAATAGAAAGCATCAGCCAAACACACAGGGAGCACTTGATTTATTTCACAAGCTTTCCTCACCAGTGTCAGTGTCCCTACACAGTAAACATGGCTTAATAACAGAGCTCAAGTCCTCCTTAAGCACAATTTGGGGAAGCCAAGGAAAACAAACCCTAATCCTATTTGAAGCCAGCGCTGTGATGACAGACAAAAGTGTTTAAACAAAGCTCACGATGTCCATACATGAATTATTCAACTCAAAGCCTCTTTTCCACCAGTGCAAAAAGCAAAAAGTATTTCATGTGTCCCAACCCTACAAGCAAGGCAAGAGTCCAAAAATTGGGCAGTGCATGAACTGAATGATTTTCCCCAAAGTATGTCCACATGTTTGTTTTTTCTCTCCTTACCAACTCCTTTCCTTGTGATCTTGGAGGTGTTTGTAGAAGGTGGAGCCTGCCAAGATCAAGATCTCCATAAAAAAGGCACCATAATTCAGAAAATATCAAATTTCCATCTGGGAAATGACTTTCCAGAGGTAACTGGGTGGCATTTAATGCATTTCCTGATTCTGAAGGCATCCTCAAGCTTTAACTTGCTCCAACAAGGAGGACAAAACACGGCCAGAGGAAACAATGATATCTGAAATTTTCACTTTCTGTTCTCCATCAGGAGTTCCCACCCAGTGGCCACTGAGAAAGTCAGTCCTGAAAAAGCAAATATAGGAGAAAAAAGATATAAAAATGTGAATAGCAGAAGGAACACACTCTGCCTGATTCTGAGAAGCACCATGAAATCCACCCAGATTTTTTCTTTATCGATCTCAAAGCAGGGCAAAACAAAATCTCTTTCTTACTCTGGTGTTGTCTTTAAATCAGCATCATCAGGAGCAAGAGGACAGGAACTCCTTGTCCTCAGCCAGCTCTGAAATATCTGAATTTAAAGCCTTTGAGCAGTCTGGTGGTACTGAGGAAAGGGATTTTGGGCTGTTTCTCTCCTTTCAAGCAAACAGAAGAAAGGAGATCACGGAAAGAGGAAGAAAACCAGAACAGGTTAAAAAGGGAGGGAAAGAGGCACCAATTAAATAAAAGCCACAAAGCAACATGAATCATTTCACTGCCAAGAAAAGGAAGAAAAAAAGTTCACCCAGGGCAAGATTAGCTGTTGAACAAGCCTGTGCTGGTGGAGGCAATGCAGAAACTGGAGAGTTTCCTTTCCTCCTGCTGCTTTTTGTGCCCTCAGACACCCTGGAGGCTCCAAAGGCTCTGTCCCCCCACCCATGGCCATCCCCATCTCAGCACCAGGGCTGGCAGAAATTCCACCTGGAATTCTGGAAGCCTCACATCCACTGAGGCTTCTAAAGAAGGCAACCCCAGCACCAGCAGCAGCTTTAAAAATCTCCTTCTTGCCACCTCTGAAAAACCCTTCAGTCAGTGGTAAAATTGTAATGGAGGCTTTAGAGCCATTTCAGCTTTTTACCTCTCTAATAGCTTTAAACGTTGGTCGCGAGTGTGGAAAAATCTCAAATTTAATTTGTTTTCAAGCCACAGAGGCACTGCACTAATAAGGAGCTGAGTGCTGGCTTCTCATAAAGCTGTTTTAGTGCTCATAACCACTTAATGTGCCAGCAGCAGCAGATGCTTCCCAGATTCTCCCTGGGGTGCAATACCCAGCTCGGTGCTGGGATCCATTCACAGAGCACAGGTGAGAGCAGCATCTCAGGGGTAAAATGATTATTCCCATTTGGAGATAAGTCAGAAAAAAGGAGAAGCCAAGTCTTCATTTCCAAAGCTGTCCTGCAGTGCTTTGCAAGCCCTCAGTAATTAGAAGGGGTGCAAGGCTTGAGAATAAAACAGATCCAAGAGCATCTCAAGCCCAAAAAGGGCTCAGAAAAAGCCCAGAAATTCCCTCCAGCCTCCACACTGACAGTGGTTTGTATATAATTTTTTTTCTTTTTGCACTGACAGTAAATATATGGTAATTTTGCATTTTTACTGCTTTATAATGCTCTTTTAAAAATAACTAGGTTTTTTATAGTTAAAACATGACCTGCAATGGGCTCTGCCTGTAAAGCAGCAAGGCTTTTTAAAAACAGTTTTTGTTTGAACCCCAATGGCTCTTTCAAGTTTATCTTTTGATACACTCAGGATTTTGGGAAAATTTTGCAAAATCTTGGGATTTCGTGAGTTGTTCCCTTAGTGCCCCAAGCTTGTATGGCTGCCATGTGTTGTGGAGTGCTTGTGAGTATTTGTGGCACTGCTGGTGCTGGTTTGGTACGGTCAGAATGACCCTTTACACTCATTATTTGCATTTTGCTGCACAAAGGCCAGCCCATCCATGAGGTGTGGGAGTGACAGGAGCATTCCCAGGCAGCACCTGGCTCCAGGTGAGCCCATCCATCACTGCAGGCAGCCCCGGATGCTCCCAGGGAGGGACAGCCTGCAGAACAAGCGGGAACTGATAAGGAAAACAATTTGGGAGCACAGGCAGTGTATGAAGTCATGAATCACACCCAGACGGCAAAGACCCCCTAAACTTTAACCCTGCTGCAAAACAGAATTGCAGAGCAGCAGTTGGCAGCTGGTTTAATACCTTTGGTCATCCTGACAGCTCTGTGTGGCCTGGGCCACCTCTCCAGCACTTTTCCCAGCTGCTTTCATGCTCTCACACAGATCTGCTTTGAGGGAACAAGTCCAGCCCAGGAAAGCTTTGTACCCAAAAGCACAAAAAAAGTGTTTTCCTGAATTTTGCACAATTTTCTAGGAAAAGGAGTGAGAATAACAGAATCGTACAAGAGTTTGAGGTTGTAGGGGACCTTTTAAAGCACATCCAGGTCAACCTCTCCAGCAATGAGCAGGGATGCCTTCCACTATCCCAGGCTGCTCCCAGCCCTGTCCAGCCTGGCCTTGGGCACTGCCAGGGATCCAGGGGCAGCCACAGCTGCTCTGGGCACCCTGTGCCAGGGCCTGCCCACCCTCACAGGGAACAATTCCTGCCCAAAATCCCCCAAATCCCTGCCCTCTGGCAGTGGGAAGCCATTCCCTGTGTCCTGTCCTTGTCCCAAGTTCCTCTCCAGCTCTTTTGGAGCTCCTTTATGCACTGAAGGGGACTGAAAGTGTCAAGTGCCACTTCACTGACATGAAGAAGCAACATTAAATTGACACCTTTAAAGCCAAAGATTGGTGAGGTAAGGGCCAGAGCAAGCCTGTGTTTAATTCATCTCATCACATCCATCATTCTGGGCTTTTAGTACAATTAAAAAAAAATGCCAGAAGAATACTAAATATTATACTAAATATTATACTACATATCACAAAAACCAGCACACAATGGCCAATCCCAAACCCATCCAGAAAACTGAATAAGGAACTTGGTTTGAAAGGAACCACCAAATGCAAACATTTGGGTTTACGTCACCCAACAAGTGGTGCCAGTTCAGCACGTGGGCTGTTGAATTAAGAGCATTATCCTACACCCAAAGCAGCACTTAGGAGATGGAAACCCCAATGAATGCATTGCATCAGCTCTGCCCACATTCCAGGAGTGGGGAGAGGAAAGGCACAGCTGAGCTTTTTACAGGTGATTGATTGGCTCCTATAGCAGTTACTTACACAATTTCTAATCCCGATTTCTAATCTGGGCCCTCACCCTCACAGCCCAGAATTCCTTCCCAAAAGCCCATCTATTTCCTGTGGCAGTGGGAGCCATTCCCTGTGTGCTGTCCCCTATCCCTTGTCCCAAATCCCTCTCCACCTCTCTTGAAGCTCCTTCAGATATTGCTGTGTAATTAAGAACTGTTGCAAATGTGAAACTTGTGAAAGTAAATACCACACTCACACCAATTAATTAATTATTCCCAATGAAGACAAAACCCTGAAGCACAACAAGAGGCTCACTCCAGCTGCACTGAGTAACTGAAAGTCAACTCTGAGCAGAATTTGTCTTCAATCCCAAGGAAATTAATTTTCCAGCCATTCCTTTGTTCAGCCCTGTGGGCTCATCCCAGTCAAACTGGTACAAAGATGCCAAAATAAAAGCAGAGGTTGCTTTAAATTTTTTGGCTGTCTTATCAGCCCAGGCTGAGCAGAAAGATTACTTTTATTTGACGTTCTCAGTTTCCTTTTATGCAACACACCAAGCCACTTCCCAATATATTTGGTTTAATATATTTGCAGAGGGCAGACTGGCCCCATCCATAAATTCTCCCATCACAAGAGCAGTAATAAAGTTTGAAGCAGTGGAAATGTCACTTTTCAACAGCTGCTCGTGGTGAAAAGCAACTGTAACTTCAGAACCACTTTTCTTTCAAATGAATTCCCACATTCCACAATCATAAGCTGTCCAACTCAAAGAAAGCAGGAAAAGGAATTTTTTAATTATCTATCTGGGGCCAGTTCATCACAAAATAATATACAATCAACAAACAAAAATATCTTTATGCAGAAACAGCAGAAATCCAGCAAAAACACAACCAAAAGGTAATGATCCTGAATTAGATTCTACTCCCAAGCAGGTGAGCTCTGCCTGAGTCCTGCAAAAGACTCAGAGCAGCTGAACAACACTGTAAATGAAAATGTATGTGAAAATATAATATATGGAAGGAGGTCCCTGGGACCCCCTGCAATTCTCCATTTCTCAGAGGGAGTGTGCTCAGGAATAACTGCAATTCCTTTTTATCTCTCTAAGAGGCCCATGTGTCCACACAAAGCAATCTCACCAGAAAATATCTCTTTTCCCAATTAAGATTCTTGTCAAGTTTTATCTACTACACTGGAAAGGCTTCTCCAGCCACTCTTCAGGGGAGCTGATGGACATCAGTTAATTAAAATCAAGAAGAACAGACAAATCTTGGATCAGATTGGATCCAACCACTGCACTGTTTCATTTCCTTGCCCTTCATCCTCCCTTCCTCTTTCCTAGGATATGTTTTATGTTTTTCCAGAATCTTATTTTACAGAATCTCACACTGGGCTGGGTTGGAAGGGACCTTTACGATCACCCAGTGCCATCTCCTACCATGGGCAGGGACACTCCCACTGTCCCAGCTGCTCCAGGCCCTGTCCAGCCTGGCCTTGGGCACTGCCAGGGATCCAGGGCAGCCACAGCTGTGCCAGGGCCTCACACCCTCACAGGGAACAATCCCTGCCCAAAATGCCCTCTGCATTCCAGCCCAGATGGCCACAGGCAGGAGGGAGCAGGAAGGAGCCCGGAGCAGGGCAGGGCTGATGTCCTGCTGCTCCCAAAGCCATCCCTGAGCATGTGGGGCAGCATGTGAGGCAGCATGACCCCCACTCTGACCCAGCTGGCAAGCCCTGAGCGCTCACATTCTGCTCCACAAAGTGCTGCCCCATCCCAACACAGCCTCATTGATCGCCCAGGATGGTCCAGAGGGCAAAGACACATCTGCTGACAAAAGCCACTGAATGGGCCAATGTGCCAAAGGCAACCCAGTGACCTGAAGGCCTCAAATAAAGAAAGAATTAGAGCAAGGCAAAGCTGAAGTGCCTCTCTCTTTCCAGGGGAAAATTGATCAAATCAGGGTCTTCCCCAGCTTCCACAGGCACAGCTGACTCCAGCAGAGACTGCCTGAAACAGTGGACATGTCAGATTTACCAGCATGAGGTTAGGGCTTGTCTTCCCAGAAACAAGGGTGCACTTGTTCCTGGATCTGCCAGACAAGGAGATGCTTTGTGCAAGTCAAAGAAATCATGTATTTTTTCTAATACATGACATATGGAAGGGATTTACCTATTTTTCCCTAAGAGAGATTTAAATGGGTTCAGTGCAGTGCCAGAGGGAAACCAAATGAAGCCACAAGGCCCAGCAGCAGCTGAGTGTCCAAAGGCAGCATCCCTCTAGAGAGCAGGCAGAAGCTTGCTCATTTATTCATTGCTATTTTTTAAATCTCAAGGGTGAAGTGTTGGGGAAAGGAAATAAACAATCAGCCATCCTGGGAGTAAATTTAAATGCTGGAGCTGGCTCATCACACAAAAACTTTGATATTTCAAGCCCACTGGTCCATCACAGGTTCCACTTTGCTTTGTGCTGTTTATCCCTCCCTCCTGGCTGGAGAAGCAGGAATCCCTGATGGCAGCAGCAAAATAATTTGGTCAGACTTGAGTACAGAGCTACTAAATCCTGCAAACACACACGGAGCAAATCTGCATCAACCTCAATGGGGAAAATAAAAAAGCAGTGAAATGAGAGATCCTTTGCAGATACTGCTCAGCTACACCCCCACTTCTGACACAACCTGAGCGTGCTGGGGAAGGAACAGACCCAGACAAGGAGGCACAGCCACCACAGAGGGCTGGCTTGCCAGGATGTGGGGTGGTTTGAGTGGTGACAAATCAGACATGGCACCTCAACAAGCTCTGAATTACAGGAACCAGGTTTGTTTTTCCAGAAAGGCCGCAAAAAGTCATGTGAGAAAATGTCAAACTTAAAGGAACAGCAGTGAGCGAGAACGAAAGAGTTTTGTGGTGAAAGGAGCAAAGAGCCAACACATCAACACCAAAACCACCCCTCTCTCCCCCCAAGCATCATCAGATGGGATACTGGGAAGGAATCCCACCCTGTGAGGTTCCCAGAGCAGCTGTGGCTGCCCCTGGATCCCTGGAAATATCCAAGGCCAGGCTGGATGGGGCTTGGAGCAACCTGGCATAGGGAAAGGTTGGAACTGCCTCATTTTTGAGGCCTCTTCTTGATTACAATCAAGAGAAGGGCTGGTTTCTGCTGAAAGGGACAAGGATTGGGGTCTCTTTCCTCTCCCTTTGCTGAGCATCCAGCTGATCTGATCTCACTAGAATTTGGTTGGGAATTGGAGTCCAGCAAGGGCTCAATTGGCATAAGGGGAACGTTAAAGTCTCCAACCTTCTGCTGTTCACATCCCCCTCAAATCAAGAGCCTGGTGCCTGCCCAGCAGCCTCAGACAGCCCCAACTGATGGGCAAGGAGACAAGAGCTGCTCTCCTCGGACCCAGGGCCACCTTTGGCACAGGCAGCATGATCTGAACAATAAACTCCACTTGCTGGCCAGTGCCACTGCTTTTTGTCACCCAAAAGTCAACCTTGACTTCACAGCCAGCTTCAGGAGAGCTCACAAGGAAGTTGATTCAGTTTCTAAGAGTCACAGGCTGCAAGTGCACACTTCAAACAAAGCCTCAGTTGTTTCATTTTTTTTTTGTTCCATAATTCTCCCAGCAAAAGGGCCTCATTTGACTTCACTCAAGTCAATTGACTCTCAAGTGCTTGCTGACATCATCTGCAAACAAGTAGCTGCCAAATAAAGGCTCAGAACTGCACATCAAGAGGAAATTATGGGTCCAGACCAGTTCACCAGCTTTGCTTTTAACACCTCACTGTAAACATGGCACAAAGGCAAAAAAATTAGAGTAATTTTCAAGGTTGAGATGAGTACAAAGAGAAGAAACCAAAAAAGCAATTAAAACCTCTAGCCATGGCTGGCTATACCCTAGAAATCCCACTCTGGAGCTTGGCCACACTTCTTCTGGAACCAATCTGGAGAAAAAGCTTAAATCTGAAACCAAACACTCCTAAATCCAAGTTTCCTTTCCCAGAGGAACACACAAGACAGTGAACAAAAATCACAGATCAGCTTCACAGCCAACAACAAAGAGACATTACAGTTTTCAGCTTTGCTAATCAATTTTGTTAACGAGACATGTCAGCAGCACAGAGGTTCCCAGTTCCTGAAACCACAAGCATTCCTGGAACCCCAGCACTTTGGATCCCCACCCAGACCTCACAGGCAGCAGAGTCCTCTCCAAAACAACAGCCTGGCAGATGCTGAAATGCCCTGTGACCAATGCCAGGAAAGCCACACCTCACAGATTTCAACCATTATTGCAGAGAGGGGCATTTGGCAAGGGCCTGGAGGAACAGGAGAGAGGAGAATGGCTTTACACTGGCAGAGGGCAGGGTTAGATGGGATATTGGGAATTAGCAATTGTTCCCTGTGAGGGTGGGCAGGCCCTGGCACAGAGAAGCTGGGGCTGCCCCTGGATCCCTGGAATGTCCAAGGCCAGGTTGGATGGGGCTTGGAGCCACCTGGGATAGTGGGAGGTGGAATTAGGTGATCTTTAAAGTCCTTCCCAACCCTACCCTTTCTATTCTGGTTCCTTCCCCAGCTTCCACCTTTTCATCAGCACACTTTCTCAAGGATCATCACCACACACTAACCCTGCTCCTTCCTATTCCTGCCATTTCATTCATTTACTCCCACTGGGGCCGGGTTTCCTTCTCATCTAGTTCATTTTTGTGGTCATTTTGGAGCCACAAGCATCCCTGAGGCACTTCCACAAAGTCTACTTTTACGAGAGACAGAAATAAACCACCTTCAACTTGGATAGGAAAAAAAGAAAGGATGATAAAAAGCCTTTTCCATTGGCCCCTGCACCCTCCCAGTGCACCCACCACCCAGTAAGGACACAGTGAAAAGTTGCTCTCCAACAATTTCTGCTCTGTCACAGCCCAGCTGTGCTTGGATCTATTCCAGGACACCAGGAATTCACAAGAGAGGCTGGAAAAGCAGAGTTGGTGAAGTAGAAGGCAAATTCAACCCCAAATGTAAAGTACATCACTGGAGCCCAGCTCCAGGGCAGCAAGGTCACATTCACTTCCCTCTGGGTGAGGAAAATCAAGGCTCCTCTGGAAAAGGGCCACAATTTTTCACTATTCTGTCAAGAACAGAGAGAGAACTTCTGACATGGAGACTCTCACAAGTCAAACTTCCACGATGTCAAGGCCATTTCACTTTTCTCATTTTCTCTCCTCAAAATTCACACTCATGGCTCCACACATGGGAAGGGACTAAATGTCTAAGTAAAGACCAACACAATTAATTAACCTGGGATTAACAGGATCACAGGTTCCCATTGCCTCTTTGGAAGTTATATAATTCAATTGTAAAAGTCTAACTATAACAACAACTACACAGTTGAGAGAAAAAACATTTGTTTAGGAAAACAAGCAGAAAAAACACCTCAATTTTTTCCCTTTCTCGGAGGGAATTTAGAAAATACTGTACCTTGATGCTGTGTAAAAAATCTCCAGTGATTGGTTTAAGATTGTTTCAGTCACAAACCCAAAATCTGGCACCACAGCAGCTGCTGTGCAGAAAATTAACTGTAACCCAGTCAAAACCAGTACAGGGAACTCACAGGGAGAGCCTGGAAAGGCTTTCCCTTATGGGTTAAACCAGGAGCTGATGGAGCACATTCAAACCAGTCAGGATTTTATGAGAGTGGCTGCACCTCAGAGTGGAGGAGCATTGCTGTACTCAGGGAAGAAATCCCTGTAAAAACACATGGCTGGCTCTAAGGGCCCAAAATCCCTCCTTGCCCCCTTTTCTCCCCCTTTTTCCAGCTGCAGCTCAGTTCAGAGCTGGCTGTTCAGAGCCAAAGCCACGTTTTGCAGATGCTCTGCAGGAAAAACCTTTGACACCTCCAAAGCTTTACAAATCCCAGGGCCTGTTAATCACCAGTCTGAGCCCATAATCCCAGCCCAGGCCCCACACTCAATGGGTTTTGCAGACTCTCCCCCACTGGCATTCTGCACCACAAATTCAGCATCAAACATTCTCCCCCTGACAATATTTAGGGTGCACCACAAGATCAGGCTCCAACCCTGTGGCTTTTTGGGGTTTCCAGGATTTGGGAATTCCCATCCTCCAAAGCAGCTTTGCTGAAATAGGGAACATTTTTGACACAGAACAAGCTGGTTCATCCCAACCTTTCTAGGAGGGTGTGGAAATCAAAGAGAAGCAAGGTCCTGGCAGGTTAATCCCAGTTCCTGAGGCTGGAGCAGCTCTCTGCTCCTTGCCAGTCCTCCACAGGATCCTGCCCTGTCTGAGAGAGGTCCTCTCCTTCCTGAAGGCCAAAATGTGCTATTCCCAGTTAAAACCAGTAACACCCTGCCAGGTCTGGGCTGAAGGCTCCACACAGAGCAAATGCAATTCCTGCCTGGCTCAGCTGTCACAGCTTCCCTGGACAATCATCCACCTCACAGCCTCCCTGTAAAGTGAAAGGCTCAGAGGTGAATTTTACAGGATCTTTAAGTGATGTGGAAAACCCTAAACACAGCCTTTCATTTCCAAGCATCATGGGGAAAAAATAGAATAATAAAATAGTTTGGGTTGAAAGGGACCTTTAAAGATCATCTAGTCCAGACCCCTCTAATGAGGGGGGCACCCTCAGGAACAGTAACGAAAAAGCACATTGATATTTAATGGAATGACTGGATTTCCCTGCACTTAGCCCATCAAGCCAACATGATTGGACACATCCATTCATGGGGACTCAGCTCTGAGTCACTGCTCACATCCAATGCTTCAGTGCCCAGCCTCAAATCCAACAACCTTGAGAGAGCCCCTCTGCCTCAAGAGCTCCTGTGCCTTCAGGCCTGCGGGCTGAAACCCTCACAAATTGAAAAACACACGGAGAAGGGCAAATGAACCCATCCTCTAATTGCAGACTGCAGCAAAGCAAGCAATTTCTGTGACCAGTGACCTCTGGCCATTTGGGAATCAGCCCTGACAAAGTCCCAGCTCCAAAGCCCGTGGCTTAGATCATCTGTTCAGGTCATTTCACAGCTCTGGCCAAGCGGGAATTACAAGAGCATTTCACCAGAGAGTGAATTAATACACACAGCCCAGACACAGCCCTGCAATTCATTATGCTGATGGATCACAGCTCCTCACTTATCTCTGCACAAAAGGACCCCAAAAAGCCATCAGAAGCCTCAGCTGGAGGTCATGTGATGCATTTAACCAAATGGACTCTCTGGAATCACACACATTTCACTTGAGGGGCATAAATCCTGACAGGGACTGCCCAATGCATAGGAAGGAAGGGGTTGATATATCATTTATAGATCTGCAGCTACGTGAGCAGCAGCAGATAAAGGCAGGGAGAGGCTTTATTGGATATTCCCCCTCCCACATCCTCACAGTTCAGACAACTTGCAATTAAGAAGAGGATTAGGAGATTTGTGTTGGAGAGAAAGACCATGTTTGATAGCTCAGCCCAGCCAGTCAATAAAAGTGGCTTCTTTTTGCTGGATAGATTAAAAAATTATCATTGCTGTTTCCTCTGGGAGGAAATCTTTGTCCCCTCTCCCAATATCATCCACCAGGATGATATTTGCTGCGTACAAACAACAGAGGTTTGGAAGCAATAATAATAATTTTTAAAAATGCTTCCACACACTGACTTCATCATATCCTTGGTTGAATATGTGATGAACAAGCTGTGGTTAGATCAGAAATTCCTTCCTCACACCAGCTACAGAGATTTTAATGATCTGAATCTCAGCAAGACCATTTCTCCTCCTTCATGTGTCTTTCATTTAAAAAAACATTAAAAAAAAAAGTGAAAGGGGATCTTGCCATTAAAGCTGAGGGCCCACAATAGAAAAAAGGAATTTTGCAAATGTTCAAAATTTTAAAAGGAGATCAGAGTATATTGGCTGTGTGCCTCCAGCCCCTCTCCTCATCCTCAAAGGTCAGATAAAAGCAAAGGATAATGGCAATTCCAGGAAGCTGCCTCTCAAAAAATCCCTTAGAACTCAGGTGTCCAATTAAAATTCTCATTTTCATGTAATTTCTTAATGTGGAGTAGCAAGCTTGATGTACATAGATTTGAAGGAAAAAGAGAGGAATCATTAAGATTCCGGCTGTTGAGGTGCAGCACAATTCAGACAACAAACACTCACAGGCATCAGCTAAAGAAATGGAGGAAAGGCTGGGTCATGATCCAAATTTGGATGAAAGCCTTTTATTCTGGGGAGTTTGATGTTTTAACAAGAAAGCAGGTAACGCAGCCTGCAGCTCATTTTGGGCTTTCTTCTCCTACTCCTGCTGCTGTCTCCATCTCTCCTTTACCAAAGTGAGGCCTCACAAAGACTTGACAAAGACCAGCTCACACTGGACATGTTTTAAAGCCTGGATCAGCTACCTTTAAACACAATGAATTCCTTTCCAGCACTAGCAAAAACCAATGGAAATTCCTGGCAGACTTGGAAAGCTGCCACTGATATTTTTTGGTAATGCAAGCAGAGGTAGATTTCACTGAAATATTCATGGCAATTTTTCTGTAATTTTTTAGCTTAGAACTGCAATATTCTGCTGGCTTGAAATGGTCACCCAGACCAAGCTGGAAGCAGAGGGAAAACAGCACCAACATTCTTACTTTGCAAAAGGAAATTTGTTTTTAGGCTGCACAAACTCCAGGCGTGACTTTGCAATCACAGGGGAGCTCCTGGCCAAGCTGCACCACCAACAACGGCTGCAGTTCACAACCAGGAGCATTTCTGGCACAGGATCTGCCACACAGCCCTGGCTGCTCCCTCACAGCTGCTTTTCCACGAGGAAAAGCACTCCAGAGCCAAGAAGATCCCTGTTATAGGCTTAAAAACAGAACAGAGGAGCCCAAGCAATAGGAGAGAGAAATTCAGCATTCAAAAGGCAACCAAAGGGTCCCCTGGGAGCACTTCCAGATGAAACAGGATTTAAAGAAGGGAAAAAAACCCCAAATTTAACTTGTAAGCACACTTTAAAAAGCCATTCCAGGCAACATGGGAGTACAGGAGAACAGTAAAACAAAATCCTTACCCAGGTGATGTAACAGGGTGCTTTTGACAGCAATATTTTCACACTTTTCCTATCAACACATCACAAGACCTCATCTCCCAGCCCAGAACACGAGGGGAGGTGCAAGTTGAGCCTGGATTCCCTCTGGCAGAGCTCCTACAATCTGTATTTATCCAGGGGAGGGAAGAGTCACCTCCAACAGCTTTCCCATTCACCCCAACTTGCTCTCACCTTCTGCTGCCTTCCATTGAACCCCACAAGGGTTTGGGCTGGAAGGGACCTTAGAGGTCATCCAGTGCCACCCCTGCCATGGCAGGGACACCTTCCACTATCCCAGGGTGCTCCAAGCCCTGTCCAGCCTGGCCTGGGGCACTGCCAGGGATCCAGGGGCAGCTCTGGGCACCCTTTTCCCCTACCTACAAACTCATTGTTACACTCAAGAACAGGATTATAGAGGTTGGAAAAGACCTCCAAGATCACCAAGTCCCTTCTGGGGCCAAAAACCACCATCAAGAACAGAACCATAAAGGTTGAAAAAGACTCCAAGATCACCAAGTCCTTTCTGGGACCAAATACCACCATGCCTACTGAAACCACACCACGAAGGCAGGGATTCTGCAGAAACACAGAACTTACATATCCAGCCAAGGGTGCTGCAAGCACCAGCAGGAGTCAAAAGCCACAAGGAAAGTGTTCCCCTTTAGCCCAATGTAAACAGATTTGGGCACTTTCAGTCCCCTGGAGCCCCATGACCAACCTCACTGTGCCCATCTCTACGCCGACCATATGGGGACGGCCTCCTGCCGTGGTCAACGACTCCCATCCAACATCCAAGCCAATACATAAGGAAAAAACCCCAAATCTCTCATCCTTCCAAGCAAGAAGCCATCAGGAGGGGGACGGGGTGGCAGCAGCCCTGTCCCTGCTCACCTTGGTGGTGTCATCATGTGACCGCTGGTACCGTTTCCAGCGGCAGCCGTAGATCCCGGTCAGACAGGACAGACATAGCTGGGGCTCGTAGTACTGCAGGGGTTGGTGCTTGACCATGCTCCTTCCAGCCCCTCCTGAGCCTGCTGCCACTAATCCATCAGCTCCTGGGAGCGCCCTGGGGCAAAGCAGAGGAAACAACAACAACAAAAAAGGAAATTAAAATCCCCGGCGATATTTCAATACGTTAACAAGCAATTTAATAATTAACCGTGTCCTCTGGCTGAGGCAGGGATGAGAATCAGATCTGTTCCCAGCCCGGCCAACATCTCCCACTCGTTACTCAACCAGACCAAGAAGTTTAATTAGTTTGCAGGTTTGGTTTCTTCCTGCAGCTTCTCCCACACCACCAAAAGCAAAGTGTACATCAGGGAAAGCCACGTGAGGACAAAAGCAGCAGGATGAGGATCTGCACCAGGTGACTGGGTTCCTATGAATGACTGAAGTGAAAAGAGACAGAGCTTCTGCAAGAACAACCTGAAAATCAATTCAGAGACCTCCACAGAGCTGAGGCTGAGCCAAGCTAAAGCAGTTTAGTGTCAGCATCCCATGGAGCCTGCAAAACAGCCCCAGACAAGGAATAATCACTTCCATGCACAAGGAGCATCACAGAATCAGGGACTGTCCTGAGCTGGAAGGGATCCAGCAAGGACCAAACTTCTGGACAGCCCCAAGAATATGGAATACAGAGTGTGTATACACAAAATGTGTACTACAGATACTGCCCTTTCCCTTTATAAGCCTCTCAAGCACTCCCAGGATGCAGAGCTGGATGCTGTGCTTGGTCCCACAGCACAGGTTTCCCACAGCTTCCTGCAGCCCAGGTGGGCACCCACAGCCCCACACAGCCCTGTGTGCATCACCACAGGCTGGCAGTGGGGCTTGGCAGCAGCTGAGCCTGCACAGTGCGTGCCCCCTTTCCTGAGAGAGCAGGGCTGTGTGCAGGGTGTGTAAATCCACCCTCTCCTGGGGAAACACTTTGCTTCCTTACATGTGGGATTCCCAGGGCTCAGGTCTGGGGCAAAGCTGTGACAGCTGAGCAGCAACTGGATCAAGAAAGCATGGCTGGGCTTAGGGAGATAAACCAGCCACCTAAAAGCTTTTCCTTGACACATCCCATGGAAGGAAGCATGCACAAGCAGGGCTGACTGTATTTGTCACTCCAGCTGATGCAGCAGGGGATGCTGCAGGCAGTGCTGGAGTCTGGAAATGTCAGCAGGGACACAGAGAGCTCACCCCTCCCAGCCCCTGTCTGTCTGTGTCCATTCACACTCCGTGCTGACAGCCCAGGGCAGCCTTGCCCTGACACTTTAATCAGGACTCAGCGTCCCAGAGGCTGTTGTGGCTGCAGAGCTGTCACCAGGCTGTCCCCAGAGCCCTGTGCCCTCCCCAGACACAGAGGCACCTTTGTGCTTTCAGCACAGCTCCCCGCGCTGCTCGGGGCGCTGACACGACCCACAGGTCCATGTGAGGCCAGCCCAGCTCCCCACGTGGCCCTGCTCGTTCCCTGGGGGTGACAGGCAGGACAGAGGGACAGCACAGCCAGCCTGGCAGAGCTGTTTGCTGCTCATCTCCCCGTGCTGCTGTGCCACGTCCATGGCCTCGTGTCGGGGTCACCTCCCTGTGCCCGTGTCCCACCTCTCCTCCTGCTGTTCATAAAGCTCAGCATCAGTCCCTGCTCAAGCTGCCTGCCCATCCTCAGCTCCCAGAGCACCCAGGAAATGAGCCTCCCCTCTGCCTCCCCACATTGTGCCAGGGCACAATGGCACAGAGGCACTGAGGATGTGCGAAATGCTGCTTAAAGCTCTTGGGCTGAACCTTGCTCTCTGCCCTCAAGATTCCAAGTGTGGAGGGATGTACAAGATGCTGAGGGCTCTGTGCAAGATGTAAAAATCACTCACAGCCTGTTAACAACTCCCCAGCCAAAGCCCTTATTCCCAGCCTGAAAGCCTAGAAGGCTGTAGCTGTTCCAAGTAATCCTGCACTAATTCCTCTCCAAAGGACAGCATCTCTCCTGCTTTCCACCTCTCCCTGCTTTACTCATGCAAGGCAGGAGGGCAGACAGGCCAGCTCCATCCACAAAAGCTTTCACTGGGTTTTTTTAAATTTAATCTCATTTGATCACTTGGACAGGAGAGAATTCCTGCCCTGGGAGGGTGGAACAGGGTGCCCAGAGGAGCTGTGGCTGTGCCTGGATCCCTGGCAGTGCCCAAGGGAAAAGACAGATGACAAGGCTCTGTAAGTGAAGCTCCCACCCTGGTTCCTCTCACTGCAAAGGAGCCCAGAATTCCAGGCTGCACTCCACAAAAACTCAGGAAAAGCACCATGACAAAAAAAAAAAAACTAAGGTGAGTTTTTTAAAAATCCACTTCTAAATACAGTGTAATTGCATGAGGCACAACCAACAAGCCTAAAATCACTCACTCTTCTCCATGAACATCACAACCAGCTCCATCAAAGCCCAAAACAGGTGGGAAAGGACAGCACCCAGCAGCCACCCTCCCCTCCATGCACACGGACACCTGAGCAGTAACAGGAGCTGCAGGGAGAGAAACCACACTGATAGCATCTGCCCAGAGAGCCTGGCCTGGCCAGGAGCATGGGCTCAATACTTACTGCTCCTGCTGCCAGAACCAGGGTCCAGGGAGCAGCACAAAGCCTGCAGCACCTCCCAATCACTGTTTCACTGTTCCCATGCCATCTCCAGCTGCCGAGGGGCAGAGAGCAGCCCATGAATGATTCAGCCCACTGCTGGTTAGCATTACATACAGAAATGAAAACAGGAAGCAAGACAACAGGCATTAATTATTCAAATCCAGCAACGTGCACCAGGAGGGAGGGAGGGAGGAGGGGGGAAAGAAATAAAATAGAAAACACAAACCCACTCATGCTCTCAACCTTGACTTTCAAGATGCATCATCTGCCAATGGCTGTGAGCTTCTCAGAGCTGAATAACCAGCTCACTTATCCAAAAAGGGGGAGCAGGGCAGATTCCATCTAGAAATACAATGGGAGCATTTTCCAAAGGCTCCAGGATGCCTATTAGCACACACGGCACTTCTGAGATACTGAAGTGGAGGTATTGGTTACACATTATTCCTTTCCAAACAGCTTTGGAGGGGGAAAAAAAAAAGAAGGGAGAATTGGAGTTGCACATTTAAAAGTGAAGCTCTCTGGGGAGATCTGGCCTAAAAAATTTTGAGTTTTGTCTCTCTGGGTTAACTGCTCCATCCCTGTAGTCTCAGGGCAATATTCAGTAACCTGGACTGGAGAGGGAAGGCAGCAATCCAGACCAATCACTAAAGCATCTCAGGCCCTCATTTTAGTGAGGGGAAGAGCAACAGCAAGTCCTGAAGTGCTCTGAGTAAACAGTGGGGATGCAGCCCTGGAGGAGCAGGTTTAACAGCCTTTCCCAAGGCCTGCTGCTCCCCTTGGATCCCCCTTCAGGCAGACTGAGGGGAGACCTCACTGCTGGCACAACTTCCCCAGGGAGGAAGAGGAGGGGCAGGCACTGCTCTCTGGACAGGGACAGCACTCAGGGAACAGCCGGAGCTGTGCCAGGGCAGGGTCAGGCTGGATTTAGGGAAAGGTTCATCCCCAGAGGTGCTGGCACTGCCCAGGGAATGGGCACAGAGCTCAGGAGCTCCCAGGCATGCCCAGGGTGGGATTTGGGGTGTCTGTGCAGGGACAGGGGCTGGAACTGACCCCTGTGGGTCCCTTCCAGCTCAGGATGTTCTGTGGTTTTTAAAAGCCAAGCAGCATTCCTGCCCTTCCAGCCACACCACGGAGAGGCCTGCTCTGAGAACCCACCATGGATTGCTCAGGAGGGTTTGGATCAGCACATCCAAAACAAAACCCAAAACACAGCCAAGGCTGCTTCAATGGAGACTTGTGAACAATGAAATAATGGAACCATTAAGGCTGGAGAAGCCCTCTAAGATCAGGGAATTCAGCCATGAGCCCAGCACTGCCAGGTCCACACCAGCCCATGGAATCCTGAAGCCTCAGGAGACATCGGAGCAAAGCCGAGCATTTGGAGAGAGGCACACACACAATTTTCTCCAACAACCCCACACCCATGCAGATGTGGAAGACACCTACAGGATCTCCACCTATCAAGGCACGGCTGGGAAGGCCCATCCCATGGAAAACCTTGGCTTTCCACAAGGTTCCAGAGAGGAGAAACTGTGGGGAGGACGAGGGGAAGAAGGACCTGCTCCCCCCACACCTGGAGAGGCTCAAAACCAAAGCAAGCCCTGAGCACACAGGCTCCCATCTCCCAAAATTCACCCCACTAGCAATAGATATAAACATAAAAAATACAGGGGGATTTGAGGTTAATTTTTTTATGTCATTTTGTTTTGGCAGATTCTACTGATTTCCATATTAAAAGAAGTGTTTTGCCTCTTGTTGGTGACTCCTGGGATCACTGTTTATCAAGAACCTCTGTAAATTCAACATCTCTATCTCTACTAAAACTTGTATCAATCTAATTACGCTTAAAACCTTGTTAAGCAAATAATTTCCTCTGCCAATTAGGTGAGAACATGCCTGATAATCAATTAGCCCTATTGATATGCTTGTAAGGCTGCTTGTCACTCGTTTCCCTAATTATACTGGAAAATCCTGATTTTCCTTAAATGCTTTCTAAAAAATTAACCTATTCCAGAGCAAACTCTACAGCTCTGTGCACAAAAAAAGAAAAATGGAAGAGAAATCTCTATGGCCCAGCCAGGGCTGAAATCATTATCTAAATTCTTGGGATCTGCAATGCACTCTCCATTGGTTTTCATACACATTTTGTTATTAATACACTGAACTCATCCAAGCCAAAGTAATGCAATTTCACTTTCCCCAATGTGGAAGATGGAAATGGAAGAGGGTCAATATCCCCATCTGTTTAATAACAAGCTATTACTGAGGGCTGTTTGCTCTGGCCACTCCCACGGGAGGAAATTGAGATGCACACACACACACTGAGCACTATTTTCCACATTTTGCTGGCACAAACCCAAAGCATCTCAGCTTGCAAGATCCAAGATTTCATTTCAAGGCAGGAATGGGACACCCCAAAGCCAGAAAACAGCCTCAGGTGATTAATTTTGGGGGTAGAGGATGCCCAGCTGGGTTATTCTTCCCCACACATTGTTATTCCCCACTCTGGAAGCCAGGTTGGGCCAGAGGTTTCCCACCCACTTTTTCCAAGCTGAAAACATTCATTTTTACACTGATAACACTGCACAAACAAAAGCAGCAGATATATATCAAAACTCCAGTCAACATCTATTTTTTTTTCCCCCTGGCAAACAAACAAAAAAGATGAACTGCAGCAAAGTGCCCACTGCCATGTGCATATGGAATATTTTGGATGGGAGCTGAGGCAGGAAAGCACAACAGCCTTGTCCTTAAAGCTGAGTGCTGCTGCCTCAATGGCAGAAAATAAGAGGGGAGGGAAAACAAATATAAAAAATGAAAGAAAGGTCTACAGGCCATGTGCTGGTCTTGCAGAGCACTCAGAAGGGGAACATCCCTGAGATCCCAAAAATCCATGGCTACATCCCAACCCAGGGAGAGCCTGCAGAGCCCCTTGGAGTCCCCAAAGTGGGAAGGAATTACCCAAACAGACACATCCCAAATAGGATCTGGCTGATGTGGAGCCCCTGTGGGTCTGACCTGTTGTTTATTTCTCTTAAATGTTTTCTACAAAAAATAAAATTACAGCTTTGAAACTAGGGCAGCGTGTAGTTCGGGGGTTGTGCACTTCCAGTTAATGAAAATTCAGACTTCAAAAGATAAATACTTCAAAGGGATTACAAAAGAAAAACTTAGACTTTAATCTCCCTAAATAAATAAGCACAGGACGGACTCACGCCCTCTGCAACAGAGCTCCTCAATGTTTTCCACAAAGTGAGGCAGGACTGGGTGCCTGCAACTTTGAAAGGGTGGAAGAGGAGGAACAGGGCACAGGAAAAACCTGTATAAACTTCTGGCAGAGCAATAATTAAACACAATCTCTGCTTTCTGCACCAACCTTGCAGGCCAAGGTGTTGGCACAGCTCTGAAATCCCAAAATCTGCTGCAGATCCAAAATCACCACGTGAGTCCACACAAGCAGGTTCTGAAGTAAATACAAGCAGCAAAGCACAGGTGGGATATGAGGAAAAACATGGAAAACTTCAGGTTCCCTCTGCCAAGGAATTTCTGACAATCTGAGAATAAAAAGAGCTTCATCTTCTGAGGGTTGCTGGAGAGATGGGCAACAACTTGTGAATTTCTCATATCTTTAATTCTAATAATAATTCTCTTGGCTTTTAGAAGCAGCAAAGAGAAACGTGAAGCAGCCCAAAGTACGTGAAATCACATTTTTGGCAGAGAAATTCAAACCCTTCTCAAACCCTTCCACCTCTCCAAGTCTGTGCCAGGTGGAGTCCCCTTGGGACAGCATTCCAGAAACACTCAGAGCAGCACAAGAAGGCAGCAGTTCAACAGCTAAAAATCTAAAACAGCAGCCAAGGTGAGGTGAGACACCCCCAGAGGCCTGCCAGGGCTTGGCAGAAGGCAGGGAAGGGGAGGGAATCTGAGCCACAAAGCCCAAGGGACAGGCAGGAAAGCACCAAATGGGAGAACAGGGATGGCAAGGGAGGGGCTTGAGGAAGAGACCCCATGAAGAGCCTCAGGCAGAGAATGTCCTGTGATGTTGGTGTGGTCTGGGTGATGACAAAAATCAGCAGGGCTCCACAGAGATGGCCCAGGTGAGAAAAAGACAGGAAAAACCATCACAGGAAGAATGAGAAGACAACAGCTGGATGCTAAACAAAACCCATGCACCAACAAGGAAGTAAAGAGTGTTTAAGGACTGAAAAACGTTACAGAACACTTTTCCTCTCCACAGACTCCAAGAGCTTTGCCATCCTCACCAAGCTGCAAACCAGAAGCCTGCACCAAGCCAATTTCACCTTTTTGCTGAGAAATTAAGTGGAAACAGAGCTGGGTTTGAACATGCCCACCCTGAGAAGCAGCCTCCCCTTCAGACAAGCATTCCTCCCTCTCCTTTCCAGACACAGCCCCAAGAGCTGCCCACGGATGGTGCCAGCAGTGGAGCAGGAGCCTGTCCCACACATTCCCTGCTGGAAACCTGGCTGCTGCCAGCAGGGAAAGCAAACTGCACCAAGAGCCCCAGGAAGGCTCATCTGAGAGGGAGCCAAGTGCCTCCACACCCTCTGCAGGCACTGGAATGGAAACAGCACGGGAGGGAAAGAAAGAAAGGAAAAGGAAAACAAACCCAGCAAGAGTCATTTTCCAATCGATACCCTGCACATCTGCTGGGCAACTGCTACCCAGAGAATTAGGCATGAATGTTTCTGGCTTAATGAGAGGTGGAAAGTCCTAGTTAAATGGATTACAAGCTCTTTATTTCCTATGATTGATTCCTTCCATACGGCTGCAGGAGACATTGCTCACCAAAATAAATGTTCTCAAGTAGCAGAGGAGCTGAATAAATAAAGAAGAAAAACTTGCTTTGCCTTCCTGAGCAACCTGGGGTAGTGGAAGGTGTCCCTGCCCAGGGCAGGGGGTGAAACTGGGTGGGCTTTGAGGTCCATGGGGCAACTGATGAAGTCCAGGAGAGGTTCAAGAAGTAAAGTCAGCCTTTCATCACCTCCACTACAGCTTTGTGATTGCTTGAAAAACATGGAAACAAAAATGATACGGGAAAAATGAGATGTATGCACTTCCCATCCCCTCCTCCACCCCAGTGGCACAGAAGATATTTAATTTCTACCAGAGGAAGGCTAATATCCCCTTTATTCCTTTTCTGTTCCCAGGAAGCAGAGGTTTGCCTCATGTTCCTAAAGCCTCAGCCCAGTTATTACTGGGGTTTTTCCAGTTCTGTACAAATCAGGCTCTGCTCAATGCAAGGAGACAGACAGGAGAGCTTCCCTGTCAGGAGGGAAAGGAAAATTGCAAGGAAAAAAGAATTCCAAGGGGTAACCAGAGAGAGGTTACAACCCCAACCCCATTCCAGAGCCACTCAGCTCAGGTAAATGCCTGTCCTGACTGGGACTCCTGTATCCTGCCAAAAGCTGGTGTTGATCTTTAGGAGGATGTGAATAAGGGCAAAAGGATTTCACTCTGTTTGCTGCAGCATAAATCTTTCAGGAGACAGGAATTTTCTCAATTGACCTGGCAAGGAGTTGCATCAGTCTGAAACGCTCCTTGCTTTCCAAAAAGCATCTCCAGACGTGGGCTAAGGTCACCCTGACACAGGAGGGACGGGGACAGAGGGTGAGGCCAGGGAGGGACCCGGCCCTGCAGCCACAGGGGCACTCCCAGAGTGACCACAGGAGGCTCACAGGCATTTCCAGCTCCTGCTCTAACAAAAACACAAAAACAAGGCTCCATCTGCCAGTTACATCAGCTCCCAGCTTGTTTTCCTTATGGAAAGGCCCAGTCATGAGGGATTCACAAACTCATTTAGTGATGCAAACCCAAGGCCTATTAGGCCAAGTGCTTTCAGTCATCTTTGAGAGCTTTTAATAGGATGAGCATTGATTCTCTGAGCATTAACTCACTGTGTCCTGCTGCCCTTTTCCCAGCACCAGTGACACTCTTCCAGCCTGGCACATTACCAGCACAATGGGGTTTTCAGTATAATCATGGTTAGAGTGAAACAGGGACACCTGCAGACATCATGGCCAGGTTCTCTCACAGGCTGCCCAGAGAAGCTGTGGCTGCCTCAATCTTGGAATTGTTCAAGCTTGGATGGGGCTTGAAGCAACCTGGAATGAAAAGTGTCCCTGCCCATGGCAAGGGGTGGCAGTGGGAGAGCTTTAAGGTCCTTCCCAGCCCAAACCATTCTGGGATTGATATCAAGGTATCCAAAACCCTTTGGGGGGTAGGATGAGGCTGGAGATGCTGGCACAAAGCTCTCTCCATCTGGGATCCCTCAAAGCACTGCTCTCATCCAGGGCATTCTTTACAGCCCTGTGCTCCAGAGAACATGATCTCAAGGCAGGACCCCCAAGGGTCCATTAACCCACAGCACTTGGGTGGGAATTGCTGCCAGCCCAGAGCAGTTTATCCAAACATCTGCAGCAGCTCAGTCCCACAGGAGCCCAGAGGCCAGGATGCAACAGCATTTCTCTCTCCTTCTCTGCACCACTCTAAGCTTTCTAGGAAAAGGCCTATTTAGAAGCTCATTTTTTTTAAAGTAGCTTTGTGACATCGGAGGAGCAAAAAATAAACACAAATATCCAAGAGATTTGGAGCAGGGCAGGGTGCTCAGCAGCACACACTCCACACCAGCTGTGCAAACATCCCTCAGTCAGTGAGACTGACCACAAGGACACATCCATTCACCACTGTGACCTTCCCTGTCCCTCCTAAAAACACATCCATGGCACCAGCACACTGCCCAGGGCAGATCTTCAAGCAAAGAATTAATAAAAAGGCTTCCTGCACATCTTGGGATGAGCCAGCCCTAGGCAAGTATGAGAAAAGTAAAATTTTCAAGGTTACACTTGCTCTGAAGACAGAACCCCCTGCCCAGGTGGGTCAGGAATCTCCTCCATGAAAGAAAGCTATTATTATTATTATTATTATTATTATTATTATTATTATTAGTCTCATACACATTTATTTCAGAGGTTCTCAGGCAAATGAGCCCATGGAACTTGCACACAAACACAGCATTTCCAGGATTCAATGGCTTTTATCCCACTTCCAGAAAGCCACTCTGGGTTTCCATCCCATCAGATTAAGATCCTGCCTTGAGAGCAGCTACTGTCTGGGTAGGAGACAAGCAGCTTTTCCTTCCACCAGCCAAAATACCTTTATTTCCAGCTTATTTCCCTACCAAAACACAGGGTGATTGCATAAGTGCCTCTGTTCCTGTTCCTTGCTGTCTCCCACCTTTCCTTCCCTCCACAGGCAGCGATTCCCTGGAGCTCCAGCCCGGCTGGAATGCTCTCCAAGAGCTGCTGCTGGCTGGGAAAACATCAAATAAACCTCCCCCAAAGGAAAGGCAGCTCCAGCCCAGGCTGCTGTCAAAGACTAATCAGCAAGTACAGCTGGAAAGGGGAAGGGATGGAAGTGGGAAGATTAAAGATTTGAAATAAGTCCCAAAGAAACCAGACTGAGCTTGCTCTTGAGTCAATATTTTTTGGTTAAGTAGGAAAACATCGAGAGCTTTGAAGTCATTTGCTGGCCAAGCCAGTTCCTGCCACTGTTTTAAACAGAGTGAAAAATATTGGGATGTTCATCAAATTAAGAGAAAGCACCCAAAAAAATGATTGCTGTGAATGGGAAATTTCAGCGAGAAGTTTCAGGATGGGAAATGGAAATTTCAGCAAGAAATTTCAGGATAAAGCTTTATAAGCATTAGAAGCAAATAAAAAACCAAAAACAAACCAAAACCAAACAAAAACAAACAAACAAAAACCACAATCAAACCAATAAACAACCAACAAAACAAACAAAAAACCAACAACCAACAAACCAACAAAAACCACAATCAAACCAACAACCAACCAAGAAAACCAACAACCAACCAGCAAAACAAAAAACCAACCAGCAAAACAAAAAACCAACCAGCAAAACAAACAAAAAACCCCAAACAAACAAATGAAAAACTCCCATCCAAACCCAAAGGAAACAAAAAAACCCATCAGCAATACCCTTCTTTTTGCTAGAATGGTTATCACACATTACTGAAAATCAACTTCAAAATTGAAACACCAGGGTTTAAAGCCACCAGTATCCAGCCTGGATAAACCAGAATTCCACAGGAAAAGAGCTGCCCAGGAAAGAAAGAAAATCAAAGGTAGAGAGGTGGGGGGTTTGGTTTTTTCCTGAAAAAATGTTAATTTCCAGACTAGCAAAATATAACTGGGTGCAGAAAATAGGAGAAATCTTTTTGCTGTATGAAAGCAGAAGGAAATGGCACAACAAATCACCAGGTGAATCTGTCATAGGGAAGGGAAAAAAAAGGAAATAATTGGGAAGGGGTGGGGAGAGTCAAGCCTTTTTTGTTCCCAAATCTGGCAGTGTAGGTCTTTGTCCATGTTTCAGGAATAATTTTCAACAGAAAAGAGGAATCCATGGAAGTTTTCAAGGACAAGATGGATTTGGAGCAACCTGGTCTAGCTGAAGGCACAAAAAAGGAACTGGTGGGAACAAGGTGGTTTTATGGTCTCTTCCAGCCCACCCCATTCCTTGATCCTCTGGATCTGAACATTCATTCTCCTTTACCACTGCAGCCAGTGCCAGGCCTCAATTCCCCTGCATCCCTTGGCATGGCAGCATCCTGGTCTAGCTGAGGCATGGCCAGAACTTGAGCAGGTTTTTTTTCATCCTCCCCAGCCAGAACACAATTTATAAACATCCCAGTATCCTCACATCAAGATCAGAATCCAAGATCCGGTTTGTCTGGCTCAGGGCCCATGTGAGTCCCTTGAGTTTCTGTCCATCTCCAGATTATTACCTCCATCAGGTTCTCCTTCATTCCCTGGAGTCTGATGCTATTTTTGGGCTCTCTGGGCTTATCAGCAATCTTTCCCTGGTGTGCTGTTTTTATTTCCCCTCCTGCCCATGGCAGCTCTCCCTTAAGCTGGTTTAGCACAGTTGTGTAAGAGTCCTGCAGGGTCACAAGGGGAAGGAGGCACTTTCTTCCCTGACCTCAATCCTGGCACCATCAGCACCTCTGCCAGACCTTTACAACCCCAGCCTTACTGCAACACCTTCACTCAGAGACAGAAACCAAACATTTCACCTTCCAAAGTCAGGATTTGAGGCATTAGGTCACAGCATTTACCTGGGCAGGCTGTGATTGTTTCTCCTGAAAAGGCACCACCTGAGGCAGAGTCTGCCCCTGCCCAGTGCAGCTCTCCAGCCAAGAAAGCTGAGAAGAAACAAATCCATGGATCCTCAAGGCAGCAAGAACCAGACCAATAAATCCCAAAGATGGATGAGACAGAAGATGCCTCAACTCGTGGAAAAGAAAAAAAGTAATATTATTCTCTGTACCAGCTAAGGGCAACTGAGTTAAACTGGTTGCCTTCCTTGGCTGTAAGCCCACAGGTGAGAGACATGAATTAAACTTTCTGTGTTCTCTCTGTCCTTTCCAGATCAATAAAAAGCTGGAAAGGAATAAAAATAAATCCAGTGATTTTACTATTTTTATCTCTAAGGCAGAGAAAACTATGCAGCTGCTGGAAGGCACCTTTTCCAACCAATTCTTGATTTAATTTTGTGTATTTCTCTGAATTTTGTTGGAAATTGCCTATAGTAAAAATACAATTAAAAAATACTAAAAAAAGCCACCTAAAATATAAAAATACTAAAATTAAAAATTAAAAATAAAATAACACAGACTCAGACCCCTTGGCTCACGCTCTTTTGATACAGGGTGTGGTTGGGGTGGTTCCTGCTGATCCTCCATCCAGTGCTCCTGGAGTCAGCCTGCACATCCTCCATCCATCATCACACCAGGCTCTGGCAATCCACAGGATCCAGCTGCCAAGGTTATTCCATCAGCTCGCTCTGGAGATAATTCCAGAGCTGACCTGAGCAGGTGGTTGGAGTGCTGAGCTCCCTCCCAAGCTGAGCTATTTATTCTGTGATTTTCTACAAGCAGAAATCACTTTCTTCAAGGAAGTGACTGGAAAGAGGACTAAGCAGGAATTTTGTATTTTACCCCTCTCCTTCCAGTAAAGGAGCGAAGCCTTTTTTCAAGTTTTCAGACAACCTGAGGTTTACAGCCCATATCTAAACTCCAACAGAGCGAGGCTGCTCAGGTTGAAAATCTCTTTTTTCCAGCAGAAACCCCTCAAGCCAGCAATTGGCCAAAGTGCTGCAAGCCATCATCTCCTCCCTCTTTAATCCTGGCTATTCACTTTCAGTTCTTGAGGAGTTTTACATATTCCAGCAAGCTGAGGGTTTGGGCCATGCTGCCTTCCAAGAAGGTTCATTTTTCTTCTGAGGAGCCTGTGAGAGTTCAGTTCAAGTCCTCAGCCCCAGCTTGGCTCATCCTCAGCAGCACTTTAAAGAGGGTGAGAACATGCTCACTGAGCTAAAAACAAACACGCTGTCCCAGAATTTCTGGTAAAATCCACTTGGATTCCAGGTATTCTCCAAAGGGCTTTTTGCTGTTCAGCCCTTGAGAATTCCAAGATTTCTCATGTATTTTTTTTGTTGGTGCCAGTTCGTGCGGAGTGCCTAAAGCCCTGAACAACCTTTCCCGTTTGTGTTTTGGCAGACAGCTGGGCTGAGTTTCTATTCCAGGGACGCTGCCCAAGTGCTTTCCTCACAGCCCACCCACGCCCGGGTGCCCGGATCCGCAGCGCCGATGGAGCGAGGACGCGGAGGCGGCTCCGACTCTGTCTGGCTCTGTCTCTCTCTGTCTCTCAAGAGGCTCCTTCACAGCTTAAGGACATGTCCTCCCCCTCACCAGAGCATCCTTGCCACCCAACACCTGTTCAGCGCCCAGGTGTGAAGGCACAGCTCAGCCCAGCTCCAGAGGTCTCTCCCTGCAACAGGTGGCTCGGGTTTTGTGGGGGCTGGAGCGTGATTCCTCTGAGATCTCTCCTTTGAAATGCAGAGGCACTTCAAACACCAGCTTCTGAAAGTTCTCTCCTCAGCTGATCCCAGCCCCACATCCAGCCCACACCACAGAACAGCTGCTGGAGGCCACATCCTCAAGTCCCTGCACAGGGAGCTCCCTGTCACATGCTGGAGAAAGCTCAAAAAGCCCAAAAATCCCAGAATTCCACCAAAGGTGGGCGCCAGGAAAGAGGTACAGAGGAGACAAGGAGATGCTCCAGGGAGAGCTCAGAGCTCTTGCAGGGCCTGAAGGGGCTTCAGGAGAGCTGCAGAGTGATGGGGGACAAGGCTGGAGGGACAGGACAGAGAGCAGGATCAGATACGATATTGGGAAGAAATTCCTTCCTGTGAGAGGGGTGAGACTCTGGCACAGGTTCCCAGAGAAGCTGTGGCTGCCCCTGGAAGCATCCAAGGCCAGGCTGGATGGGCTTGGAGCAGCCTGGGACAGTGGAAGGTGTCCCTGCCCATGGCAGGGGTGGAATGGGATGATCCTGAAGTTCCCTTCCAACCCAAACCATTCCATGAATGTGTTTAAAGCTTCCAGCCCTGCTTTAGCCTCTCCACTCCACGAACCACAGGCTCCAGGTTGATCTCTGGGAAAGTTTCCAGAAAGAAAAGGCTGCTCAGCTTTCAGACAGGAACAGCCAGTGGTGATGCCAGGGAAACGCTTTTCCTTTCTTCTGCAGTGAGATCAAAAGGGCTGGGCTGACCCTCAGCTGGGAAACCCCAACCCTGTGGCAGCAGCTTCCACCTCACCTTCCCCAGCTCCTGTTCCCTGCTCAGAGACTTCAGGAACGGGACAAGATGCAGAAAAGTGGGATTCTTTGCCAAGAAAAGGAGAGAAGGGTGGAGATCCAGGATTATATTCATATTTTTATATATATTTTTTCATTATTACTATTTTAAGTGGCTACAAACGCAAGCATCTTGAAAGAGCCAACCTCTCTACTTTTCAGAGCTTCCTCCTGTTATTGACATCACTTTAGGATGAGCAAAATACACCAACAGCAACAACCTCAGAGCTTCAGCTCCAAGCCTCTGCCAAAACCCAGGGACATTACTGGAGGAAGGAGCAGAGCACAAAGGAGACAACAAATGACGAGAAGGGTGAAAACCCAAACCATTTCACCACCTCAAACAGCAAAAAAGTAAGAGCAGGTACAGGATCAGCTCCAGCAGAGCCAGTGCCAACACCCACCAGGCAATCCCAGCTGATTTTCATTTTTCATTTCATTTTTTAATTCACATTCATGCTTTGTACCAGCTGTGGAGGTGAAGCACTGCACTCCCCAAACCAGAGCTGTCAGCAGCTTTTCTCCTCCTTTATGGGGCAAACACTCTCCCCAGGAGTTTCTCACTACTGAGCTCTTCATTTTTAGCTTGCCAGCCAGGAATCATTTTCAGGATCCATAAATTATTTTCAGGATCATCCCCATTTTTGTATTTGACAAGCCTGAATTTTTGCTTTAACTTACAGTTTATTATTCCAAAGGATCTGCCGTTATTGCCTGGCAGGAGCTGAGCTGATACCCATTCATCATCCCCTCACTCACAAGACAAGACTGCACAAGGAAGCCAAAGTTCACATTGATTTCCTGCTAAAGTCAGGTCCCAGAGACAGAAAAGGCTTCATGGTGTATTTTCATCTTGTGGGGCTTTGGAATTCTGCTCACAAGGTGGCCAAGGCTGCACCACAGAGCAGCCCCAGCATTCTGCCTGCTGTCACCCACAGAGAGGAGATTCCAGATCCAAGCAGAGGATGGCAGGTTTGGGTCTAGATTTAGTTTAAGCCAGAGGATAACCTGGTTTACTGAAACCCCACCTGGAGGTGAAGAGCAGGTCAGCACAGCCCAGCCCAAGGAAAGCTCTTTATGGAGACAGGAATGTTGAGGGAAGGGTACCCAGAGCTTTGCAGCACTCTGGTCTGACCACAGCATGATCCAGGGATTCCAGCCACATCCCACATTTCCAAACACAGCACTCAGTTCCCTATTTGGTAGCTGAAAACAGGAATACACAGTGGAGGAGGAATATTACAGCCTAAAATCCAAGGGGAACAGCAGGACACCATGGGGTTAATGCAAACAGCAGGTACAGGAGGGAACTGAGAAACCAAAAGTGATTCCACTGCAACTCCCAAATCCACCCTCCAATAAAGTTCATCCAACTTAAAAGCAGTGTTTAACTCAAAAGTTAAGCCCAAAAATTTGGATTAAACTTGAAAAAGACTCGACCTTCTGTTTACTTCTGCTCAGCTTTCTGACTGCCAAGGCTTGAACACACCAAAGCCCCAAGGAAAGAGATCAAACAGCAAAGGCAGAACGGGGAAAAGCTCAGCTCCCAGAAGATCATCCCTGTGCAGAGCTGCTGACACTTTTTGGCAGCTGAAGGGGGCACAGTGGGAGCAGAGATGACAATTCCTGCTCTTTGCACAAGCCTCAGACACATCCAGGTGGCAGCTCCACCAGCACGAAGCAGACACAGCAGAAACTGCCTGAAATCTCCTCGGGAAAAGAGAGTTTTTGGCTGAAAACATGCACTTGTTACAAGAAACACAAAGCAAAATCTCAGTGAAGTATTTAAAAATACTTTTAAAACATGACTTGAAAAATACAGTGAAAACGCATTAAAATAATGATTGTGTCACAGCAATTCTGCCCCTTTTACCCATCCACCTGCCTTCAGACCACACAATTTGCTTCATTTCAGACTGCCAATGATGCACAAGAAGCCTCTGGAGGATTTAACCACAAGAATCACCTCCACAGATGGAGAAAGACCAGAATCGTGCAGCAGGTCTGCCTTGCCATCACCCTCAGGAAAACCACCCAGTCTCAGGATGTTACATTCACTTCTTTTTCTTTGCCAGACTACTGAAAACTCTGCCAGAGATGCTGAATCACACGTGAATCATCACGGAATTGTTTGGGTTGGGAGAGATCTTAAAGCTCATCCAGCCCCACCCCAGCCATGGCCGGGACATTTCCACTGTCCCAGGCTGCTCCCAGCCCCAATATCCAACCTTGGGCACTGCCAGGGACCCAGGGCAGCCACAACTCTCCTGTCCCATCACATCAAAGCTCTTTTTTTGCACAAAACCACACCAAAATCCTCCTTGCCTGCCCTGCAGCAACACTTGGATGCTTCTGTGGTTACCACAATCCTTTCTGTGCTCCATCTCTCCTCCCCCACCCAATCAGACATTGCAAAACAGACAAAAAAAAAAAAAACCAAAAAAACCATACAGAGAAGCACTGAAAAGAAATCTCACCATGCCAGTCTGCAGCACAGATGATTTCACCCCAATTACTCGCTCTTGTCATGCAAAACAAGAACTACAGGAGAAAATTCAACTCCTGCTCCAGACAACACAGCAGCCAGAAATGAAGACGCTGCCCCAAGCATTTCTCTCAGAGTTTTACATGCTGGGATTGGTCTGTCAGCATGTGAGGAGTCTCCCAGAAGTGATTTTGAAAGGAAGGCTGATATTAAAGAGCAATTATACATCTGAAATTGAGCCTTCACCCTCTGATTCAGGGGAGCCCGAGGAACACACGCACGCACAGGAACAAGGAGTTTAAAAGAGGGGGAAAAAAAGGGAAAAAAATGTCCAAGTTATGTGGAGAATCTGGGCAAAGAATGCAAATTCTGACCTACTTCTCCCTCCTGACGGGGAGAGGGCACGAGGCAGCTGCTACTGCTGCTCTGCAGGCTCAGGAGAGGAGCCCTGCCACAACTGCTGCTGTCCCCAAGCCATGTCCCTTCTGCAAGGTGAAGGTCACCATCCATCCTTGTGCCCAGGGAACAAGCTGGGAGGGCCGGAACCTTCCCACAAAATAAAAACCAAACTTCCCTCCAAGCCAGCCCCCAGGGTGGGAAGGGGACAGGGACAAAGCCATGGACACACTGGGCCGATGCAGTGCCAGCTGCATGGGAAGCCAAGGTCTCCATGAGGGTCACCCTCTGTCCCAGGGCAGGGGAAATTCCAGAGGGGAGGAATTTGGGCCCAGCAGCCCCTCCAGCAGAGGAGGATTCCCAGTTTTGTTACCCCAAACTCTCACCCACACCTTCATGAGCTGCCTGCCCAGGAGCCACTGACCTTAAGTCTCCCTCCCAGTACAAAATTTTCTTTCAGGTGCCAAAAAATCTCATCTGATCTCACACAGGAGAGGAGCTGGCCAGGTTAACCCCCAGCTTGGGGCAGAAAATCCAACATGTGTCACTGCAGAAGGTTTTCATGAAAGGTGACAATAAAAGCAGCCCAGAAGAGGAGCCATCAGTGTCACCCCAACCATCTTGGAGCAGCCTGGATTAGTGGAAGGTGTCCCTGCCCATGCCAAGGCATGGATGGAATGACATGGTCTTTAAGGTCCCTTCCAACCCAAATTACTACATGGCTCTAAAACTGTCCCCAGTGATGGATTGCCATAGAAACACTGAGTTTTCATCCTGCAATTCCTGTAATATATCATACAGATTCATATTTTAATGATGCAGTCTGAGGTGCAGGATCCAGCATCCCCCAAACCTCCTCTTGGCATAAATGAAATTATAGATAGAGCCATAAAATCCTTGCTGCACTGGCTGGGAATTGCAATTTCAGCCCAAAGCCTGCTGCAAACTCAGATTATAGAGAAGGCTTTGTTCAGCCAGTCTCCTCCTTTTCCCTTAGGAAACCTGTATGTCAAAAGACCAATAAATGCTGGTAATTTATTATGTGGAAAGGCAGAACTGAGATGTAAGCTGAGTTTATGTTTGAAATGGTCACAGAGCCCTGGGATGGCAAGTCAGAATTGTTGTTCTCTGTTTGTGCACACATAAATACCCAGGGATGAAAGAATGACAAGGAGAGAAGAATTATCAGCACCACAGGAGCATGGAGCAGAAAAATGTGGTTCAGATTTAAAGGCTGTTCAGGGGTTGTACTGCAAGAAAATCAAAAAATCAATGAAAAACATTACAAAGAAAAAGATCATTTCAATTTGCAGTCTGTTTATCAGCACTGATTAAGCAAAGATTTGATTTATCCTAAAGGAGAGCAGGTGAATCACTACAAGGCTTTAGAATTCTCCTCCAGCATTCACAGCTGCCATACCCTGGGCTCTGGAAGATGTGTGGTATAATTTTGGTGTCTAAATAAACCAGAAACACACAGACAGCATTTGGGTTTTCTCTAGCCTTCCAAATATCCAAGAAATCCTGCTCATCACCACCTATGGAAACACAGAGCACACCCTGCCAGGTGACTCCTCACTTCCCTCTGGCCTCTCCCTAGGGTTTGGAACACTCCAACACCTCCAGAATAACTCCCTTGTTCCTGCCTTTTCTGGACAACTGCAGGCAGGGAAACTCTGTTCAGCTCCATGGGATGCAGATTGCAAAAACCTCCCTCACCCTACAGAAAAAAAGAGCAGAATATGAAATAAAGCATCTAATCTTTCCCACCAAAACCAGACTGTAAACAGCCTGAGGGTTTAGACAAGCACCTGGGATGTGCAAGAGACTTCCAAACCTTTTTTTTCCCAGGTGAACTTCCTGCCTCATCCATGAACAGATTTCCTACACAGCCCAAGAGGAAGGGAGCTCTCAGCTCCAGGCTGGAGTCCCCAAGCACTTGAAGCCCCTGTTGCTTTGGGTTAGATACCTGCAAGAGCTCCCAAGGAGATCTGTCCCACCAGACATTTGGGAGGTGAAGAAATTTAACTCCATGTGGATTTTCTTTGGGTTGGAGGAGTTTAAGACACCCAACTTGTGTATAAAGAATGGGAGGGGGGAACAGAGTGTTCCATGAAAAGTGAAGTGCCTCCATTTCTAAGGAGATGGTGAGAGATCCACTGAGGAAAAAGCAGAGACAATCACACCCCAATCACCCCCAAAAAAGTTCTCTTCTTGTAGCAGAACCTGACAGAGGAGCACAACAGCACCACTCAAAGCAGCCAGGGAGGCAGCAAGGCCAAGATCACCCTGATCCTGCTCTGTGAAAACCTGGTAATTGCTGCTCCAGGGAAGACACAGCAATTTTTGTGCCACAGGAAGTTTTGTGCCTGCTGGACAAAGCACTGCCAGAAGCTTTGGGTCACTCTGCCCTGGTTGTGTTCTCAAGCTTCTCTCCACAACTGAAGGCAGAGCTTTGACTGAAGGCAGAGTTCTCCAGCTGCCTTGGAACTCTGACAGAGGATTTCAGGAATACAACCCATCAGATTCAAAAATGGAGCTGGAAATGAGAGCCACAAGCCCATCCCAATGTGCCTCAAAAGGCTGGGCCCTTGTCTCTTCTTCCATGTCATCCTAGACTTGCCTTCAGCCAGGGAATGTGACCAGTTCTCAGGGGAATAAGGCTTCACAACCATCCCTTCTTTTCTCCAAATTCCCAAACTGAGCTGGGATCTTTTCCCAGCCTTTTCCAAAGAACTTTCACTGCTGCACTGCTGCATTTGAATTCAGGCATTAATGCACACGGGCTGCCTTGGGACTCCCCACAGCCTGTGCCAGGACTGGACAATCTTTTCCATGAGGAATATTTTTCTAATCTCCAACCTAAACCTCCCCTGGAACAACCTGAGACTGTTTCCTCTCATTCTATTATTTTTTACCTGGGAGAAGACATTGACCTCCCTCACCACTTGGGAGACAAAGGCACATCAACCCTTCCATAACATTTTGAAGGAGATAAGGATGGAAATTAACTCCCCAATGTTAATTAACTGTGTCTCCTATAGACCTGGCAGTTTTAGGAACCTGAACTGCCTCAGGTTTTAACAAGAAGGTCACTTCTGCATCTACTAAGAAAGCTGGATTTTGTTGCTCTCCACTTTTAGCCTTGTTAGACTCAGAATTAAAGTCATTTCACACAGCTTAGAGCAAGATGCTGTGCTGTGGACACAATGGAAGAGGAGATTTTAAGTCACCATCCCCATTTCCCTTTCTGCATCCTTCTGAGACAGACTCATTCCACCCTCTGAAATTTTCATTAAACCAAGGAGGACCAATGACCATTTTCTGCAGTCCCAATGAGAGCAGCACTCACCAAACAAGAGACAGAGGTAGTGGGGAACCAACACAGCACAAACATCCCCTGTTTTGCCACTTTAATCCCTCCAGCAGCCTGTCAGCATATTCCAGAACACTCACCAGCCAAATATTACATTTTCACTTGCACTGGACAATAATCAGGACACCCAAGTTTCCAAGAGCCAATGAAATAGTGTGAAACCCACCAAAGTCGCAGGCTGGCCTTCTGTGAGCAGCTCTGTGTCCCACCAAGGACCAGAAATGCTGTGTTCAAGGCTCTGCCCTTGCTAAGTGCTCCTTAATCTGCCCCAGAGGTTCATCATCAGAAGGAATTGCTCCCTGTGAGGGTGGGCAGGCCCTGGCACAGGTGCCCAGAGCAGCTGTGGCTGCCCCAGGATCCCTGGCAGTGCCCCAGGCCAGGCTGGACAGGGCTTGGAGCCACCTGAGATGGTGGAAGGTGTCCGACCATGGACATGGATGAGATTTAAGGTCTCTCCAAACCCGAACCTCTCAATGTGTTCTAAAAAAAAGCCCCAAAACTGCACAGTTGCACAAAGTAGGTTCTCCAAGAGGCCAAGAAGAGGAAGAAGTTAAAGCTGTGATTTATAAAGCTGGTGATTTATGTGCTGCAGGCACACACTGGGCAGGGCAGGAGGATAAATCAGCACCAACAGCCCAAGCTGACACATGTCTGCTCCTGGCCTGCTGTCACCTCTGGGACAGGGATCCAAGTGCCACAGCAGACACTGTGACTCCAGCCCAGCGTCTGGGGGCGTGCCAGGCGCTGATTAACTGCTGCTGTTAATTACAGGATGTAAACAGTGCCCTCAGCTGACCCACAGCCAGGGCAGGCCTTGCCAGCTCAGCTGTGCCCTCGTGGGTGCCCATGTGCCACTGTCCCTGCAGTGCCCTCCCTGCTGGGACACAGGCAATGGCACCAGCTGCCCTTGGCACCCTGAATTCCTGCCCCAGCTCCTTCCACCCAGCAGGGGAAAAAACCTGCTCAGTGCTCAGAGCTCACAGGGCTCCTGTTCCAAACAACAAGGCCTTGTGGCACCCCAAACACCTCGAGGGACTCAGCCCAAGCTGCTGGGGGTGGACACACAGGGAGAGGCCTGCAAGGCAGCAACTGGGAGCAATGGTGGATGATGTTTAAAGGCCCATTCCAACCTGAAGTGTTCTATTATCCTCTGACCCCTGAACCAATTCCAGTCCACAGAGCCCACAGAAGATGGTGCTTCACTCACACAAATTCTCAAAGTTTCCTGTGCCACAAGAGCCCTGCTGCTGTAGTGAGATATTGAACAAAAAGGCTCCCTCAGGCAGCACCCTGCAAGGCAGCCAGCCCTGGCAGCCCAACACGTGTCACTGTGACCTTCTGCTGCTCCAGGAACAGCATTCCTCCAGAGGCACAAGCAGATAACACAGAGACAAGGGCACCCAAGAAGTTATTCCTGGCAAACACTCGTTCAATGCCTTTCCTTGCTGTAATCTTCCCAGGCTTCTTTTTGGTTTTTCATCTAAATTGCTCAGAGGAGAGCAGATCCCTCCAGCCCAGGAGATACCTGGCTCTGGGAGTGAACAAACCAACGTGTAGTTTTACAAACACACTCTGAGGTTCTCCACCAAAGGAAAAGCAAACAAATGTTCTCCTATCTCCCAGGAAGTTTGTCCTGGTGTTAGCTTTCCTCTCAACCTTTCTGTAGGCAGCTTTTAAAACATGAGCAAAGCCCTGTTTCATGTTAAATTCATAACCAGGAGGCAGAGTCAGGATTCCCAGGCTGCTTTTTGAGCTGCAAACACTGAGAAGAGCAGATGAGAGCTGGTGGTGATGGGTTGGGCATTCCACCTGTGGCATGGGGCATCCCTGTCCCCCATCCCACAGGGCTGGGAAGGTCTCAGGGGCAAAATGACTTAGAATAATGGAATGGCTGGGGTTGGAAGGGACCTCAGAGCCCATCCAGACCCATCTGTGCCATGGGCAGGGACACCTTCCACTGTCCCACACTGCTCCAAGCCAGCACAAACCATCACAGCCAAGCCTGTCTGAGCTCAGCTCAGCTCATGGGTCCCTCCCAACTCAGGGTATGCTGTGAACATTTCAGAGGTGCTACCAGCACACCTGTGGGCTTCTTAAGCACCCCTCTCTTTCAAAAATTCTGTTTAAAAATTGATTTCTCCCAGAGGATGCACCACAAGCTTCCCTCAGGTCAAATGATCTGGGCACAGCTGAGGTCAGCCTGGTGTTTATCTCCCTCAGAGCTGCCTGTCCTCAGCAAGCCAGGCTCTCCAAACACTGCATTAGTGGGGATCAGCCAGAGCAGCACAGAGCCACCCCCAGCTGTCACCTCGAGGGCACCTGGCTCGTGCCAGCACTGTGCAGGGGACAGCAGGGACAGAGACGCTTCTGGTGCAGGATGGAGAAGTCTTTGCACGAGGGACCCGTGGCATTGAGCAGCTCTGGTTCAGAACACAGAGCTAAAAAATAAATGAATTTAGAACCAAAACACAAAGTAAGAGTTTGGGAGTTGTTTTTAGCAGCAGAAATATTTCAGTTTCCCCTGGGCGCTTTCGCATTCGGCCGCGGCTAATCTCTGCTCAGACACTCTCTGGTGCCGCTGGTTTTGTGTAAGCCCAGGGATTAGAGGGGGTTATCCAGAGGGCCAAGGGCAGCCTGAACAAACAGGAGCTGGCCCACAGTCCCTGCAGCCCCATGGAACTCAGTGCCCATCCCAAGGATGTGACACAAGGGTTCTCCTGCAGCACCCAGCTAAGGCTGGCACCTCTGCCATGGCTGTCTGGGACCACACCAGGGACAGGACAGCAGCCAAAAACAAGAACAAAACCCACCAGAGGCAAGGAGCCTCCTGGAGCCCTCACATGGTCCCACCAAGGAGCCTTCTGGAGCCCTCACATGGTCCCACCAAGGAGCCTCCTGGAGCCCTCACATGGTCCCACCAAGAGCAACACAGCCAGCACACAGCTCCAAGGCAGAAATCTTGATAATAATCACAACCTTTTAAAGCCTAAAGGATCCCACACTGGGAAGACCAAGTTTCCTAGATTGTTAATGGGTATCTGCTTTTAAGAGCAGACCCCATCTAGATTTATTGCAAAAATAAGAAATAAAGTTGTATTGAAATAGAATCATTAAGGTTGGGAAAGGCCTCTTTAGACTGAGTCCAACTATGTACACCACTACAATGCCACAAATCCACACAACTCCTGAGCCCTTCCAGGGGCTGTGATTCCACCATTCCCCATGTCAGCCTGCCCCAATGTCTGACCACTCCTCCAGGGAAGAAATTCCTCCTCACATCCAACCTAAACTTCCCCCAGCACTTCCTCCCATCCTGTCCCTTGTTATGTTTGGGACACAATTATCACACAGCAATGCAAGAGGTCTCCAAACAACTGGGGATGGGGATGTTTATCTGTTAACTCTGTTCCTCTGCTCCTTCCTACGCCTCTGGATCAGCCCTGCACTGAACACTTTCCACAAGTCCCTTCCCTGGGGCCCAAACTCTGGGGCAAGAAAATAAAAGGGATGCAAGAGAAGCGCAAACAACTTGTGCAGAGTCAGCAGCGAGTTCTGGCACCTGAACTGGTGGGTTTGTTTTGTTCTGAGGGACTGGGATGGAAGGAAGAGGATCAGTGCTTCAGAAAATCACCACTGCCACAGCTGGATCTGTGGAGCACTGCTGATCCAAAGCAGGCCCCAGATTTATTTGCCATCTCTGGACATGTCCAGTGCTGTTATCCCTCAGACAAAAGCAGCAGGGCTTAGAGTGCCCAGTACTCCACAGTCCCAAATTGCTGCCATCTTCCTCCAGCAAGGAATGCCAAAGGGAACATCCCCATGGGAGTTATGGTCTGCCAAGAGGAGGGAAGGAGGAATCTCACCCTGCTTCCCAGAAATCAACCAAGAGCCCCAGATCCTCTGCCTGGCCAGCACCAGCTCAACACTTCATTGTCTGCTAAAGAGAGATTCACCATTTCCCCCAGATCTCCTCTAAAACTGCTCCCAGAAGCAATTTCTTGATTTATTATCTTAATTAGAAACAACACTAAGCAATCACAGAGAAGAGCCCAACAGTTGTGCTGCAGCAGTCACCACAATCCCAGCTCCCACAGCATCCCCTTCACTCCTGTGCTCCCCTCAGTGAGCTCTCAGTGCAAAAAGTGATTTATTCATCCACTCCTGTCCCCTGGGACAGCACCAAACAGTTTGGACACTAAATACAGCCAAAAACACAGCTGGCTTTGGACAGATGCTCAGACCACACTGGGACAGGATTTTATCATCTGTCGAGTCAGCAAACAGCAGCACTGCCAGGCAGCTCTCCAGTCAATAACCATTTCAGGGAGTTACCTGCAGCTCCTAACCACAGCCTGTGCAAAGGGCACAGAAAGGAGGTTTTATTTCACATTTCCATGCAAGAACATCCTTTACCACTGTCAAAGGGAAAGAGGCTTTCAATATACACCACATTTTATCCTGAAGTGCCAGGTTTCCATCGGAGCACCTCTCACAGTTCAGGCTGTTAATTACTGTGTTTAATTACTGTGTGTACAGTGGGTGTTGGCCTTCCCAACAGGATGACTGTCCTGGCTCTGCGGAGGCATGATAGAATCCCCTAAAACAGGTTCCCATCAATTATTGTTTCATCAGACCATGCGATTTCCACCTCAGCAGAGAGGGCAGAGCCCCCCAGGGCACTGCTGCCTTTCCATGAGCCCTCCAAAGCTGCCATGGAATATTCACCCAGCTGCCTTTCCCTTTCCTCCCTGGCACAGATCACCAACAGCTCCCTGCAGGAAGCTCCTCTGATAAAGCTGGAAGGACCTGCAAGTTCTTATCAGGAGCCTGGGGGATATTTTCCAAAAGAAACAGGTCATAGTGGAGTTACATCCTTTAGCCTGGAATATCCACTGGTTTATCATTCCTGCATGGGGCACATGGAATTGCTCAGTTCTGACTTAAATTCCCAGTGAAGTCCCAGTGGAGAGATCAGCATCTCTCCCATGCTCCTCTAACACAGATTTTCCTTGGAAATGCTCCTGAAGGACAAATCCAATCTTATCTCTTGATGGCTTCCAGGAATGGGGCAGCCACAGCTTCTCTGTGCAACCTGTGCCAGGGCCCAGCCACTGTCTTGGGATTCTTGGGCCTTGAAAAATGACACCAATTAAAAAAATTAATCTTGTCTCCCAAAATGGATGCAATTGAAAAGGTTTGAGATTAGGCTGGCCACAAAAAGAGCATTTTTTTCCCCTAAGGAAGAAACTGGCTCTCCCAGGAGAGACTACATGGACTCAAGGGATGAAACCTAGAAAGTCTGTTAGACTTGGCAGTACATGTAGAATCAGGAATCCCTGAGGCTGGAAAAGCCCTCCAGGACCTTGGAGTCATTAACCCAGCCCTGCCAAGTTCAAGGTGAAGGCAGAAACTGCTCTGACACTTCATTCCCTCCATCAGCACTAACACATCTGGGTTTGGCCAGCCTGTGATGAGGATCTGGGCAGAAATAACAAAGGAAAACAAGAGAGCAGAGCAGGACAAAGGAAGGTAAAGCAGAGACTCAATCTGAGCCCATCCATCATCACCACAGAGCTCTTCCCACGATGGGGAGGAAGGGGAAGGAGCCGTGGGGAACAATTGCTCCAGGGAAGGGGAAGCAGCATTGTTTGAGAGATTTAACAGAAAAGCACATAAACCAATGCCCCATCCCTCAAAAAAAGGAAAGAAAAAACATTCCCAGAGTCTTGGGGCAGGCTCAGCTCCACCTTGACATCACACCCCTCCCTGAGCCAGAAGGGAAGAGAAGCTGCTTTGTTTGGTTTTCTCCCCCCAAGCTGCATTGGCAGCCCTTTTCCCCAGGAAGGAAACCTTCCACACTCCCCTTCCCCTCCAGCCTCCCCTTATTCAGCCCCCAGGAGCCCTGACAGGGCAAGGAAACGGGAGCAGAATGCAGCAGCTCCCCATGGGCCAGGAACTCAAACCCTGGGACAGCAGCACCTCTTCAAGCCTTGCAGGAGCTCCCATGGCAAAGCAGGCAGACCCAGAACACCCTTTTCACGGAAACAATTCCTCTCTTTCCAGCAGGGAAGAGCTCAGGGACAGCTGGGAGAGACAGGGCTGCGCACATCCTATCGGAAGGGATCAAACTCCTGGCTCCATCTCACTCATCTCCAAGCTCCCCTGCTGCAGCATGATTGCAGCTGAATTTTACTCCACTTAAGCCTTTCCCAAAATACCTGTGCTCCTTTGAGGGACTTCTTCCCCTCACCAGAAGCTCTGCAGAAATTAAATCCTATTAGTGCATAAATCTCATGCAATAACTGTGACATTCTGGGGATTTTCACTGGCAGGCTCAGCAAAAACCTTACCAGAGGAGAAATCCTTGAAATGCCAGACATCTAAGGCATTTGAGGCTTCTTTCTGTGCACAGGATTTAGTGCTAATCCCTGAGCTCCCCAGCGTCTCAGCCCTGTCCCAGCCTCCTTCCCTACCTTGGATCACTCCTGTCCCATCCCTGGAAGTGTCCAAGGCCAGCCTGGACAGGGCTTGGAGAAACCTGGGATAGGGAAAAGTGTCCTGATAATTTCAAAATCCCTCCCACCTAAACCAGTCTGTGATTCCATGATTCCCAATCCCTCAAAGCAGAGGATTTTAATGGATCTCAAATGCTGCAGGTTCTTCTCCACCAGCTTTTTTTCAGTGCTGGAAACATCAAATCTGTGCACCTCTTCCCAAAGCAAAGTGGACACATCTGCTCATCATCAACCAGGCCCATTTATCTGTAAACCTTTCCCTACAAATATCCTGTGTCCCAAGGCTACAGCAGCAACACCAGGGCACACCCCACTCCTTCCCACACTCCCAAGTTCCCAGAGGTGCTCTGGAAATGGGATTCCCCCAAACAGGCACCAATTGGGCAGATTTATTTGGGCTGCCCTGGCAAGGCTGAAGCAGCACGTGATCCAGCTCTGCCATCTGCTTTCCAAGGGGGCTTTCCCCTCTGAAAATTCACCAACCAAACAAAAAACAACCCCAAAACAACAAGGCCTCCCTTCCTTAACCATCATAGGATGCCCTGCAATAACTTTGGGAAGCAAAGGGCAGATATTTGCTGTCTATTATCGGAGACATCTTTCTAGGCCTCATTAAGCACATCACAGATCCACTTCTGTCAGTGGAAGCACAGATGGCATTTGAGCTAAAGATGAGGATCCCATTTCCTTCCTCTAGAGCAAAAGGCAAACATCAGCAAGGGCTGCTGGGGTTAACCTTTAATTATTGTACAGGAAGCCCCAGTCCAGACTCTAACAGGTTCTAACAGGCCTGAAGGGGCTCCAGGAGAGCTGCAGAGGGACTGGGGACAGGACAAGGGAATGGCTCCCACTGCCAGAGGGCAGGGATGGATGGGAGATTGGGAATTGGGAATTCCTGGCTGTGAGGGAATCCCTTCAGGTCTGGTCCCTCAGGTCCCAAACCACAGCTGGGCTGTGACATCCCCTCTCCCAGAGGAGCCTCCAGCTGTGGGATCTGGCACCAGAGGATGCTTTATCACACCTTGTTTAGCACCCTCCCAAGACAAAACACATCCAAGTGAGGGTTTTCCTCATGGCCAGGCTTCCCAAGAGTGGGAATAATCCCTGCCTGGGACTGGCTCTGCACAGAGCTCAGTTCCTCCTGTGGCAGCACTGCACCTTTCCACCTCCCTGCTGTAAAACTGAGTTATTCTGAGCTCAGAACTGACGCCAAGTCAAGCTCCATCTGCTTCTACCACGGTAAAGACTCCTCTGAGGTCGCTCTGCTGAGCTGCCATGGCTCCCAGCTCAGGGTTTATTCTGGGCTGGGTGCAAGGCAGAGCTTTTGTGCTTTTTGAGTGCACAGCATCAGCAAGTGGGGAGGCTGGAGCAAGTAGAAAAGCACAACCATGACAGGAAGATCTCAGGAGATGCCTCTTCCCAAAGCCATTTTTTGCCACGTGGAATTTCCACAAGTTTCAGCAGAGTCAGAGAAGCATCCCACCCACACAATTTAATTCAGAGCTTGTTTTAAATTAAGCTGTTAAAAACTATCAAGAGGTGCAACGGCAGGATAAGAAGCGAATGCCACAGCAGCATTATCTCTGTACCCAACAAGAAACAGGATGACAAAGACTCAAGGAGTATTTCTGAGAGCAGAGAGGTTTTATGGAGAGCTGGAGGAGCAGGGAAGGCTGAGCAGCAGCACAGCAGGCAGGCAAGCAGGGATTCAGGAGTGGGATTTGCTCCAGAGACACAAATCACAGCCACCAGGAGCTGCGTGACAAATCCATTTGTGCTGGGCAAACAAGGACAGCCAAGCCAAGCCAAGGCTGCCCAAACCAGCAGCAGAGTCACTGACAGCTCAGAGGTGACGTGTCCCTGTCACTGTCACAGCACCTCGTGGGGAGCTCTGCTGCACCCCCAGCTCCTCCAGAGCCCAAATCAGCACTGACATTTCCAGAGATGCTAGAAATGCTGCATTTGGGCAGCCACCCATCCATGGGCTGGGCACCTGGAGAGGAGAAAGAGCCAAAGAGAGCTCAGAGCCCTTCCTGTGCCTAAAGGAGAGGAGAGCAACTGGGGACAAGGGATGGAGGGACAGGACACAGGAATGGCTTCCATGCCACAGGGCAGCGATGAGGTCAGGACTCGCCGAGCCAGCAGTGCAAGGTCCTGAACTGCCAGGAAAACACAAACCTGAGTGACACACAGAGCTCTGTCACTGCCCAGCCTGGCAGCAAACAAACCCACAGCACAGCAAAGACCTTGGGGAGATGACATCTCAAGAGGAAATTTCCTTTATTCTCACCTTTTAGCCTGGGTGGACTGATTACTTTGGGGACACTGGATATTCCCTTAGGGACTGGACCCTGATCAGCCTCAAACCAATTTTCACTTTATTCTGTGGCTTATTTGCACCAAGAACAGCTCACAGGTTGTCCTAAGGAGACCCACATTCAGTGTGAAACAGAACATTTTTGGAGAGCTGAGTGATGCTGTTGGTGTTCCACCCCCAGAGGGAGGTTATTCCTGGGATCTCCTGTGCTCAGCAAAGTGCCACTTCCAGATGGAAATCCAACACATCCCCTGCTCCCAAATCATTCACAGAGCACCCCCAGGGTTTGGGAACCAGGGCTGGGGGGAGCAGCAGGGGCAGGTTCAGCTGCCAACACCTCCATGTGCCAATGGCCAAAACCAGCTCAGACACCTCCACTCAGCCCCATAAAATCGGGATTTTACTGCTCTCCCATTCATCCATGGGATAAATGCCTCCTCCACACCCCTCAGGCACTGCAAGCAGGGAGCTGAGTGGGTTTGGAGAGCTCTGTTACATTCCCAGGGCACCAAAGCTCACTCAGGATGAACACAAACAACACTCATGGAATGGGTTTTAGCTGCAAAACACCCCAGATGATGAAGCTGTGTCACTGCAGCAGCAGCAGCAGCATTTTCCCATTGCCACCTCCACAGCCTGGTGGTCCCAAAGATGCTCTGGGAGCTGGGATTGTTGGCTCAGGATAAACCAGATCCCTGTGCCAAACACATCTCCCTGCAGAGCCCCCAGAGCTGTTCTGGGCAGGTCCAGCCAAAGCTGAAGGTGTTTCTGCTATCTGCTGAACGTCCATCACAGCAGGGAAATAAATAACAAATAATCACAAAACAAGGGCTCATCTTCGGGGTTTTGCACTGGGGAAAAGCTGCTGGAAAGGAAAAGGGAAGGAGGGAAACCACTACAGATTGCATTATTCCATTTCCTCAGAGGGCCTGTGCCAGTGATCATGGCAAAGAGTGACAACTAAAGCAGAGCAAAACTTCTGTAGTAAAATGCTGGAGCCAGGCAAAGGCTCCCAGCCAGCATTTCCAGACCCCCTCTCCCACCTCAGCCTGCACCACCCTCTAAAAACATCACAGTCAAAGGGGTTCTATCAGAAGGCAAAGGTGGATTAATGGGAACAAACCATAAGGAAGAAATCAATCTCCATGTCTGCCTTTCTGCAGCATCCAAGAGTTCACACCCTCACCTTGCCCTACCAAAGCAGTGCCATGTCCTTTATCTTTTTAAGTAACTAGAAAATACACCTATTTTCTTGGCCAAAACCACTGATGACTGCAAGAGAAAGAAGGATGATCCCAAATCTTTTCAAGACCTGACACTTTTCCTTTCAGAGCCATCATCAGAGCATCACCCTCAGTGATGTCACAATATCTGAGGACAAGTAAATTATTTCTTTGTGGTTCTCCAGTGTTTCTCCATTTAAAAGGCAGGATAAAAAGCTCAGTCCTTCCCTGTTCCCATGGAGAAACAGGAGGGAGATGGCACAAGCAAGAGCAAAGCTCCCAGAGCTCCAGGAAGACCATGGCAGACAGGTCCTAATTTGATTTTCCATCACTTTGGAGCTCTCTAAAAGCCAGACAAGTGGCAAACCCTTTTTCTCTCTTTTTGTCACATCTGTAAATGATGGGCAAAATGAAAAGATCAGAGTCTACAAATGGTTTCAGCTCTAGAAACCATTTGTAGACACCAAAGGAAAAAACTAGGAAAAAAAAAACCCCAAAAAACCAAAAAAAACAGGAAAAAAAAACAGGGAAAAAAAAACAGGGGAAAAAGAAAACAGGGGGAAAAAAACTAGGAAAAAAAAAACAGGGAAAAAAAAAACCCAGGGAAAAAAAAAAACAGGGAAAAAAAAAAACAAAACCAAAAAACCAGGGAAAAAAAAAACAGGAAAAAAAAAAACAGGGAAAAAAAAAAACGGGAAAAAAAAAAACAGGGAAAAAAACAGGGAAAAAAAAACAGGGAAAAAAAAACAGGGGAAAAAAAACAAGGAAAAAAAAACAGGGAAAAAAAAAGAAAAATAAAAGAAAAATATATAAATACAGCCCTCACATTGCACAGCAGGGAGAGGATTTATCACTGCTGGGACACAGGCCTTTCCCCACAGGCTGCCTTCCCCAATTGCCAATCCTCCCAGCTGGCAGGGAGCCCTGGGGGAATCCAGACACCTCAGCAGTCCCTGGACATCCACTCCCAGCATCATTTACTCCCAAGCTCAGCCACTTGCAGCAATATTTATTTTTGTAATCCCGGCCCCAGAGCTGTTCTCCACAGCTCTGCCATTTAGCAAGCATTAAAGCTGATGGGGCATGAGACACAACAGGGTTTTCCTCACAGCCCTGTCCAAGAGCTGACAGCCACAAGTCTTTTAGGCAGGATTTATTTCATACCTTTCCTTCACAGGACAAAAAAAAAAAAACCAAAAAACCAACATAAAAACAGGAAAAAAAAATGCAACAGCCTTTTGGAATCAAACATATGGGATCAGTCACCAAATGTGGGAGCAGAATATCTCATGAGCTTCAGGCAATGCTGAAACACAGCAACAAGTTTTAGGGTGGCCAGACAAAAGCAAGCAGGAGAAGACAAACTCCAGGCTGCCCCACAGTTCTATTTCAAAGCCAGCTTGAAGTTTCCAGAAAATCCCCTCTAAAAAGGAAGAATTGAGTCAGGGGTCCAGTTTGCAGCTCTCCATGTTAAAAGGAGATTTGAGGTCACTGCAACCCCTTCCCTTTGTGTTTTCTGGCTGTGGCTTTTAGACCAGGGAAATGTGGCAGTGCCTCAGTCCTGAGGGGCTGGAGCTGCCAAAAGCACCAAGGATGCTCCTTCTCCCCACCTGCACAGCCAACCAGACAGAACCATCAGCAGATCCAGCCTGGGAGACATCAGATGGCTTTGCTGGGTCAGGCACTGGAATTGCACAGCCCCAGGCCCTCCTGTTCCCTCTGATTTGAACTGCAGGCTGCTCTGGCACAGCCCAGGCAGAGGCACCGGGGGCTGACAAAGCCCATGAGCCGCTCACACAGCTGAGAGCAGCAAGTGCTGCTGGCTGGGAAACTGGGAACAGTTTGGGAGCTCCAGGGTCAGGCTGACCTTGGGCACAGCAGCAGGGAACAGCAACCAGTCCCAATTCTGTCCAAACCCATCTCTCAGCAGCTCCAGCAGGGCTGATTCTCCTCAGATTGAGCCCAGCTCAGGCTTGAAGAGGGACAGGACACAGGGAATGGTTTCCCATGGCCAGATGGGATTTTGGGAAGGAATTCCTGGCTGGGAGGGTGGCCAAGCCCTGGCACAGGGTGCAGGTGTGGCTGCCCCTGGATCCCTGGAAGTGTCCAATTCTCCACCACTTCACCCTTTGGCAGCTTCAACCCAATGTTTGCTCACCCTTGCAGAGGTCAGAGCCCTGAGGTGGTGCAGGAAATCTGTGCTCCCTGCACTGGTGTTCAATGGCTGCACAAAAACCTCAAGATATCCTTCTCTGAGCAAAGAGCAGCCTGGAGAGACGCAAGAATCCCTCAATTTAACTCACAGCATCCTTAAGTTTGGAAAACACCCCTAAGATTTGAAGTCCAACCTTCACCTTCGAGTCCAGCCAGTAACCTGACTGTGCCGGGTCCAGCACTAAACCACGTCCCCAGGTGCCACATCTGCAGTCCCCAAGTGCCACATCTGCACCTCTTTTTGGAGATGTGACACCTCCATCCAGCCTGTTCAACAGCCACCACCTCATTACCCTCACACAGAGCACACAACCAGCAGGCAGCTGCCCTGCACTTCACAAATCTCGATCCCAAAATTGGATCTGAAACCTTGCAGTTCACAAGCCTTGGTCCCAAAATTTAAAGAAAAAAACCCAAAAAACTGAAAAAACCTGATAACCAAACAAAAAAACCCACCAAAAACCCCAAAACCAAACAAAAAAACCAAAAAACCCCAACCTCCCCCAAAACCCCCAACGCCCCCAAAAAAACTCCAAAACAAAACAACCCACAAAAAACCCCAAAAAACTCCCAAAAAGATACCTCAAAAAAAAAAAAAAACCACCAAGAAAACCCAATCCTCCCCCAAAAAACCTCCAAATAAAACCCAACAAAAACTGCAAATAAAACCCCCAAAAAAACCCACAGGAAAAGTCAACCAAAAAAAAGCAAAAAAAAAAAAAAAACAAAAAAAAAAAAAAAAAAAAAAAAAAACAAAAAAAAAAAAACCCAAAACAAAAACCACAAACAACCCAAAAACAAAAAAGCCAACAAAAAGACCCCAAAAACAAAAAGAAACACCCCCCCCAAAAAAAAAAAAAAACAACAAAAAAAAGGGAAAAAACCCAAAAACTCCCAAAACTAAAGCAAAAAACACCCCAAAAAAACCAAAAAAGCACTTGAAAAAAACCCCAAAAATAAAAATAAACCCAAGAAAAGAAAAGAAAGGCACCCTGGAGGGGGACTTACAGAGCAGCAGCAGCAGCCCCAGCACAGTTGCTGCCTGGCTGTGGAGTGCTGAGGGAGCCCCATCCCCGAAGCCCTGCTGATATTCAGGTTTAATAGAGCTGATAAGGGCGAGCTGGAACAGCTCTTACGCACTGCAGGTTTTATCTGAGGCACAGCACACTTGTTACAGACCCTCTCTTATCAGCACTGCAAATATCAGCCCAGATAAGGGCAGGCACAAAATGCCTGGGAAGGTGCAGAGAGTGGAGCGGGCACGTTGGGGTTTGTGACTCCTTTGGCCTCAGCTGCCCTTGGTGCCCACCCCAAGCTCAACATCCAACCCCAAATCTGCTCCAGGAGAGCAGCAGAGCAGGATCCAAGCCAGGCTTTAGGATCTGTCCTTCCAGGGAACCCTGCAGGTGAGCTGCAAAGTTCAGGGAAATAAGGGAAAAGCCAATATTTCCCCCGAGCTGGGAGAGAAGAAGCCAAGAGAGCAAAGTGATTTCCTCACGGGTCCAGTACAGCTCAATATAACCAATTACCCCAGAAATTTGGATTTAAGGACTCTGTTGAACCCCTTCTGTCATGAGAGTGAGCTGAGCCTTTCAGAAACACAGAGGACACAAAAATTTAAGCTTATTGTGCTGTTAGAAGTGGATCTGTACCTGCTCATCACAGGGCAGCTCTGAAAGCCTGGACACCAGGTCAGGGCTTCCCAACAAGCCCCCAGGCTTCTCTCCTGAGCCATATTGTCACTCTGACCCTGGGGTGGCCATCACATCAGCTCCAGGAGGGATTTCCAGCCCAAAAGGCCCATCCAGTTTTGCCATGAACGAGCCAGCCTTCCTCCTGACACCCCAGAGCGTGCAGAGGAGCCGCCCCCTGCCCCAGGGGACACTGAGGCAGAGATTCCCTCCCAGAACCATTGCAGAACGATTCCCTGCAGCTGCTGGGGCTCAGCAAAGCCCAGCACAAGGCTTGGAGCTGAAACCTGCCCAGGTGCAGAGCCAGGGAAGGACAATCCCCTCCCACACTGCCCCATCCCTTAAGCCCACAAGCAGCTTTATTTATTTCCCTCGGCAGAGCACAAGTGTCCAGGAGCCCTGGCAGGGTTTGTGTTTGGGAATCACAGTGACCTTGTGAGGCACACAGGGCTCTCCCTGCCAGCCTCGGGCACACCAGAGCAGCTTTATCCCCACCACACCGACATCTCAGCATCTGCAGCTGTCTCACAGCACATTCCTTCAGCACTCAGCTCTCCCAGAGATCCAAATCCAAAAAACCCCAAACAAACACATCCCTACGCAGAGGAGACAGATTAGGGACCAGTTGTGATAAGGGAAAGCATCTCCAGCCGAGCTGTCAACCTTGCACTTTAAATCAGCCTTTTAATGAGGGCTGCGAGCTCTGTGCCTCTGGGTGATTAACTCCCAGCTAAGGAGGAGCTGAGCAGCTTCACTCTGACAGCAGATCCTGCCTCCATCCTGCACCCAGGCAAGCAGGAGATGATCCTGCAAGCTGCAGCCACCACCAACTGATGCTAAAAACCATGCAGGGAGGGGAAATCAGCCCAAAAACCAGAGCCTGCCACCACTCTGTATTCACAGAGCATCAGAAAGTGGGGTGGGAGCTGCCAGTCCCCAGCTCTAGGGCACAGGGGAAAAGGAGACAGCAATATCTGTATTTTTGGCAGGCATTTTGGTGTCTAAGAGCTGGAAAACAGGGATTACAAATCCAGTGTCCCAAGTGCAGAGCAATCCTTGATGATGAGTGTAATTTGCACGTGAACAGGAACACATCTAAAAATAGGTGTTTGAGAAGATCTCACCTCACCTCATGGCTTGATGAATTCCAGGGTTCCCAAATCCCCCAAATGCACAGATCTCAAGGACTGTTCAGGCATTACTGCTGTGCAGATCTCCAAGATCAACCATGGATGAGGAAATCCAAGCCCAAAATGCTTGAGAGAAACAGAGCAAATCACACCTGGACACCCAAAGCAGGACCCAGGAGCTGCCTCTTTGCTGGGCTTCAAACTGCAACGGGACTGACTGACAGTCTGAAATCTCACTGACAAGATTCCTGAAGAATTAGCAGGCAGATGGACACCAAAATTCCCCACAATATCTGCAAATAATCACTGTTTGATCAGGAAACTGCCTAAAAACCATCACCTACCTGACAGCCTTGAGGAATAATTTCTTTACAGGGCTGCTTCATGCAAGAAAGGAGAATGACAGAATCATCACAGAAAGGTTTGGGTAGGAAGGGGTCTTAAAAATCATCATTTTCCATGGGCAGGGACACCTTCCACTGGCCCAGGTTGCTCAGAGTAGTTGGGAAGAGAGACAGCCTGGATTTGAACAAACACTTCCCACCTTCTCCAAAAGAGCCTTTTCTTCCTCTGAGGAAGGTCAAGGGGTTGGATGACTCTTTGCTACACCAACAGCTGGGACATGCAGGAAATATTTTAATCCTAAGGAAAGCGTTAATTACCACTTGGCAAAAAAAAAAAGCACCAATCCAGACGACAAAATCCACCCAAATATCAGAGAGTGCCCTCAGCACAGGGGTAAACCCCTGTAAACAAACCTAAGCCCTCTCTGTCCATCCCAGGGACTGGGTTTAAGCTGTAACCTGGGAAGCCCCCAGCCCTATCCTGTCCCTTGGGGCAGCACTGAGGACACAGATCCCGGTTTTATCCCCATTCCCCAAGGTTTTACTGGGACAGGAGCCCTGCAGCCAGCACACGGGGCTGAGATGGGGTCACACACACAGGGACACCCCCAGGGCCACGTCCCTCCCTCCTGGCAAGGTCCAGCGCAATTTCACAGCACAGCAAGCCAGCCTTGAGCCTCAAATCCTCCCCAAGCTCTTAAGTGCCCTGCTCGGGATTAGCTCTGCTTCCCAAGAATGCTGTGGAACACCCTGAGCATCCCCTGGCACCGTCAGGCGCCAATTCCCAAGTCAGGAAATGGAATGCATTTTGTTTTGCTGCAGTTCTGCAGAACACTGACTTGATTTTAGACTTGATTTATGATTAGGTGACTGTCAGCTCAAGAGATTCATCAATACCAGCTAAGTGGCCCAAATATAATCTCCCAGAGTGGCTCAGGAGAACACGCGGATGGATGTTGGAGGGTACAACCAGTCCATTACATCTTTTTAAAGGCTACACCCAAAAATACCTCTTAGAGGAAACTCTGGGTTTCACCTTGGACTATTTCAGTCACATCCAAGCTGCTTTCCCTGGGCAAACGTGAGCCTGGAACTCAGCACAGCTAAAAACAGCCAAGGACCAGAATATTTCTGCTCTGTGCATTTCACCTCGGGCTGGGGGAGGGACAAAGTTTCATTTCACCTCAGCGAGGAGGAAAGGGAAGCAAAACACAGGGGCCAGGCATTTATGAAGCGGTTTTACAAGTTGCAGCAGGATTTAAAGTAAATAAATAAAAAAAAATCAAAGGCAAGCTGACATCTAAGGGGGAAAGTGGGAGAGAAAAAGCTGCTGTGGCACAGCACCACGTGGTGAAACTCTGAAAGTGAAACAGATTCTCCTGAGCATTCCCAGCCAGCAAGAGAACAAACTCACAGTCCATCACCGCCAGGATCCAGCAGCCCGGAGCCCCAGCTCCTCATGGAAACTGTGGCTCCAGCACAGAGAGGGATGCAGGGAGGGCTCAGGTCTGTCAGGACTAAGGAATTACACTAAAACCAGTCCAGGCTCTTCCCAAGGAGGAGATTAACCACCAGCAGGGCTCTGCACAGATGGGGATGGTGCCCAGATTTGTGCAGCACCCCAGGAATGGTGCGATTTCCCCCTCTCCTATCCCCAGTTCATCCTTCATCCAGCAGGGAGGAAAAAGGAAATAAAACCAGCTCAAGAGTCACACCCACAAAAAACAGTCCAAAAAAGAAACATTTTCATTTTCACTTTTCATCATCAGGACCAATCCTGCCCAAGGACCAGGAGAACAACAAAACAGACAGAGCTCTATCCCAACCTGAGATGGATTCCAAATGTGGAAACATGGAATGCATGGAGGCACGGACACAAAAACCTTCCCAGCTGCCACCCCAGAAGCTCCTTGTTTGAACACTCTGTACCTTGAAGCCACTCCTTGGCAGAAACCTTCTACAAATATTTAATTGCATATAAAAAATAAAACCTTTTTTTTGTTGTTTGTCAGGCTATTGAGCAACGACAGACTATTGCACCAAATATTCAGGCAGTTGTCCTGCCAGTATCTGTGGGTACTTCTGGAGGAAGTGGAGAGAACACAGTGGTTTGCTAAAGAGGAAAAAGCAGCAGAGCCAAACACCAATGTGCAGCAATTTAATATTTTTTTTTAAAAGTCAAGACGTGCATTGAAGTAGCTGTATCTAATCACTGTTCATAGAGGGGCGGGCAGGCAAAGGCAACTGCCATAAAGTATTTCAAACCCCTTTTCCCAGCACCATGCTCAGAGAGTTCCTGCAAGGGGCTGCAGGCACCAGGAGCAGGGTGGAGGGGGATATTTGGTGTGGGAAGAAGGGAGGGGGATGAGGAGCCTGGCTCCTAAACTGGAACTGCTCTGAGGAGGTGGCAGCCCCTGCGCTCCTCAGCAGGGCCAGGGAACGGGCTCCTCGGTGTGACACTGCCCTCTCCTGAGCACGGCCACTGCTCAGCCCAGCCCTGCCCTCAACAGGGACTCTGGGCAGCCCTGAAACGCCCTGCAATAGATTAATAAAATAAAACACCACTCACCCACGGCAGCTCCAGCAGAACCCGCAGCAGGACAAGACTCAATTACCCCATACTGAGCTCGTTGGAGCCTAATTAGCAGCGGCTGCAGCCTAATGAAGCAAAGTGGCTGCCAGGTGGGTCCCATCTCTTCATCTCAGAGGGTGCAACTGGAGGAGCTTTAAGGTCCTTTCCAACCCAAACCATCCCACAAATATCATCGTGAAGGTGCAAAGCATCTCAGGAACGGAAGCACAACCTCTGTGGGTGCTTCATCTCAACAAAAAGGAGATTAAATCCTGCACTGCAGACTCCAAGGAAAGCGTGTTCCTACCCCACTGTGTTTGCAGGAAAGCCCTGAGTGCCCCTCCAGGTCCAGCCCCACCTTCCCCACCTTCCCTGAGCTGCACCAGGGAATTTCAAAGGTACAATCATTGCCTTTTATCTTCACCCTCGCGAAGACTCACAGAGCAAGTCAAAGGACAATATTCCCCCCAGGTGTGTCTGGTTAAAGGGCACCCAGACCTCACTTCCACCACCTGTGAGCATCAAAGTGCCTCTGACACAAATCAGGGTGAAGGAGCCACCTGCTCCCTGCATCTTTAACCTCCAACTACAACAGCCCTTGCACCTGGTTGTTACTCCAACCCACATGTTAAAAACCCACAAAAAACACCCCTAAATACACTGATTTTGGCAAGGTGACTTTAAGGCAGTTACTTGAATCAAATACACCTGGGTACACAGTTAATGGGTAAAAGTACAACAAAGGGCTGTCCCTTCACAGCTGGTTCTGTGTCTCGTTATAACCTTCCTGATTTATCAAGCAATTTATTGCCTTGCTAAAAACCAGACCCTTTGTCATTAATTCTGAGCCAGCACTTTCTGAATGTACAACGTGACACCAAATCAATTGATCTGACCAAGACTCATTCTCCTTCCAAGACAAACACCGGTCGTGCTTTGCTGAATTCATGGCAGGGAAAAGTGTAACAAGCAGAACACGCTCATTTAGTAAAAAAAGTACAGCTTGACAGAGACACCCACTCTAAAATTAACTCTGCCATCAAAGCAGAGCTTGTATTTGCCTCTGAAGAAGCACCTCCTAAATCACAGAGAAATATTCTGCAGCTCCACATTGCTGGGGTAGCAGCGTGAAGATGTTTCAAAGCTTGGCAGAGGAGGAGATGTTAAAATAACAGGCTTTAAGGAGTCAGGATGCATCACTGCTCAGGTGGATAAAGGCTGGCTAATGAATTAATGGACCATTTTCCATAGCAAGCTGATGAGGAAAATGGACACGCCAGACAAAATGCGAGGCAGGAAATCCATTTACCTCAGCTTTTCCCCGGCCACACCTGCCAAGTGTAAGCTGGCAATTTGTGAGGGGGAAAGAAGGGAGAAGGCTGTTATCCTGCATGGGTGATCCAAACCCCAAAAAAGCTCTTTAAGAAGCAGCACCACTCTGACTTGTACTTGCTAATCAGCAGCAATCTAAATTTCCTGGCAGCTGGAGCATCCTGAGGAGACTCCAGCACCCGGGATTTATGTTATGTTCTCCGTGTACAATGTAACTTTCTAATGGAGAAAAATCCACACGGGCTCCTTCCTACCGGGACAAAGAGCCAGCAAAGAGAACCATAATTCATTATTTTTTAAGTTCCACATGCAGTATGGCTCTGCCTGTTCCTGACATCTATCCCTAATCCCTCTCCAGCCCCAAAATAACCCTTAAGCCAACACGATTACACACAGCAAGAGCGGCTGGAAGGACCCAGCCCTACAATCCCGGAGCACGGCGAGTTCCACACAGCCAGGTTTTTCCTGGCTGGAGAATCCCCATTTCCATCTCGCCAGGGGTGAAATTTCACAGCTTCCACACCAGGAATTGCTCCAGCAGCCCTTTTCCAGAGCAGGGCTCACATGCCGACTGCAACTCCTCCATGCCCAGTTTTCCGGGCGGGGAACGGACAGGACGTGGGTGAGGGTTTCAATAAAACAGCAACGAGACGATTTTCCCTCTCTATTTTCCCTCAATTACTCTTTTTTTTTTTTGCATTAGTTTCTTTGTCAAGCATCAAGAGAAAGTGACACCCTCTTATATTCACCATTTTTCACCCTCCCTGCTCAGTGCTCGCTGGAAATTTGGGGTCTTGAAGCTGCCGGGGAATGTCACCAGGACATCCCTGAGCATCCTCAGGGAGCTGGATGGGCACTGAGCGCTCCTCCAGCTGGACCAGCAACAACAAATAAATCAATCCCTCTCGGGATTGTGCTGCCTCAGGATTTTACAGCTCCGGACAGCAGCGGTGCGAAGCCCTGGAACGGCGGGACGCTGCAGATCCATCACCTCACACGGAACCGGAGCGCTCCCTGCTAAACAGGCAGGGCCCGAAGGGGAGCAGCGCTCTCCGGATCCACACCCGGACACTTCGGGATCCCGGGGACCGGAGGGGGCTCCCCGGGTGGGTGCACATCCCACATCCCACATTCCCAGCACCGGGAGCCGCCGCTCGCATCCCCAACTTGGCTCGGGATGCTGAGGGTGGGGTGGGGAGGGGGCACGGAAACACAAACACCTTTGGGGGCAAAGCGCACACCTTTGGGGGCAAAGCGCACACCTTTGGGGGCAAAGCACACACCTTTTGGGCAAAGCGCACACCTTTGGGGGCAAAGCGCACACCTTTCGGGCAAAGCAGCGCGGCTCCGCACCCCGCAGCAGCTCCTGGGGGTGCCGCCAGCCCGGCAGCGCTGTCCCAGCCGCAGCCGCTCAGCATCCCCGCAGCCCTCCCTGCCCTCCCCGTTACCTGCAGCCGCCGGCAGATCCGCCAGGTTGCCGAGCCCCGGGAAAGGGCAGCCCGGCCCCGGCGGCGGGGCAGTGCCAGGGCCGGCAGCGAAGGGCGCAGGGACGGCGCTGGCACGGCCGCGGCCCCGCAGCCCGGCTCGGCTCGGCTCGGGAGCGGGGCGGGCGCTGGGCCGGGCTCGGCTCCGCCCCGGGCGGCGCGGGAGGAGCGCAGGGACGGCGGCAGCAGCAGGAGAAGGAGGAGGAGGAGAAGAAAAGGAAGCTGCACCCAAGCGTGCGGAGTTCTTCTCTTTAGGGCTGCGAGCGAACCCCCACCAGAACTGCGAGTTCCGATTTTGGGGGGCCAGGGAAATGTTGGAGCAGCCCTTGGCGCTGTGCCGGGGATTTGGGAATGCTGAGCCCCTAAAGGGCAGCGAGCACCCCGGAATCACAGAATGGGTTGGGACGGAAGGGAACTTAAGGATCATCTCATTCCAGCCCCCCTTTCCACTGTCCCGGGTTGTTCCAAGCCCGTCCAGCCTGGCGTTGGACACTTGCAGGGATGGGGCAGGAGGGATGTTCTGTGTTCCCCCCAGCTGAATAAAAAAGGATCAGGTGCAGGTTTGGGCTGTGCAGCCTCCTGATTTCTCCCCACCTTTCCAACTCGCCCTTCATTTTCTCTACCCCTTTATCAGCTCACCTGGTCCTGCGTTAGATCCTGAACTCCCAACTGTGCAGGTGGACCTGATCTCCACACTGAGGCCACCCTGCTGTGGCATTTTGGGAAGGATGAGTGTTCTGTTGGACCTACACCATGCTCAGGACTTGTTTTCCTCACACTGCAGCAGCGCACGTTATTTGGGATGAGAAGGATGCCCAAGCCTGCCCAGCTCTGTGGCCAAAACTCAGCTGTGTCCTGGCTGTGAATCCTTTGCCCTTCTTGATGCAAGGTGACAAAACACTTGGCTGACAGCAACAGATTCATTTTTTTCCCTGCAAATTGGCCATTTCCCACTTTTTTGGCCCAGCCCTGAAGTAGACTGATCCAAGCAGAGCTAAAGGAAGGGATGTGCTGTCAAAATAACAAGCAAGCACAAGCCAAATGCCAGACTCCTCTTCACTGAGGCAGACTAAGCTGAGAGGTCGCTGGCAACTGGCACTTTTCCTTGGAGAAACAGAAATAATCCTGCAGCACCCAGCAGTAGGGAAAGACTGGAGGTGAAAAATGAGAATTTAGACTCCGATCCAAGCAAGGAGCAGCACAGCAGAGGAGCTGTGGGGTTGAGGTACAGGCAGCTGTCCTGGCAGCCCTTTGCCAAGTGCTTCTCCTTCCAGCACTGCTGACAGGAGAGATTGCAGAATCACAAGCCTGAGAGCTGTGATGACCTTAAATCCTGATGAAAATCTCTCCTGTGGGAGCATTTTATTTGCTGCCTGGTTTAGGATGTGTTTTCCTGCAGGCTTGGGGTGGATGTACAGGAGGGGACGGGACAGATGCAGATATTCCAAGGCAATAATAAAGTCTGGTGCCTTTGCCAAACTTCAAACATCCTTGGTTTTGTGCCTAAGGATTGCCTTTTAACTTCAGCAGAAAGAGTTCAGCCCTTTGTAAGATCAAGGGGAAAATCTTTTTTTCTGGCACCAAGAGGAAATACTCTTCAAACTCGTGAGGTTCCAGAAATCCTGCAGATGCTCGCAGCACCAGCCAGTCAGTTCCTCACAGCATCCATTTGCTGAGGAAAATGCCTCTGAAAAGAGACAGAGTTTGCACATTTCCAGAATATTTCTGTGACTTGGCCAGTTGAATCTGACACAGGATCCTGCCAGGATGCAGGGCTGGGGAGGGATTTGTTCTGCAGCCACTCCAAGCAGCTGTGAGCACAAGGACAAAGCAAATATACACACAAGGACCACCTTTGCCCCCTGAAAGCCGCACTTTGGCTGCTTAGGGCCGGGCAGTTTCAAAGAAAAGCCACTGAAGGAAACTGAGCATGAATTTCCATGCAGCCTCTAGGAAAACAGATGCAGTTCAGGACAGGGAAGGTTGGTTTCAGATTTATAAGCTCCTTGTCCCATGCTGAGAGCCCTGAATGCTCAAAGCTACTTTAAATATCTCCCTTTGGCATGGGAGGGAATTCTGCTGGGCTCATTCCTCACACTTCCACCAGCTTCACTTCCAAAGGATGCAGCTGTAAAGGGCTCCCGAAAACCCCTGGTGACACTCCCTGTGTGTGACTCCCTGTTTGAGCTGCTCCTTCAGGACCTGGCTCAGCTCTAAACCAGGCTGAGTTTCAGCATTTCATGCCACATCCTGAAAGTGTTTTGTTACATGCTCATGGAAGGGAGAATCCCTCCAGAAGGGACATTTCTGTTTCCTGGCAGCTCAGAGGGGCATCAAGGCAAATGCTCACAGGAGTCTCTGCTCTGGTCTTTGGTTGGGATGAAGGGGGAGGGAGATGCTGCAGGTTCCTCCAAGAGTGGGATCAGGAGGAATGGGAATGGGCACCAGCCTCCTCCAATAAAAAAGTACTGTTCTATCCCCTCTGTGGGCAGAAAAAATCCCGGCTGGGGCAGCCCTGGAGCAGCCCGGGCAGGGAAGGAAGCGAGCAGAGGGACACAGCATTGTTCTGCCCCTGCAGCTCCTGGGGAATGCAGGGCAAACAGGAGGGAGCTCCGTGCTTTCCTGTGTTTGTGCTGCCAGTGTTTTCATTAAGGTCCATTTTCCTACCTCTTTCTGCAAGGCCTTTGTGCCTTTAATAAGTGCAAGGAAGGTGTTGATTGTAAGCGTCCCCTCAGGCATAATTATTTTACCATAATAGCATTTACAGGGAGGGCTTGCAGAGCCATTTTCCTGTTACATCCTCTGTATTTCAACCTCTCTTTCACTTTTTTTTTGCCTCCTCAAGCTGCCCCAAGAAGACCTTGCAAGGTCTCCATCCCTGCAGCAGAAGGCATGGTGAACTGGTGAGCCCTGAAGAGATAGCTGAGGGTGAAAATAGGAATATTTGATGTTACCCAGCAGCTGGAAATGAAGATATCTTCTGTCCACCAAGTCAGGAAACACTGTTTGCACAATAGCTGTGTGTGCCTGCTCTGGGGGAGTTACCAGCAACCCCTTGCAGGAGATAAGAGGGATGCACATAAACAGGAGGGAAGTCAGGGGCAGGGATCATTGGAGCAGGTAAATCAGGCCCCTGTCACCCTCAGCATCCCCTGATGACTGCACTGAACTCTTGCAGTGTGGGGTAGGAAATAGGGATGGCTCAGATATAACAGGTAAATAAATAAGAAATAAATACAATACATATAAAATTCAGAGGACATGGAGGAGCCAGGAGCAGTTTTTGGGGTGGTCAAGGACAGTCACTGCCACAAGTGACTGAGCTGGTGACAGAACTTGGTCCTGTATCCCAAGCGTGTGACCTTTTATGTGCTGGCATTTTTCACATTAAATACACAGTTGGAAAGAATGAAGCTAGCCATAACCTCCAGCTCCTGCTCTCAGTATCAAGCTTAGGATAAACACAAATTTCCTGTGGAAAAAAGAAAAACCCACAGTAAAAAATCATGTTGATGTGGTACTTCACAGTACGGTTTAGGGTCATGGTGAGATTTGGTCAAAGATTAAATCTGATTATCTTGGGGGTCTTTTCCAGCCTTAATGATTCCATGATTCCAGATATATTGTGAGAACTTCAGGGCATCTCTGAACTAACTGGTTTTAAACTAAACTTTGTTTAGCAGCATTTTCTAGTGCAGTCCACTTCATAAACAAATGCAGCTGACACAGCTAGGATGGAAATGTATTTCTCATTATGTGGTGCAAGACTTCCCTGCCCTGTGAGAAGGAGCCTTACCAAAACATGCTTCTGATAACATCTGACCAGAAGAGTCAGAGAGGATGAGTGTGGAGGCCAAACCTTGCTTGCACCAAAATCCCAGTGGGATTTGTGGAGGAGCTGCCATCCCATCCACCCTGGCAGGCAAATCCCAGCGCTCTCCCTGGCTGCCCCAGGCACACAGGGCTGCTTTGTTCCCTCTGCTCCCTGCCCACCCAGCCCTCTTCTCTTCCCTTCCCAACACAATCATCAGAGCCTGCTGGCTGAGCCCTTTGTTCTGTGCCTGCACAGGAAGGTCTGGGCTCGTGGTTCACATTCCTGGTGCCAGCACGGGATGATCTTTATTGACAAACCCATTATTGATCCAGCTCCCTGCAGGAGGACTTTCACCTGCTCCAGCTCTGGCCATTGCTATGGATTTGCAGGTGATGTTTGGATACAAACACAGATAGGCTCACAATCCAACCCTTCAGGGATGTGCCCTGCTCCAGTTAATATTAAACACCTTTGGAGATATCTCTGCATTTCTCCAGGCTGGGAGGAACCTGCTGCATTCTTCTCATAGCTTCTTTGCAGGTACTGAAATAAAATCCCTGACCTGGATCCCTGAACAAAGCCCCTGTTATTCAGCCAGGTCAGGGGGAGCAGCAGTTTTCTGATCCTCTCCATCCCAGAGTTTTCTTGGATGGAGATGTGGGGTTTGACTCCATCACAGGGGATGGAAAACCCATCCCAGCCTCAGCTCAGCCTGCCTGAGATGGAGCATGTGTGCACAAACACTGCTGAGATTAAACCCCCAGAGTTCAAAACCTCACTGGCTGAAAAATGTTATGTGAATCCATTTCCCTCTATTTTAATAAAACAACTATTTTTTTTAAAACAGCAAATTTTCTTCCTGTTACAATATAATATTGCTCTACATGATGCTGTTCCAGCAGTTTATTTAAATTTCTACAAGTTTAATCTGTAAATTGCTTTTTGATGGGTGAAGCCCAGCACCTGCACTCAGCTTTCCAAGCATCAGTAACTGTACACAAACACCTTTCTCTGTTAAAGCCATTTTGGGGTGTCTTTGGCCCAGGAGGGATTTGTTCACTTGGAAAGATGAATCCTCCTTGCACAACACCAGGTGAGCAGCTTACAACAGCCACGGATTCAGAGATCCATGGAATATTCTGAGAGCAGCCAGGCCTGCTCCCAGCCTGTGGTGAGAGCAGGGCTGGGCAAAGCAGCCCCAGAACACCCCACATTGCTGGGATGGTGTGTGGGCTGCACCCCCAGCTGCAGGGACAAGCCCCTGTCTGGGGATGGATTTTCCAGCCTCAAAGATGGAAAGCATTCTGCCCTCATCTGCTGGAGGACAAAATCCACCAGCAGGTGATGCTTCGTGCTGGGCTCCATGGAGGAGAGGTGAGGGTAAGCAAGGCCTGAGTGTCCTGCCCTCCTTTCTCCAAATGAATCCAAACCACCTCCCAAGCCAGGCCTGGAGCACTCTGAAGATGTCAAGGCCCACACAAAAATCCTTCATCCCACCAGGTTTGGGAAAGCCCCCAAAATGCTCATTTGGTCCATTTCAGTTCAGCTCCTGGGTCCCAGGCCAGGGATGTGCTGCCATCCAGGAGGTTTCACAGCCCAGAACCTGTTGGGCTCGTCTTGCTCCAGCTTCCTGCTCCACCTGGTCCCAGGAGGAGACATTCCAGCCAGGCAGCCTCCTCAGCTGCATGGAGAGAGCAGAGAAACCCTTCCAGCCTTTGCTCCTGGGCCAGGCCTGCCCTGGGTTCTGCTGGATTCACCTTGAGCTTCCTCTCCTCTTCCTGGCCTTGGAGGCCTCTCCCTGCTCCAAAGCTCTCTGGAGTTTCTGATGCTGCAAATGCACCTCTTCTTCCTCCTGTTGCCAACCCAGGCCAGAAGTTGCATTTCCCACTCCAAAACCTCAGCTGGGGCCAAGGTCCACCCCAGAAATGTCCTCATTCTTTGACCCCATGAAGGGACCAGCACCAACGCCCTCATTTCCAGCAGCACAACAGAGGCAGAGCCAGGGAATCTCCACTCCTCAGGGCAGATTTCCCCTCCTGCTTTGTGGGACAGGCCAGAGAGGCCTGGAGGTGTTTGCTGTGACCCTGAGGTGACGTCTGGCCTGGAAAGGTCACACCCAAGACACTTGGCAGTGCTTCCCCTCCGAGCCCAGCAGCCACCAGCAAGCTGGGCTGTAATGAGGAGAGCAAATATTATCCTCCAGAGGTGTCAGCAGCTGCTGCTGCTTTGAAATGCTGGGAGAAAAGCCTCCTTGAATAGTTGGGATTCCTCCCAGCAGCACAGGGATGAGAGGAATAATATTTGGGAGAGGAACACACCCCGAATGAGGGAGTCTGGGTGAGGGTGGGAAGCAGAGAGCAGCCGGCATCTCCCGGCCACAGATGGTTCCCATCAAGGGGAATTTTTTTCTTGTTAATCCCAAAACAAGCTCGAGATGTATTTTTATTTCAGTGTTAAGAGGAGAGAAAAAGAAAGTCTGACATGACCCCCTGTTTTTCTGGCCTCACTCCCTGCTCAGCCTCTGCTCTGAGCAAGCACAGAAAATTCAGTTCATGTCAAAGGCAGGGACTCTGAGAACAGAAAATCCTGGGGTGGTTCTTCCAGCTCTTCTTGACCTGGGAATTCATCCCATTCCAGCTGGAAATGGAGGTAAAAATCTAAAGCCTGGGTGTGTATCTGAAGTATCCTGAGGTGTTCTCTGGGGTTCATCTAGGCACAGAGGAAAACAAGGTGCCTGTGGGTGTCAGCGAGGGTGTCACCCTTTTAAATCTTAAACCAGGGATGGACTCCTGAGCCAATCCACTCCCAAAGCCTCCATGAGCTCAGGAGCATCTCTAGCTCAAAAAAGCCCCAAAATAGTGATAAAAATTGCAATCAGTGGGAGGACTGGGAATTCATTCTCCTCAAAAGCCCTGCCTAGAGAACTTGCCTGGCATTCCTCCATGGCCTCCCTGGCTGGTGCATGCCCTGCTTCCACAAACCTGCTCTGAGGGAGCTGCCAAGAGGAACCTCTGGGCATGTCCCAGGAAATTTCCAAGGACAGCCATGGGTTGGGGATGTGGCACCCCTCCCAAATAACCAGCTGTGGGCCATCTGAAAGGATTCACATGGAAGCAGGGCCAGGAAATAACTTCTTCTCATGGGGTGACACTTGTGGTCCATGGTGGTGGCCCCACAAGGTGGTGACCTCTCAATGGGAATTTTCTTTCAGACAGAACTTCCTGGGACATTTACACCCCCAGATGAGGCTGGGCATCCCCCCCTCCTCTCTGGCAACTCCCTGGAGTGACTCAGGATGTGCAAACACTGACTCATCCCAACGTCCCAGGAGCACTGAGCCTCCCACACACCAAGACAGGGTGGTGGGAGAAGGGAAAGGCTGCACTCAGCCTCCCCTGTGCCCTGGGGGAGGCTGCAGATGCATCAGCAAGGTGGGGCAGGCTGGGGCACAGGGATGGACACAGATAAGGGCACCCTGCCCTGCTGTGGGAGCTGCTGCCCAGTATGGGAAAAATGGATTGGGAGGCTCAGGACTGGTTTAGGAAGGAGGGTTTGAAGAGCTGAGGAAGAGGATCAGGAAACCCAGGGTTGGTGTCTGGGCAGCTGCAAAGGGTGGTGGTACTTGCAAGGTCAGCTTGGCTGCACAAATCCTGGATTTCATCAGGGTGAGATTTTTCCATACAAGGGTTAAAATGTGTGGATCCTGCAGCAAACAGCAGCACTGAAAAAGCTGCCAAGGTCTCCAGTGTGTGACCACCCACTGCAAATCCTGCTGGAAAACTGGAGCAACCTGGATCTGCTCGCCAGGGATGAGGTGGATGGTTCTCCTGGAGATCTGAAATTTAAATGGACATTCAGATGCATAATTGGCCATCCTAAAAAATCTGTTTGCTCACACCACTGCACACTGTGGGGACAGAGCTCCCTGACCTGTTTTCTGTGTGAGCCAGAGCACATCTGGCATTTCTCCTCCCTCAGTCCTGGGAAATGGTCAAGTCCAACCCTTGACCCTGCACAGACACCCCAACAATGCCACCCTGGGCATTCCTGGGAGTTCCTGGAGCTCTGTGGACATTCCCTGGGGAGCCTGGGCAGTGCCAGCACCTCTGGGGGAAGAACCTTTCCCTAAATCCAACCTGACCCTGCTCTGGCACAGCTCCAGCTGTGCCAGGGTCCTGTCAGACCCCAGGGTCCTTTCCCTGCTGTTCCAGGGGGGCAGGATGGAGCTGGGACACATCTCCAGGTGACACCTGAGGGACTGAGGGCTCCTGAGTGTTCTCCCTTCACAGCAGAAGCAGAAGGGATGTGAGATGTGACATCCCTGCCCATTAAAGATTACAGCCCAGCCAGGCCACAAGGATTGCAGGAGTCAATCCCATTTAAGCCCTTCTATTTAAAGAAATAAACTACCCAGGAAAAAAAGCAGCCTAAGATTAGAAACACACAGGATTTCCTCAAATTCCAGCCATCAGCCCCAGATTCAGCTCAATGGGGTGGTTTGTTATTCTCCCAGAGCATGAATCCTGCACCCCAGCAAAATTTGGATCATGCTGTGCAGCTCCATCACAGGCCCAAAACTTCCTCTCTGCCTAAACCATCTCCAGTATTCCCTGATTAAAAATAGTTTTTCAGGCAGGAGAGTTTTGGCTTTTTGCACAAGCTGGGGATGTTTCCTGCAAATTCCACGTTGCTCAGGAGGATGCTCCTGTGCAGGAGAACCTTTCAGAAAATGTAATGCTAAGCAGGGTGGGAAGCAGAAATAATTTTGTTTTCTTGTTTTGGGTAGGAAAAGAACTCAGAGACACCCAGGGACACCTTCCACTGTCCCAGGCCGCTCCAAGCCCTGTCCAGCCTGGCCTTGGGCACTGCCAGGGATCCAGGGGCAGCCACAGCTGCTCTGGGCACCTGCGCCAGGCTGTCACCTCCCTCACAGGGAGGAAATTCTTGCCAATATCTAATCTAAAATCTCTCCCCTCATTTTAAATGACACAAAGGATGTGGGTAAAGCAGACAAAGTCACCCTGTGCTTTGTGCCTCACCAGCCAGGAATTGAGAACTCATTTGGGATTTGGCCCTGCTGCTTCTCCCTAAACTGGGTGAAACTCCAGCCTAACTTACCAACTCCAGCCTGTCCCTAAAGGGAATGAGGGATCCCTTCTGCCCCAGCACTGCAGCAGGATGGCAGCAGCTGCTTTTTCCAGGCATAGCACGAGGGGGTGACTCATTCCTGGCAGGAATTTCCCTCTCCCCCAGCCCCTCCTGCCCCTCTCTCTGCCTGGAGATTTTCCCCCAGCACAGCAACAAGGGGTGAGGGCAGCTTGAGGTCAGCCAAGAAGAGCAGAGACCTTCCCTGCATCCCCTGAATTCAGCTGGGGACGTGTCCAAGAGGTGCCCACTCCCTCCCAGCTGTGTGTTTTGGGAAGGAGGGGAGGGGAATTCTGGAATACTGGGCAGAGCTGTCCCATCAGGCATCAAAAGAGACACATCTCATGTGCCAGTTGTCCCTGTGGTGGCCCTGAGGTGCAGCCAGGGCTGGGCAGGGCACGTGAGGGAGCTCAGCTGCATGTGCACCAACAGGTCCAGCAGGAGCCATCCAGGATGACCACACAGCCAGGTAGCCCATGATTCATGGCACAACCACCTGCTGAAGCTGCAAGCACTCACTTCCCACCTCCAGCTCTCCTCCAGGCCAGGTGGCAAAGGCACAGGGGCAGAAGGTGCCCCTTGCCATGGCCACCAAGCAGGAGCTGCCACGAGACCTGAACTCAGCTCCACACCACAGCTCTATGGGATTCAGGAGGCCCAGGGTAGCCTTGGGGACACACATCAATTTCTCAGGGTACAGAACCTGGAATGAGATCTTGGAAAGCTGGAGATGGAAGGAGACAGTCCAAAGGAGGACCTGGTTTTCAGGAAAATGACAGAGAATCACAGACTGGTTTGGGCTGAAGGAACCTTAAAGCTTGCCCAGTTTCATGGGCAGGGACACCTCCCACTGTCCCAGGTTGCTCCAAACCATGTCCAACCTGGCTTTGGGCACTTCCAGGGACTCAGGGGCAGCCACAGCTGCTCTGGGCACCCTGTGCCAGGGCTTGCTCACCTTTACAGCCAAGAATTCCTTCCAAATATCCCATTTAAATCCACCCTCATGCTACAAATGCAGGAGCTCAGTATACAGGAAGGGCAGAGATGTGCCCCCCTCTCCAGGTGTGCTTTTCCTTCACCAGTTATCCCAAACACACCAAGTCTCCCTTTTTTCCCCCCACTCTGGGCAGCCACAGCTTGGCCACGAGTGGAAAATGATTCTTTGAGTGAGTGTGGCAGGATCAGCTGACTGGGCTGGCTGCAGATCTCGTGGTCACACAGCTCTAGATGTGCAGCAGTGCCTGCCTAAGCCTTTCCGTGGAGAGGGGAGCTGGCAGCGTGCAAATAAATCCTTGGGAAGCACAAGGGGTTGGAGACAGAACAGGACTCCCCAAGGGAGACACAGGGGGTGCAGAGAGGGTGGGCAAAGCACAGATGGAGCTGATGGAGCATCACCAACCCTGTGCTTCCCTTGGTTATCCCAGTGCAAGGGGATCTGGGCAATCCCTGAGTTACTCTGCAGAGATTTTCCTCGCTGCTGGCAATTGCAAATTCAGGAGAGGAGGGGATCTGAGCAGGAGCTGCTGCTGAGGTTTCAAACCAAATATCCATCCCCTGAGCAGGAATGCTTTGTGTCAGACCTGTAGGGGTTTTTCAGGTGGATCAGTGGGGTTTGCTGGCACTGGCACCAGCACCACTGGGGCTGTCAGCTCTGATCATGCACAGCTCAGGGCTTGCATGATGAGAACAGGCTTGGGCTCCATCCAGCTCAGATCCAGTTAATTAAAAGAAATAAAACACTTCCCTACAAGCCAAACCCCCTTTTCTGGGTGCTGTTTACTGGGAGGCTGCAGTTCTGGACCCTGCTAAAGGGATTGCCTGCTGCTTGTGCACACTGGCACATCCCTGGGGACACATGGACATGGCCCTGAAACAGAGCAGCTGTGGCTGCCCCTGGATCCCTGGCAGTGTCCCAGGCCAGGCTGGACAGGGCTTGGAGCAGCCTGGGACAGTGGGAGGTGTCCCTGCCATGGCAGGGGTGGCACTGAAGCTTTAAGGCTGACCCAAACCATTCTGTGCCATAATGATTGTGTGATTTTATATGAGAGCTGCTCTGAGTCACTCCCATCCCCACAGTCCTTCTGCCAAGATCCTCCTGCAGATCCTTGTCTCTCTTTCCTTCCCTGGAAAGAGAGAGCCAAGGAAAGATTCCTGGCATGGGAAAGAGGAGACCAGTTCACACAGTCCTCATGGCAATTGGGATTTGGGCAGCCTGGGGAACCCTCTTCAGGAGAAGAGGATCCTGCAGGTCCCTCAAAGAGAAGGAGAAGGACTCCCTCTCTCTGCTCCCAGGCAGAATAGCAACTCTGAAACTGAAACTTGGAAAGACACAAGGAATCTCCTGGCTGGCATGCTGCACCCATGCCATGTTCCCACAGTTTGGGGTTATCTATACTATCATCCTATTTCTAGTGATAAATCTAATCAATCACAGTTGAAATTATATTTGGCAGAGTGTGAAATATGCTAAGTTCCCCTTCCAGGCCAGGTTGGACAGGGCTTGGAGCAACCTGGGATAGTGGAAGGTGTCCCTGCCCATGGCAGGGGGTGGCACTGGGTGATCTTTAAGGTCCTTTCCAACCCAAAACAAGAAAAAACAACAAAGCAATAATGTCAGGGGTTTCTACATCCATCTTTGCTTCCCCTTTTCCCTCCTGACCATGCTAGCCTTGTTACTCCTCTTAGCTCTGCTTTTCTCCTTCCATCAGGGAGGACTGGCCTGCAGGAGCTTCATCCCCAGGGCAAGTGGAAGGGAAATCACCCCTCCCTGGCAGAGGGGGCTCCAGGACGCACTGCTGGGGCACATCCCTGGTCTGTGCGGGGCAGACCGAGCCCTTCCTGCTGCTCCTCCCGGGACTGGTGCCTGGGCAAGGCTGGAGCCAGCCCGGGATGGTGCCGGTGCCGGATCCGGGCAGCGGGGGGAGCAGCGAGACCGGGACACGGGACAGGAACGGACGGACACGGGATGTCCTGCCCGCCTGGGGAGAGATCCCTGCATTCCTGGGGCTCGGGGTGGGCTTGGGGATGTCTGCAGCTGGGTGGGATCCTGCCTGCTCCCCGAGGAACCCCAACAGGGGAGCAGTCTCTGCAGGGGAAGCTGTGCCCAGGCCTGGTGTGGGTGGGAGTCCTGCAGAGCCCTCATTGGATCTCTGTGCTCCCAGCTCTCTGCAGCTCCTGAATCCCAGCCAGCCTCTCTCCGTCTCCACTATTTTTAAATCCATCTATTTCCGCTGGTCTCCCTGCTTTGGTGCAGCCTTTTCCACACTGACACTTCTGCAGCCCAGAAATCCTAAATATTCTCCTTCTCCCAAGAGTTTAGGCACCAGCTGCACTGGGGAGCAGGGGAGCTCAGGGCCAGCAGTGCAGGGGCTGTGCTGTTTGTTGTGGGTTCATGGCACTTTCTGAAGCATGGGAAACTCATGGCCACAGGCACACAGAGCCAGAAGTGAATTCCCAGAGCAGGATTCAGGGCGTGGGATTGCAGACAGAAACCCTGGAGGAGGTTCCTCACCCTGATCCCACCCTCCTGCTGCCCCAGGGATGCAGGGCTGGCACCAAGGCACACAGTTATCTGGGATTTTCCAGCTAATGGGACCACACACAGGTGATGAGCACCTCTGGAGTGCACAGTGCCATGAGCCCAGTGCTTCTCATGCCCATAAGGATTTGTCTGCACTGACTCTACACCAGCCCTGTGGTGCCCAAGATTCCTGCAGGGCTTTTTGGGTGTCCCCTCACCCTGCCCCACTTCATACCTGCTTCCACAGGGTGACCATGCACCTTCCTGCAAATGCCAGGGAAGTCAGGAAAGCTTCAGGCAGTGATGAATTGCTGGATTCATGGCACGTGGTGAATCAGAGCCCAGAGTGGATTCATTGTGCACCCCACATTTGATGAACTTGCCTCCAGAAGATCCAATTCTATTAACTGGAATTAGGGAGAAAATCATAGTTAAATTGTTAATTCATCAAGACAAATGCATTCACAGTCACTGGAGATATTTCTGAATGCGGGGAGGTCAATTTGGAAAATGAAGACAATTCCACAATTGCAGTTTCTCCATTATTTTGCATCTCCAGCACACAGCTTTGTCATTGGAAACTACAACAACCAGAACTGGGCATTCCATATCCAACAGAAACCCTGGCAAGTTCAGGATTTGAGTGTTTGCCTCCCATTGAACTGCAGCCATGACTGCAATCTGAAATGTTCAAAAATTCAGGAGGTGCCTTAAGTTCTTTGCTGCTGCTTCTCTGTGTTCAGGCAGCAAAGGAGCTTGAAACAATTCCCAACTGGATGGGGCTAAGGCAGCTCCATGCAGGAGAGGAGGAGGGCAGTAAGAGGCTTTGATTCACACATGTCTGTAACCACAGCATCCCTGGATCCCAAACCAGGAGTGATCCCAGCGGGATTCAGGTCTTGACGTCAAAGCCAACAGTCCAGAAGTGCAAATGATTTCAGAGACTGAATCCAAGCTGTTTGTGCACAGCTGGGAAACATCCAGCACCTTCCTGAAGGGAATCAGGAGTGAAACAAGGATCCTCATTCATCCAAACCTCCCACCCCACCTCTCCCAAGCACCTCTGCCCCAGGCTGAACAAGAGCCCTTCTGTACAAAGCCAAATTCAGCAGCTCTGATGCCTCCTCCAGTGCTGGCAACAGCCTGTCAGAGCCAGGGACATGCAGGAGATGTTCAGTGTGCTGAGTGCTGGGCCAGGAGCTTGGAGTGAGCAGAGAGAGGCAGCTCCTGCATCCCTTCCCACTGTGGGAAGCACAGTTTGGGCATCCACGTTGGAGAAAGGCATCAATCATGGCCCCACAGGCTACAAAAACACAAAGCAGAGCCTGTTCCTGCCTGGGGTTTGCAGCAGAGTAACCAGGAGCAGGCAGAGAAGAGAAGGATAAAGAGGCTGCTCTGTAATTCCAGAGGACCCTTGGCCATGAGATCCACCTCTGCTGGATGAGATTGGAGTTGGGTGGGATTGGGATAGTCCCACACAGAGCAGCTCCACATCCTGGGGTCCCAGCCCTCAGCAGAGAGCTGTGCGGAGAGGGAGAAGATGCCCCTGGGACTCCCTCTCAAGTCCTCAGCATCCTTGTGGAGAGGAAAGCAGCACACACCAGCCTGGCTCTGACTGTGCCCCAAACTCACCTTTCATGCCTCAGTCTCCCCAGATTTTACAGGGGATCATCACCCTTGCCCAAGTTCCTGCAATCCTGGGCCATCTGCAGATGCAGCTCTGGTGTGATGAGTCAGATGTGCCTCGTGTGACTCAGCTGGCAGATCCCATCCAACAGCCACGCAGCTTCCCTTGCTCCAGGATCCATATCTGCCATTCTTACTGCCAAGTGCATGACTGCTCCCAAAACTAAACATGCCTATGAGCTTCTAAATGCACCAGGAAAAGGCCTTTCCAGCTTCATTCTGAAACAGAGAAAAGTTCACTGCACCATCCACAACTTTCCTCCCTGCAAGTTACAAAAGACAGAAAACGGAAAACAGAGAATGGGTTTTGTTTCTAAAATTAACGTCCCCGAGGCAGGAATGTGGCTCTGCAACACCAGGAGCTGTGGCAGGACAGGGATGTGACCCTGGAAAAGTCTTTAATGTGTGGATACAGCCCAGTGGCAGCTGGAATAAAATGTGAGTGGCTCCTTCTGAAGCTCTCAAGAGCGAGTGTCGCTCTGCAAGAATGCAGCAGGGTTGCATCATGTGGGTTCCTTGAATCTTCCACAAATTTGCCACTTCTTCCCTGCCACATTTTCATGGGGAATCTATAAAGGAGCTGGGAAAAACACACTGCAATTTTCTGCTGGCAGGAATATTCAGGCTAAGTGGGGTTTCATCACACAGGGAAGATGTCACTTTGTTCCTAAGGGTCTCTGGCCTTGGAGATCCATCCTGAAATACATCCTGGCCTCTTGCAGACACATCCTAAATTTCCATGTTGTGGGTTAAGCCCCCCGACCCAATCTGGACCTATGGAAAAGGACATTTGCCTCCCAGGTGGGTGCATTTTGTCATCCCAAGCAAAGCTGTTCAAATCTGGACACAAACTGGTTTGGTCCCATCAGACCAGTATAACATCCCCAGGGTTGGGACAACCATGGTCCTTGGAAACTGGGGAAGGATGAAACTCCTCTTCCTGTTTGGTTTTACACTAAAGCAGAGACTTCAGATGAGATCTTGGGAAGGAATTGTTCCCTGTGAGGGTGGGCAGGCCCTGGCACAGGTGCCCAGAGAAGCTCTGGCTGCCCCTGGATCCCTGGAAGTGTCCAAGGTCAGGATGGACAGGGCTTGGAGCAGCCTGAGATAGTGGGAGATGTCCCTGCCATGGCAGAGGTGGCACTGGATGGGCTTTAACATTACTTCCAACCCAAACCAGTCTGAGGTCCTGTGATTCCTGCTGTATCTCTCTGGGCACCTTTTGTGCTGCCTCTGCAAGAGCAGAACAGACAAAGAGGCTGCCAAGGCCCCTCCTAAGCATCCCTTTGCTTACACATGCTCAGCACTTGGCTGAGGAGGAGAGTGCACACTGTTTGTTCCTGCTGGGCCCCTGCCCAGCGTGTCCTTCCTGGGATTCATCCCTCCCCTCCTCCTTTCCTGCCTTCCAACTGCTGCACCAACCCCTCAAGGCAGCAAAGCCAGCAGCCCCAGCCCTGTCCTGCACTCAGCCCCCTCCTTCCTCTGCCATCAACAGTGGCAGTTTTAGGATTGGGCTTCTTGGGAACCTGATTTCCAACAAAGAAAGGACTTTTAGGGACAGCAGCAGGACTGGGGGGACAGGCAGTTGTGTGACACCCTTGCCCACACAGCACAGGCTGGGCCCACCCCCCTCCAGCCTGAGCAGTGCTGTGCTGGAAGCACAAGATTGGCTGCTGAGGATCCCTCTGCAGGCCAGGCTCGGGTTTAGGGGCGGTTCTGCTCCCTCAGCTGGCTCCAGAATAAACTCTTTCCTTTTACATCCCAGCTTCCTGAGGGGGGAGCGTGTGGGGCTGAGCCTCCTCGCAGCTTCCACCAAGCGTGAGGGCAGGCAGAGCTCAGACCTCTCACATTCCCATATGCTCCTGGAAAATGCCAGGAAGAGATGAGGGAGAGCTCACTGCAGCTTTTAACAGGAGAGCTGCCCCACCACAATTCCACTCTGAGCACAGCAGATCAACCACCTGGGCCTTCTCTGCTTGTGCTTTGTAATAAAGGGTGAAAAGCTGGAATTGGACATTCCTTGCTGCCTGTTTCCAGGGAGGAAATGCAGCATCCCAGGATGTTTCATGTCCCAAAGCCCTGGTGCTCTCACATCCTGTCCTTGAGAGGCCCCTGAACCCATGGGACTGATGTGGCTGACAAACCAAGCACTTGCTTTTCCTTTTGGCTGCTTTTTGGGAGGATCCAGCCAGTTCCAGTCACTGAGAGGCAGAAGGGAGAGGGTAAAGAGTGCACATCACCAGAGCTCATCTTAGAATCACTGAGTTTAGGGTTGGAAGAGTCCTCTAGGACCATGGAGTCCAAACATTAGCCTGGAAAGGGCATCCTGGATCCTCTTGGCTTGCCACAACCCCAAACCAGCACTCCTGGATCAGTAGGAACAGCTCAGGATCAACAGCCCCCTGGGTCCTCCCAAGGATTGCAAATCCCTGCTGCCACATCCACAAGGATTCCATCTCCTCCTGCCATAGCCCAGCACAGCCCTGGGATCCAGGGGCCTGCAATCCAAGCTGCCACCACCCGTGCTGGCCCTCTGCTGAGGCCACACAGATGTCATTCTTTCCACCCAAAAGCACCAGAGGAATTCCACCCCCCTGCCTCGCTGTGCTGGCAGGAAACCCTGTGGATTTTGAACTTTTCTCTGGGAGTATTAAACAGGGATTACAAACTGGGATCAAGGGAATCTCTCTCTGCTGTGCCCTGTGGGAAAGCTGCAGCTGCAGCCTCTGTAGCCTGTCCTCCCTGCTTTGTGCACTGTGACATACCTGGATGATGCCATGCATGGGGAATGTGCTCCACAGCAATCAGATCTTTTCCTCTTCCTTTTCCTCCTCCAGCACACCTGCCAAGGAAGCAGAAGGAGATCAGTGCTTTGCAGAGGATGCACAAATTTGCCCCTTTAGGACATGTAAAGCCAGTGAGCTCCCTGGAAGCCTGGGGCTGGCATGGCACAGCAGGCTGGCACAGGAGCTTGGCTCTCACTGCTGCACTCCAGCCAGGCCAGGGCACGGATCCACAGGATGCAGCCTTTCAGCTCCACTGCCGTCCTTTGTGTGCTGTCTGCTCACACAAAGCTGGGCCCTCCCAGCCCCAGCCAGGCCAGAGCTGGGCATGGCTGAGAGCCAGAGAGGGGCAGAAGGCTGGGATCCCACTGCTGCCAGCAAAGCCACGGCTCCACAGTGCCTGGGGCTGCACGGGTGAGCTCACAGTGCCAAAGGAGGCTGTGCAGGGAGGAAATCAAAGTGCTGAACCCAAACTTGTCCTTGAGCTGAGCCTTGAAGCAGAATTCCCCAAAATCTTTGCATGTGAGGACCTGGAGCAGCAGGCAAGCCCTGACTAGCTCTAGAGCAGAGGGAGAGCTCAGAGATCCTTCCACTGCACAAAGTGGTCTCCTGAAAAAGAGGGAGAGGGATTTTTAATAAGGGCAGAAAGTGACAAGGGGGAATGGCTTCCCACTGCCAGAGGACAGGGTTAGAGGGGACATTGGGAAGGAATTGTTCCCTGTGTGAGTGGTGACACCCTGGCTCAGGGTGCCCAGAGAAGCTGCGGCTGCCCCTGGATCCATGGAAATGCCAAAGGCCAGGTTGGATGGGGCTTGGAGCAAGGTGGGACAGTGGAAGGTCCCCTCCTGCCCACGGGGTGATTTTAAGGCTCCTCAGTGCTGGCTCCCAGCATCCCTGCCCTCCTCAGCCACCATCCTGGAAAGCAGAGATCCTGCACCAGCACAGATGACAGGCTGTCTCCAGCACAGGAAAACAGGATGAGTCTCCTGGGTCACTGCAAGGTGAGAGTGCAAAGCTGCTGGAGTTTATATTTAAAAAGCCCTGTCCAAAGAACACACAGCGTCTGCTTTCGTAGAAATGAACCACTCCTTCAAGAGATAACCAAGTGAATTAGTAACACTGCTTGAAACAAGAAGCCAAACAACCAGGGCAGCACCAATCTGGATGGGCATGGATTGTTTCCCACAGAACTGGACCCCGGTACTGTTGGATTGCACTGCTCTCCATCCCAGCATTTTTTTATGGGGGATGTAGGATCACACCCAGGACTTTTTTTGTCTTGGGGGCTGTGGGATCACACCCAGGTCACAAAAACTCTGGGTGAATTTTAATTTAAGGCTCAGTGCATCTGCACTGCCCTAAACCCACAAAGCCAAGCCGTGCTGGAAATAGCTCCAGACAAAAGAATCCCGAGCTCTGCCCTGCGCAAGTGCGGTGTGGAGGGAGGAGCTGGCCGGGAGGAGAGGATGTGTCTGTCCCTCTGGCAGCTGGAACCGCTCATTACACCAGCAGGGGAGACGGAAGAAGGCAACTCCCAGTTTGGCTCCCCCTTCCCAGTCCCCATCCCACCGCTGGAGGAGCTCCTACGTGGCACTGTGGGGGCTGGGAGCGCCTCTGCACAGCCTGCAATCGCTGCAGAGCAATCCCAGCAACGCACATCAGCCTGACTGCCACAACTCTGCCCTGCACACAACTGCTCACAGTCACTGCTCACCACAGCCTCCCAAAAAGCTTCCTTCCTTTTCAAAGGATCAAGCTGTTTGCTGACATTTTGGTAGAACTGACTCATTTGCTGCGTATTCACATCCCAAAGATCTGCAAGGGCTTTTTGTGGCTCTTACCAGGCTGTGTTGGAGAGACAACAGGAATAGGTTGAAATACACACTTGAAAATCAGGAATAGGTTGAAATAGCAACTCCTGGACTTAACACCAGGAATAGCTTGAAATATACAGGAATAGGTTGAAATATACACTTAAAAATCAGAAAAAATCTGAAATATCTTTATGCTGAGCTGCCAGCCCTCAAACACAATTATTTGCATTCTACTCCAATAGGTTGAATAGGAATAGGTTGAAATATTCACTTAAAATCAGGAATAGGTTGAAACAGCAACTCCTGCACTTAATAGCAGGAATAGGTTGAAATATTCACTTAAAATCAGGAATAGGTTGAAATAGCAACTCCTGCACTTAATAGCAGGAATAGGTTGAAATATACACTTAAAAATCAGGAAAAATCTGAAATATCTTTATGCTGGGCTGCCAGCCCCGAAACTCAACTATTTGCATTCTGCTCCATGTTATTGAGGCAAAGCCATTTCAAAGGACAAAAGCACAGAGCACCGTGAGTGGCAAAGGACTTTGGTGCTGGGAGGCAGTGAAAGTAATCAAGATTAAAAGTTTAGGAGTTTTTTTAAAATTTCACTCGGAAGGTGAAAAAATCTCACATGGGAAGTAATTACAGAGCAGGGTTTGAAGGTGGAGCAATTCAGAATTTGGCAGAGAAAAGCAGCTGATGGTGGAAGTTTAAAGGAGCTTTTCTCATTTCTCAGCTGGCACATGCTGCTGGTACAGACCAGTAACATTTGCCTTGGTATTGATGGTTTTGATATCAGCAAATTCGTTTTTAAAAAAGCCAAAATTTTGCTATAAAAACTCTGGGACCCCACTGTTGATTATTTATGCAGGCACAAAGCAAAGCTAACTGCACCAAAAGACACTGGTGTACCAAAATCTGTTGCCTAAGGTATTCCAAAGCTTTTTCCCACTGAATCCCTCCCTGAAGGGACCAGATTTCTAAACATCACTGAGCACCAGGTTTGTTGCAGCTGATGGAGAGTTTTTTTTACAGGAAGGTCTCAAAGATCTCCCCTTGTTTGAGATAAGAAGTACCTACTCACACAGCACCATCTGAACAGGTCAGATGGAAGAAAAATGTCACCTTTTGATGCTACCTTCCAGAATAGGTGGGCTGTGAAGGGGAATGGAATGGTGATTCCAAAGCAAGATGCTTCCAAGACAACAAGGAGAATATTCAAAGCCAGAAGGAAAATCAGATGCTGTTTGCTGCTACAGCAACAGGAGGCTGAGACCTGCTGAGACTCCTGTCTTCAGAGGGAAGCAGAAAAGCTTGGCAGAGCCAAAACTAGGGGAAAAAATGAAATTACAGTGTGATTAAAAGGGAGACATAGACATCAGTTAAAGAACACAAGGATGCAGCATCCTTCTGCTGATGCAACTATCCATGAGGGGGTGGTACCTTGAATATCCCTCCATCCCAGACTGCCATGAAAACAATCCAGTGCTGTCCTAAACCATGACAGGGTTGGATCAGAGCTTCAACACTTGTGACTCAGCACAAACCTCTCCATGGCACAGCTTCTCTGGGCACCCTGTGCCAGGGCCTGCCCACCCTCACAGCCAGGAGTCCTTCCCAATATCCCATCCATCCCTGCCCTCTGGCAGTGGGAGCCATTCCCTGGGTCCTGTCCTTCCATCCCTTGTGCTCTCCAGCTCTGCTGGAGCCCCTTTAGGCACTGGAAGGGCTCTGAGCTCTCCCTATAACTTTCTCTTCTCTCTTGGAGTTCACATTTCAAATTCACACTTGAGGACGGGGCAGTGTTAAACATTGGCTGCCTGTGACTGCTCCAGTCGTGCCTGAAGCCCTTTGCATCACCCCTGACTTCACATGGAGGGCGACAGCCCAGAAACAAACAAATAAATATATCACTACCTGCCTTTGGTAGGTGCCAACAACCATCCAGCTGCAGGAGATGCCAGGGGCAGGGAGAGGATGGAAATAAGACAGACCTGAGCCCTGCAAGAAGGCAAAAGCACAGTTAGGGCAGGCACAGCTGCCCACGCTCCTGCAGGAGGCCAGGCAGGGCAGGAGCAGGGCAGGCGCATCCCCCATCCCTCCCGACCCCCCCGGGCGGCGCGGGGCCGGCATTCCCTGCCATTGGCGGCGGCCGGGAGAGAGCCGGGACGGATCCTCCCCTTCCTCTCCCTCCCCAGCATTTTTGAGAGGGTTTTCCCAAGTTTCCAGAAGTTTCTCCCCGGCCCCTTATATACCCCCTCCGCAGGACCGGGAGGTGCACAGGGAGCCGAGCAACGCCGTGTCCTGACCCCGCAGGTAAGGGGGGGACCCGGGGGACCGGATGGGGACAGAGCTGAGGTTGCAGCAGGGCCAGGGGGGTTTTGGGGTCCTGCAGCCTCCTGGTTGGCAAAAAAAAAATCGGGAGGAGGGTTATGGCATGGGAGAAGGGGTGCATGGGGGTAGGCTGCAGTGGGATAGGGGTACAGACTGCCCCATGAGCTGGCTCTGGGTTTTTGAGGAAAAGCATTAAAAAATCCCCCAATCGCCTCCAGTTTGCAAGAGGTGGTCCCAGTGAAGCTGCGGGAAAAGCTCTCAGAGGATGAGGAAAAAGAAAAGGGGGATAAGGGAGTGAAATCCTCCAGCCCCGCTCAGGCTCAGCCTGGGAGCCTGCAGGACCCTGGGCACCATCCCAGCGCAGAACGAGAGCTCTCCCTGCACAGCACAGCCCGACCCTGCTCCTGCTGCCTTAACCAAGTGCCACATCCCTCTGGTGACACGGAAACGGCCTCTTGCCTGCACTCCTGTGCCCTGCAGCTCTGCCCTGCTCCTGGGAGAACTCCCATCCCGCCAGGAAAGGGGTCCCGGCAGCCGCAGGGAGGGCTGAGCAATGCCACGCTGGCACTGGGCGTCCCCTCGCTGTGGGAGCACAGCACAGGATGGTGCTGCCTGTGCATTCCCCACATTCCCTCCATTGCCACCACGGGCTCTGAATTCACCCAGAATTGCTGCTGTAATCCAAGAATGGGCAAAATTTCTCCATCTCAGGCTGTGTGACTCACCAGAGCCCAAATCTGCCACCCAGCCCTGAAGTAATGAACCTTTTTATAAGCTGAGGATGAAACAGTGCAGGCCACCCCCTGCTACCAAGAGAACTACTCCATGTATCTGTTTTCTTTCAGAAAGAAAAAGGCAAACGTTGACCTCACTATGAAACAGTTTCAAGGTATCCTTAGAAATAAACGGGAAATAGAAAACCAGAAGGAGCCTCCTCACACTTCCAATGTTTGTCACCCTGGCTGCACTTTAAAAAGAATGTTGAGGGCAGTTTTGAGCCTGTCTGCTCTTTGGGCAGGCAGGATGGCTCCTCCCTTTAAAGGATTTTAGGTTGTAACTCCCACTCTGGCAAAGGGTCCTGGTGGAACTGCGCACTCTCCTTGCCCGGGGCTACGTGCTGCGTGTTTCCTTCCCTGTGTAATCCCAGCGGGCCCCTCGCTTCCTGCTGGGAGTGCTTTAACCCTGCTGGGAATGCTTTAACCCTGCTGCAGCCTTTCCCTGCCTCCCAGGCCAGGGACAGCCCCTGAGGCTGGGCTGGAGCAGAGGAGCGCCAAGGAACAGGGCTGCGGGGTAGCGAAGGTTCCTGTGGAGGAGAAAGTCCCCAGAAGCTGCAGGGGGAATTTAAGGCCTGAGGAGCTGCCAGCAGGAAGGTTTGCTGAGTGAAGGCAGGAGGGAGGGGAGCTGTGGGGCCAGGGGGGATGAGCCCCAAAGGGCTTCCAGGCACTTAGACCAGAAGCTCAGGGCTCAGAGCCCTTGCTGGGGTGGGTTCACCTGCGTTGGGATGAGATTCACCCACCTCAGGCATGAACTGAAGGCTCTGCTGGGGAAAAAGAGGCTCCTCCATCTCCCTCTGTCCCAGTTACCTCCCCGGCAGGGCTGGACTGGCGAACCAAAGCCGAACAGAGCTGATCAGACAGGGCAGGACCTTCTCCAGGGCTGCTCTGGCTTTGCTGGAAGCTCACGTGCTCCATCTAGTGCCAAGGAATCCGAGGGTTTGGGGCCCAGGCCGGGGTCCCCAGAGAGGACGGTCCTTGCCGTGCAGGGCCCGCAACAGCCCTTGGATCAGGGGGCAGCACCAAAATTTTCCAGCTTTTCCTGATCAGGGAAGAGGTTTCTCCTGCTCTGGGGACAGAACCATGGAATGGTTGGGTTTAAAGACTACCTTTTTCCCCACCTGCCATGGGCAGCAGGGACACCTTGCCCTATCCCAGGTTGCCCCAAGCCCCATCCAGCCTGGCCTTTGGACACTGCCAGGGATCCAGGGACAGCCACAGCTGCTCTGGGCACCCTGTGCCAGGGCCTGCCCACCCTCACAGGGAAGAATTTCTTACTAATGTCCAATCTAAGCCTGTCTTCTTTCAGTTAAAGCCATTCCCCCTTGCCCTGTGCAGATCACATGAGAAATACCTGTTGCTTACATTCCCTGACCCTTCCTTAAACCATTCACTGTACATTAACACTGGAATATAGGGAAGGAAGCTTTCATTCCAAATGCACAGGCTCTGCTTGCCAGGGTGCAGCCTGCACTCCTGAAGATTAATTGTTGCTCAGGGTGGACTTGGGATGGTTGTACCCCAATGAAGCACTGGGGCAATGTCACTGGAGCAAGGAATGGGTTTCTCTGGAACAGCCCCTGGGATCTCTGGATGCTCCAGGAAGGCTCTGGCCCATGCTGAGGGTGCATTTTCTCGCCCAGCAGGTGCTGTGAGGTGCTGGGTGCTGCTGAAGCCATGTGGACGATCGTGGGGCTGGCCCTCCTGGGCCTCGCTGCGGCCGTGCCCTCGGAGGACAGGAAGCTGAGCGACAAGGCCACCACGCTGGCCGAGCGCAGCACCACGCTGGCCTTCAACCTCTACCACGCCATGGCCAAAGACAAGGACATGGAGAACATCCTGCTGTCCCCCGTGGTGGTGGCCTCGTCCCTGGGGCTGGTGTCGCTGGGGGGCAAGGCCACGACGGCGTCGCAGGCCAAGGCGGTGCTGAGCGCCGACAAGCTGAACGACGAGTACGTGCACAGCGGGCTGGCCGAGCTGCTCAGCGAGGTCAGCAACAGCACCGCCCGCAACGTCACCTGGAAGATCGGCAACCGCCTCTACGGGCCCGCCTCCATCACCTTCACCGAGGACTTCGTCAAGAACAGCAAGAAGCACTACAACTACGAGCACTCCAAGATCAACTTCCGAGACAAGAGGAGCGCCCTCAAGTCCATCAATGAGTGGGCAGCACAGACCACGGATGGGAAACTCCCAGAGGTCACCAAAGATGTGGAGAAAACTGATGGGGCCCTCATTGTCAACGCCATGTTCTTCAAGCGTAAGTTCTACCTTCAGTTCTTGGTACAAGTGACCTAAAACCTGCCCTGAGCCAACACACAGAATCGTGGAATGGTCTGGGTTGGGAGGGGCTTTAAAGATCATCCACCAGCCCCAAGGGAAGGTGGACAAATCCTAGGCCCACTGGAGGCAGCTCTTTGTCAGTGGTTGGGAACTGTGCATGGACTTAGCGCCCATTCTCTTTTCTTACAAGCTGTGTTCCTCTCTCTCCTGCAGCTCACTGGGATGAGAAGTTCCATCATAAGATGGTGGACAACCGTGGCTTCATGGTGACCCGTTCCTACACCGTAGGCGTGCCCATGATGCACCGCACAGGTGAGTGGGAACCCTCCACAACTGGAGTTACGATCATTGTTCTCCCTTACCCAGATTTCCACCAGCTGCTTCCAAGATTGTTTTGCCTCATGAGAGAGAACAAAGCAGGGAAGTGTTTGTTCTACTGATCCAGTCTCCCTGTGAGCAGAGAATCCATGTTTACTATGAGCTGCTTGGCTGTTGGGAACAAATCCTGGCTCATTACACAAATGTCAGCCACAGCCAACTCCAAGAATGCTGGGCCACTTCCCAAAAGGGTGTCCAGACTCACTTCCCTTCCTGGTCAGGCAAAGTCCAGCTGAATTCACTTTGCTCCACATCTCACTGCTCCCTTCTTCTGGTTTCAAGGTCTCTACAATTACTACGATGATGAGGCAGAGAAGCTCCAGGTGGTGGAGATGCCACTGGCTCACAAGCTCTCCAGCATGATCTTCATCATGCCAAACCACGTGGAGCCTCTGGAGAGAGTGGAGAAACTGCTGAACAAGGAGCAGCTCAAGACATGGACCAGCAAGATGAAGAAGAGATCAGTGGCCATCTCGCTGCCAAAAGTCGTCCTGGAAGTCAGCCATGACCTGCAGGTAAAGGGGGTCCTTAAACAGCTGGGCCTCTCTGGGATGGGAGGAAGGACAGTGGGATGGGGGTTATCCTTGCCTGCTGCCCCTCTTCCCTCTTGCACTGTGTCATCTCCGGGAGGGTTGCTGACCTCTTGTCTCCTCCTAGAAACACCTGGGTGGTCTGGGCCTGACAGAAGCCATTGACAAAACCAAGGCTGACTTGTCCAAGATCTCTGGCAAGAAAGACCTTTACCTGTCCAACGTGTTCCACGCCGCGGCTCTGGAGTGGGACACTGAAGGGAACCCCTACGACGCCGACATCTACGGCCGAGAGGAGATGAGGAACCCCAAACTCTTCTACGCTGACCACCCCTTCATCTTCATGATCAAGGACACAAAAACCAACTCCATCCTCTTCATCGGCAGGCTCGTGAGGCCCAAAGGCGACAAGATGCGTGACGAGTTGTAGTTGGGTTTGTTTTGGTTGGGTTTTTTCCCAGAGCTTTGGTTTGTGTGTGTTTTTAGGGGGGCATTTTGACAAATGGGAAACACTATTTTGTATCCTTCTCGAACCATGGGTGCTATTCAGACCAGGGTGCATTGTGAGGAGAAACCAGCGTACACTTTACCTCACCCCACGATCCAGATTGCACAAACCCACCTCCAGAGAGGAGCAGGGGAGCCTGGCACCAGAGGGTCACCGGGAGTCAGCTGAGGTGGCCAGGTTGAAGCTGAGCTCCTCCCTGCACTGGTTAAGCCTCCTGCTCAGCCCCTTGCTGCTCCACCAGCCCTGCCAAGGCACTACCTTCCCATCCCAAACGCTTCCACCCCACTGCACGCTTACCGCTGCCGCTTTTCTCCTGCTTGGGTGCCCCGTGGCACCGCTCCAGAGCTGCTCCTGCTTCTCTCTTCTCTCTCCAGGGGTGTGGAACAGAGCTCCAAGGGCCAGCTGTGCAGTCCAGCCCCTGCAGGGCCCTGGAGCAGAGCAGGAGGCAGCACAGGAGAATGGAGATTGTATGGAGTTGTGTCCTTCTGTCCTACCTAACCCTGCATTCTGTGCTCGATGCTTCAACCACAGCAGCTCCTTAGGGAGAGCATCAAAGCCAAGAGCAGCTTGGATCAACACTTCACAGAGAACTAAGGGGCTTTGGGATGTCAGGGAGAGCCCAAAGCACAGCCTGGGTTTCTAGAAAGAGTAACCTGAGGTTCCTTCAACACTCCACCTCTTGGGATCACTGAGGGGCCAAGAGCTGTAATTAAACAGGCAGAGAACTCACTTCTCTTGGAAATGCTCTGCATCAGCCTGTAGGGCTGGCAAAGAATCCATTCCACTGCCAGGGCTCTCCCAGAGCTGGCTCCAGTCAGCTCCCTGTGGAGCTGACCCAAGGCACTCCTGGCTGGCTTCTCACAGGGAGGTGGGATCAGGTTCACCTCCACTTTCTTGCTTAATTAAACACAAAGCTTTAAAGCTGCCATTACCTGACTTCCTAATTATGCTCTGCTGAAGCTCCATGGTACTTTAGCTCCCTGTCTGCTGACCTGGATAAGGGGACCCTGAAAAACAAAGGTATTTATAGTTATATTTATGTCTGACAATTAGCAGGTTTCACAGCCTGATCCAGGCTATTCCTAACTTCTCTTCAAGGGCTATCATCAGGTCAGTACTATTTAAAGGAGCTGATGTATCCCAGGAGCATTGCTTGCCACGCACTGAGAGACACCACGAGGCAAACACTGAGATTATGGAAATGAGGGAAATCCATGCATCCCAATGGATTTCAGTTCCCTGAAACCAGCATGGAGCACCTACAAGGCTTTGCTTTATGTCCCTGCCAATTTTCCCTGCTGCTGTAGAAGCCCAATACTGCATATTCCCAGGTGCTGGGAGGCAGGAGGCAATGCCAGGTGTGTCCCCAAATGTGGGACACTTCCAGGTGATGCAGTGCACTGAAGCCACACACAGAACGTTCTGGAGGCTGGGCTGGGGGGTGGAAGGGGTGGGCAAGGCAAGAACACACTGTGGGATATTGTGAATAATTTGCATCATGTGGATGCAGGTGTCTGATGGCTTTTGTTGTCTGTTCTTGTACCACACAGTGACAGTTGTGTAATTTTGCAATAAAACTTTTTCAATGAAGCCCTGGCAGCTGGAATCCCTTGCAGAGCAAAATAAACTCAGGGTTCCTTGCAATCATTAAATCCAAGGCAGCCTAAAGTGGCAACTACAGACAAAAATTACTCAATGCACAAGATGAATTCCTACAGCACATCAATCATGAGGAAGGAATGCTCTTAGCAGATTTTCCCTTTGCTGTTTTCTCCTGAAACTGCAAATATCCAACACCTTAAATGCTCCACAGGTAAAGGACCATCAGCCCTGTCCTGCTGGGCCATTTAGCAGAATAAAACCTGAGCTGTCAGCCACAGGGACCAGCCCTCCTGATTCTCCATGCCAAAGCTCCTCCAGCTGGGATCCACTCTGGCAAAATAGAGGAAAAAACTGCAGGCTAAAGATACCTTTCCCAGGTGGAAAATCCAGCACTGGCAGACCCTGCTAATCCATGTTCTCCCACTTCTGGAAAGGGATGAACCTTCTGCTACTCACAAGCTAAAGGCACAGACATGGCCCCTTTTCCCTGAGCCTGGGCAAGCACACACATCCCTGTGCAGCTCCTCCCACACTGCAAAATCACCACATGCTTCCTCATTTTCACTAAATTGGAATTACTGAAGCCACCTCCAGCACCAACCACAGCAGGAACACATCACCCTGGAATAGCAATATTGAAAATAAGTTAAAAGTTTTCCAGAGCTCCTGAGTTCATACCACCCCCAGCTCATCTTCCAGGGCTTTTGTCCAAGGGAAGCACCCATTAGACACAGGGAACTGAGTGAGTTCCCTTCTCTAAACAGCTCAGAGAGGTGGTAATTCCAGCCAAAACAGTTGGAAAAGGTGTCCAGCTCACACTTGGAGCCACAGCTGCTCTGGGCACCCTGTGCCAGGGCCTCACCACCCTGCCAGGGAGTAATTCCTTCCCACTATCCCATCCATCCCTGCCCTCTGGCAGTGGGAGCCATTCCCTGTGTCCTGTCACTCCATCCCTTGTTCAAAGTCCTCTCCAGCTCTCCTGGAGCCCCTTCAGGGGCTCTGAGCTCTCCCTGCAGCCTTCTCTTCCCCAACTCTAGCAGTGATCAGCACTGTGAAATTAGCAGGGTAATGGACAAGGCTGAAGAGCTTTTACTCAGGAAGAAGTGGAACAATCTCCCAAAAATCCAGCCCTCTCTGAGAGGCAGCAGGAGAGGCTTCTAACCATCACCATCCACCACACAGTGTGTTTAAGAATTTAGAGACAACATGCAAAACCAGGTGTGACTTTTATTGCTTCAGATCTCCCCACTTTCACACATTTCCTGCTCCTACGATCTGACAGAGCTGCATTGTCATATTTGTATTTTCAGATTATTTCCACATTCAAATTTGTATAAAAAATTTATGTTGGCATTAGTCTAATATTTATATTAACTATTTAAACCTTTGCACTGAATGGTGCACAGAGAAACCTGAAATCACTGACACTCCAAAAAGGCACATCTTGTTTCTGAAACTCAACCAGACTCCCAGAGAAGCTGGGAACAGCAAGGCCAAGGCTCCCTAGACAGACCAGTTCAAAATTCCAGTTCCTAGGCTGACTGCCTAATTCCTGCAGAGAAACCTCCTAACATCAGAAATGTGGATGTGAAAGCTAGTCCTAAACAACAAACAGCCTTTGAATTCTTTACAATCTAAAACTCCTTGATCCTGCACATACATTATCTCCTGTGATTGTGCCTCTCTTCCCATTCCTGCACCAAACTTCCACCAGACATTCCCACCTTGCAGGTCAGGACAGAAGGTTTGAAATCCTGAGTGTCACTTTTGCTCTGACCCCACAAATCCACACCCAAAGGTACCTGACCCTGCCAGGAGCTGCACTGGCCTGGACACTCCTAGAAAAGCTCCCCCTCCTGGAAGCACTGGGATGTAGGGATCAGTCACCAGGACTCCATGGAGTGTGTTAGCCATGACCCTCTGAATATGGGATTGCTGCTCCAGCTCTACCTATCACAGGGATCAGTGCTTTATTCCCACTTTGTTTGCATCAGGGTCTGGTGAAGGTTGCTCCAGAAGGGGAACACAGCAACAGAATTCCTTCCACACCAAAGGTGGGAGCAAGGTCTTCCAGGAGTACATCTTGAGAAAATAAAAAGGAAAAAAAAAAAAAAAGAAAAAAGAAAAGGCACCTTCACAAACACTGCCTTTTGTGATTTTATTAAGAGATGTTGTCAGGACAGACAAGCTTCTGGTTGCAGATGGTACAAACCCTACAACGAGAAACAAAACACTCAGTGAGCTGGGGGCAAACTCTTTTCCATAACCACCATCCTATCCCAAACAAAGAACAAACCAAGCTTTCCAATTAAACTGCATTTCTCCTTTCCTGCATTTTGGCCAATGATCCCCATTTTTCCCACTGAAGTAGATGTGAACAGATTCCATGATAGACTTCAAACCGTGGTAACTGCTTTTCTTACAAAAGCAGCCTACAAATTGTTCTCATGTGGCTTTTAAGACTATCCCAAACTGGATCCTGGGGCAGGACAGGATGGATATATGAGGAGTATATTCTATGGATATATGAGGATATATTCTCTGTGCTGCCAGCTGCACACTGGTACGACACCAACACATCCAAGGCACCCAACCCAAGTGTCCCCAACTGTAATAATCCAAGGCCTCCAAATCCATGCTGTATAACACAACATGGAACAAGGCATGTGGACAGATCCACCATCCCATCTCCAGAGGAGTGCTCTGAGCTGCACTGACACATGCCTTGAACCCTGTCCCCTTCACCCAGTGCAATGCTCAAGACCAACCCTGGTCCACAACACAGCAGCTTGTCTTCCCAAAGCCCCAGCTTTGATTTTTTAGTGGCCTGAAGCCTTTTCTGCATGGATTCTCAGCACACCTCCCTCCCTGCTCCCAGGCACTCACCCCTCAGGCAGTGGGCACTGGCTGAGGCATGGCTGGCTGCTCTGGTTTGCCACCTTTCTGCTCTGAAATGGGGGTGGTGGGCAGGATCTCTTCTTTGGGCTCCACGATGCTGACGTGGTCTGGCAGAGGCTTTTTGGGGCCAATCTTTCCACTGGGGTCCCAAGGCAACATAATCTTTACTTTGATTCCCAGTACTCCTGCAGAGAGTGACAGGACAAGGGAGACAAAATAGATCAAGAGGTGAGCACCAAGGTTACAAAATAATTGAAGATCTGCTGACAACACTGTAACACACACATGCTACAGCTTAAAAATCTAATTATTGTGACTTTATATCAGTGTTGTAAATCCAGGCTACTTAAAGTTGGATATCCAAAGTTATTCAACTCACTGCTTTGGCTGACTGCAGTTCTAACCTCAACTCATTCTAAGCCTGGTTTTAAACTCTGTCCTCTTCCTCAGCTCATTTTTCTAGGAAATTCCACTGTTTTTTTTTTCCATCCCTTCTCAGACAAATGCCTCTAAATCATCCAATGAGCAGGACACCCTGGCCAAGGCAGCCTCAGCACAGCACCACAGAACGTGGCACAGAGCAGGCTGCAGTGACACAGGGATGTCCCTTCTGACTCGTCATCGTCTCATCACCGAAGGGAAGGTGGGGAACAGCTCTGGCTGGGCTTGGTGTCCCTGCACCAGGAGCTCTGCAACTCATTAACCCAAAGCCAGTTAAGACACACACAAATCATTTGTTTTTCACCAGGAGGGAGAACAAGTGGAAGCAGGTTTAGCTGGGAAGACTGTCTGACACCTGCAGCACCCCTGTTCTCTCTGCCCATCCTGAGGAGCCAGGAAAACCAGAATCCCAACTGCCAAGGGCTCTTAAAGGCAGGCAACAGGAACCTCATCTGGAAGTTATCACCAGCCCCAGAGGGCCCAGGACACAGTGAGAGCAGCTGCAGAATCAACAGCCACACTTCTAACTGGAAACATTCAAACCCCATCAGCAGAGAAGTGGATACATGGTATGACCACAGTGGCTGCTGAAGGCCCCTTGGCTTCCCATTCCCAAATGACTTCTACTTTAGATGGAATGTTCAAATCCCACAGTGAGAGCTCAGTTGCAAAAGCCCAAGAAAACTGGATTTTCAGAGTCTGAACCATCCAGAGCAGCACAACTGGACTACTGTGAGATGAGAAGTGCATTGAAACCACATGAGTTTCAACCCAAGGGTGCCAGTGGGAAATCTCCAGCCTGCAGGAACGGGATGCCAGGAGCTGAGATTATTTTGTCTCTGCAGCTCTAGAGAAGAAACCCAACGAAGCTGCCAAGGGATCAGGCACTCACCCTGCCGGAGTAGGACGTGACGCACGGCTGTGTCCACGTAGTAATTCACGGGGTCCCCACTGTGGATCATCAAGCCATCCACAAACTTCATGGATTTGGCCCTCTGACCTCGCAGCTTGCCGGACACAACGACCTCACAGCCCTTGGCCCCGCTCTCCATGATGAAGCGCAGGACACCGTAGCAGGCTCTGCGGGGAGAGGACAGCCAAGCCATGAGCCCGCTCTGCCAGACCCACAGGGCTCCCTGCAGGGATTTCACCACAATTCCAACCTCAGTTCCGTGTGCTGGCAGTGCAGCTCCCATCCCTTCTCAGACAAATGCCTCTAGATCATTCATGGTGACAGGAGGCTGCTGCTGGAGGGCCTCACACAGCACCACAGAACGTGACACCATGAGGGCACCGCCACCAGAGCCACCTGCTTCTGACTCGTCATCGTCTCATCACCGAGGGGATGAGAGCAGGGCCACTGCCTCCTGAGCCACAGCACAGCCACAAGGCCTGGAATGCTGCTGGCCTCACTCCTCCACCCACTTATTCCCAAAGAACACATGCAGCTTTATACCCCACAGACAACCTGCAACCAGACAGAAGTAACTGTGGACTGAACAGAAGTTTCAGTGCAGCATTACCAGGTTAAACCCTCCAAGTGCAGAGAGCTGTTTTTGGGAACAGCACTGGAGTGCCCCACTCCCCCGGTGTAGTAAACCCCTCAGGTTTAGCCAGGGCCCCTTGGAAAATAGAATGCTGACACAGCAGCAAAGAAGTTTCCTGTCTCCAGGGACATCCGCCTTGTACCTTATCCCTATAGCCATGTAAGGCAATATTGTGTTAAACCCTACCATTGGTCACTTATAGTCACTCTAACACCTTTGCCATTGGTCAAAATTAGATCCAAGCCAAAAGTATAAAAGTAGCACACTGTACCCCTACTAACTCGGAAGAAGAAGAGCTGAGACCCTTCACAGACCCCTACAATAAAGCCATACTCGTAGAACAACCAGTGTCTTCTGCTTCTCCTCTCTCTACCGTCTGCTGAAGCCTTAAGCCAAGAGAAAAGCTACCTAGCAAGCAAAGCTGAAATCACAAGAGCTGCCTGATCACCCCGGGGCAGGCTGCTGTACTCACCTGCGCACAGCCAGCCCTCCCAGCAGTTTGTAGCGCAGGGACTCGGCCTGGGCGATGGCGCACAGACCCCTCGTGGCCACCTTCTCGGCGTAGAGCTGCAGGGACAGAGGCACACTCACAGCGGGGCCCTGCCAAGCCAGCCACACAGCCACAGCCTGCTGGGCCCTGCAAGGTTCACCCACTCCACCCCTGCCATGGACAGGCATCTCTCCACTAGAGCGGGTTGCTCCAACCTGGCCTTGAACAACTGCAGGGATCCAGGGCCAGCCACAGCTTCTCTGGGCACCCTGCAGCAGTTCCTCACCACCCTCACAGTAAATTTAACTTTTCCTTTAGCAGAACACAGGGGTTTCATTCTACTCTACTTCTTACACTCAGTCCAGTTAATCCTTCCACATTTACAGGCAGCAGCTTTATCCTGCTGTCCCTTCCCTATCTAACGTGATCCAGCAGCGCTGGCCAAGCTGGAATAAATGTGCACCACCCCAGCACACACATTTCCCCTCTCTCCCTGATTTGTTTCAGAGCAAGATTTCATGGAATAGAACCACAGAATCCTTTGGGTTGCATGGACTTTTTAAACAACCCTAGTACAACCTTCCCCTGTGAAAACACCCGTAACACTAAGGATCAAAAATAACTGGTTTGCCACTTTACATTCTGTTTCTCAAAGATCCTTCTGCAGCAGAGCAGTTTCCTTATAATTTATTTTGTATTTCAGTGCAGGAGCATTTTTGAGATCAAATAACAGAAGGCCCAAGTCATCCTGAAACCACCTTTCAGCTGCCACCATGCTGCCACCACAAATCCCTCTGCAGCACCCAGTTGCTGAGGCAGTTTTACCTCCACGCTTCCCTCGGGGAATCCAAACCTCTTCTGCACCACAGCCGTCAGCTCCCGGATGCGGCGTCCCTTCTCTCCCAGGACATTCTGAGTTCTGAGGGAAAACAAGCACAGGACAAGTGAGAAAAGCGTCCCCAGCAGTGAGACTGGAGCCATCCCAGAGCTTTCAGAGCTACCTGGTGGCAAGGATGATAATCTCAGTCCTGGTGGGAGTGACCCGGACTTCCACTCCGGAGTATCCATCCTCAGCCAGCTCCCGAGTCAGGAACTCGTTCAGCTCTGCTTTGAAGATGCCATCAGCGACAAACTAAAACATAAATGGACAAAGTCAAGGTCTCGTCACATCCTGAACTTGAGTGCAATTCACCCAAATTCGGAGTGTCTGTCCCGACAACTTTCCCTTCCTCTGAGAGAAATCACAGAATACTCTCAGTTGGAAGGGATCCACAAGGAACACCAAGTCCAACTTTTACACGAACAGCCCAGGAACTGAACCCACAACCGCGACTTTACCATCAGTGCTCTGCCCCACTCAGGGTGCAGCAGACAGGAAAAATGGAACCCCCTTCCTTCCTTGCATTTCTCAGGAATAATCCGCTCCTAGCAGGAGCCTACAACCAGCACTGCCTGACCCACATCCACTGCTCGCGCTGGAATTCGGGAGCACTTTAAGGGAAATAACGAGTGGGGTCGCAACCCTTTCCCAGCCCCACTGCCGGGACTCCTGACAGCCCAAACCTCCCTCGCTCCCCAGGACAGGCAGCAGCCGGTGCCCCCCCGGGGCAGCCGCCGGCCGCAAACCCTTCCCGCTGGAAAGCAAAGCGAAAACCCCGCAATTCCCGGCTCCCGGCGCCGCTCCGCACCTCCGCGCGCGGCCATGGGGAAGCGCCCGCTCCATCCCGCCGCCATGTTCCCCGCCGGGCCCCGCGCCGCATCCGCCGCCATCCTCCCCCGTCCGCCGCCGCAGCCCGCCGTGCTCCCGCCCCGCCGGCTGCTGGGGCCGCCGCGGGCAGGGCGGCAGCGCCCCGCGGCCGCGGAGGAGCCGTGGGACCGCGCTCACCTTGCGCTTCTTGGAGATCTGCACCGCCATGATGAGCCGGGCCCGGCGGAAAGGAGGGAGCGGGTCCCGCGGGCGGCGCTATATCCGCCTTCCGCCGCGCCCCATTGGCTGGCCGCTGCACGGCGGGCGTGAGCGGGGCACCATGGGTGATGTAGTCTTTGCAACGCCGCCATGTTGGCGAGGGCTGAGCCGTGGGTACGGCCCAGAGCGGCGTTAAACGGGTTCTAAATCCCTTGGAACGGTCAAGAGAGCCAGCAGTGTGTGAAATAAAACAGATAAATGATAATTCACCCCGGGCTTATACCTGGAGACCTGCTCTGCCCAGGCGCTGCTGTCAGAGGGTGCTCTGCTGCTATCCAGGAATCACAGCATGGCTTGGATGGGAAGTGACCTTAAAGGTGATCCCGATCCACCCTGCCATGGCAGGGACACCTTCCATTGCTCCAAGCCCTGTCCAGCCTGGCCTTGGGCATTGCCAGGGATCCAGGGACAGCCACAGCTGCTCTGTTTTGTTGGGAAAACAATTCCTTCCCAAAATCCCACCTAGCCTTGCCCTGTGGCAGTGGGAGGCATTCCCTGTGTCCTGCCACAACACATTGGTTTTCAATGGTTTAGGGATTGTAAGGGATTACAAAAATAACAACAAAAATGAGCAGATTTGATGCCTGGTCTCTAGGAAGCAGAGATTTAATCTGCATTTTATCATGGATATTACTATGGTTTGCAGTTGGACCTGATGATCTTAAGGACCTTTTCCAGCCTAAGTGATGCTGTGAAAAGGCCCACAGCAGGAACATGAGCAGGAGCAGTAAAGCAGAGGATCCCACTGCTCTGGGCCAGGGAAAAGCCTGGATTACCACTAGATGTCAGTGCAGACGGTTTCCAGGCTGGGAAAAGCCTCTTGAATGGATAATAATGAATAAATGAATCCCCAGGGATTCAATGATCCAGGACTGGAGGGATGGCGGAGCATCCCATCAAAGGCAGGCGGCAGTGGGGAATTGTGTCCCCTCTGTCACAGACACCTTTGTCTCTGGTGTGCCCAACCCTCCTGCCCTTCCCTGAGCCCCAGAGTCTCTGTCCCACAAACACCAGCACCTGGAGAGGTGTCCAGCAGCTGGGATGTCTCTGTGCAGGGATCTGAGCCCTGTGAACTGGAGTCTCAAATAATTTTTCAGGGAAGACCCTCCCAAGCTGCACAAACCCCACTCTGCTGTTTTCCACCATAATTTCAGAGCAGAAAATACCTGCCCAAAATCATCTATTTTTTAGGCTGAGTTTACCCAGAAGGGGCTCACCCAATGTATTTCTGTATCACACAAAGACAGCAAAAGGCAGAACACGAGCAAAAAGCCTGACCTGGATGTGTGTCTCCTTTTCCACAGCCTGTGAAGCAATGTGGGATTCCTCCCTGAGCATCAGCCAGCCCTGGGTGCTGGGAATGGATTCTGGGCTGGTTGGAGATGTCCCTGCTCACTGCAAGAGGGTTGGATTAGCTGACCTTTAAAGCTCCCCTCCATCCTGAGCCATTCCCTCATTCTGTGCATTCCCCCCTGCTCCATCCCTGCTGAAACGGAGGCTGGCAACACCCCAAAAAAGCTGTGACACGCTTGTACTCCCTCCACAGAGAGCTCAGGTGGGGTCCAGCAGCTCCCAGTGCCTTCCAGGCCAGCAGTGGCTGGGATCTGCAGCAGGCCTGGGATTATCCATAAACCCCATGGTGAGTGATGGACACTCAGGTTTCTAGGGAAGACAGACACCCCTGCTGTTCCCCATTCCCCACTCCTTTGTGGAGCCCCACCACCGGCACAGGAGCTCCTTTTGTCCCTAAAAGCCATCCAGGGCATGGAGAAAACTGTGGGGTTGCTCCAGCCATGACCCTCCCTGGCTCTGGGCACACCCCTGGGCTGCAGCACCTGCATCTCCTTTGCACTGTGCAGGAGCAGAATCGGGGATGCACAGGAAGGATGTCACCCACATGTGGCACTTGGCAGCCCCCTCTGCCCTTGGGCAGGTGCTGGGAGGTGGTGCCAGGTTTCCTGGCTGTGGGGGATGTGGTTGGAGCAGGTTTGGGAATCAGGAGCTGTCCTGCAGCCTCCCAGCTCCAATGAGTGCCCAAAATAAGGGAGATCCTGCCAGGGACTGTCCTGGCTCTGCACGACAGGGAACAGCCTTGGGGTCATCAAAAATACAAAGTGGTGCAGGCAGAAACCCAGCCCATTCCTGCTGTGGTCCCACCTGCAGGATTTGGGGTGACACGCTGGGTTCCACTCACACCAGGCCCCATCACCTCTCTGGACATCCCTGAGGATTTCAGCAATCTCCCTTCCTGCTCCTTATGATTTCCTGGTGCTCCAGGAGGGTTTGGACAGCTGCATTCCAACCTACATCCCTGCATTTCAGTGCAGGAACCAGCGGATAGGGCAGAAATCCTCCCAAATCACCATCAGAGGCACTGCAGAGCTCATGAATTTTCCCAGGGAGCAGCAGTGGAAAATGAAACCCCGGGTAGAGATGGACAAGATGAGATAGTTTGCATTAAATGAATGGAGATAGGTCCTGGGAGGTAATTCCAGCAGAGATAAGATGAATTGCAAGCACCAGTTGTAAAGCATTTGTAAAGTCTAACTCGGGCAGGAGTTTTACTGCAGGAGAGGCTGTGTTAGAATTTACTGCTGCAGTTGGAGCAGCTGCTGCTGCCCAAGCTACAAACCCCTCACTGAGCTCTCACCACTCCCTGGCACCTCTGGAAATCTTCCTGAGAAACACTTTCTGCCTTCAGAGTGGGGAGAGATGGAGGGAACGGGGCTGGGAGTCAGGGCCACATTCCCAGGCCTTTTGTAAACATTTCACACCCAGCAGGATTTACTGTTCCTAGCTTGGCAAGAACACCAGGAATAAGTCCAGCAAACCTTCTGGAGGCAGGGGAAGGTGGACAGGGATGGAAGAGGGTGTCCAGGCAGAGACAGCTCTCAGCTGCCCCAATCCCAATCCCTGCAGTTGAAAAAGTGGGATTGAAACTCAGGCAGCACCAGCTCAGCTCCAGGTTAAGGATAAATAATTGCTCTGGAAAGGTGTGTGTGACCCTCCAGGAGAATTCACCCCATCACAGCTTGAAACCAACCACCCAATGGGCAAAACAGGAGCTGTGCCCTGGCCATGGTCTGGATTTACCCCAGGAATTGCAGCACTCAGCAAGGTGTTAGTGAAGCTCAGTCTGACCAGCAGCCAGCCCGACTGTAATCCCAGCCTGTCACCCCCAGCACATCTGATAAATTGCTGGCAGTGTTTCAGAGGCTGCTCCCAAACAGCTCCATCACTCTGACACCCTCCTTTGGGCACCTGCCCTGCTAAACAGCATTTTGCTTTGCTGCCCAGATTCACTTTAAGGACTTCAAACAGGTTATTAAACAATTTTAACTTGCTTTAAAAGCAGGAAATGGAGTGAGGATGCTCCGTGTGCTGCTTAGCTGGGAACCCCTGGCTCATTGCTATTTAATGAAGCGAGTGGCTGCTGGCAGAGGTCATTCCAGCAGCTCACACCCAGCCCCACAGCTCTGCCTCAGGGATGGAAATTGAAACTTTAATGGGCATTTCCAGGAGAGCAGCTTGCCCTGGCACTGTCACCCGAGAGCCAGCAGCTAAGCAAGTGATTCTTAATCAGTTTTCAAGGCCCAGGACACAGGCTGAGGGCAGGAGGGGCTGCTCTGCCCCAGCACCACGTTTTGTGATGATTTACAGGTGCACTGAGACAAGGCTGGTGACAAAGGCCACCCCCTGCTCCTCCTGGTGGAACTGCTGACATGACATTGAGGATGGAGGGACAGGACAAGGGGGAATGGCTTCCCACTGCCAGAGGAATCCATCCATGTGGGAAGATGGCACCTCCAACACCGCTGAAGAGGCAAGCACCACTGAGGGAACTTGCTGAGGCGGCAAGGCTCAAATCCCAGACCCTGCATCCCAAATTTAAACTCCCTGCTTGCACAAGGGAAGCAGAACTGCTGTGCCAGGCTGAGCCCAGATCCTCCATCCCAGATTTAAACTCCCTGCTTGCACAAGGGAAGCAGAACTGCTGTGCCAGGCTGAGCCCAGATCCTCCATCCCAGATTTCAGCTCCCTGCTTGCACAAGGGAAGCAGAACTGCTGTGCCAGGCTGAGCCCAGGTGCTGTGGCAGCAGGGAGGGAGCTGCTGGTCCCGGAGCAGCCTGGCAACGCCCAGCTCCATGCTTTCCCTGCTTTTCCTGCTTTTGCCTGTCCCCTCTCCAGCCCAGACCCACAGGCAGGGAGCAGCAGTGATAAACTGGCTGCTGGTCCAAGCACAAGGTTATTTTCTAGGACATTAAGCAGAACCCTCGGATGCCAGCTTGCAGGGACAGCCATGAAGAGTGACAAAGCACCTGACCAGAATGCAAAAGCAGAGCTGCAAACTTAACACCTCTTTTTTTTTTCCCCTTTATCTGTCAAAAATAGCTTTAGAGGGGAAGCTCACAGCAGTGTGAGGGGCTGCTGGCTTTAGAAAATGAGCAGTTTCAGCAGAAATATTCAGTGACCACCACCCAGAGAGCTCTGATTTTTGGCATCTCAGCCATCCACATCTTAAATTAAACATTGAAGCTGCAATGCAGCCCAGTTGTTTGGCAGGGGCTAATAAAAACCTGAAAATCTTCACCCAGCTTGCTTTTCTGTAGGAATAATACCACTAACATCCCAGAATTATCTCCATCTACGTCTGGCTAGGACTCCAAATCAATAAATTGTCTCCTCACCCTCAGATCAGCTCGGTCAGGTAATTTTGAAAGCAGCAGCAGCACTTCCCCACTGTTAGGCAGAGCAGCTCTGGCAGCTGAATTATCACTGAGAATCCCTCGTTATCCCACAGCAATCCCACTCCAACAGTGTCCTTGGGGAATAATTTGCAGTGACCTAAACAAGGAGGGAATTGGGAGTGCTGTATGTATTATTACTTATATATTATTATTACTTATATATATATTATTATTATTCTATTTTAATAGTATTTTAATTATTACTATATCACTACTTTATTATTATTATCTTTTAATACTTCTCATAGTATTTTAATTATTACTAGTATTATTACTTTATTATTATTAATATTATTAATATTATTGACACATTATTATTATTGTTACTTACATATTGAATTTAATATTTGGATTAATATTTGGAATTAAATTTGGGTTTGGAAAGGATTTTAAAAAATTAATAATTATCATTAATAACACAATATCAATTTTTTAAACCCATAAATCTTATTTTGAAACCATCAGTTTCTCATGTCTCTTCATGCAAGTTTATTCCAGGAGTAGATCCAGGGTTGTTGCTGTTTTCCAGACAGTGCCCTCCCTCCATCCCTTCCCTCTGCTAAGCAAAGAGGCCCCAGTCTCAGAGAAATTAATTAGTGCTGTAATTTGCCCAGGACACAGAGGAGAAGCCGAATTTGTCCCACTCTGCAGGATTCAGCTGAATAAAAAAGACAAATAGCTGTGCTGTGGGATTTTAAAAAGCTGCTGTCAGCACTCCCAATGCAACCAGACCTGGAAATTCATTCGTCTTTCACTAAACAATGGAAAAAGGAGAAGCAATTACAGTAGACAAAACTAATTACAGCAGAGCTGAAGCACAGCTCACAGCACTCACTCTTCAATCTGCATTCAAAAAGAAAAATCCAACCCCAAAACCACTCCATCAAAAAAAGGTGAAAACCTGTGAGTGGAATAAAAGCAATTTTGAAATAGAAGTGGCACTTCAGCATGGCACAGACTGGTTTTTGGAAGGAGAAACCTTCAGGTGATGCTTGGCAAACAGGACACAAGGATTTATCCAGGAATGATGCCAGTGGGGGGAAAAAATGAGCTCCCAGCTCCTCCTCATGGGGCCCATTCCATGTTCACCTCACATGCAGGTGAGTTTTGGGGGGATGTTTGTTAGCTGCCAGAAGAGCACGGTGTTAGCAATGCCAAGGTCTGGGGTTAATCTCCATGGTCCTTGGGGGTCCCTTCCAGCTGGGAATGTCCTGGGATCTTTGTGGAGCTCAACAGCTTCTCCTTCCATGGTGAAGGTGAGGTTATTCCCGTTTCCTGATGCTCACAGCCATCCCTGCCTGACCCAGAACACTGCAGGGAAATTCACACCTTGGGGTGAAATGACAGAAGAGAGTCCCAAGCCTCCTGTAAAAGCCATTTAATTGTCCAGGTCCATGGTCCAGGCTGGCAAAAGGCAGTGACAGCTCTGAGAGAGGCAATTCCTGATGCCAGAGCTCCATCTCCCATGGATGTCCTGATCCCTTTGGATACCAGCTGGGAAACCCAGCAGACAGCAAAAGGGAGTTTTCAGAATCACTGCTTAGCACAGAGACAGGCTGGAAAATGGGTTGCAGAGAGAAAACCTGCAGTGGGAAGAGCAGGAGGAATGGGACTGGGCTGTGGAAGGTGTGGCAGACACCACCTGAGGCCTCATTCCCTGGGGATGTGGGCCACACTTGGGATTTGAAAGCCTCCACAAGCCACTCCCAACACACAAAGCTGCCACTGGCCATGGCAGAATGTTGTTTTTCTCCCTGGATCCTTACAGTCTGAAGCCTTGATCCTGGAACCCCATTCCTGAGTCTCCATGGCCACTGCACAGCCCTCAGCCCAACACAGAGCTTCTCCCTGCCAGAGAATCATCCAGGAAAATCCTTCCAGATCATGGAGTCCAATAATTCCTCAGCACTGCCCCATGTCCCCAGCGCCACATCCACATGGCTTTAAATCCTCCAGGGACAGGGACTCACCACTGCTCTGGGTGGCTGTGCCCATGCCTGAAAATCCTTTCAGTGAAGATTTTTTCCCTCTTTTCCAACCTAAGATGGCACAACTTGAGGCCATTTCCCCTCCTGTCCTCTGATTCTCTTCCAGAATTCTCTGCATTTCCAGCCGGGAGAGGAGAAGGCTGGGGGGGAACTCCTCAATGTGCAGCAATTGGGGAAGGAGGGTGCCAGGAGGATGGGGCCAGGCTCTTGCCAGCAGTGCCAGCATCCCAGGAGATGCACAGGTACCTGTGAGAATCCCTCTGCCCCTCCTCCTCGTGCTGCTCCACAAGCAGAGGGATTTCCCAGCTCTCCCTTCTGGCATCACTGCAGTGCTCTCTCTCATTTTCTGGCTGAAATGACCTGCAATGCAGAGGCTCACTTGCTGCACTGATCCTGCTGCCAGATCTGTAATCCTCAATCCCCCTGGGGAATGCCTGGAGTAGGAAACCACTTGGCATGGCGAGCACGTCAGCATCTTCCTGGCTGCATTTTTTATTGTCTCTCTGCTGCATCCCTGACTTCAGTTAAGTTTTCTTCCCTTTCATCCCTCACCTTCTGCAGTGCCTTGAGGTGAGGTCTCAACATCCCTGAGCTCCCCCCTCTTGCACACACCTGTCCAGGTGTGGGGGGACAGCACATTTACTCCCATCCAAGATTTTCATGTGGGGCAACAAATCTACAAATGGAAAAAACAGGGGGTGACAGAACTGTTCCCTTGGCAGTGGCATCCTCTCTTTCCTGGGAGGCTCCAAAGGCTGATTGATTGAGGTGGATCCCCTGCTAATCCTGCCCCTGCCATGCTGGGATTTACAAGTTATTAATTATAGGGACCTTGCAAGCTGCAGAGCAGCCAGACTTCCAAGCAGCAGAAGATGCTTTATTTAGAGAAGATGGAGCAGTTTTTGTTTTCTTTTTAATTACTATCAGCAGCGAGAGACATTTGTGCTAGAAGGGAAAGAGAACTTGCCGACTGCATTGATTCCTTTGACTATTTCAATAAAATAAACAAAAAGAAACCCTGGCACAATTTGAAGTAAACATCCCATTGCTCACCCCCATTTCTTCTACCCAGTCTCAGTCCCATTCACTTTTTGAAAATCACCGAATCTCAGCCTGGTTTGGGATGGAAGGGATCTTAGATCACCGCATTCCATCCCTGCCATGGGCAGGGACACCTCCACTGTCCCAGGCTGCTCCAAGCCATATCCAACGTGGCCTTGGACACTGCCAGGGGCAGCCACAGCTGCTCTGGCAACTCCCCACCCTCACAGGGTAGGATTTCTTCCTAATTCCCAATCCACACCTCCATTCTTTCCGTTTAAAGCCAAAATCTGGCAACCAAAGCAAGCAGAGGAAAGCCTGGCTCTAACAGATCTGCTGCTGACCTGCAGGGACCCACATTTCCCCCTCTGCACTGGGGAAGCTCCCCAAATCCAATTCCTTCTCTTGACTATGCCAAGCAGGAAACAGAGCCCTGCAGCCTTTGTGGTTCCTCAGCATCTCTCCTTGCCTCCAAGCGGTCTCTGTGCTCCTCACACAGTGCAGGAAAGGCACTCAGGGACAAGAGGTTTTCATGGAAATCAGTTTATGGCAAGAGTGATGCGATCACAGCACAGCTCTGCTGGTTCTGCACCCCGAGCAACAAGCAAACAGTGAAAAGGAAAGGACACAGCTGTCAAAGCAGCAAGGCAGGACAATTTTTAGAGGAGCACCACGAATCCATATAAAAAGCAGGAAAAAAGGGATTTCTCAAAGGAAGAGGCTGCAGGAGCTCAGGGCAAAAAGCAAAGGCCTGTGCAACAGCTCAGTGGGAAGAGTGGAAGTGCAAAAAGATCCAACCCAACCCCACAGCAGAGTGCTCTGTTCCATGAGGAAAAGAGTCCCCAAAACCAGTGGAAATTATGGAATATTTGGCACCTACCAGCTGTAGGAACCTGGGATTAGCCCAGCAAGGAGGAGGTCAGTGACTGGCAGCTTCTGAGTGCAGTGAGAAAATCCAAGGTGGAAATGCAGCCCGAAGAGCTGGAGAGGGAATGCTCCTGGCACAATTAGGCAAATCAAGCCTATTAAGGGACAATCACTCTGAAGGGCTGTTATCAATCACTCCCCTGGCTTTCTTTAGGCAATTATCCTAATTGCATCAAGGCTATTAAGCAATTATTTTGATAACTGGAGCTTTTTTGCCGGCTCTTCGATTTTTGGCAACGTTTTGTTCTTTGTATAAGTGCCCCCTCCAAAAGATGTTTAAAGCTGATTTTAAGGATGTCCTTTTCCTGAAGCACAAGATTCAAATTTCTGTGTAAAAGCACCAAGTTTCCCTCAAGAAAACACTGATTTTTATCCCTGGGTTTTCCCTCAAACCTCCCCACCACCCAAATCTCCCAGGGCAGCAGGGATTTAGTTCCACTTTTTTATTATTCAACTTTTTATACATAATAAATACAAACTTTTTACAGCCAATATAAAGAAAGCATTTGCACTGATGCTTTCAGGGTGTACTGAGCTGTACACAATGCGATGGCCGATACATGCCCTGTATGAAGAAATCATAGTTAAAAAGGAGGCATCTTTTTACAACTTTTCTTCCTTTTTCTTTTTTTTTGTTTTTTCACTTTTGTTTTTTAAATAAAATTAGCAGCTCTTACAGAAAATATTTTAAAATACAACTAAAGAGACTTTTAAATAAAAATTTTCTGGATTTTTGAAAGTCCGGGTGTGAAGGACACAGACCTGTGTCCTGGCCAAAAGAACTGAACAAGAAACTGGTGAAACTGGCCAAAAGAACTGAACATGAACATTATGGCAAAAACTTGGTTTTCTTCTGCGTTGTAAAGATCTCAAAATATTTGCAAACAGTTAAACCTTTTTTTTTTTTTAAAACGTTTCTTTTTAAACTTAAGAATAAGTTTGATAAACACATAAAAAGACCTCAAACAGATCAACAGGACAAGAGGTGCAAAAGAAGGAATAAAATATGGAAAAGACTTCATTGGACAGTCACTGATTCCATAACTGACCCATGAATTGTTGCCCTCAGACAGCCCCACTCTTGGTTAAGGATCCCACTGGGAAAGGAGACTGGCAAGCACTGGATGTCCCAGAGACCCAGCCTGGGCTGGGATTTCCAAGTATGTGCAAAGTTTATGATCAAATCTTGTTAGATGAGTCGTTGGGTTTTTGTTGTAAATGCAGCCTCAAAAAATAGCCCTTGTTAGTAAACTAAAGGTTGAAAACTTACTGGCTTTGAGAAAAAACCATGAAGACACAAGAGAACCCACAAACAGCTCCAAACCCAACCTTGGGATGCCTTTGATCTGAAGTTTTCATCTGATGGAGAATGCTGACAATATTTTAGTCAGTACCCAAGGAAAAACCTGCTTGCATCCAGTTTTTCCCTCTCCTCCAACCATTCCGCTCCACATTCAACTTCAGAATATTCTTTGCCCTTTTCTCTCAAAAAAACAAAATCCAAGCTCCCTTTTCAGAGCTCTCTGAGGGAAATGTGAAATTCTTTTCCTTTCAGTTTCTTCCCTGAGAGGAACTGGGCACATCTTGGGCACGAAGGTGGTGTGAAGGCAGAACCTGGAGCTGCTCCTGGCTCCCTGGCTTTGGCTGGTTAATGGGATTGGGGTGGGAAAAGGCTACAGGGCCATCCAATGCAACAGCTAAATGCATGTAAATACTCTAAATGGAACTGCTAACTCTAGAACTCAGGTGGTTTGATGACAAAGATACACTGCTAACCTTGGATAATAAAGTACACGGCAATAACTGGGATAAGAGTGACCCAAATGCTTTAGAAAAATAAAATAAACCCAACAAAAGAACCAGAATCCCCAAAATCTGCTAAGAGGAAAAAAAAAAAAAAAAAAGAAGAAAAGAAAAAGCAGCTCAATTTCCAGATCTAGACAAAAATCTCACTTGCTTTTTTGCTTTTCTACCCGTTGGTTTCTGTTGTGGAAGAAGATGTTGCTGCTGGTTCAGCACCTCCATGTTAGATCCTCTATGAGTAAATGCACTGAGTAAACACAAAAATCCAAAGGCAGAATGTTCAGCTGTGAATCACTGACAAGGGGAGCACCCATGGAATGAACACTTTTGCTTCTCCAGGAGATCATTTTCCCGTCTCTTCCTTTCTGCAGGGGGATTCAAGAGGAGCCAGCCTCTCCTTTAGACTTCTTTTTCTGTTCCCTTTTTCATTCTTCTGATGAATACCTGATCAGGCAGGTGATGCTACTGGAAGGATCCACAATCTTTAACACATTCCTATGGCAACAGTAATATACTGTACTAATGCACAGGAGCAAAGGATGCTAAGACTAAGCTGCATGAACGGGGCTCTTTCTTTGTCTCCACATCAAAAATGGAGCATCTCCAGCCAAGAAAAAAAGCCAATCTTGGCCTGTCTTGGTTTGTGCTAAGAGAAGAAGAATGATGTAGAGAAATCCAAACAAACAAACAAAAAAAAAACCAACAAAAGGCACAAAATATTCATGACTGTGGGAAGGAATCCGCCAGGTCACTGCCACATAAAATCCTCCCTACCGCTCGCTCTAGTCCAAGTCTTCATCATGCAAAGGTGCCTAAAAACGAGATTGACCAAAAGCTGTGTTTGGCCTTGATTGTAGCACTACTAATGAGCCAGTCCCCTCGTTACACCAGGGTGATCTCCACGTCCTCGATCTTCTCCGTGGGCCGGCGGTGCTGCTGTGTCGGGGGCGGCGGAGCTGCTCGCACCTGCAACATTCAGAACCAGCCTGTGAGCACCCCAGAACGGCCCAATTCCACCAGAAAGCCCTGGCATTTCCTGCACGGAGCTCCAGGTGATGCAAACTGCACCTCCTGCACCCCTTGGCATGATGCAAACACACAGGCTGTGTGTCCAGCGGGACCCAGCTCCAGTGCTGCCCTGCTCAGCCAGCAGGGATTTTCCTTATGGCCTGTCCCAGACTCCCTCCAGGGTGCAATCCCAGATTTACTCCACGGATAAGCCAGGATGGAAACCTGGGAAAGGCTCACCACATGCTGAATCTGATGGTGATTTTGCCTGGAATTTCTGTGGAGTGGGAACTACCAGGATGTTCTGCTGCACCTGACACTTCATCCATCACTGACCTCAACAATACACACACAAAATGTGATGTTGTTTTCACACTCTGACACATCAGCTATTCTGGCTCCTGACATAGATCACTTGAGGTGCCAACAGGGTTTTCAGGACACCATTTCAGAATACACCAGACTTGCTCTGGAAAACTGTGGAGCAATCCTGCACTAAACTGCCCAATACTACCTCAATATTCAGAATATATTATTTAAATATCCGAAACCGCTATTTTTTCTGCAATCTCATTTACTGAAAAGGTTAGGAAAAGACAAATTTTCTGTTTTAGTATGATTTGGTTTAGGGCTTTGAAAACCCCACAACTTGATTTCAAAGTTAATCGTAGGAATGGATTTTGTCATGTTCTAAGTGATTTAATTCTTTCCTTCCTTTTCTGGCAAATGTTCTTTTTCTAGACAGCAAAGACAACACAAAACCCTCATAATTAGGAATTGTGAATACAAACCCCTAAAACCAAAGGGGGTGGAAATAAACAGAATCCCAAATATACAGGAAAGGAACTGTATAAACCATAGCACTGAGCTCCTCTGTCATTTACTCCCCACTTCTTTTTCAGCTCTGTTCAGGGGCTGTTACTCTTTGAATATCAATATTTTATAATATTTATAAAATTATTATAATATATTATTAATGTAATAATATAACCTTACATAATATTTTATAAAATATTTTATCAATAAACCCCAAAGGATTTGCTGGTCACTTACAGGCCGCAGTTTGCCATAGGAACTTTCCGCAGGAATTCGTGGAGGTTGAGAGAACCCAGGGGACTCTGAACCAAAGCTGTTTTCTGAGGGAATAAGCAACACCCCATTACAAAGAAGCCCCTCAGTATTGCTGAATTTATGTTGTAAAAATGCTCCTTTTTTTTCTGAAAGGTTTCTAAATGAAGCCTTTTCCCAAAACGTTTGCAAATTTCTCACCGTTCGTCGACGGAGACCTGGGGAAAAACTGGGATCCTCTTTTATCCGGGCTGGGATAGGGACTGGTGGGAGGCTGGTCGTACAGAGGCAGTGGTGGCAGGGAATTGTTGGCCTTTGGAGTGGGGGATACCTGTGCCAAAAAGAGGGAGAAGCTGCAGTGAATCCTCCTTGGCACATTTAACACACACACACACCAATTTTCCAACCCATCCCTACTCCAGTAAGTTCCCTCTGGAGCAAAAGCAGCTGGCAGGAAAGTCTGGGAAGGAAAGCCAATGCATCCAACAGGGATTCAATTTTTTTAAATCACAGGTTGCCACTGAACAGAAATTTTCAGCCTCTCCCAGGTAATTCAGAGAGGATTTTTGAAGGTTATTCGAAACAAAAAGGTTGCTCGGCCAAGTGGGGTTCACACAGAAGTGTTGGGATAATAAGCTTTATCCCCACCCAAAATGCATTTAAATGTGCATTTTTGTGGTTTTCTTCAATTAAGGAATAAAAATACTGCAAAAGTCTATTGTAGAAAACATGGAAGTGCAGTTTCTATCTTCAAACTACGATTTTCTAATACGATATAAGGATCATAGAACTATGCTGTAGAAATGAGGACACTGCTGCAAAAATTACTATAATCCAAAACTTGGCAGTATCCTGCCCCTCAAAACTGAGAGAATACAGAGCAGATTTAAGTATGAAGATACTAAATTAGGGCTGAAAGAGCCTGTAATTCTCTTTTTGCCAGGTTGTGTCTGACATCTCAGTCTCATAAATTAATGACAGGACGTAAACTGTGAATTTTCTCCTTTGATTGCTTTCTATCCAAATATCTGCCTTTATTCACCAATTTGCAAAAACACATCATTAGGCTGGGTAAGAAACTAAAATGCAAGCACTGAGGGCTTGGGTTGGCATTTTTCCTTAAATTAGTTATGTTTTTTTTTTTTACTTAAATAGCTTCTGATTTTTTTTTCCTCTTAAACTGGTTTTGATTTTTTTTTTTCTCCCCGAAGAAGTGACAGAACTTAGCAAATAATAAACCAAGCCAAGACCTCTTTCCATACCTGGATATCCCCAATCCACTGAGTGTCTCCATTCTCTGAGCCCGTGAGCTCTTCAACCAGCACGGAGGGGAAGACCCCGACGCGGCCGTTGAATTCCCCCTCCCAAAAGCCATCATCATCCTGGTTTTCCTTGTTCAGGATGCGGATGATGGCTCCCTCTGGGAAGGACAGCTCGTCATCTGTCTGCCCCTCGTAATCATAAAGTGCTTTTACAAAACAGACTGCAAAATGGAAAAGGAAGAACACAATGAGCTAAGGAAAAATGCAAGTACACATCAAGTTCAATAGCTGGAGCTTGGGATTTTGAGGTTCTCTAAAAGATTCTGTTATTGCTGGGACAGATTATTCCAGTTTTCCTTAATTTCGATCTCAGCTAAAATTTCCTTAATTTTAATCTCAGTATGAGCTGAGGAGGTGAATTATGCAGATTTAATATGAGAGAGATAATTACTGGGAATGGGCTGTGTTCAGATATGGGTCAGTCTTGCTCTGGAACTCCCTGAAAGGAGGTTGTGGCTGGTGGGGCCTTTTCTCCCAGGAAACCAGAGATAAGACAAGAGGAAACAGCCTCAAATTGCACTAGGGGAGGCTCAGGTTGGATATTAGGGAAAACTTCTTCCCTGGAGTAGTGATTAAAACATTGGAACAGGCTGGGAAATGGTGGAGTTCCCATGCCTGGAAGGATTAAAAAATGAACAGTTTGCAACATGGTGGGATTTGGTCAAAGCTTGGATTTCATGATCTTGGGAGATCTTTTCCAGCTGTAATGATTCTGTGACTCCACGAAATCTGGGAAACCCCCCCAGACTCGATGTGCAGAGTGTTCCCAAGGGCCAGCTGGACCCCCTGTGTATTTCCAAGCGGGATTTACCACTGGCGTCCCCGTTGAGGCTGCCTGGCAGCAGGTCGGTGTCCGTGGAGTTGTTGGAGGTGTGGGAGCGGGAGTCCAGCGCAGCCAGGGACTGCAGCATGCTCAGGAGGCTGCTGGAGGTTGGGAACTGCAGGTACTTCTCTGGCACATAGCCCACCTGCCCGGCCTTGTTCCGCGCCTGTGAACCAACAACAGGAGCCGTTCTCTGCCTGGGCACTGCTCTGGAGAGAGCCCCAGCGCTCCCTCCCAGCCCAACCCTCATGGAAACAAGCTGAGAAGGTGATACCTTCACCCAGTCTTCCATATCTCCATCTTCAATGACCTCCAACACCTCGTGCTCCTCTATGGTCAGCTCGTCTGGCTGAGAAGCCTGCAATGTGGGACAGGAAGGATGGAAAAGGAAAAGTGGCTTTAAGGGGAAGGCATGGGCAGTGGAAAGAACATTCCCATCTAGACTTTTATTAGAAATGATGTTTGTTAAAAAACTGAAAGCTAAAACATGATTCAAAACATCCCAATGAAGGTTCTGCCATTCACAAAAACCCTTCTCCCTGAATCTCACCCCATCAGAAAAGCAAACCTCAGCCTCCCAAAGGCACATTTATTATTTGGTCTTATACAATTCATTTTTCTAATAAATTTTTAAAAATCACTAACCTTATAGGAATACACCACTTTGCAGGTGAGAGGGTAATTTCTGAGAGTACCAGAAGGACTAGAACTGCTGTCATCAAAAACATCCATGCTGTCCTCAAACTCTTCACCTTCTTCCTTTTCTGCATCAGCATTGACCTGGTAAAACAAATTCAAGTTGGCATTACAGCAGCTGCTAAAAATTGGTGAAGAAATAACAATAAAAATGAGCTGGTTAATATTTTTCAGTGTGTGTTTTATATGATTTATTATTATTGAAAGTAACTCAGCTGGATTTCTTTGTTCAAGCAAAAGCACCTGGACTTTAAGAAGTACTGCAGAAGATTTTGGAAGATCCAGCTCAGCGGATGGACAGTTTTAAAATCAATTTTTCACATAATCTGTGACTAAAGTACTTTGGAGATGCCATTGCAATGGCACAAAAAACAGTTTATTGAAAAAAGGGAATTTATGCCACTGAAAAATTACAGTACTTGTGACCATGTGTTATAAAATAAATCTGCAGTGAAAATATCTAAAGTTTAAAAAAATAAACCTCCAAATCAACCTTCTAGCTGGTGTATTCCACACAAGAGATTTGCTGCAGTTTATTACAAAAATTCTTAAGAGACAGGAAGATTTGTAAAAACTTGCTATAAAAGTTTAAATAAAACCTGAAGTCAATGTTCTGGAAAAATACAAGTTTGGGTAAGACTGCCGGGAGCTGTGCTTTGGCCTGGTGCCCAGGTTATGTTTTCAATAAATTACTTTATCTCATGTAAAAAATGATGAATTATTCTGTGAAAACAGCTTTGTGAATCAAAGGCAATACTGTATGTAGAGCCATCTTCCCTGTGTTTATTCCTATTAATTTGGGAGTGAATCTGGTGCTCCCCCAGAAAAGTGAGAGACTGATAAAACAAAAAAAATGAAGCTGAACCTACCAATTCCCTGTGCAGCTTCCCTACACCAGGTGTCTGACAGATTTGCTTTTCTAAGCCTGGACTAGAAGAGCACAAAGCTTCATCATGTTCTGAATTAATTAGTTTTTATGTTACTCTTTCCAAACCAAATCCTTGCAGTCCTGGTGATTATTTTTTCCTCACCAACTCTCACCCAAGAGCAGTTTGCCCCCATCTATCCTTCATGGATGTTGGGATAACCAAAAAATTGTCCTACAGCTGCGCAATGCTTTGGGAGATCAGCAAGAACCACAAATTGTGGCAAATCTGGGGCTTCCCCTCCTGTTTCTCTGCCGTTTGCTGTGCATGGTCCCAGCTGGGGCAGCATGGAAACCAGCAAATCATGTCTACAAGGTTTGGGCAACATCTGCTCCTGCTTTTCTAGCACTCCTTCGTTTTCAGCATGTGGGCTGCTCTCAACCCCTCAGCTGGAATCATTTGGGAAGCAGGCATGGAGAGGGAGAACAGGAAACCGAGAGCTTGGCTTGACACAGCTCATCCTGCTGCTGCAGGGTCTGGGATGGAGGGTGGCACCAGCAAGGAATCAACGGATGGGACAGAAGGACAACAAAGGTGTGGGATATACAGCAAACACAGGAAGAAAAGAAGGGGAGATGAACAGAAAAGCAGATTATATACATGAGAAAAATGATGAAAATATATATTAAAAAAATAATTTTGTTGCACATATACACAGATGGTTCCCTGGCAGCAGAGCCGGAACCCCCCAAGTGTCCCCTCCTGTCAGGAGCTGTGCAGAACCACAAGGTCCCCCCTGAGCCTCCTTTGCTCCAGCTGAGCCCCTTCCCAGCTCCCTCAGCCTCTCCTGGGGCTCCAGGAAGCTGCCTTCCCTTCCCCAGCTCTGTCAAACACTGCCCACTCCTCCAGGCTGCAGTCAAAGTGCTGCTTGTTACCAACTGCAGTAATTCCTCCAAATTCTGGCATCACTTTGGTCCCAGCTCTAAGAATTCCATCTCTGGGCTGTCCCTGTCTGGCCTGCCAAGGTCAACAGAGCCTTTTTTAAATGCAGGAGCCTACGTAAGTGTAAAAGGGGAAAATGAGACTCAGAGCTGAACCTCCCAGGCTGTGGCACCGCCTGGGACCAGCACGGGGGGCTCAGCTCCAGGGGGACACTGGGAATGGGGGACTGGGAGCAGCCCAACAGGCACAGAGGGAAGTTAAAGGGGCTGGAGTCAAAAATAAATGGAATAAAATTACTGTCTAACACAGCCATGCAACAAATCCGCATCTGTCGTGACCAGAGAGGATCTGAAGCGAAACTCAGCACAGGAATCCCTTTGGGATTTTTGACACTTGGATCTGCACACTCAAAGAGCTCAGGGTAACATTATAAACTATTAATGAACCTTCAAAGAAACACAGGCCTTGGGCACTGCCAGGGATGCAGGGGCAGCCACAGCTGCTCTGGGCACCCTGTGCCAGGGCCTGCCCACCCTCACAGGGAGGAATTCCTTCCCAATCCATCCCTGCCTCTGGGAAGCCATTCCCTGTGTGCAGTCCCTCCATGCCTGTCCCCAGTCCCTCTGCAGCTCTCCTGGAGCCCCTTCAGGCCCTGCCAGGGCTCTGAGCTCTGCCTGGAGCTTCTCCTCTCCAGGTGAGCACCCCCAGCTCTGCCAGCCTGGCACAGAGCAGAGGGGCTCCAGCCCTGGAGCATCTCCAGGGCCTCCTCTGGACCTGCTGTATCCCACACCAGGTCAGGAGCAGCCCCTGGAGAGATCCCCCAGCCCTGGTGAGAGGTTTCCCCCCAGGAACCGTCCGCCGTGAGTTTTCCCCAGCCCAGCCTGGTCCGACGAGATGCTGGAGATGTTTCCCCCAGGAACCCGAGATCCCAGCCCTGTGAGATTCTGTGATCCACTTGTTCCCCCAGGAAGCCGAGATCCCCAGCCCTGGTGAGATGTTTCCCCCAGGAACCCGAGATCCCAGCCCTGGTGAGAGTGTCGACCGCCTGTGATGTTTCCCCTCAGGAACCCAAGATCCCCAGCCCTGGTGAGATGTTTTCCCCAGGACCGAGATCCCCAGCCCTGGTGAGAGGTTTCCCTCAGGAACCCAAGATCCCCAGCCCTGGTGAGAGATGTGAGATGTTTCCCCCAGGAACCCAAGATCCCCAGCCCTGGTGAGATGTTTCCCCCAGGAACCCAAGATCCCCAGCCCTGGTGAGATGTTTCCCCCAGGACCCAGTCCCAGTTGGAGATTTTCCCCAGGAAGCCAGTCCCCAGCCCTGGTGAGATGTTTCCCCCTGTAATCCAAGATCCCCAGCCCTGGTGAGATGTTTCCCCTCAGGAACCAGAGATCCCCAGCCCTGGTGAGATGTTTCCCCTCAGGAACCAAGATCCCCAGCCCTGGTGAGATGTTTCCCCCCAGGAAGCCGAGATCCCCAGCCCTGGTGAGATGTTTCCCCTCAGGAACCCGAGATCCCCAGCCCTGGTGAGATGTTTCCCCTCAGGAACCCGAGATCCCCAGCCCTGGTGAGAGATGTGAGATGTTTCCCCAGGAAGCCGTACCAGGTGTGCGGAGCCGTTGTTGGTGACCGAGGGCAGGCTGGCCCAGCGCTCGTTCTCCAGCTCCTCCATCACCTGGTTCATGGCACTCTTGAGCCACGTGTCCACGGACACCCCAATCTGCTTCAGCAGCTCCAGCCTCGCCTCTGCCTTCAGCTTGATGATCTGGGGACACAAACACACACAGAGCTCAGAGTTCCTCAGGGCCCACCCTGCCCCATGGACCTTCTGACCATCCAGATGGCTCCCAAAGCTGCTCCCTGTGGAAATTACCCCCACTCCTCATTTCCTCACCTTGCTGTGAGCCAAGACACAGGCAATGGTATTCTGGAGGCTCAGCCACTCTCACCAGTTGCTATTTTTTAAAATATCACCTCTGAGTTTATGCCTGCTCCCAATTCACACCCGTAAGTAGCACAGTGCAGCTTTGAAGTCCAACAACCCAAGATTTTTAAAATTAGGAATATCCACAGTGCAGACCCTTCCAGGTGGTGACTAAGCTGGATGTGAAACACAAATAAACCTGACAGGACACACACACCAACCCACCAACTCCCAAGCCAGGCTCTTTTCCACCAGCACGTGCCAGAGATCACAGGAAACTCATTTGTTATGGAAGCACAATATGTTAATAATCCCCAAATTAAGTAAGTATCTCACTCCAACAAACAGTTTCAGGATTTTTGTCTTCAGAGCAGCATGGAAATGGAGGTTTTCTGACAGCTGGGTTCACTTCAGCATCCTGGCAGGCTGGCTGGCCGATGGAGCCAAGGATTTAACAAATTCATGGCAAAGCACCACCCTGATCCAAATTAGTTCACAGTCTAAACAGGAGGGGTGGGAAGAGCAGTGTGAAGAAATTCAGGATTTCAGCAAGAGCAGATCTGCATCAAGAAGTGAAGGGCAAACCCAGGGATAAAACTGAGGGTATTTCTGTCCAGATCAGCCCTCCCAACACCCCCTTGCTGCCATTGCTCATCGGAGGAACAAAAATCAAGTGATTTCCCAAAAAATCCTTCAGTGAGTCACTGATGGAGGCAGCAACAGAAACCCACTGAACCACCCTGGAATCCTTCCCACATTCCCTTTCACAGCACTGGTCATTTTTAGCAAGTAGCAAAGTTTCATCTCCCTTCTCTCCCTTCCAGCCCTTCCCACAGGGATCTGAAGCACCTCACTGCTTCAGATCAAACAATCAGCAGCACTGGGAATCCAAGAAAAAACAGCAAAAACAGGTGAGTTCAGGCAAAAATTAGAGGGAAATTCCCTTTCCAGTAGTGCCTGAAGCACAGCATACTATGCAGAACATGTGTACAATAAATTCAAATGCCAATGGGTGCCAGGTAGGTATTTATCTTTTACATAAATCCTTACTCCATACAAAATTTTGTGTTGAGCTGAAATGATACAGGTATTTTTCTCATTTTTGACATGCTGCTGCACTTACAGAATCAGAGAATTCTATCTTTCTACTGAGAAACTAAATCAGGAAAGAAACAATTTAACTTTATTAAGCTGAACCCCTAAAATGTCTCCATTTTCCCCTAATTTGTGAAGGTGACTTTAAACCTGTCTCAATCAAACCATTTTTCAGAGACATTATTTTAAATTCTTCATAGAATAAATGTGATTTTTAAGGAGTAGGTCAGCTGTAAGAGGGAAATTTATGTCAGATGAAACTTCATATGGCTACAGCTGCTTGCAGCTCTGCCCTGCAATCAGGGATGCAGAGAGGATGGGAAAATTTTGAGAGGTTTCCCATGTTTCCCATGGGAAAAGCCAAAGCCACTGAATGCAAGGGGTCTTCAGGTGAATGATTAACAGTAAATAGTGTTCAGAGAGCTGAGAAAAGGAGGAAACATTCAATACATTAATGTATTAATGTGCATCCCTTCTCTCGTGTTCCTAAGCATCCAAGATTTCCAACAAACCCACTCCAACCTGCACAGGGCAGGGAGAACTACCTTGTCAAAGCTAACTTATTCACAGAATCCCAGAATGTTTTGGCTTGGAAGGACCTTAAAATCCTCCAGTGCCACCCCAGCATGGGCAGGGACACCTTCTGCTATCCCAGGGTGCTCCAAGCCCCATCCAGCCTGGCCTTGAATATATAAATATATGTATTAATGTATATATTTACTTGTGGAGTGAAGTAGAATACATAAATACATATATTAATGTATATATTTACTTGTGGAGTGAAGCAGCTTCCCCCTAACTCATCTTTACATCCTGACACCCATTTATGAGCACCTCCCCTGTGCCTCCACCTAGGAATTGCTCAGCCCAGTTGTTTTTGTTTACCTCATTATGCAATTTCCAATGAGGGTGAGTTATGCTACAGCAATAAACACTGGTCCAGGCTGCTACAAACATCTGCAGTTGCTGTCAGTCCTTGCTCTGCTGTAGTTTGTTTGTACAAATTGTGAGCTAAAATAAACAAGCTGCTCCAAAATCCTTGAGTGTACGTTACAAGAGGTTTTAATTCAATGTACCCAGCAAATCCAATGGAGTTCCCCCTCCCTGTTTACACCCAGGAGCCTTAACAGTCAACAAATGTTTGTTCCAAACCACAAATGTTTTGAGTTTCATTCCATTGCAGGCACCCATAAAAGCACCAGAAGCATTAGGTCAGGCCTGCACTTGAAAGTTATTTACAAGCTGAAATTATATTTTTACCTAAATAATTATGCTGGTAGACCAGAGTTAACAGCTTCCTACCTGCAGGAAAAATACAAATAAAATACCACTGAGGAGCAGAACTTTAGCCTGCTTCTCACACATTTAAACGTGGTTTAGTGGTGGCCTTGGCAGTGCTGGGATGACTTGATGGTCCTGGAGTGCCCTTCCAACCTCAATGACTCTGTGATTCTATGAAGACACAAACATTTCATCCAAGCATCACTCCCCATCTGAACGAGCTGGGCTTTGGCGCTTTCATTATGCCAGAATAAAATGTTAAGTGAGAAGCAAACAGGGCAATAGTGGTGATTTCACCACACTGTGTCACAAGCTTTTCTCCAACTCTTGTTCCCTTGAGAGATCATCACACTAAAAACCAAACCAGGCTTTAACCCTGGCTTTCCCTGGCCCCCACTGGAATCCCCAGGGACACTGGGGGACTGAGTGACCTACACTGACAGACTCAAAATTATCTTCCATCCAGTGACCCCTGGCAGCCCCAGCAGCTCTGAGCATCTCCAGGAAGGCAGCTGAGCTTCCCAAGCCCAGGAATGCTGGAATCCAGCACTGGCTCTGAAATCTGGGTGCTGCCCAAACTCCATTGTTAGCAAATCTCACTGCAGGACAAACATTTTCCTGTGAAACAGTGAAACTGCTGTTTACAGCCACCAATTACTGGTTAATAGCTGAGGACTGGGGTATTTTTATGCTGATTAAAAAACCATCAGCCACCCACAAAATGTACAAACTCTTCTGGGGGGGCTCCTGCTCCTCTGAGCTGTTCTTTCTGCTGGCAGGATCTCAGAAGATGAAAGGAAAAACCACCCAAGTTTTAGAAAATATCAACACTGTTATCTATTCCTCACATACCTGACTGTTGCTCCACATGGGAGATGCAGTAATTTTGTTTATTTACTGTTCCAGGCTTAATTAAGCAATGGTTTTTTGACCCACAGCTTACTCAAGATGAAGACACACAACTGTTCTGCAAGGCATGGAAATGAAATGCAGCAGGAGCATCACAGAGCTGTTCCCCATTCCCAGGAGAGAAAAGGGCTGGAAAGAAACCCAGAATTCCTTCACATCCCACAAACACCTCGAATCCAAGTCCTACAAAGCCATTAATAAAGGTGATGGGGTAAAAACCACACAGAAAAGCAGCAAATGTTTCCCCTTCAATATTCTGGTTTAGGTTTTTGTTAAAGTCACTTTTAAATGGATTTTCCTGAAAGCAGAGTTGCTTTACCTGCCATGGCTTTCCAAGGTGCAGAACAAACCCTGTGCCATGCACAGATTTTTTTTTTTCCCCTGAAGAATTCAGGATTTATTTCTTTTACACAGAACTTGCACTTAGGAGCTTGGTCAGATACTAAAATCAGATTAAATTAGGATTATGAGGAGACCCAAACCATATTCAGTGAGAAATGTGTTATTCCACTGCAATATTTTTCAGTGGCAAGAAAAAAAAATCATATAGGAATAATTCAGGGTGGAAAATCCCTCTAAAATCATGGAGTCCAAATGTTCCCCCAGCACTGCCAAGGCCATCACTGACCATGTCCCCAAGTGGCTGGACACTCTCATTTGGCAAATTCTTTTAGCCAGGAAGAAATCAATGTGGAGAGATTCTGGCAAAACATTCTGGAAAGCCATTATCTTTATTTCTGTCCCCATTTAGAAAAACTTTTTGTTGAAATTCTAGGCTTTTTACTTTAAAAATATATTAAAATGAAGTAATTCTCTTCAGGAAAAGTTAAATTTTGGGCCACTGGAATTATGATACAGTGATAGGCATGACGATAAATAAATTTGATTTATAATTAAGTCTTGGAATGCTCTAAACTTCTCAAAACCCAAAGCGAGTCTTATTCCATGCAGTCCAGTTTTAAATCACAGTGTTAAAGTAAGGGTGTATGGGGAAATAAACCAAAAAATTCAACTTGCACTGCCCTGCTGGGGTTTGGGGTGGAAAACCCAAAGCTTTTTGGCAAAACCACCCCAACCAAAAAGACAAATCCTGTCCAACACAACTCACCTAAGATCTGGATCCTTTTTCTGCACCAGGTGGGGAATTAGCTCATAAATTACATTTTTCACCACAACACTGAGTGAATTTCTTTTCAAAGTGGGAGGCTGGGCTGGAGGTTTGTACAGCTATTCCAGCAGTTAATTTATATGCTAAATAATCTGCATGGACTGAAATCCAACGTGAAGCAAGCAGGAAATGAGGCACTGGCACACATAACACCTCTCCCAAGGGAATTCCAAGGTTAAGGAAAGAGAGGGGAAGCTGTTCCTGGAGAAGAATCCACCTGCACAGCTCCAGCCCAAGAGGCAGATGGGTTTTTCCCAAGCTTAGGCACATAAAGCATTAAAGATCCCTAAGTATTTAATTTGTAGGGTTTAAAAAGTGGCTCTCAAGCTGCTGGGAACAGGGCCTGAATGGACAGCACCCAAATTCTGTAAGGAAATAAGTGTCTGTAAAAGTTTTGTATGCAAACATTTAATATCCCATTTCTCTGCAGTCCTGGGGTGAACACTGGTTCCTCATGGAGTGAAAAATGTTATGGACACTTCAGAGCCAAAACATTCAGTAAGACTGAGGAACAGGCTGGATTAGATATCCCAAAGCCATCACTTAGAAAATCATCCCATTCCACCCCTGCCATGGCAGGGACACCTCCCACTATCCCAGGCTGCTCCAAACCCCATCCAACCTGGCCTTGGACACTTCAGGGATCCAGGGCAGCCCCAGCTTCTCTGGGAACCTGTGCCAGGGCCTGCCCACCCTCACAGCCAGGAATTCCTTCCCAACATCCCACCCATCCCTGCCCTCTGGCAGTGGGAGCCATTCCCTGTGTCCTGGCACCATCCACCACGTAAAAAGTCATCCTCCCCCTCACTAAACTGCTTTTCACCAAGAGAGTTTGAAATTCCTGCTCTGTGGATGTCACTGGGGTTTTTTTTCAGGCCAATCTGCTGACCTGGAAAGGCCAACAGCTCCCACACATCTCCTGCAGGGAATGCACCTGGCTCCCTGCACTGCTCCCCAGCCTTTGCTTCCTGAGCTCAACCAAGGATGGCATTTTACAAATTCATCTTTTTGGATTAGGAGCCCTATTCCCTGGAAGTGCTCCAGGCCAGGTTGGTGAGGCTTTGGAGCAACCTGGTGTCCCTGCCCATGCCCTGAAGGTCCCTTCCCTCCCAAACCATTCCGTGGCTCCATTTCATTTATTTTCCTGAAGCATATGGAATTTCCTTTGCTCCCACTGTGCCACAACCCAGCAATAAATATCTACAGCCAAATACAAGGAGAGGGAGAAATCAGCCCCCCAATTAAACACAATTAAATTGGCCCTGCACCTCTGAGCTGATGAAACAGAGTAAACAGCACCACAATGAGCCTTAACCAGATCTAATCAGGTACAAACACACTCTGGAGAGCTGTAGGTATCCTGATGAGGAGACAAAACACATCCCCCTGTCATTAAGTGGGATTAATTGCTGTGGAGGCCCAAAGACCTAAGAGCAAACGTGAAACCTCTCCCACCATCCTGGAGAAGAATTTTGTCAGCCCTGAGACAACTGAACTGCTTGGGGAGAGCCAGGCTGGAGCCTTTGGTGGGAGAGAGGAAAAAGAAGAAGAGAAACAGAAATCTCCCGTGCTGGCACTGCTGAGGCACCTCCAGTGCTGGGGCAGCTTCAGCATCCTCAGGACAGGAAGGACATGGAGGGGCTGGAGGGTGTGCAGGGCAGGGAAAGGAGCTGGGCAGGGGCTGCAGAATCCCTGAGGGAGCTGGGCAGGGGCTGCAGAATCCCTGAGGAGCCGGGCAGGGCCTGCAGAATCCCTGAGGAGCTGGGAAGGGGCTGCAGAATCCCTGAGGGAGCTGGGAAGGGGCTGCAGAATCCCTGAGGGAGCTGGGCAGGGGCTGCAGAATCCCTGAGGGAGCTGGAATGGGCTGCAGAATCCCTGAGGAGCTGGCAGGGGCTGCAGAATCCCTGAGGAGCTGGAAGGGGCTGCAGAATCCCTGAGGGAGCTGGGCAGGGGCTGCAGAATCCCTGGGGAGCTGGCAGGGGCTGCAGAATCCCTGAGGAGCTGGAAGGGGCTGCAGAATCCCTGAGGGAGCTGGGCAGGGGCTGCAGAATCCCTGAGGAGCTGGAAGGGGCTGCAGAATCCCTGAGGGAGCTGGGCAGGGGCTGCAGAATCCCTGAGGGAGCCGGGCAGGGCCTGCAGAATCCCTGAGGAGCTGGGAAGGGAATGGAGAATCCCTGAGGGAGCTGGGAAGGGAATGGAGAATCCCTGAGGAGCTGGGCAGGGGCTGCAGAATCCCTGAGGGAGCTGGGCAGGGGCTGCAGAATCCCTGAGGGAGCTGGGAAGGGGCTGGAGAATCCCTGAGGAGCGGAAGGGCTGCAGAATCTGAGGAGGAGTGAAGAAATCCCTGAAGGGGGGGAGCGGAGTGGTGAGGTGGAGCTGCAGATCCTGAGAGCTGGAAGGGGCTCAGCTGGAGCAAAGGAGGCTCAGGGGGACTCTGTGGCTCTGCACAGCTCCTGACAGGAGGGGACAGCCAGGGGGAACAGGCTCTGCTCCCAGTAAATTTCTGTCTCCAGTCACTGAAAGATAAAGGGATTCAGGCAGTGGGAAAATGGAAAGCTCAATTCCTCCCTTCCTTCCTGCTGCTACAGAAATCAAAGCTGAAATCACACAAGTTCTACTTCAATTACCTGAATTGGGTCAGTGAGTACAGTGGAGCTCCAAGAATGGCTTATCTTCACAAATAATCAGTTTTCAACATCAATTCCCCAATTTTTAATTGATCTGATGCCTGAATTGTGCCACTTTCAGTTTGAAGGAGCACCTTGTGCTCTCAGGGCTTGTCTTTATCAAAGTGGTTCAATGCAGCAGGGACAAGCATGGAATCCCTCTGGATCTGAACTCCACAGTGTGTCATTAACTGCAGTCAATTTTACTTCTTTGCCAGTGCCAGAGGTATTATCACTCCAATTCTAACATTATTTTAACATTTCCTTTAAAAACAAGCAATCAAACAAAACAAAATAAAAAATCCTCCTTTAACAAACCCCACATTTTCCAATTTTAACACAAAAATGTGTGCTCTGGTTATCAGTTACAGTCACATCTGTCATGTATCATCTGCACAGCAGCACTCTGCTGGAAATCCTAATTTTTCCCTAACTCTAATCAAGGAGTTTGCTCCCTGAAAACATCACAAGGAAAAATAGCTGTTATCCCAGGGAGAAAAAGATCAGAAATAACCCACTGAGCTGTGGATGTGCCTATCTGAGGGTTTATATTCATCTTGCAGAAGACAAAACAATTGGGATTCTCCAGTATTTCCTGATCCTGAGCACATTTTTACTCAATTCTTTTGCTGTACTTTCAAATGACACCTGTTTCCACATCCCTATACTTGTTAAATCCAGTTATCCATATGGAACAGGCCCTCAGCTCCTCCCAGGGTTTAGATTTCCCGGGATTCAGGATGTCCAAGGAAGAGGGCAGGGAGATGAGCACTTCTATGCCCAATACACCCTGGAAAAGTAAAACCTTTACCAATAAAATCCTCTCTTACCAAACCAGAAAGAACTAATCCCAAAATGTTTGTGAAGTTGTCTTCCCCTTCAGGAACGACAAGGACAGAAAAGGGAGAAAGTGGATTTGCAAAGGAAAATGAACAAGTCAAGAAACCAAAATGGGATAGAACAGGCATTAAAAAATCCATTAAAATAACAAGCATTTCAAGGGAAAAATAAAATAAAAATCAAATCTCTGTGTCATCCTCACACACCTTCAGATGTGAGACCAGAACAAACTCCACAGCCTCTCTACAGCCTCAATGACTTTTTGCACAAATACCACTCCCCAACCCAACCCTCAGTAATTCCATCTCCATCAGGTGCCCTTAAATATGCAGGAATGTTTGGTTTTCACACACTGCAAGGAATTATAATTGCATTCCCAAAGAACAGGTTTTAGCTCAAAGCTCAGGCTGTTCTCCTCCAGGATTTCATGTGTGCAAAAATCTCTTGTCTGATTTGTGGTCTTGAGCTCAGTCTTAGAGGAGTGGGGACCAACAGGGCTAAAAGAAAAAGCCACTCCCAAGCGGAAATAAAATCTCCCTAAATTCACTTATTGGTTTATCTGAAAAAAATAAACAATGCTACACTATGAACAGCTTTGGTGGCAATACAGAAAAGTCCCACAAAGTGGTTTTCACACCATTCCAAAAGCTCAGGGATAACTTCATGTCTTTAAAATGTGCAGTGGAACAGGAAGAAGTTGGCAAAAATCCCTCAAACACTGAGTTTCATCCTCAAGTACTTGGCACTGGCACCATACTCCCTTGTAAAACATGGCATGTGTTAAATATTAGGAAGATAAGGGATGATTTAACTCCGACATGCTGGAAAACCAGGAAAATATACTATTTGTCTGAATTAGCTAAAACACACGTCTTAGAGAAAATTATATATAAAATTTACACTTCTTGCCACTTTCCCTCTCTCCTAAGTCAAATAAGTTCCAGACTGGTTTAATTTGTACCTTTTATAATATTTTGCTGCAAGAACTTTCTCTTTGGTGACTTCTTATCATGATTTTATTTCTTGCCGTTGCTTTTATCCTTGCAGATTTAATTATTAACTATGTATGTATATACACAAGTATTCTGGAGTATGGTCTCTTGGAAATTATTTACTCAAAACAAGTTTTTAAACCACTTTCTGTAAGAATTAGGTTTTTTAAAAAAACTATATCCTGCATTTGCCTTAAAAGGGAGCCTGATAGCTCTCCTGCCAGGAAAAGGAAAAATTTTGCTCTGTATTTTCCAACCCCTTCACCTGTAAATCACATTCCTAATTACATCAGGTACTCTGAGGTATGAGAAGCAGTGCACTGAAACAATTAGATTTCTCCTACAGTTTTAATTAAGGAAGCCACTCACCCAAAACCCAGCAGATAGATCCTGCTGCCTGCAATGGGGTTTTTCAGTCAGTGCCCATGAAAACAGTTCACTTTTACCAGCCCAACACTGGCAGCCAAATAAGTTCATTTTTTCATGAGTCTTAACCCACAGCAGGTCTCAAAAACCTCTGTAACACTTTTAAAGCCACCTCACACTAAAATTAGAGACACAAGGATTATTTCCAATGTTTCCCCATCAACAGTCAGATTCAGTGTATCAAAACCCACTACAACAGCACATAAAAGTTCTATAACCTAAAGATATGAAGTCAGATAAAAAAACATTTTCTAGTATTAATTCCTTCAAGCAGAAGGAAATTAGTAACAATCAATGAGATTGTTCTTCAACCTGTTTCAGATAAAGCCCCTAAATATAGAGATTTTTGACCTTTGACAGTGAAAAATGCAGCAAGAGGACTCACTCTTCATCAGGAGGTGTTTTAATATCACTCTTCTGATCTGCACTTTCATGAAATTCATTCAGTGATTTGACAAATACCAAATGAAGAAAAAAGATCTTAAAAATCTCTGGGTTTTGATGCTAAAAATAGACATTTCCACCAACCAAATGAAGCTGTAACCGAGATCTACCTGTGGGAAGGAAGTGAAAATGCCAAAATAATTTCCTCTGTACCTCAGCCTTGCGAATGCTCTCCCTGGCTTCGTCAATTTTCTGCTCCAGCTCCGCTCGGGTTTGCTCGGACATGACGGGCCCGTGGCACTCCAGCTCTTCCAGGGTCTGCCAGGAACAAGGACACACACCACAGGTGCAATAAACGCCAAGGACAGCAATTTGTGACAACCAGTTACTGTCTGGATGCTGGGCTTGGCTGACAAAGTCCATCCCGGGAAATAAAAGAAATAAAATGTGGTGACTCTAATGCTGCGCTATGGCCATTCCCCATGTCCTGTCCCTCCATGCCTTGCCCAAAGTCCCTCTCCACCTCTCCTGGAGCCCCTTTCAGCACTGAGCTCTCCCTGGAGCCTTCCCAGAGATGTCAGAGCATTCTGGATGTTGATTTCCTCCACTGATGCTGTGCTCAGGAGCTGGAATTGTATGGAACACCGGGACACTGGGCAGGGTGTGGTGAAAGCACAGCAGACTCCTTCATGGCTGGATTTTTTGGGGGAAGAGCAAGGAACTTTTTTCTTTATTCTCCCTCCTAAAAGACACATTCAACACATTCCAAAACCCAGCTGCCTGATGCCCAAACACAGCCCTTAGCTCTTCAGAGCTCAGCCACAGACAAAGAAATAAATGTATCAATTCCCACCTAATTTTACATCTTCGCATTAGATTTAACAACCAATCCCTCACGGATTTTCCCAGTGTGGAACTGACTTTTGACAGTCCCACAAAGGGAGGCCCCAGGGGGGTCCCTGGCGCTGTCAGCAGCCCCTGTCCCAGGGGATGGGCCTGTCCCCTGTCCCAGACCTACCCTCTGGCTGTGGACGATGTTCTTGTGCTCGCGGGCCACGCGCGTCGCCCATTTCCGCGCCTCCTTGTTCAGGCTGTGCTCCTCGGTGGTTCCCGTCTCTGACTCCAGCTGCCGGCTCTGGAATGGGCGACAGGGGATGAGCTACGATGGCCAGACCCTGGGCTGCCTCTGGGCTGGCCTACAGGGTAACTCTGTGCCACATTTATCAGCCTGGGGTCCTGTTTCTTATGAAACAAGGAAGGTGTGACACAAACTTGCTGGTGAACTTCGGGATGGGACCAGGTTGTGGGAAGGCAACTCCAGAAGAGCTCACAAGAATCCCATTTCCAAAGTAAACAGGCATTGTAGGAAGCAAAGATCATGGAATCATGATCTTTAAAAGCCCTGACACAGGCAGGGACATCTTCCACTGTCCCAACATGCTCCAAGCCCTGTCCAACCTGGCCTTGGGCACTGCCAGGGATGGAGCAGCCACAGCTTCCTCAGGCACCCTGTGCCAGGGTCCCACCACCCTCATGGGGAACAATTCCCTCCTAAAGATGAAAGGTTTAGTGTGACCAAGGGGCTCATTCTTTGTAAATTGTGATCAAACCACAAAGCCATCAAATATTTCAGTTCAGCATGGCAGTTTCTGTCCAAAAATGTTTGTGTCTGCAAAACAGAGTCTGAAATTTCCTATCACGTTTTTGATATTGTTCTATCTTACTCCTGCTTTTGTTGTGTCAATGACAAAAAGTAAAACTGTCCCCCTCAAGAAGTTCCAACTAGAGCAAGATGAAATAGTGTCTGTAGGCTGAACTGAGCAGGAACATTTCCCAGCATGGAATTACAGAAATCATTCCCAATCCTTCCATCATTTCTATTTGTAACAGAGTCATAGAATCATCTTCCATCTCTGAAGATATCTGAACACCACCTGGATAGAGTCCTGGACAAGCAGCTCTGGACCAGACAACCTCCAGAGATCCCTTCCAACCTCAACCAGTCCCTATGGCTTTTTTCCCTGATCCAATCATTGCAATCCACAACCCCTCTGCACTCCTTTTTATCACAAGTCCTTACTTGTGATATTCCTGCCCAGCCTTTCAGATCAACCAAAAGAAATCCCTCATAAACTGCCTCAGGAAGAGAGAATACGCACAGAAAGAAATGCCTGTGTCACAAATTTCTCACTCTGTGTGGTTCAAATGACACAAATTTTCTTCATCAGGTGGAGTTTGAAACTAGAGAAAAAGCCCAGAAGGATGAAAAGGTTGCTTAGGCAGAAGAAATCCAAAGTTAGCCATCAGGAAAGGGTAAGAGAGCTGAAAGACATGGAATTATTTTCAGGGTAGCTGGGAAGCCTCCAGCTGTTGCAGAAGAAGAGATGCTGTTATCAGGTATTTTAGCAGGAAAAGTGGAGTGATTTGTGCCAAGGAAGGATGAGAGTTTAACCATCTACACCAGCATTTGGCACAGACTGGGGTGAAACCAAGAGACACCAGGAAGTCATTCTGAAAACAAGATTTTCCTGGCCCCGTGGAAGAGGCAATAATTACTACCTTTGGTTGACAGACTATCAGGGATATAATTGAAAAAGAGGCAAAATTGGTTCAGCTCATTGCTTGTTCAGTGAAGTTCTTTGCCAAAACTGAACTGGCCTTTATTCTGAGTGTCTGAAATGCCAGCCAGGGTTCTTTTCCAGGCACAGGGAATTGTAAGGCAGGGTGTGGAGAAGAGGAAGAGGAGGGTTACAGGCACGGGGCCAGCCCTGGGATGATCAGGGAGGAAGGTGAAGCTTCAGGTCAGGATCTCTTCACCCATCCCCTCAATTTAATTAATAAACTGGCTTTTCTTTAATATGATTTAGAGAATTATACTCATTCATTACTGACTTCTTGATTACCTCTGTTAAGCTACTCCATTGTAAACTTGAAGGAAACAACACGTGGATTTATTTAGGCACATCCAATCCTTAAAGTAACATTTCACCTCAGTTTTTTTCCAGTTTATCACATAACTTCTTCCACAGCTTCCACCTGAGCCGAATCTTTGACATTCCCTGCTCCCTATCACACATCTGAGAGTGAAAACAGCCCATAACATATTTTTAATATTCCCACTGCTCTTGCTCCTACTCAGCAGCACATTTTCATATGGAAAGAATCCAAACTTTTAAGTCACTTGATAATCTTCTCCATTACCCCAAGTGTGATTTTGGGTTTTAGTCTATTTATAATCAAAAGCACTTGACCAGAAAAATTAATGTGGACTTTGTGGCTATTCTTAAAGGCCACTTAAAAAATAAAGGAATTCAGTAGGATCAGACTTGTATTAGTTATTTATAAAGCAGTATTGCACCCAGGCAGACCTCACCCTTGCTAAAAGTTCTAAAAATAAAACAAAAATAAAAATATAGCAATGAAAAGCCTGAATTCTGTACCCTCAGGGAAAGACAGACTGGACAGGAGCATCAAGAAAATGAAAACCATTAAATAGGTGAGAAGAAAGGAGCTAAACCAGATTTAGTTGCTGTGGACATTAAAGCCCAAATTGCAGGGAAGAAGGTGGAGGAACTGAAGGGCCTGATCCTGATTTACTCCACGAAGCTGAAGTGTTTTCAGGCCTGGAATGCCTCAGTTTAACCTCTTCCAAAAAGAGAGGGAAACCAAACCCACTCTGGTGGCCAAGGAATGAAGGCAGAGCCAAAAAACCTGAGCTAAACATAGATGGGCACCCTGCTGCTCCCTCAGGCTTGGGTTACAACAAAAACAGTGTTTAGTGCTAAAAACTCCACCAGTAAACCAAACACAAACTTCTGGATGGCTCCAAGCAGCTAAAAAGCTTTAGGGACAGCAATGCTGCTTCTTAAATTAACAAAAGCACTCAGGCTGCAGCCCAATGTCACTTCTCCATTTTGGTCTGAAATGTTGCTGCAGGTGCAGGATTTGCCTCCCAGCAGGCCAAACTCAGCCTGTATTCTTATTTATCTGGGTATATCCGGATGCAGATGGCACAGTGCTGTCTTGAAAGCAAAAAAAAAAAAAATCAACTTCTGAGCCTCAAAGTTCCTTCTTTTTGTGGCTGAAGCCTGAAAAAGTTCCCTTCTAGCAAGGCAAAAAGCAGAGGACATTTATTGCATGCAAAGCACCGACAGAAAACACAGCTAAAAACCAGGCATTCCTTTTAGAGAGAGGTGAAAACAAGAAGTTTCCATGCCAATGCTGCAGAGGAACACTGTGGGGAGGAGGAAGGAACACACATGACATTTTTCACACAACTCACTGCTAAACTCAGCAGTTCTGAGAAAATCGTGAGCCAACTTTGGGGCTCCCTCCAGTCTCCTGTTGCTAAATTCATTTAATTTTAATTTAGCCAAGAGTGAGCTGGGGCTGACTCATATTTCAGTCAATTTCCAGCATTTCAAACTGGACACTCCTCATCTCTAAAAATTCAGATTTTTTTTTTGCATAAAGGCAATTCTTCCCCCTCAGAATAATAAAAAACTACTTAAATCCACTATTATTATTATCACATATATGTTACAATAAGGCTAAATCCAAATAAACCTATTATTGCTGCTTTATAGAACCACATGCTGCTTTTTAAACCAACAAATTTATAATATATTATTAATACTAGACAATATTATATAAATCTAATAAATTGATCAGAGGGCTGCAGAAGGAAAGGGAACATTAGACCTGGCAGGGATGTTTTGTCTTGGTTTTTTTTTTTTTTTTTTTGTTTTGCTTTGGGTTTTGTTTTTTTTTTGGGGTTTTTTTGTTTCAATTTTTTTGTTTTTGTTTTGGAAGTTTAGAATCTTAAAAGTATTGATTTTTATTAAATACCACTGATCAACACAGCTTTGTTATTCCTAGGCCTTGATGTTTCTGTACTAAGAACTTCTGTTGCATACAAGAGATGAAAAGCACAACCCTTTTGTTAAAATTAATTTGAATCTTATTTATTTTTAAAGGTTTTTATTGTTCTCACTGAAATTAATCTTGAAATTAGAGTGTTGAGTATTTTTGTTCATTTATTTCTATTCTCACCCTCATAATTATCCTCATTTGCCTCAGCTCTCACAGCAGCTGCATTCCCAGCCAATTTTTCCAAAAATCTATTAGAACTAGAAATATGGAAAAATTGCACTCATTACGTAACCAAAGGCAGAAAAAAAAAGACTTTTAAAATCAATTTTGACCCAGAAAAATTGATTTTGTGAGTATTTTCAATGCAATATAAACAAATTTGTAGTTCTGAAAGAGCTACTTCTTTCAAGAAGAGCAACTTGTGCTCTCTGATTTTTATGGTTAGAAAATGCTCAGAGCTTTATTTCAATTTTGTTTCCTGACTGCTAAAAGCCAAAGAATTCTCTCTAAATTAAAATTAGGTGGTGCAAATTAAAATAAAATCAACTAGGCAGTGAAAATTAAAATAAAACCCATTAGGTTAGGAGCCAATTCCAGCTCATTACACTTAGGAGAAAATCAGAAACGATCCTCACATTCAACCTAAATTAAATCCCCAGTAGATCCAAAACTTTTCTTTTTCTTCAGTATCAACCTCAAATATAAACATCAGATCTCAGATCTTATTTTAAGCACAGATGGGGTGGGAGGGATTCAATAAAATCAGTTTTAGACAGGCACAAGATGGGTCAAGTCCCAGAAGGAAGGCAGAGCTTTGCCCACTCACACCCACTGATCACTCCTTTACCTGAATGGCTGTAATTCTCCTCAAAAAGAACTCCTAATTCTGAATAAAATTAAATAATTACTTCTTTGTAATATATATTTAGCCTCAAAAAGCTTATACTTAAAACCAGTCTGTTCCAGTATGAAAAGGTTGATCAAAGTAAATAATAATCTTAATTTTTTTTTCAGGTTTAACTTCAAGCAAGTTGTATTTAAACTTGGTCTGTTATGGTATAAAATGTACAGACCACTGTAAATATAGAAATATGGGCCCTTTTAATGTAACTTTTATATAAAATTCCTTCATGGAAGATGCTGAGAAATTCCAATATGTTCTTCTGAGAGTGAAGAGAAATTCATCTCTATTTTCACAATCTACCCATAAAACAGCCAAGTTATGTGGGGGGGAAACTGAAAAACTTTCCTCTGAACTTCCTGAGGTGATTTTGTGCAAATTAAGAGGTAAAAAATAAGATTATTTTCATGTCAAGAAGCTGTGGGAAAAATCAGCTGGGCCACAGCTTTTCCTCACGTTCTCTGAGGAAACAGTGAATAAAAAACAGGAAAAAGACCCCAAAAAATGAAATGTCAGCTTTCCAGGCCCTTCTCCTCCCATTCCAGGGACACTTTTGTGTCACCTGCCTCCCTTTCTCACGTGATAACCCTGGGATCAAGGAAAAGCAGCTTTTCCAAGCAGGAAACAGAGAAATTTCCTTTCTCCTCTTCCCTGTTCTCGTGGCTTATCTGTGAGCACAGGGCAGCGTTTTTCACACTGGATTTCTGAGGAATTCAGAGATATCCCTTCCCTCATGGGCATAATGAAACTGGAGAATCACAGCAGCCTCTGTGGAAGGCCAAGAGGAGCTGAGTGCATTTCCTTGGGAGGATAAAGGAATTTTAAAATATTCTTTGCCATTCTCTGCTTTGCTGGCTATAAATCCATGTTGGGAATTCTGTTCTGGAGAGGATTAAAGCTTGCTAGGAACTGATCACTTGTTTCTTTCTGAGTATTTTTAAAACAAATAATTTCTTTAAGGGTAAGTGGTTTGTTTTAGGGATTTTTCGGAAAACTTTCTTTTTTTAAATAAGAATTTATGTCCATCAAAATGAACCAAGACAATGAAATAATTTAAGTCGTTTAGTAACATCAACAACTGAATAAATTCCAGTTCAAACCATTTTTTTTAGATAAAGGAAAATACCTGATTGATGTAAAACATTTTGAAGTGGTTTTCTCTTGGTGGGCACTCAAGTGCACATTTTGCCTAGAGCAAGTGGGATTTTTGGGATCAAAAATCCTGGAACGTGATGGAAAATTGTTTAATTCCTTCCTTTCTTAGGAACAGACCCTTTTGCAGGCTCTGAATGTGCATTTTGGGATCATTTTGGAAGCAAACTGGGCTGTCCCTACTCAAGGATTGCACAGAAATCCTGGTAATAAAACAGAAGTTTGGGATGGACCATGGAAAAGTGGAATTTCCACCAGAATTCACATCTCTCCATTCAGAGCTCCACATCCATATTGTTTATAACATTCCCCCTGCCTACAGCCCTCACAACTCCATTCCAGTAATAAATACTCTGAATTTTGAGCCCAGCCCCAGTGCACCAGACCAAACAGAGCCCACAACTTGTTCTTGGGAAAGGTTCACATTAAACTTTTGATGAGATATATTTATGATTCCACTTTTTTCTTTCAGTCTTTGGTGTGAAAATTATCATGCAGAACCCACAGAAATTAAAATCCAACTGAGAAACCTCTGTAAAACATCTAGAAACAGAACATGTGGCAAAAGAATGCTTGGTGATTGTTCTCCTGCAATTAAATGTTGCTCCATCAATTAGAAACATCCAATTTGTGACCAATTCAAAAGCCTGAGCAAGAGCCTTCATTCTCTTGTACTTATTGATTAAAAATGGGATTGCCCAGGTAGGATCCTGTCAGCTGAGCAGAACCACATGGATACTAAAGAAGCATAATTGAATTGTTTTTGGGAAAATTGGTTTGCCCAAGCAGCTGCAGATTAAAAAGCTGCAGAGCACTGAGGAAATGCAGGAATTCTGCAGCCCCAGAGGGTAAAGCAAGCAAAGGAGGAGGAACTGAGACATGAAGGACCCATTCATTCATTGCTTCCCAAAAATTCCTGGAGTGAGGCAGCACCAGGAGCACACGAGGACCCTGTGAGCCCACACAAGGGCCATGGCACAGGATCCTGGCATTCCTCACACTGGGGAGTTCAATGGGAGAGACTTCCAGCCCTCCTGGCCATGGAATGGCCCTCTGGAAAAAGCCAAATCAATCAGCAATGGGGCTGCATTTCAGCAGAGCCTGCAGCTCTCACACCTCTCCCTCTCACGCAGGAGCAGCAACCAATTTCACACAGCACGCTCTTGAGCTGTGAAATTTTAATCCATGCCCCAGCAGATTAGAATATCAATTACAAACCCCCAAATTGATTAGAATATCAATTACAAAAGGAGAAGTGTGAAGCTGCCCCCCACTAATAACACCCTTAAATTGATTTTTCCTCCTTGAAGTCTCATTGTGAAAAAAGCTTTTTTTCCCTACCTTTTCTGTTTTATATAGATAGAGATAGTGCATTCTGTTGCCACCTGTCCAGAGGGTAAATCCAGCATCCCACATGCACAGGGATAACACAGGGCTGACCAGAAACACCCCAGGTACCTCGGCTATGGTCATTCTCATAGCACTGACAGGTGAGGGCTCAATCTCCACCAGCTGAACTGCATTAAAACTCTGGATGCAGCGAGTGCACAGGGATGAGAACACAGCAGCAAAGGTTAGAGAGGCACAGCAGAGACTCAGAAAGATTCTGCTCACTGTTACCAAGAACAACCTAAAATTTATCACAGAATATCCTGAGTTGCAAGGGACCCATCAGCTTCATCCAACACCCCAACAATCCCACCCAAGAGCTTTGTCCAAACATTTATTTATGGGAATAACTGACTCTTTCTGGAATAAAAATCAAAATCAGAGTTTGTTACAAGGGAAATACAAAGGAGAGCCAGTCAGAGATGTCAGGGTGACTATAAGGGAAAATCACCCTTATGCAGATCTTGATCTGAATCACTTGAATGCAGATCAGGACTGCCCAATGAAGTTCAATAAAGAATTCAAGTCAGGAAAAGTTTATAAGCTTTAAAGAACCAAACTTATTTTAAACAGCTGTTTCTTAAAATACCATCAGTAATGTCAATGGGACATCAAGAACCCACTTTAATCAAGGTGCTGTTTGGAAATGCACTTACACACTCTGATTCACCCACTTTTAATGTCATTAACGATTGCTTTGGAAGCAACACAGAAAGCAAGATAAGATTCTTGCATATTATTTTGGAATGCAGTGTTTTACCAGTATTATTTTTAGTAACACTCTCTATATGTATCAGTAAGTATTCCTTGAGCAATTTAGGTGTGCAGGGACCCTTTCTTTGGCACAGTTGTAACCCAGTATTAGTGAATATTATGAGAACCTCACCAGCAGGATAAAAAGGCAAGAAAATTTAGTAGGAATTAGGCTGAAAGCAGTGAAACAGAGGACTGTTAGTCACAATCTGGAAGCCAAAAAAAGATCCTGCTCTTTTGTGGATGATGTAGAGCCTATCTGATGCTTTTTTTACCATCACCCACCTCCTGCAACCAGGCCACTCTCCCTTTCTCTCCCAAAAATACCAGCACGAGGTTAAACCAGACTGGGATACCAGTGATTCTCTTCCCCATTTAGAACAATCTGCTTTAAAATAGAGCAGGAGCAAGTAAGTGCAGGGGTTGACAGGGCTCTTACAGTGTCGCTGTCGCTGGGCTGGAACTGGAAGGGCTGAGGTTTGTGGAACACGGAGTTCTCCTGCAGGAACAGCTGGAGGTTGTAATCCCGCACCACCTGAGGAAAGAAAAGGTTTATTTTTTATTCCTTGTTTGGTGAACTGAAAAACAGCTGGGGAGCAAAACCAGCACAGTTTCCAACTGAAATTAAACCTGCAGCAGAAGGCTGGGTGCACCAGCAGGGAAATGAGGACCTGGCAGGACACACAGGGGGTGACCAGGACCTAAAATATCCCTGCCATTTACCTGCAAAATGGAGGAAAAACACCAGCTACTGAATAGGCTGTCACTGCCAGAAATATTTCCCCCCTCCTCTTATGGGTAATTTCCTGTGCACTGCTCTTTCTTGAGATGAAAAGTCTTAATTTGGCAGAAATTATTAATTGTGGGAGCTGAAAAGACTTATTTGGAATAAAGCATCCAAAATCAGTCACAAACTTCATCTCTCTTTATTAAATTGCTTTCAGAGAAAACTCTCCAAGCTTGCATTTTGCTGAAGCAAAACTCCTTCAGCTCCCAAATTTGTTTAATGATACGTTTCAGGCAGCATGACACAGATCCCTAAACAAACCTCTTATGTCACAATTTACACAGATTTACAAAGAAATACCCCGTGATTGCGAGATGAAAAAATAGGATCGCTGGTTGAAGAACTCTTACAGAGCATTCACTGCCTCAATTGATGAAAATGCATCAAAATTATATCAATTTATTACCAAACTGGGGGTTTACATGTACAAAGGAGATAATAAAGATGGTATTTATCCAGAAATAGCAGCGTTGTGCATGACCAAGAACTCTGTGCTGCGTGGACAATGGGAAATAAAACTTGTTCTCTAATGCAGCAAAATGTTGATGCTTGTGTTGCTGAAATACTGAACTGTAAAAAATTAATCTCCAGTTAAAGAAAGTAAATAGTCCTCCAGGGCCAATAACACTCTCATCTAAACCAGAAAAGTACATAATTACTGCTCCAATTTGAGCAGTTGAACATAAACACACTCAAATGGGGAGAAAACAGACAGGGATTTGCATCACCAATTCCCAGAAATAGAAATTCAGAAAATACTAAAGAAGGAAACATCTGCAGCTTCAGAGGATGCTCAGCACTGATCTGGCATCAGAATTATTTAATTTAAGCAGCTATTCCATTGAATTGTCCTTTGGCTCCACGTGAACACTGACCATAGCACACAACCCTGGGCCGTGCCAAATATGTGGAGCTGTTTTAACTTCAATTAGGAAACCCCCCCAAAATGAAGTTACTGAGGATGTGAAAACCTCCACAGGTATTTTTATGTGCTTTCCCCACAGAAATCTGACTCCCAAGCAAATCAGTTCAAAGCAGAAAACTCATTTTTCCAACAGCACTCCTAGAGATTCGCCCTCAAAGCCACAATAAATGGTTAAAAATGAAAACAACTTTATCAGAACAGGAGGTTTGGGAGGATGTGCAAGCCCAGCACATGAAATCCTGCATTTGCACAAAATATTGGACAACTGATAAAAAAGAGAATAAAAAGACTCCAAAGCAACACTGTATCCTTGGGGTTAAGCTGCCACTTTCCCAAATAGATTTCCTGTTATTCAGTAATTAAATCAATGTTTTTACATGGTTTCCTTCTGAAGTCAATGTCAATTGACAGGTTCCAACAGACCTGAAATCAAACATTAAATATACCCCATGTGCAGAAACAAGGCACAGTTAGAGATGGGCATAAAGGAAATTCTTTGCCCTCTTACCAGAAATCTCACAGAAATGTTACTCAAAACAGCAAATGGAATTTCAGAAAATATTCCAAAGTAAATCAGATTTTTTTTTTCCAAAAGAGAGGGGCAAGAAGTACAATTCTTGAGTAAGACTGCTCAAGTGAAAAGGAACTTAAATTGCATTTTGATACAATCACAGCCCCAGACTGGTTTGGGTGAGAAGGGACCTAGAAAATCATCTTATTCCAGCCCCTCTCATGGGCATCAGGGACATCTGAGCCAAGGAGCCATCCCTGGCACTTGTGCTCCTAAAGCAAATACAATTTATTTCCATCCTGCAAACAGAAATGGAGTTCAGATGGAAGAGCAGAAATATTCCTCCCAATGACCTGAAGTGTCTCTTCTATGCAGAGCCTGCCAAGCTTGTACTGCAAACTAACAAAGAACAGGTGAAGCATTCAAAACCCCCAATAAATATTTAAAACCTCTGCTTTGATGACAGGTTTATTCTAAATTGCTACAAATTTATTACATGTTTAACAACTCAAGCTGCTTTTGAAAGACATGGATGGTTTTTGGAGGAGAGAAAATGGTTTTTTCTGGGTTCTTTTTTTATTGGGCTGATCAGTGCAATCTGTTATGGAAAGAAAGGATAAGCAAAGCCTGTGGAAAAATCCACCAGTCAATATATTCAGAGAAAAGCACATATTTTCAGTAGCAAAGCAACAGAAATTTTTCTTCTCCGCATTCCTGAAGCACAAGGAGAGAGGCAAATGGAGTTGCAGAAACCAGTTGTAAAAGCCCTGTTGGGACCTGCCAGCTGGATTTACACTTCTGTCCCATCTCCAGGCATTGTGCCCATGGAATAAAACAGAAACACAGCTCACACACACAGCCTGACTTGGTGCTTGTGCAAAACCAGCCAGACCTGCAGCTCTCTGAAGCACCCTGCTCTCAGCACACACAAATATCTGAGGAAAGGATTCCTGCTCCAAGGAAATGTTTGGATATGGCAGCTTAGAATTGGATCAAAGTCCCAACCAGGCAGCTCCCAGAGCATTCTGAACACAAAGGATCTGATACAACAGTGCAAAATTAATTATGCAGACATTACACAGAAGCCTGTTTAGCTGAGAGATTCCAAGCCAGCATTTCTGGGGAAGGTATTTGAAGCAGACCTGAATAACACACCCCAAGGTAAATTATTGAAAGTCCTTCTACAACTGAAGAGAAAATGGTGTTTTGATTATTTTTACAGTTGCTGCCAAGTAAATTCAAAGCTGAGGGTGAAGCCCATTTTTCATGCCCTCCCTTTAGATCTCTGAAGGTGTGAGATCACTTGCTTGGAGGTAAATAAGGAATGTGTTAAATAAGCTTTTGCTCCCCATCTCTGTGTGAATGAGCTGTGTTTCTGGGTGGGTGGGTAAGGCAAACGTAAAAAGGAATATTATGAGCAGCTTTTTCTGAGCTCAATGGCAATTTTTTTTCCCTTCTTTTAGCCCAGCAGATGAATTATTTAAGTATCAAAATCACCCTGGAAGCGATCACGCCTCTCTCAGTCTGGCAGCTCGGCAAAGCAAACAAACCACGTCTACAACAGGGCTCTAATTTGTTTGCTGTGTTTGCCACTCTTAATTCCAGCGAGAAAACAGCCTAATAGCTTGGATTCTGAGCTGACAGACAATTAGTAAGGAATGATCCAAGCAGTTTCCTGGGGCTTTGCTCCAGATTACACCCTGTCCAACCCTCAGCTGCAATTTCCCCTCCCAAACGTGCAGGGTGAGGAGAGCACAGCATCTCTGGATGCAAACACACTCAGGAAAAGGCAGTCTGGGTGCTGGAGGAAAAATTCCTCCCAAGAAAACTGTCTGGTGCCTTTGAACTCAACACCACTCAGGAGTAACCAAAAATAACAACCTTTCAGTTTTGTCATGACTATGGAAGCGACTCTCAGGCCTGGGGATTTGTCCATGCTGCAAGGATTCAGTTACAAAGCATCATTCAGCAGTTCAAACTTACCCTGCTGGAAGTCTCCAGTAGAAACTGGAATGTGTTTTGTACAGCTTGGCATGTCTCTAGTTCAGTCCTGCTGAATGCCATTAAATAATCCTTAAGGTGATCATATATATTTCCATCAAGAGCCTGCACAAGGGAAAGAAATAAAAAATCATCAGGAAAAGCAGGAAGTAACTCTGTATACAATTTATCACCCTGGGACTTGCAAGATGCTCACATCATTTTTCTAGCAGATTTACACCTGTGAGGAGTGGAAAGAAAGAAATGCAAGAAGTACAAGTCCTGAGTAAGACTGCTCGAGTGAAAAGGAACTTAAATTGCATTTTGATACAATCACAGCCCCAGAGTGGCTTGGGTGGGAAGGCACCTAGAAAATCCCTCACTCCTGGCAGGAAGAGTGACAGTGCTGGGCTCCATTAGATGGCAGCACAAAGCACTGCAACGACATCCCAGCATCTCCATCCAGCTGTTCCCGGGGGCAGAGCAGCCCTGGAGCAGGGAAAATGCTCAGGGAGATGTCACTGAGGGCAAGGAAAACACCCAGAACCGCCAGGCCACGGGTGCTGCCAACCAGAGAGCTCCTCAACATCTGGACGGGACACATCCCCAGCTGTTCTGGGCACAGAAATACAAAATAAGGAACACAAATTTATCCCAAACGTAGCAATGACAGTGAAGTGCAAACCCCAAAGCTCTGCTGTGAGCAGAGCTGTAAAATCACATCATGTGAAACATCACACAGGGCAGGTTAAATGTTAAATATGACGGTGTTAAATATGACTTTGCAAGTGACTGACAATGTCATTTAAATAGTTAACTCAGGATGCATTTAAATGTTCATTATATAGATTTTTAAATAGGTCATATTTCACAGATATCCATTTAAACAGTGTATTCATGGAAACTCCATTCCATTCCAACACACTCAAGAATGTGCTTCTCTAGAAAATTGTATTCCATTATTTAAACAATTTTGAAAATTTGGGGGGGAAGAGTGAAATTGTGCAAGACTCAAGGAATAGTTTCTGGCCCTGAAAAATCAAGCCCAGCATTTAAGGTGAGGTGAAGAGACACAATAAATCAGACACAAATCCTGGAAGTGTTGGACAGAGCTTGGAGCAATTTGGGATAGAGGAAGGTGTTCCTGCCCATTACAGGGGTGGAACTGGATGAGTTTTAGGTCCCTTCCAACCCAAACCATTGCATGGTTTTATGGAATTCCTCAGAACTCAGGAAGAACAGAAGAGATCATTCTTCTACCAAGCTTTCCCAGCGGCACACAGCCACCTTCAGTGAGGGATGCTTCGAGGGGATAATCAAATTGTGGGACTGGAATTCTCACATCCCAACTCTGATATCCCAAATCCACACTACACACTCCATCATGCACCTTCCAATTGTAAAGGAATTTTTAGCAGATTGTTTCCTCCAGCCTTACACATTCAACCTGCCTCAAACCTAGCAGTTCTGTGGCCATCAGGAAGCCATTATGGCAAACCAGTGGCAAACTGGGAATTCCTTCCAAGCCCCCAGTGTAGCTGGGTCACTCAGGGGTTCATTCAGGCTTGGATTGAGGTGCCAGAAGCCCCAGGAAAGACTTTCCAGAATGGCTGGGAAAGAGCTACAGGATATCTGCTCCAGCCTCCTGCCAGTGGGGTCAGCTCCACCAATCACTGTCATGTAGAATTTTAAAAAATTCTTATTTCAAGAGTTATGTAATGCCAGCTTAGAGCCAATTGAGGAAAGCATCAGGAAATTCCCACCAAATGCACAGAAAGCAGGCAGCCATACACAGGATTTGAACATTCCCTGTGTTTTCAGCCCTGCAGGGACACACGAGTGCCAGAGTCACCACCCCATGCCAGGGACACTCATTTCACACCCAGTACAGGCAGCCCCAACAGCAGCTCAGCCCTGTGCTCACAGAGAACACAAACGATGGTAAAATTGCCAAGACTGACTGTGCTCTCCCTGGGGCACCACGGGGAGCCTGAAACTCCCCCAAAACAGAACTGTCACCTTTTATCTGCTCCTAAAGCTGTTCAGCTCAAACACCAGGGCTGGAGTGCAACTCTGCTAAGAAATGTAAAGAAATCATTTCAATTTGGCAGAGCAATTCCAAGCGCTCAGTTTGCAAAGCAGCTGTGACTCTTTTTCATCCCACGATGCCATAAAAGAGAATTTCACAGCTCCGTATCAAACCCAAATGTTGTTTTTATGGCAACCCCCGCACGAAGGGCTCGTGCCATTACATTTCGGTCTGAAATGCTGAGCTCTGCCCTGGGTTTTGACACTGTGGGTGCTCTGCAGAGCCAGTGGGGAGAAGTTGGTACTTGTGTGTTGTGATTGATCCCTCTCCAAGATGGATGGCTAAAATAGGTCAGCTGAAAGGCAGGGTGCCAAGGGCCCATTGCTCTCCACTGACCGTGAATAGTGCCCCCACAATCAGCAAACACAGCCCAGCCCCACACGTGTTCATTCCCTCCAATTATCATCCACACTGCACTGGGCATTAATTCATGTCCAGCTGCAGCTCAAGGGACAGCAAAAAAAAAACCCCAAAAACCAAAAAGGGGAGAAATATCAGAAATATCAACTTCATTATCTCCCCCCTCCGCCTGCAATGGCCACAGCTCTGCTGAGATGGCAGAAACCCCCGCAGTGGGATATAAAAAATAAAGATATTTAAGAAAGGACATCAGAGCAAAGTGTGGCAAAACATCAGGGAGCACATGGGTCTGTCAGCATGTGAGAACTGCATTACAGCCTGGCTCCTTTCATTAATTAAAAGCAGTTTCAACACGATGAAGTTCTTAAATACCGATGAGAGCTGCCAGAGCTGAAGTTCTGAAAGTCACTGCAATATCACACAGGCAGTGCTGAGAAAGCAGCCTCAACACAGGCTAAAAAGCACAGAAAAGGTGACATCCCATCAGCCACAGCATCAGAGAGCTGGCTGGTTCCAGACTTGCAACAACAATGGATTTATCCTTTCTGTAAAATGGTAATTATTACATCGAGCGGGATGCGTTCATATTAAAACAAAAGACTTGACTTGCTGAACTGTAGGATTTAAATTAACATTCACGTGGGGTTTTATCAGCTGAATCTCGTTCACTCACAAACACTCCGACCCAAAGCACTGAACATCACAGAGTTTGAAAGGAAACGTCTTTTTAAAATTTCTCATCACACAACTTGGAGGGGAAACTGGGGGGGAAAAAAAAGAAAATCAAAAAACCCAACACCCATTATTCCTCTACAATGGCTTTTGTTCTCTTTCTGACTCTCCAGAGAGCACTAAATCACTTACTGTATTACAATCCCACTGAAAAACCTGTCTTTTTGTCAACTTCAAAAGGAAATCAAGGGGTTTTTTTAAAAAAAACAAATCTGGCATCAAACCCAAGATAATACGAAGTTAAGTAGCACAAAATTGCAATTTCCAAGGATAGAAAAAAGTCACTGTTTTTTCAGAAATCATTTCTTTACAGCAGAATTGCCATACTAAAGGTACAAAACTACTTCCCCTGTGTCCAAGCTTGAGAAGATAAAAGCTGGAATTAGGGCTGACAAGAGCTGAAGCTGTTAATAAACACAATGGACACACACCCAAATTAAAGCCTATTTTTAGAAGAAATCCTATATATTAACTCAAACCAATAAATTACATGCAGAGGGAATGGGACAAGAACACTGTTCTGATTTCAACATCCAAGTTTCATGTATAACTTTGAGAGTTTTTCCCTGAGACAAAACTTCAGTCCCAGCTCAGATCATTTTTCAGGAGTTTTTTTTTGTTTCAAGCAATGATACTAAACATTTTGGGAATTTAGCTTTAATCATTTTACATTCTATGAAAATTCCCTCAAAAGCAAATACATAAATGAAAGTATTTTAGCTATTATTAGGACATTTGGTTGCCTTTGGGAGGTTGTTACTCATTTAAAATAACATACAATGTAGGACAGACCCCGTGTAGAATTTTCATCTTCATTTATGTGACTGACTTTGGTCTCTTCACTAAAACATTTACAGGTCTCAGCCACACTCCACTCAAAATTACCATTTCAGTATTTTGGAGAAGACAGAGAACAAGCTGAAGTACTCTGTGTATTTTCTTTTAAAAGCAAACAGAAATTAAAAATGGAAACTCTGCCCAACACAATGCAGAGCAGAGTTCTGTGAAGTCACCAAGGCGAGTTTTCCCTGTTGTCCCATTTATTTCTGAAATATTCCTGGTATTCTGTTCATGTTTGCCTTCCACAGAAACTCCTCAAATCTGTGCTGAAGCTGTGGGTAATAATTTTACACTTTAAATTCAGGTGTTCAAACTAAACCTCTCATTTAGCCACCAGGCACCAAAACCAGTGCTGGGCTAAAAACCCTCAATTACAGGCACACTTGTAAAGCCATGTGGGTTTCACTGACTAATTCACACCAGTCTCATCTGAATCACCACTGCTAGAAACAATTTGGATATTTGCAAACACACATTTATGTTTTTATGCATTTTCAACTCCCTCACCCCACGCTTGTGACAAGCACCAACATCCTCGAACTAGGGGTGGAATGGGATTATCTTTAAGGTTCCTTGCAACTCAAACCATCCTATGGCTCTGTGAGATTCATTTTTCATTTCCAAACACCCATTCTTCCCTGAGCAGATGCCACCCAGCCGTTTTTGGGGGTGGTTTTTGCCACTGAAATCCTCGGCAAAGGCTCCCCAAGCTGCCACCGGAAACAACAGAACTGATGTGGAAGGCAAGGAATTTCCTCACATGGGTGGAGGGAACAGCACAAAATTAGAGCTGACCCTCCCCTGTCTGGGCTGCAGCCTGAAATCTGAAAGATAAGGGGAAGAAATGAGCTGAACAAGAATCATTGTGTCTGTGGAGTGGTAACTTCTCTGTGCAGTCAATGGGGTTGCATCCTGGTAATGGGAGTTGTTTTCCTGTTCAGCCCCCGAATCCAAAGGGAGATCAGTATCATAGATTCCACTCTCTATTTTATATTTATATTAAAAATTAAAATTAAATTCTTTTACCACCCTACTCTCATTTGCATTTAACCCCCTGTTTTATCTACCCCTGATCTGCTTTGCTTTGAAAACCACTTGGAATCCATTAAGAACAGGGACTTGAGTTCTCACCCTTTATTTTCTGTAATATTACTCAAAACTTTCCCTTACTTGAAATTAAAAGCCCAACGATCTGAATTGCAGAACAAACATGCTAAATGAAGCTTTTCGAGTGCTTGTGCTCAAAACTCCTGCCTCCAATCCACTAAATAAACAGAATAATCTCATGGACGGCACAGTCTGGGAATTTTCAGCTGAATGATTGTGGTAAATGACACTCCACTGAGGGTTTTCATTTTTATGTGTCAGAAGAGATAAAATGAATATTAAAAGGAAAGGTTGGGGTAGAGACAATAATAACTGGTCAACAGGTATTCTCAGAATTAATAATTAACTTAGAATTAAGGCATCAACTTCCATCTTTTCTACGGTGAGAAGCCTCTGTATTTTAGCCCAAACAGAGCAACAAATCTCCTTTTATCTGACAGTGAAGGACAAAGCATTTAAAAACCCATCTGAAACTCAGAACCAAGTCAAGAGCCCGTTTCAGCTGGATTTGCCACACTCAGCACAACTCAGAGCCGTGAAATGGAACAGCACTTCCCAAGGACGGCAGGAGGAGGAGGAAGGAAGGTCAGCAGAACCCATCCTTTCTGGGTAACAGCTCCATGCCACAATCATTTTCCTTTAAAAGTGCTGATTCCTGGCATCAATTTCTCCTAATACACAAGAAAAGCTGCTTATTTTTCCTTTTTAACTCTTCCATCCCTGCAGCATTTGTCTCTGCTGAAATGCCTTCCTCTCCATCAAGAAACCCCCAACGCAGAAGTGAATCAGGGCTGTGTTTGTCAACAAAACACAACATTTGTGTCTGAATTCCCAACAAAGCCCAGCTCAAAACGCCAGCAGGGTCCCTGGAGCAACTGGAGCTGCTGGCATCAGGCTCCAGCGTTCCCAGAGACCCTGCAGGAACAACTGCACCCTGTCAGTGCCCATCAGGGATTGCAGCCTGATTTCCAAGTGACAGGAAGCTGCTGCCCAGCCTGTAGCAGGTAGGGCCTGGCGTTCGGAAGATCTCGTGATGTTACGGGAAGACAGGGCCCCTGTCCCCTTAGATAAGAAAATTAACATAGGAATGTAGCCCCCTAAACCAGATTCCAGTAACTTTCCACTTGCCCAGGTAACTTTCCATCCCCTACTAACCATAGATGGTAAGGACAGACCCTCACCTGACGTAGAAGCCCCCTAGACTATAAAACCCCACGGGAAGAGAGAATAAAGGCCTTTGATCCTCCACCATATTGGTGTCCGCGTGTTTCTTAGGCCCGAGCGACCCTGGGGAAATGGGTCGCCATGCTGTTTCCTGAAACCAGGCCGCCTGCCTTGTATCAGAAGGCAACACCAGCCTGCCCTCTGCAGGCTCCCTCTTGGGCAAAAATCCTGGTTTTCTGCTGAGCTCTGCAAGGGGAGAAAGCTCCTGGGAAAAGCTGAGGGCAAAGCCCAACTCTCGTCCTTGGATCAAGAAGTGAGTGCTGGACCTCTACAGCCGGCGGGGAGAGCACCTAAATTTTAGCTCTGTAAAATCAGGATTTCAGGTTAACAGAGATTGCATCCAAAGCAATGCAGGGATAATTTAAAGCTATAAAATTATCTGTATCTCAGGATAATCTTACACATCCAAAGGCTGTACTGAAAAGTCTGCCTTAGTGAGGTCCAGATGCAACTCACTCTTGAAGTATCATCACTACCTAGTTCTGCCCGGGAATATCTGAAATCCAGTGCCCGGAGCACTGCATCCAAACCCAGAGCCTTCAGCACAGCAAAGACATGGAGCTGTTACAGCAGGCCCAGAGGATGCCCGCAGGTGTGAGGGAAGAAGAATTTAAGAGTCTCCACAAAAAAACCCTCTCTGGCCTCTGCTCCTTGTTGAACTTGCACAGAAAGCAATTTTAAGGAATTTCTATAACTGTGTCACTGTCCTGTTGCTGTCAGGGTAATTAATTTCTCCTGTTTCTTTCTGTTTTCCCCAAATCCACATCCTGCATGACCACATGCTATCCTGGAGTGCTCACCAAGGGAGCCCAAGATATTCCAGCTGAAGGGCAGAGACACACGAAAACCTGGGAATAAACCCAGCAGACCAAGAGGCAGGAAGAGAATACGATGAAAGGAATAGAAACCTCTTTAACTCGACAAGGTTTGGTGAAACTCGGAGCTCCCTGCTCTCCCACAGCCTGCAGGAGCTCTCACCACGCACACAGGGGAACAATGGGCACTGGAAGAGCACAGGAGCCCCAAGTTCCTTTCAGCTGGGTGCCCATGAACACTCTCTGCACTTTCCCTTACCCCAGAGCTTTGTGTTTGCTGCTGTCAGGAGTTTGGGGCTTGTTTGCAAGTTCTTTGTTTGCTCTCATTAGTCACTTGATGATTGTTCTGCACATCATTTTGTCCCTTTACAATCTCGCCAGGGTCATTGTTTTTACTGACAAAACCTTTGTTGTTGGGGAGCTGCAGCCTCCTCTGAGCACACAGAAATATGGAACAGCCACCAACAGATGCCTGTCACCCTCCCCCAGTGCTGGAAAAAACCTCCCTTTAGAACAGGAATAAGCAAAATTATTGATAATAACAAGATTTGCCTCCACCATCTCATGGCAGTGCCCTGCAGTTGTCACATTTCAGGATGAGGGTCTGGTGGGTGAACTCAGGCATGGAAGGAAATGTCCTTTATAACTCCTTGAATTGCCACAAGGCCGACAGCACTGAGAGTCACCTGGTGAAAGCAGCACTAAATTAACACTGCAGGGTTAAAGGAGAACTCCACTGAAATCAGTGAGAACACCCTGATGTGAGGCTGCCAGAAGCATGGAAAAGCAGATCTTCAAATTCTACCATGTAAGGCTCAAAAAACCCTGGAAGATAAAAACAGGCTCTAGGAATATCTAGAAATACATTCCCCAAAAGTATCTCCCAAGACTTTTTGGATCTAGTTTGCTTTTTCTTGCACAGCTCTGGAATAAATCCCAGGGGAAATCCACTTTTGACAGGGTGAGTTTTTAATAAACTGCATCTTTGCTTTTGTACTTCCTCATTCTTGGAGGGAAAAAAAAATAGTTCTGGCTCAAATCCAACATTTGCAAGACAACTTTGTGGCAGAGCTGTCACCACGATGAAATCTTTGCATCTGGAGAGCACAGAGTGCTCTACACTGCTCATGCCAGTAATAATTGGCTTCCTTCATGTGGAAAAATGTGCATTTCAGTCCTTCAGCACTCTGACACCATTTCTGCTCCTCAAGGATTCCTCTGCTGACCACAAGACCATCGTCATCATCACACAATGTCTGAGGAACAGCAGAGGGGTGTGTGCTCTGTCTGGAAGTTTTAGTTCTTCTTACCCACAAATAAATTCTTTTGCTGCTCAGCTCAACAAATATTTTGATATTTCAACATGATTTGGAAGGTAAGGTAAAGAAATGCACTTTGCTTGGGAACAAGCCAGAGCTGATTATTTTTACCTCCTGCAAAACCAAATCTCACACAGAAAACCAGCCCTGGGAATTGCTCCTTACAGAATTCCAGATTTACCAGGAGGTCTCCATAGGAACTCTCATGCTCCAGGAGAACCATCCCTGACTCAGACACAAAATCCAAATCTTTTCTGTATTACAACAACACAAACTGAGGGAGAGAAACCTTAAACTGACACAGATGTGCACATGAAAATGCATTTCACAACAAATCCCAATGTTTCTTAATAAACATTTTCCTTCAAATATTTTTAAAGCTATTTTCTTAATATGTTCCTAAAAATGAAGAAACAAGCACTTTCTTAAAAATACTCCCCTGAAAGATAAAATGTATTAAAAAGAAGTATAAAAAATAGAAAATAATCAGATATTGAGCATAAACATTCCTCAGGAGCTAGTGTTTACTCTTTTGCACTCTTACAGGTTTTTTTTAAACCACCTATTTTGCTGGGTTTAGGTTTTAATTCAGCTGATTCCATCTCTGTATTACCATTTTCATTTATTTCTTCAGATAAATCTCTCCAACAAAACCTTTTCTGCCCCAGCACAGGCTGCTGCTCCCAACTGCTCCTTGGATTTATCACTTCCATCTGCTTTTTCTCTATGTGGGTTTCAAGTCACCTGCATTCAGCGAACAGGCCATTCAAAAGCTGCTCACAGAGCAGGTTCAGGGATGGAAATGTCCCAGTATTAAAAATTCCAATAATTTAATATATTCCCAAGCCTTTCAGGTTCTTATCATGCCAAAGAGATTCAACCTGCAGCTTGATGTGGTCCTGCAAACGTAACACTGCTCTCTCTCCCACAGAACATGAGTGGTCTTGTCAGGATATTCAGAATATTCAGGCATTTTCCAACTCAAATTACAAATTCAATTCAATTTTATGCTAATAAATGAGACAATTCAGCAATATGAAAAGGGCAGAGTGCATCTCACACAGGGAACCCCCCATTCCTGAACAGGCACCCTACACAAGGATCACTCTGCCAGTCACACTAAAATGCAAGGACCAAACCCAACAAAACTATTTCTAGGAATTTCTGTGATCTGCACAAATGTGCTCTTATAGGGAAAATGGCCCAGAGTCACAGCACTGTGATTATGTGCAGTAATTATGGAATCACAGAACAATGGCAGCATTTATGTCCCACAGCAAAGCAAAAACATGGAGGGGGTAATGCCAAAGGTATGGCAGCTGCAGTGCAGCAGGAAGATTAATCCTGGCTTCCCAAAGCCCTCTTGGGAATTCTGGGTGCCAATTATGCTCTATCACTTCTGGGAGTCCATTCTCAATTATCTCCAGGGGAATCACACTAACCATTTATGCCTGCACTCCTTGTAAGCACCAGTGGGTGAGGACAAAGATAATTTGGGCCTCAAGTCCATAATTAGAAATATTGTGGAAGGTTTTTCCCTCTCACAAACAGATTCCCCCCACCCCCATCCCAAAGCCTGGCACAGAATTCCCATTCCAAGCAGTATTCCTGAACAAGGATTGATGGAATCACCGGTTGTGCCATTTTCTCCAAAAGCTGAGAGGATTTTCTCATCTTCTACTGTTTGACAGGACAGTGATGGGTAACAAAAATCAACAGAAAAATGAACAAAAATGGGATCTAGCTCTGTTAAATCTTTGAATTAAATCACTCCTGAAGTGTGGCCTGATTGGGAATACCTAAATATACTTTGGTCTCCTGACAGTATTTGTTGAACATAACTGCATTAAAGTTAAGCTCCTTTTCAAACTTATTTCATCCCTGTGGGATTAATACTCCAACCTTTTTAAAAACTCCTTAATTTCACAGTGGCCCTGCTCAGAGGCCCTCCTGACACTGTGTGGGCAGAGCAGAGCAGGAGACTGAAATCCCACAGGAAGAGACATCCCAAGATCTGGCAGGGCTGGCATTTCTTTGATACAAGGCTGTTTTCAGTGCTCGGTCTGTGCTATTAAATAAATTGAGCCTTTCAGCAAAGTTAATTCACTGAATGCTCCCATATCCCCTTTTAAATTAGAAATGGGGCTCCCAGGCCCAGCCAGAGAGAAGGGTCTGTGCTCAGTGGGAATGCTGAGACAGAATCCAGGCAGCTGGACCTGAAGTCAGATATGAATATCACAAAAATACACTAAAATAATCCAGCTGAAGGAACTGAGAGTGAGTCCAACTGGATGAGCTGCACAGTGAGAACAGCAAAGCCTGACAGAAGCGGATCAGCTATCAGAAAGTGTTGAATTATTTGGGTACACACAGAGCCACAAACATCTGTGAACATTTTATGTAGAAAAAAAAGGTATTTCTTAGATTTGCCATCTTCTTTTTATGCACTTTTTTCTTGGAATTCTGTGGTTTTGAAAATTACCTCTTAGTAAATTGAATTCTAATCTGTTGAATTATTATATTCAATATATAAAAATCTAGCATAGTAAACACTGAACAATTTTATTAATAGGAGCAGTTTAAAATTTTGATTTCTAATACTCTTGAGCCTGAACTTCCATTTTAAACTATCTCCATGTACCTGGTTTAAAACTTCAGTCAAAAGAAGCTTATCCCCAAGAAAATTCAGGCACCTAAATCCCAGAATATTGTCATGATTCTTCCTAACAAATTTTTTTGAATTTCATTTTAAATCATTTTTAGCTCCCCATGACTTTTATGTGAGATTAAAAGCCTTGAACCCAAGCACTGAAACTTTCCCAAAGTTTGAAAAATTCCATGAGGATTTTTAAGAAGGTCCTCATGGAAGCTGGAAGGTGCTGCTGGATGCCCTGGACAATGCTGGTATCCCAAGGAAAGTGCATGGAAAATGTTCTTCCCATTATCCATGAGCAACACTGGGAATACCAGAGAGAGATTAATTCCTTTAATTAGCATTCCAAGCCTACAAGCAATTACCTTCGGGCTTTGATAATTTGTAAAACATTATGAAATAATATCCTCCTTCAGCTGGATGGCACCATCCCACAAGTCAGCCGTCAGGAATGAGGGATTTAAGGAAGCCACTGGCAGGGAATGTTTGCCTCCCTCCACACCAAGGGCGTCTAGCCTGGCTGCAAAGCTTTTTAAGCAGAGATGACAACTTGAAGAGATGGGAATTTTATTTTTGGGGGTAGGGGGACAAACCACACTGGAGCATTCCCACTCCTCCTCCCGCTCTCTGCATGACTGAGCTTCTGGGCCAGCTTTGCCATCCATTATCTCCTTAGCAATTTGTAAAAACTAAATAGGAATTTTCAGCTGCAGGAAGGGATTCCAAGGCAAGAAGGTTTTCTAAAGACTGTGCAAAAACCAGAGCTCAATCAGCCCTCATCCACACAGGGAATGAGCAGCTCCTCACCTCCAGCCACCCCAAAACACCAGCATGGTCTCCAAACAGAGCAGAGCTTTGGAAGCTGAAAGAATAAACCCCAAAATCTGTCAGCTGCCCAGGTTTGCCTCCCTCTTGGCAAGACAGCTGTAGATTAGAAACCATTTTACCATTTCCCCATAACGTTTTCAGGGATTTAATTAAACTTCAAATTCAGTGTGACATTTTCCATCTCACACTTATTGGCCTTGCGCTATTTTGGGCCTCATCTCCTTGTTATAATTCTTCTGCTGCTTTCATTAGTGAAGTCACTCAGAAATGTTTTGTCCTGCCACTGACGACAGAAGATGAGTCACAGAATCACAGGACGGGCTGGTGGGGAGAGACCTGAAAATCCTCTCATCCCACCCCTGCCATGGCAGGGACACCTCCCACTGTCCCAGCTGCTCCCAGCCCTGTCCAGCCTGGCCTTGGGCACTGCCAGGGATGAAACAGCCCCAGCTGCTCTGGGCAGTGCCAGGGGCTGCCCATCCTCACAGGGAACAATTCCCAATTCCCAAAATCCCATCCAGCCCTGCCCTCTGGCACTGGGAGCCATTCCCTGGGTCCTGTCCCTCACCCCCTGTCCCCAATCCCTCTCAGCTCTCCTGGAGCCCCTTCAGGCAATGGAAGGGGCTCTGAGCTCTCCACATTTTCAGTAACTTTTACAGTGAAATATCTCATTTAACAGGACAGTTATCAGTTTAATATCTAATTAAGAAGACAAAACCTGTGCACACACATGCAATTTTAATAATCCACAAGTTTTCCCCCTGGTTTCAATGGAATCACGTTCATTCCAGGTAACTCACTGACACACTGGGTGGCTACGACTAACAGCAGAAAAAACCCCAAAAGACTGAGGAAAAAAGCAACTTTTCCCTGCTCCTTCAATTCTCCCAGTGGAGCAGCTAAAAACAAAGGCCTCAAGCAAACAAAACCCTGAGAAGGGTTTGTTTGGGAGGTTTTTCTGCATGAATCCTGGGGCAGGAACGCTGCATGCCCCACCTGCCTCCAGGTGCTTCCTGAGCTCCAAGGCTGCTCGCTGGCACAGGGAGGGATTTTGGGAGCTGCTCTCATTGTGTTGCAGCATGGCTTTGAAACAAGATGGCAGTTTCATTTCCTGCTCACAATGAGAGCCTTTATGACAGCTGACCAAAATATCTCCCAGCCCCATTCAAATCCTAAACAGTTACTGCATAAAATCTTTAAATGAAGAAAAAAAAAAGTGTCTTAGGTTTTTTTTATTTTCTGCTGCCTTCCTCAACCAGATTTCTCCCAGATTTCTTTCAGGTAACTCCTTCCCAATCCTAATCCTTACACTGCTTTCCTGGTGCCCTCTTTCTAGCAGGGGTTTTGGATTTTTTTTTTTAGCTTTCCAGTAATTTTCCTTGTTTTACATTCAGCTTAAATTCTTGATTTCATCCCTGACCATTCTCCTTCTCTGCCCTTGCAGGGCCTAAAGGGGCTCCAGGAGAGCTGGAGAGGGACTGGGGACAGGCATGGAGGGACAGGACACAGGGAATGCCTTTCTTTCATAAGCATCTGTAAAAATCACACTGCACTTTTACAATCAACCCTTTTCTTAACTTATTTCTGTGAAAACACCAAAGGAAACCTCACTGAAAAGTCAATCATATGATCAAGAAATAACTATCTTAAAACAATGACCATTTTTCATGGTGAAATAAATTAAGTTGCTGTGAGTTCTGTATTAGACTTTGCCATGCTGCTCTGCCCAGCCATGGAGGAATAAACACCTGGATCGCTGAAATAAATGGACTTCTTTGGGTCAAATGCTTCATCAAGGGATTAATCTGTGACTGAAACACGAGGTGGGACAAACTGACTGTCACCAGGCCAGTGTGACCATCACACTTTCTCATTTTCACAACAGAAACAGCTGTGACTCAGCCCCACTGCAGCGCCTCAAGGTCGTGTGGAAAGGCTGCGTGACGAGCAATGTGATTTTTCAGGGGGTGAGTGGGGGATTTGAAACTGAAAATCCACATTTTGTCCATGAAAAAATAAAGAGAAAATTGGAAATGTAAGAACTGGGGGGCAGAGGGCAGGGATAGATGAAATATTGGGCAGGAATTGTTCCCTGTGAGGGTGGGCAGGCCTTGGCACAGAAGCTGTGGCTGCCCCTGGATCCCTGGAGTGTCCAAGGCCAGGATGGACAAGACTAGGAGCAATTTGGGACAGTGAAAGTTGTCCCTGCCATGGCAGGAGGTGGAAATGGATTGTTTTTAATGTCCCTTTCAACCCAAACCATTCCATGATTCTCTGACATACATACACAACAATTACTGTTGCAAATACCATTCACTGTTCAAGCACACAAACCTCCCTCGCTTGTGGTTTTACCAAAATTAACATCAAAAGTTGCATTTCCAGTGCAAATCCTCTTTTCACTTCCCTGCAAACATTAGCTCACAGTCAGCTGCAATCCAAGAGCTCCCAGCTGGAGCAAGCACATATTCCATGGACTGTGAACACCTAAAATTCTCCAAGGCACTTGCCAGGTATCAGCTGGGAAGCTGAGAGATGAGCATTTAAGAAAAACACCGGACAAGAGACCACAACTAACGATCTACATCATTTATGTGGATGCAGAACTGCAGTACAGCCTGGAACTCCTTTCCCCAGGTCTGATGTGCACATCAGCACAGAGGCAGATGGGAAACAGCGTGGGATGAGGATCAGCTGCTGCGGAAGCCACAGTGAGCACCTTCTGAACACCGGGATCATTCCCTGCGTGGGAATGGCCATGAGGAGGCCAAACACCCCCATGAACTGCCTGGCAAGGAGAGCTCTGTGCCCATCTGAGGCTGCAGATAATGCCATCCACGGCTGCCTGAACTGGCATCACAGAATATTTGTGGCTGGCAGCTGACAAGGAGCGGAAGTGGAACAATAGCTCTTTCACTTGCACAAGTCCCCTCCGCAGTTTTAAGGGAGTTTTACAGGATCTTAAAAGAATTGGTAGCACTGAAATAATAAAAGAGATTTATAGAAGAACATGGAAATCTCTGGTGACTTCAGAATTACTTTATCTTAATGCTATTTTTTCGTTGAGGGGCAAACTTTCCATTTTAAAAAAGGAATCCCCTGGGCGCTTCTAAATCATTCCAGAAAGTTGGAAACAATGCCATGGACGTGAATTGATTTCTTACAGTGATAATATTGGTTCTGCTTGTTCCAGAGGCTACAGAAATATGTGCTGATGCAAACCGTACCCTTTTATTTCTACAGGACACAGCAGTGCTGGGATAACATTCCTGAGCCAACCAAAGACTTTCAGCTACTGTGTCAACTTATTTTTCAATTCAGACAGAGCCACCAGGGGAAAGAACCCTTTGCCACACACATCTTATTAATTTCAAGGCATAAAGCAAATTATTAACTGGAAGCCACCAAGTCCTCAGTTTGGGGTCATTTTTATAAACACTGCCAGCTCCAGCTGAATCTCATTTGTGCAAGTCATGCTTGGAGCCTGCACTTCCATTTGTTTTAAATGATCATTGAAAGTGCATGGGAAAAGTGATGGATGACTATGCTGAAAACAGAGAAATCAACACAGCTTCACAAAAACTCCCAACCATTCCAACAAATAAAAACCAGGGCTCACCAGCACACGAAGGTTCCAGCACTGCTGGAACTCAGGCAGTTACTCCACTTAATTGCAGAAAAAAAACCAAACCCAGAAAGCAGAAGGTTAAATCCCAGGGAGAACCTCCTTAGCAAAAAATGCTGTTGTAAGGAATGATAGAGTTCTATTATAATTATAAATTCAGGTTTAAAAGGGAGATATTGGCTCAACCTCTGCCCTCAGAGCAGGGTCAAGTACACCAAGTTGACATTCCTTGGAAGTCAGCCAGATCTCTTCCTCTATCAGAGTCCTTAAAAACAGGCAAGGGTGTGGAAAAGCCACACTTCACCTGTAATTTTATAAATCAACCTCTCAAATTAACAAAGCTCTGCTGTAACTTGTGTTGTGTCACCCACACCTGAGCAAAGGGCTGTTGCAATGATGTAACAAAGTTTTTATTCAAACCTGCCAAATCATCACAAGAACTCTGATCGAGAACAAGAGCCAAATTACACAATTCCACTTCCTCGTGTCAAGCAAGCTGGAAAGTACAGAAAAAACCAGAAAAGCAGCCTGATAATTACAACAGGATAAAAGAAACCACTGAAACCACAAAGACAAAGCACCAGCTTTTGACACTGTTCTCCCTCAAACACCAAAGCCCACATGAGCAATGACATGAAATATCTCCTTTTAAAAGAGCTTAGTTGAGAAATACCTGCTGCTACTCCTTGCTACCTTCTCCAGAATTTTTCTGTGCTCATAAAAAATGCAGCACCACCTGTGAGCAATTCCTGGATCCCTGGAATTGTTCCAGGCCAGGCTGGAGCAGCCTGGGATAGTGGAAGGTGTTGGAACTGGATGGTCTTTAAGGACCCTTCCAACCCAAACCATTCTGTGATTTTGCAATGGAAGTTTTTGTTCCCTCTTTCTTTCTCTATTTAAATAATCTCAGAACTATTTAAAGTGTCCAGCACACCTGCTTTTCTTTTTTCATGTCAACATTTCCTTGTAGCAAGTTTCTGTGTAAAGTCATTCCTTGAGGTGGTTCATGAAGGGAACTTACAGAATTAAGAGCACACCATTAAAAATGATAAAGTTTCTAAAAGGATGAAAAACAAAACAGTCCTGATTTGACTTCAAACATCATCTCAGACTTCCTTCTGACCTCAGTTTAAAGTAAAAAACCTAAGCACCAGGCAGACAACTTATTTTTAAAAGGGTTTGTGGACCGTGCTTTCACATTCAGGTGATGGCAACTCTTCCTAAGCAGCTTGTCAGGAAATTGGCAAAGAATAAAACATTCCCAGGCTTTCTTTAGTCAGGGCTTTGAGGGGTTTTAATTTCACTGCAGAGATTGAAATGGACATAAAGGGCAGATAAAAAGCAAGGCCAAAGGATTCAAATCTTTTCTGAACAGAGACCCAGAATGGCTTTGCCCCTTATTAAGTGCTGTAATTGGAAAACTAGGAAGGCACAGCAGGAACAATTCTTCATCCTACTGAAAAAGCTGGAAGCAATTTGTATTTTCTTTCCAAGCATCCCTGTTTAGTCTGTGATGGCTTTCACAGTCACAAACACAGCAGAGCAAATCATTTTTTCTTCTCTACAAAAAAATGATGCCAAATAAAATAACATACTCTGAACCACCAAAACCAAGGAGAAGCTGTGTGCACCAGGAACCTGGTATGAAAACCCCTTTGCTGCCTGTCACAGAAAACAAGGCCACAAGGTGGATTTGTGACTCATCTGTCACAGGACAGCAGAATTCCAGAGCCAGACAACAACAAACCCAGCAGCAGCTTCCTCTTGGAGCCTCAGCCCAGCACACACCACTCTGTCCTTCCCAACAGCCTGGAAATCCCTCCTGCAGGCACAAACCCACACTGAGGCTGCAAAAAATCCCCACCCTCCTTTCTCCAACGCCAACACAGCCTCTCATTGGATTTTACTGTTCCAAAGCACTCCAGATCCATTCTCCAGGCTGGCTGTGCAGGAACTCCTCCTGTCCCTGCTCAGCTCAGCTCACACAGGATGCCAGCACCAACCCTTCATGTCCACACCCAACAATAAACACCCCATGATTCTATTTCATGCCAAGTAAGACACCTTTTAGCCCACTGAAATAAAAGGTAATTTAATATAAGGAGAAAACCGATGGGAAGAGGCAGCCCCATCAGCTGAGCTTTTAACCCACTGTTTATCAATGCAGCCCCATCAGAGCTGAGAGGAAAATCTCATTTTTCCAGGGAAGTGAGCACTGTCTGCACATGCAGATGGTGCTCAGGGATGGCTTGAGAGTGCAGTGCCACAGCTCCGACCCAAAGGCAGCAGCTGGATGCACATCGTGGCCAGTGTAAGAAATAGAAAGATAAAAACTTCCACAGACACTGAAAGGTTTAATTTGCAGCCTTGCAAGAAGCTTGGATTGATGTAAAAATAAAAGTACACAGACATTAGGTGGGAAAATTATAAACTTATTTTTCTATAGCTGTAAGTAAGAATTTACCTTAGGCAAATAAGAGACTGTACTGAGTAAGATGCTGAAGGTTTTTATAGTAGTGTAATTACTACACTAAAGTAATTACTAAATAAGTAAAATATTTTATAATTACTGAAGTTGAGTAAGTACTTACTAAAGTAATGTACAGAGTAACTATGAGTTTAAATGTTATAATAGAACCATATGTGTGTAGGTGTAACAGCAGCCCATTGGATAAAAGTGTCCAAAGTACAGCAGAATTAAGTAAAGGTGATAGGTTAGAAAAACAAAATAAACTTTGTGGCAACTTTCTATTGGATTAGAATGTTATACATTGCCTTGTAATGAAGAAACTTGTCACTACTTCAAGCTATGGCTGACTGCTTGCTCTTTTAAATCTCAGCCTTTGAGGCTGATGTTTATTTGGGTAATAAATAAAAAAAAAAAATAAATTAAAAAATAAATAAAAAAATAAATTAAAAAAAAAAAAAAAAAAAAGCCTGACTGTGGTCCCTCCAATCCTTTCAATTAACACAGTGCTAATAATTGGTATCTCCAAGATAACAGGCAGGGACTGGACGTGCTCCAGCCAAGCCAGCCCTGGCTCCCAACAAGGCAGAGGCAACAAAACCAACTCAACTCCATCCTAATTCTGGAATCAAGACCCCAAAACCCATGGAGAAACTGTTTCTGGTGGATGCAATCAGAAACAGCCTCTGACACATTTGTAAATGTTGCACACACTAATACAGCTGAGCATCAGCTGAAATGTCTGCATGTGGTTTTTTTCTGGCTCTACAGATTTTATCATTTTTGGGTAACAACTAGGAAAAACCAGGCACTGGCTCCAAAATCTCAACAGCTTGAGGAGCTGCTTGAGGTGCTTGAGAAATGTGGAGGGCCCTGAGCAGTTCAAAGATCAGCTCAAGGGCAGCTAAATGGGGAAACTCTCACAGACAGCACGTGGCACCACAGGAATACCTAAGGGCTTACTAATATCGAGATAAAAAGCACATTTTCCGAATGTTAATCACAACACAGCAGCAAAGATGTTTGGTTTAGACACTACAGCTGCTCACAGCATGCAAACTATACTGGGTCACAGCACCACTCAACCTACTGAAACCAAAACTGAGAAACTCCCTCCCAAAATCCTCCCTTCCCAGGGATGTCACCTGGAGATCAGAAACACTGCACAGCTGTCTCCATTCCTTTATCCTTCACTCCATTTTCCAGTTCCAGCATCTCTTTTAAAAGTGGTAATGGCAATTCAGAGTTCTTTATTCTGTAGGCAGCAAGTTTTTTCCCCCAAATTACTCATTTCTCTTTTTAACACTACTTTCACGTGCTATTTTCTGCCTGGTCAACCAAAATTAGCAAGATCTTGCTCCATTTCTCAGCCATTTTACATTTGCTTATCCTGAATGATTCTTCACCTTCAATTGGCCACCTCTCTCTCCAGCTATTTCTCCATTTGTGCTAAATCATTCTGCTAAATAAAATAATCATTTTTTCTGTACTTTATACAGCGTGGTTCACTTAGGAATTTCAGAACAAGAAACCATGACCCTGCCAGCAAATCCCATTCCAGATTACAAGCTGCTGCTCCTACTATATTTATTTATATATTTAAGCAGTTTTATCCTTCGATTTACATTACAGCTTTTGGAGGAAAGAATTAAGAGTCCAGTGATGCATTACCCTTGATTTTCCTGAAGATTTTCCCTCTCCCTCCCCTAAAATCTCCAGCAGCCATTCCAATTTTGGGATTGCTGCCTTGCCCCATTCCCAGGGCACCTGGGTGTGTTCCCAGGGAGTTTTGCTCCTGGCCAACAGTGCAGGAGACCTGAATTTACAGCTCTTCTTTAAAAACACACTTCTGTTTACCAGACAAAGAGATTCAATGCTATAAATACCTGAGAGATGCAGAGAAATAAACCCTGAGTGTTGTCCTTTCCTTCCACAGTAATTTGGCTGGATGAAAGCACTTAGGCTTTCAGTGAACCACAATTACTTATATCAAAGAATAAGTTGTAAGGCTTTTTCTGCATGAAAAATAAAAAGGTTCAGCTTGAGAGAGGCTTGGAAAAAAAATTACCAAGGCTATTTGCTCATTTTCAAAAATGGTTTCAAGCACCCATTTTGTTTGTTATGTTGTGAACCTGTTCAATTCCCTCCTGGAATTGCCCCCAAGTAAGAGCATTAAGTGATGACAGCCAAGCATGCGTGTAAGTATGGAATTATCTTATGTAAGCATCAATTAATAATTTTATCTGCACCAGCACAAGGAAATTCTTCACAAGCATTTCCATGTAGTAAACATTTAGTCAGCACAAATATTCACATTTTACAAACAGAAAAGCACACACAGAGGGAAAAGCAGGAGAATTCCTTTGGTGCTTTAATTTTTTACCTCACTTACCTGCTTTTCATATGAATATTTCCCTCCCCCAAAATGCAAAGCCATGCTGATAATTCAGGGATTTGTTATAATTCTATGCTATTTCTTCAATAAAGCAATTCAAAATGCAAATGACAGACTTCTAAGTCACCCTGCCTAGAAATAATTTGTAAAGAGCAATTTCAAGTAAAGTTTGAAAATGTCAACAAGTGAAATGCAAGCAGATAAAAGCGTGGTGGAGATGATTTTACAATTTATCTCTAACTCTTGAATTCAAAGACACAGCAATAGTGTACATTTAATTAATTCTAGGGTGATATTTAAGAAAAAACAACTGTGAGCAATCAGATTTGAACTTTTTGAAGTGTGTCATTTCCTCTGAGTTCAAGGAGCTACTGGCCAAGTGCCACAGGTGAGAACAAGAATGCTGAATACTGTTCCCAAAAATCCATAGTTTGGAAACCAAGATATTTAATAACTCCAGCTCATTAATCACACCACAAAGAAGTGTTCTGATCAGAACACAAAAAGGATTATGGGATATGGTACTAAAGAAGTAAAAAAATCTCCAGTTTCCTTACAAGAGGAAAATACAGGGTTTAGTTTGACAAACCCGAATCCTTTATCCAAGGGAGTTTTTCAGTCAGGTATTTTTTAGTCCTTTATCCAAGTGAGTTTTTCAGAAAGGAAGTGAATTAAAAATTGAGAAGTGATTGCTCAGTTTTGGGGCCTGAAAGCTGATTCCAAGTTTTTCAGACACCACTGCAGGCTCCACCTTCCCTCTCACTTGTGGCAGCGCATTGGAAAAGCCAATCCAGGACTTAGGAGTTTTCTGATTTACCCAGTTCCCAGCTGTGATAATTCACTTGTGGGGAATTTTGGAAGGAATTCCAGACAGGATCTCTAAGTTGTTTTTGATGATGGGGTTCATTTTCTTATCTTCTACATAGGCAGGATTTGGCTCACATCTTCACTGCATGGCTCAGGAGGTCACTAGGCCATCAGTTAGCAGACTTTTTAATCAATAAAACACTGCCAACAAGGATATTTATGTGTTTGACTCAATCCTTAAATATTTTATCTTATGGACCCATGCTACAGTGTAAGCTTTATTGGCTAATCATGTTAATGTGCAATTTGCAATACAATGCAAATACAGTGCTGCATTCTAAACTCCTTGTTTACCTCTTTATTTTTTCTGTATCTTAAACTCTAAACTTTAATTTTTTCTATATCTTAATTTTATTTTTTCTATATCTTAAACTCTAAACTTTCCTTTACTTAGCTCAACACGCCTCTGTTTTAAACTACAAATCCACACCCTCACTCAGTTTGGAAGCCTTTCCCAAGGTCTCAGATTAAACCCTGCGTTCAATTCTTGGCTTACAGGCCCAAAGTTTTGAGAATCCCTCAATTTTGGATTCCAGTGGCAGGCAGAAATCAGCTCCCTTACCTTCATGATGTTCACCAGGTCAGTTTGATAGTAGCGATCCTGGTGGGCATTGGCAGCTGCTAAAGTGAGGAGATAATCATTCCTGGCGTGAATGGCCTTGGAATTGCACTCGGATCGTCGGGCTTTTAACTGCAACAAGGGAAAAAACAGCTCACAAAGGGAATCTCAGTGACCAAGCCTTCGGCAGCAGCAATTTAATTGTGTGTATATTGTGTTAATAGGGTGAAAACTTTAGGGCATTTACAGCTTTTAAGTCTTCCTAGCATGGATTTTCTCTCCTGCAACTAGAATTCCACGTGTGGTCTTCAAAGAAGAGTTTTAACTCTAATCAGATAAATTATTCCTTGCATATATTCCATATATAATTCTACACTCTAAGAGAATTAAAATTCTATAATTCTAAGAGAATTCTCTTAGCTCATCCTTTGTCCCACCAATTTCCCTTCCAAGCTCTCACCTCTACATTCCAGACAATTTGGGGAATTTGCCTCAAGAAATGAGCAGCAAAATCCAAGTTTTACACTCACCTTCACGCTTGCCTTCTGCAAGCTTATTCTTGACTGAAAAAGACTAAGTTTGGACCTGGAACAGAAATGAGCAGAAGAAATTGAATGATTGCCTTACATAATTTCTACAAAAGTATTTTCTCGCTGTCTGAAGGACGGTGGTTTGAAAAGTAAATAAAAAAACAAAATCACGATAAATCTGCTAAAAAACCCCCAAACTCAAATTTTTGGTTGTTTTGTTTATGTATGATTGTTTACTTTCTTCAGGTATTATAGGTAACTTTATTAAAGTTCTTTTCATCACCCCTCAGAAAGACCGAAAAGATCTTTCAGGAAACCATCATTTCATTCCCTGAGAGCAATTCTGAATAACTTCTAAAATAAAAATTAAAGGAAAAATAAGCAAAAGGGGTGTGGTGAACTCCCATAAGACAGGCCAGACTCCAAACCCAAAACATGTGTTACAGGTTTTCCTGGAAGGAAGGAAATCATCCTCTTTAGGATGTCAAGGAACAGAAAAAAACCTAAAGCCTCCAAAATTTATCTCAAAAAATGAAAAACAGTGTCCTGCTGCCTCTCCTGCTCTAAATGGACTGATCCAAAATTTGAGACGTGTGGACAGAAAAGGAAGTCAGGAGGCTTTAATATCAAAAAAGTGCCAGTTCCATAGAAAATGTCAAATTAAAGCTGTTACTTGAACTTCCTTCCTAAACAAACCAACACAAACAAGTTCCAATTTCCTCTCAGGGTGTGCTTGAAATAGCTACAGAAATATATAGGAGCAAAATGCAAAGAAAACCTGGCAGAATCTCATTGAAAGCCAAATATCAAGTGCAAAACCCAATAGAAATGTGCTTTTTGGGGCTGCAATTATTCCTGCATATGCCATTAGAAAAACATACTTGGCCTCAATATCAGCTTTCTCCCGCACCGCCTGAGCCATCTGTTCAGTCTCAAAATATTTCTTTTTGCCTTTAGCTAAATCTTTGACTGTCTCCTGTAGTTCAGCTTGGATCCTTGTCAGCTGGTCCACACACTGAAAGAAAGCATTCAGGAAAGAAAATATTACTTTTTTTTTGCATCCAAATAATATTGTCATCGTCGTTTTGCTGTGTTTTATGGTATTTTATAGGGAAGGATGCAGGCTTCAAGTCACTCCTGGTCAATTATTCATGCAGGTCTTTTAAAACTGATCAGAACACAAAACTTTCTCTCTTCCTTTCTTTCTGCTGCTGTTTAAAGTGTGAGGATAACCCACAAATTAAACAGAAAAGTTCTGAAAGCTCTGGATGCAGTAATTAGCTGAAGCCATTGGAATACAACTGGGAAAAATCCAAAGGCAATCTACTGGAAGTGATACCAAAAAAATGATTAATCTTTCCTTCTTTAAAATTTAAAACATGAGGCAAAAGCTGCCACATAAAACACAACACAACAGGAAGAAAAATTATTATTACATTCAGCAATTCTTCAGACACCCTGCCAGCTTAATAAAAACCCCAACAAAGTGGAAAGGATGTGTGCTAAGCAGGATCTAGGTAAGAAAACCAATGTGAATCATCAGTGTCTAGAATTAAAACTCTCTTTGGAAGAGATTACTAAAGATTTTCCTCTACCCAAAGTGGATTAAACATGCAGGAGATGGATAGTCCAGTGGATTTTATTTAATTACAGACACCACGGGCTGGATGCGGTCAGTGAAGGCTCCAGCAGCACCCAGGGGTGAATTCAAACCTTTGAGTCCTTCAAATATCACTGCAAGCCCAAGCTCTTTTCACATCATCATCATCACCCCCCTGGCTGCCCTCATTCCAGGTGCTGAACACCCCAGCTCCTTCATTACACTAATTATTAATGCATAATTAATGTAACCTCCTTTGGGAGCACGGCAGGACTGACGGGGTGCTGGGATCCAACAACCTAACACTGACTTCCAGTGCTCAAAAATAACACCCAGGCACCTGGAAAAAACCAACAGGCAGCCAACAGGAACTGCTGCTCTTCTCACCACACAACCCTGCAGCTGCCAAAGGGCTGCAAAGCACAGAAAATTCCCACTAAAGGCACTGTTTGCTGTGTGCAGACCAACACAGCAATGGCTCCAGAGGGTGCCTTCCCCAGAGGCTGCTTTGGGGAGTGGAGGAAAGGCAGAGTTTGGATTTTTGGAGACCTCTGTGGGCATCAGTGAAGAATGAAAGGTAAAATAATCTGTATGTAATGCATAGCTGACAAATAAAAGCCTGCGAAAATAACCATGGTTTTGCAACATCAGTGGGGATTTTGATCCCTAAAATCTCCTGCCAGCATCAAAAAATTAAAATATCAAATAACCCCAGTTGTTAAAAAGATCATTTGAGAAGAGTTAAATAATCTTGGTTTGCATCCCTGTAGGATAAAAACTTATCATTAGACTGGATGCCACTTTAGATGGGTATTCCCACGTAACCTTACAAGTGTTTTGCTGACTGAATTTTAATTTTGACAAGCTTTTGTCTGAATGGAGGTCAGAACAATTATTGCTCTGTCCATTATTTATCTGTTTGGGAATTCAAAGGGAAGGGTGAGAGGCTGCACTGTGTAAAACAATAAACTGGTTGTGTAGGAAAATTAATCCTGCCAAGTGGATGATAATTCCATGTTGTAGGAAAAGCATATCACTGTTAGAGTACTCTGAATCAGAATACTGCCCTGCTAATTGTAATAATTTGTTCTGCTGATTCAGAAGTGCAGGAATAAAGGAACTTCTATGACTTTTAAAAATGTAAAGATCCCACTTCTGCTGCTGACTCATGAACACTGAATTATCACCACTTGCAGATGAATGAAGTACAATTATTTACCAGTAAGAATGCCATAAAATTGCCACAGTGTTGTTTGGAAAGCTTTGCATGAAAATAAAATTCCACAGGACAATAAAACAGCATCAATAAAGTTAACTTTTCCCTCACAAAACGGATATTGCACATGTTTCTAGGAGCAGAAAAATCTGTTCAGAAACTGAGAGCTCACATTACAGGAACATCTACTTAAATTTGTAACCAAGTATTTTACAATAAACTCCTCTAGAACACGGAATTAGGTGCGTTCTGGGTCATTGTTGTCACTTTGTAACAAGGACAGGTAAAATCTCTGTTGTTTGGGTTTTTTCTTTTTAAATTAATAGGATATCTTCCATCTTCCACTATTCCAGGCTGCTCCAAGCCCCATCCCACCTGGCACTGGGCACTTCAGGGATGGAACAGCCACAGCTGCTCTGGGCACCCTGTGCCAGGGCCTGCCCACCCTCAGCAATGACTTTCAAACGCAGCGAGCAATTAAATTAATATCCAGCTCACTGCAACTACACTATTTTCTCTGCAGGGACAATTACAGATAATTAAAGAGATAATTAAAGCAGCTTTTGGAGCACTTAGTTGTGACAGTGTTACAGGAGGTGGCTGGACAGTCTCCACTCTCCACCCTGGAGACTGCTCAAGCCATTCCTCCTTGTTTCAGAGGAGTCTTTTCTCAAAATCACAACTTTTTCTAACAAAAACCACTTGAAGTTGTCACTGTAAACCCAATGCAATGCAATTTCTACAGCACACTGTGACATTTCTAAGATACAATATTTTTAGGACACATTTCCAAGCAGTTATAATTTCAGATACAGCTCAAAATTTTGCTCTCTCTCCAACAAGCTAAGATAAAGAGTACTCTAAGATGAATCTTCTATCTGTAAAATGAAGAGTGCTTACATATTTTACAAGTGCCACAATAAAAGATTTCTAAAATATTTTTTTTTCCTCAATAAAAATGACAGTAGTTTAGAGGATTTCTGAAAGCACAAATACCTTCTTCAGCTGCTGCTCCTTAAAGCACCGGACGCTCCTGGCTGGTTCAGAAATTAAGTTTTTGTAGTTCTCACAGATGTTGAGTCGGGACTGGGCCACCTGCATGGTGCCTTCTAAGAGTGATTTCCAAACCGAGTACATGCTCCTAAAATAATGAAACACAGAGAGGGTGTGGGAAGGAAGAAAGGGAGGTCAGGTGTTCCACTGAAAATTCGGATTTATAGCATCTCCTGACCTGGAAGGATCCTCCACGAGGATCAGAATCCAGCTCCTGGCCTGGTTTATGTGACAGCAGCACACATTTTCCCAAGAAGTGCTTTAAACAAAATCTAAAGCACAATCCTTTAGCAAACAGCTCCACTTTTAACAAAACCTTTAATGGAAGTTGCACCAAAAATAAAGATTTTCCCGCCTGTTCCTCTCTTGTGACTCAATCTGTTACCAAACCTTTTGGGTTCAGCACTTGAGGGGTTTGGAGAAGATCTCTGGCACTGTGGGACCTCATGGGTTGTTATGGGAGTGTTTTATGTACACTTGAGACTGATAATTCAGTTTATTTCTTTCTAAACACACAACCAACGAGAGGGTGCTGAAAGTCCCAAACACAAATCAGTCAATTTCTTCCTGCTTGAAATAAAACTTGTGGAAATACAAAGAAGACATGAAAACAAAACATCTGAACGCTTATTACAAATATTTAAGAGGTGCTGTTCAAAGGCTTTCAGCAACTGAGTTATTTCTGGTTTCATGTTTTATCCACCTTTCATGTTAATGAAATAAAGTTTTGTAAACAACTGTCTCCTGCTTTGCCTCCTCCCTGCTGTCAGATTTCATCTTCACAAAGAACAGCCTCATAAAATGAGATCTCTTCCTCTCTTTTCCTGTGAAACAATCCACACACTTATCCCTCTAGCCTTGAAGTTATCTGCTAAAATCTATATTCAGATACAGGCATTAATACCCAAATAGATGCAAATTACAGTTGTGGTCCTGTCAAGCTGTTTTGTTTCTCCCATCTTCCTAAATATTCAAGTCATAAACATCTATTTAAGAGTAATCTCAGGAAAACAAAGCTTCTCTTTTAACTGGCAATGCTCTACTACAAAGGAAAAAGATAAATTAGCTACAGAAAAGCAGTGATTCATTGTTAAGTAAAATAATGACACAAATTGAAATGATAAATACAGCAATTTTGAGATATCCAACTGGTAAATTACCTATAATCACTTCGTTCCTCAGCTCTTATTCCAAGCCAGTCCTTCTTTAAGTATTGGCTAGCCAGCTTCTGAATGCTCTGTTAAAAGAAGTGGAAAAAAATAGTTTAAAAAAAAAAAGGTAATTAAAATATAATTTCTGCTCTTAATGAAAACTCGAAGAAGCAAAAAAAAAAAAAAAAAAAAAAAAAAAAAAAAAAAAAAAAAAAAAAAAAATCTCCAGCTCAGCAAATGTACAAATTCCCGCCCTCAGAGCTGGGATTGCTGGAAGGGAAAGGGCTGAGCTTGTGCCAGCTGTGAGAACCCCAGTTTGTATTTTTGTGGATCGGGACAGGGGGCTCCCAGCAGCCAGGAAACATCTGGATCATCACTCATGAGCCCACCCTGGCATGCCCAGCCTGGACCATCCAAAGCTGCAGGAGCCCATTACCCAGAGCACCACACCACACAAGAGACTGACAAATGCAGCTCATCTTTCATTATTAATGCTAATTGCACCCTTCAGTCCCTCCGTTTCTTTCTGCACGGCCTCAGGAAATCAATAAGGACATTTTCATACTCAAGGTCAGAAAGCAGCAGGGTTTCATTTATAACCACACAGGGAAGGGAGCTGCTCCACACTGACCCCTCCTCTGGCTGCAGATCCCATTTTCCTCAATATATCCATAGATATCCAATTTTCCTCAATATATCCATATATATCCTATTTTCTTTAACATATATCCTAATTTTCTCAATATATCAAATATATATCCCATTTTCCTCAATATATCAGTATATATTCCAATTTTCTCAATATATCAATATACATCCCATTTTCCTCAATATATCAATATACATCCCACTTTCCTCAATCTATCAATATACATCCCATTTTCCTCAATATATCAATATACATCCTATTTTCCTCAAAATATCAATATATATCCTATTTTCCTCAAGATATTAATTTATATTCCATTTTCCTCAATATATCAACATAGGTCCCTTTTTCCTGCATATATCAATATATCTTCCTCAATATATATCCCAACTTCCTCAATATATCAATATATACTCCATTTTCCTCAATATATCAGATATATATCCCATCTTCCTCAATCTATCAATATATACTCCATTCTCCTCAATATATCCATATATATGCCATTTTCCTCAGTATATCAATATATATCCCATTTTCTTTAATATATATCCAATCTCCTCAATATATCACTATACATCCAAATTTCCTCAATATATCAATACATGTCCCATTTTATTCATATCTCACAGCCCACACAGTGGTAGAAATTTATTACCAAGCTATGATTTGATCAATCTGTTCACACAGAAAAATTAAATGCTGCTAATAGATCACTAGTAGCAAAGTCATGCTCCCTCATGTTTTTTAAAAAAATGCAAATTCCATGAGGTAGCTGTTAAAAAAATCCCAGATAAAAGGAAAAATAGCATTTCCTTTAACCCTGGCAGAGTAATTTGTGATGGGATTTGGAGCTTTATGAGATGCCTCCACCTGGTGCTAATTCCATGTTTCCACCATCTATTCTTCAGACTCCACTACAAAATCTGCCTCACGATGCTGAACACACATTCCCCAACAGGAAAAAAAGCTCACTGGCAGCTGAGGACAAACTCTGCCAAAATTAAGATGCAAAAAAAGTTACAAGAGGGATAAATAAAGCTACTTTTGCCCAGAGAAATCCTATCACTGATGTCAGCAAATAAACCATAAACCCACCGGGATTCACCATTTTTTTCCAAAATGAACAAACTCAGCAACAGAACCACTCAAAAAAGTGAAGAGAATGGGGAGGATACAAGAATCATGGAATACCATGAGCTGGAAGGGACCCACAGCATCACAAAATCCAACAATTCCACCCTGGGAGCTTTGTCCAGACACCCCTGGAGCTCTGGCATCCAGGAAAACATCAGCACAATTTCACTCACATTTGTATTTCCCAGGCCTGCAGCTCCTGTTCGATGTTTTCTATCACCAGACCTCACCTCAAGTCTATTTATTGATATTATCTAATAAAGCCAGTTGTGGCAGGTATTGGGGAGGAAAAAAGCTGAAAACATTTGCTGTGATACTTACAAAAGGAATCAGCACTAGAAAAGGAAAGAGGGAGATAACCCAAATAAAAAGATCATTGTAGGAAGACTTTTTAAAAGTCATATTGATACTTTCCAAAGCAGTTGTAAGGTTTTTATCTGCAATAATAACTGAGAGGTGCTGATGACAGCAGGTGCCCAAAAACCCTATAATTGATAGCAGACAGCATGACAGACACAGCTGATGTAACACTGAGTTTTGGCACTATCAGACAGCCAAATTGAGTGCTGCTCTTCATTTAGGTGGTTTCGGTATCTTGCATCATTTTGATCCCTTCTCTTTACCTCAGCAGCTTTCTGACATGATTATTTCTTTTTTTCATTATTTTCTTTGCTAAGTCCTCTTCTGGCAGGCAAACACTCCACAACAGAGAGGCTTCAGTATCTCTCTTTAATTTGCTTCTTCTCTGGGAAATGCAAGGTTACTCCCAATTAAACTGACTTGATGGGAAGTGTGGAAGCCACTTTTCCTAATCAACAGCTGCAAATTAACACTCTCTATCAGCACCTAGAAAAAGTCACAGTTTTATTATGTATTAATTCCTATTATCAGACTCATCCATTGCTGATGTGCTAAAGAGCTTTGCTTTATTTTACTTTTAAATGGGAAAAAAAGTGTTGGGAATGTTGCACTTTGTCATTGTTGTGAGTGCAGGCACTGTGGAAAATTCTGTTTTATTTCAGTACTGCTGGCTCTTCCAAAATGAATTTGACAGCTACACCAAGACTCTCCTGCCACTGTAAAAACAGCCTTTTGACTGATATCAGATATTTTCAAACCCATATTTTTAGAGAACAAAGACTGGATGGGCCATTCACTGATGACCCTTGTGGGATCAGAATATTCTGTGAAATGAATGGAGCAATCTGTGAGGACTGGATGAGAATGAAGGGGAATTGTCACACACAGAGACTCCTCAGAAAAGATAAAGGGCAAAAAACCCCACACAAGCAAAATGCAGAACGTCTGCATTTTGAAGAATGCTCCTACTACACAAATGAAGAAATTAGGTGTATCCAAAGTAAGAAATTTCAGGCACTTGCCTGGTGCCCTCAGCTTTTTTTCTCAAACCAGTGAGATTTGACCCAACTTCAGGGAGCCCCTAATCATGCTGCTTCTCCTTCCCACTATCAGATGACTCCAAGAAAATAATGGAGTTTCATTCATTCATTCATTCATTTATTCAGTCACAATTTCGTTCCAAGCTGCTTCATTTCTCTTTTTATTTTCAGATATCTGAAGCATGACAAGAAAGCAAAGAAAACAAAGTGGGAAGCTAAAAAATTCATGTACAGCAGTTAAATATCACCTCAGGCATTCCTGCAATCAGGTTTAGCAAAGGAAACGTCAATGCTCTTCTCATTCACTTTGTTCATCTGTTAAAATTGTTGCTTTATTTGCAGCATCTTAATTCTCTCCAAAACAACCTGAATGAGATATAATTTAACTTTTCCTCTCTCAACCTTTCTTTAAAAAAAAAAAACCCTGGCACTAAGTTTGTCCCTTTTTTCCAAAGGTTTCACAGTTTTCAAAGCCAACACTCACAGGGCTAAGACAGGAAACGATCAGAGGATAAATCCACGGCAGCCAAGCTGACTACACCTAAAGCCAATTCAGATTTATTCATCAAAATATCCTCTCACCTATTATTTTCCTGACCTTTCATCAGGCCAGGATCCATAGCTAACCTAGGGATTCATATTCTGTATTACTTGGCACAAAACCAGTTTTGGAAGTTTCTTTCTCCGCCTGATTAAGAGTCTCCCTTATTATGAGTACCCTGACAGATTTTAAGTAAGAGAATCATATTGCACTAAGCTTCCAACTGCTTTTTCTCTGAATTCTCCTGTCTTTGGCTTCCAAATTTTAGGATTTCAGGCATCAAGAAAAATTAATTGTAATCTCCATGATGTGGCATCATGGCCATAACTTAATCACAGATATTTCCAACTCTGAGCAGGTTACAAACCAGAATAAATCCACTTACACCAACCAAGCTCAGTATTCACGTCGAGAAATAATTTTCACTTTCTAAATTACATATTTTAAATTGCTACATTAAGGATGTGTTGCTATTTGGAAACACTCCAGGTTATTTTGAAGGCCTTTTGCTAAATGACTCCTGTAAAAATGACTGTGTTGATGTTATTGCACCATCCAGTATTTATCCAGTGAGAGTATTCCAGTCAGCCTGAAGTTTAGGGACTCTCTTCTCACAATTTTTAGCTCTACAGCCCCTGAAGAAGTACAATAATCCAAGCAAATAAAAATCCCCCAGCTTTCCAGGCACCCAGTGAGGAAATCTGAGTAAAATTCCCCCCATCTTAGAGCATGAAAGTTGGAAAATGGCTGAAGATTGATTTAATTCTTCAAAATACAAGCAGCTCCTGTTTAAACCATCTAAAATTATTCCTTCTTATACCTGAAATAACTTCTCCTAGATTGTGAAGCTGTTCTGCACAAACTCAGAGTTCTTTTTCATAGTTGGCTTTCTTTAAGTCCCTATGAAACTGTTAGAAAACCTCAGGAAGGGGCAGAGCCCCAGGTTGTATTACAAGATATCAGGAGGTTTCCACCACATCACTTCTCCCTGGAGCCAAAGGCACATTAGCAGCTCTGCAGAAGAAGTCTGTTTGTCTTTTGGTTCACAAGTCTGTGCTTCCTGAGCAAATCCCATTCCTGACAGACAAACCAAAGTCCTGGATCACATTTCAGATGGGGAACCACTGCTTTACACTGCTCCTTATAAACCAGATTTCTTTTCCACCCTACTGCACTAGACCATGTCATTTTTGGCTGAGTTAATTTTTAACTTTTAGGTAAACTTTTAACAACTTTGGACCTTGCTCTTTAGACGGATCTAAAGCTTAAAAATGGGAAAATTCATGAGGTTCCACAAGGCCAAGTGCACTTTGAACAAGCACCAAACTGACTCTAAGGACTCCTGGAATGCTGATTTTCCCTTTCCCCCTATCCAAATGGAAGCTCTGTGTTGCTGGACAAAAAGACAACAGGATCATGATGTGGAGCCTTGGAAAAAAGGAAAGCCCCAGTTAGGACTAAAAAAAAAAAAGTCTAGTTTCTCAAATTCTCACCTTCCCCATAATTACCTCCATGAGTTCTGTTTTGCTGAGTGAGACCAAAACCAGATACTTCCCAGTCTTGTAACATGTGAGGTGCACAGCAATAATTCCCAAATTTCCTGTAACTCAGATCTTGGGTGGCTGATGAAGGATAGCAAAAACCTCACCTTCCACAGGATTTTTTGGCTGGAGAACACTGTGCAGCCACTGCTCTACGGAACAGAAGGATCAGGATGGGCTCTCCTAAGCAAAGTCCAAACTATGGACTAAAAATCCATATTAACCAGTTCACTTGCCTCATGAAACCAGTTCAAAACTTTTGAACTAGCTCAAAAAGCAGGGAAGCACTGAAGAACTACAAAGAGAATATCAGAGTAAACCAGAAATGCTGAGTGACCCCTCTGTATTGTTTCAAAGAGCTAAAAAATATGTATTTAGGACCAACAAGTCATGGCTAAACCATAATTAACAAACTACAGCATGTGTAGGGTTTGTTTTTTTTTTAGTTTTTTAATAATGCCATTTAGGAGGATTCCATTTTTAAATATTTACTATTCTGAGAGAAACCTTTCTGAATTTGTTTCATTCTCCACAGCGCTGCCACTGAAGCTGCTCTGTGTTATTCCCTGGAAGTGCCTCCAGCAGGTCAGCATTTCCTATTCTGTGGGAACTCCTTAATTAAAGGTTCACATGATTACAAAGCACTGACACAGCTCCTGCTCTGTGGAGCACAAAGCTGATTTTTTTTCCCACCCTAAAACATCTGGCAGATCACTCTGAAATTGGTTGTGCTTCACATGATATTTATTGATCAGTTTGTAACAGTGGAAGTGTTACAAACTCTGAAGTTTATCATGTTGAAGTTTTAAAATTAATTTTGAATTTGGTAATTAGCTTTTGAGCTTGGTCTATCTTTAGAATATGGAACCTGCAATTAAGTCAGGTTTTGGCATAAATTTAATTGTGTACATCCAAATATGAGGTAAAAAATAGAAATCAACCTGAAAATGCAATGCCATATTTTTAAGGAGTTTGGTACATTTTGTCTGTCTGGAAAAGTTTACATGAACAAACTTTGCTCTGAAAGCATCACCACTATTCAGAATTCACTACTTACTACTTAAATAATTTTTTAATTCCTATTTCTTGTCCATTCTGTTCAACACTAACCCCAAAGGTCTCCTTTAAGCCCGGCTGAAACCAACCCCTACAACAGAAGATAACAAAAATTGTGCACAGCAGTCAGTTTCTACAGCTTCATAAACTTCCATAGTTTGAGACTAATTAGCAAAGTCCCTTTTCATCAAACATTTCAGAGAAGACATAGTGGCATGGAAAAAAAATTCTGGGATTGCTGCAGCCACACATTCCAAGTGTCACTGGTCCCACCACAGCCCCACAATGCCTCAACCCACAGCCACTATCAAAGATTTCAGCTACCCCATTTTCTCCAAGAAACTTGTTCTTGATGCCAGTGAGCTTTAAGGTCCCTTCCAACCCAACCCATCCCATGATTTCCTGAGGAAAGGTTTGCCACTGCCCACCTAGTTATGCCCAGATCAGTACAATAATTAAATGCAGCACAAACACTACAACAGCCAGGGAATTTAATCCCTCACCTGTCCCTCTGTGTTTGTTCTGAACCCCTAAATCTGCACTAAAAGTAGAGTTACAAATGTCAAGGCTAGAAGACAGAGACCTAAATTTCTGAAAAACACATGAAGATGATTCACCTTGGCTGGACAACTCTTCCAGCTGCACAAACAACCCAAGAGCTCCCTGGAAATCAGGGAGACAAGTGTGCACGCTTCCATCCGCCAAGGAATTCTGGCACCAGGATCCAGTTATGGAAAACAAAGGTTTGGACTTCCTACATGAAACAGCTGGACTGATCGGGCAGCTTGAGGGGGAGCAGAGTAAGAACACAGCTGTACCTCACAACATTTTCAGCATTCTAAGTCAGCAGACACCAAAGCCACGTTATTCTTCTGGTTAGTAAAGTTTGAGACTTGATGCAGGAAAAGGGATGGGAGAACTCATCATGTCAGGGGGGAAAAAGAAGAAGAAAGACTTTATTTGCTCCTGGGTGAGGGGAATTCCAGCAAAGTGCTTTTTAGGAAGAATACTCATTCACAGAAGAGCATTAAAAACGGTGGGACTGTGTCCTGCAGGGAAATACAGAAGAAAGGGGTAACCTCAAAAAATTTCAGGAGAAATCTGAAGCCATTTTGTCTCCTCCTATCCCTGTTCCCCCTGGCTGTCCCCTCCTGTCAGGAGCTGTGCAGAGCCACAAGGGCCCCCCTGAGCCTCCTTTGCTCCCCTTCCCAGCTCCCTCAGCCTCTCCTGGTGCTCCAGACCCTTCCCAGCTCCATTCTCTTCCCTGGACTCCCTCCAGCCCCTCATTGTCCCAATCCATTTTAGAGCCTTGAAAATCCTAAAACTCTCTGAGGGTTTTTTTTCCCCACAGGAAAAAGGAACAGTGCCCACAGCAGCAGGGAAGCCACAGGAAGGTTGCCATGAGAAGATCCCAGGTGAACGTGGCACACCAGAACCACCATTAATAATTAAACTGGGAGCAAAGGAGATCACTGATGCCAACATTCCCAGGCAAGGGGGCTCCAAAGCTCACATCCAGCAGTGATTCCCAGGGATCACAGCCTTTGTAATTCCTTAATTTACCACAGAAAATCTCCCACCTTCCCAAGACTCCACATTAACCCTGGAGGAATAACAATAAAATTACCTAGTGCACAGCACATTCCTTAACACCTCATATATCCTACAGGACACAGGATGTGACATCTTCATTCCTTTAGCTGAACCTTTAAAGTATTGCCTTGTATTTTCAGGGATTTGCCATGGTTTTGTTTTGTCCTTGATAAATCAAACAGTAGCAGAGATTGAAAGCAAAATTTAAGGCTGTGGAACACAGTTATGCAAACAATACAAAATTTTAAGTAACATTTTAGCCATCTTAAAGTGTCTTTAATACTATTTTATAGAGTAAATTTACTGTTTTGCAGTACGGTAGTATTTTAAATCAAGGATATTAGTTTTTAGAAAAAAATCTCTATTTTCAACAGGACAGAAAAGCTGGCAGCAATAACGCAAAGATGTTAAAGGTTGTGTTCATGTTCAAACATCTGTAGAAAAAAAGAAACCCTTCCACAACTCAGGATACAGGTGCCAAAGCACTCACTAAGGGGAAAAACAGTCTATTAGAAAGCAATTTTTCTCTGAAGTCAGAAGACAAGCCAACCCTACAAGAGCTGCCAAGAACATCAGAGTCCAACTCAGTTTGACTTTGTTCACATGAAAAAAAAAAAAAGAAAGAAAAAGAAATTCCTTCCTGCTCAGTTAAGAAAGAATTTAACAGGAACAGTTCAGAAAAACAAAAAATCATCACGTCAATAGAAAGCAAGAGAGAAAGAAAGAGAGAAGGAAAGCTTGTCTTAGGGAGAATAAAACACGCATTAATTCAGGCTCAATGTTTGCTCAGCACAGGTCCACCCAGAGGAAGGTTTTTAGAGGTTTAGAATTTAGAAATTTAGAAAATTCCCAAAGCGCTTCCAGGGCAGGTCCCAAATAAAGGGAGGAAAAGAAAAAAAGGAAGACTCAAGTCCTAGCAAACTAAGATTATCTGGACCAATTTGCTTGGGTTCTTGTCCTTAAAAAAGCAAAGGCTCAAATCCCAGCAAACTAAGATTATTTGGACCGAATTTCTTTGGGTTCCTATTCTTAAAACAGCAAAGGCAATCTTTAATTAATGTATCTACTGATATCTACAAGACAAACTCTTGAGCCCCAAGTTTACTCATATATTAATAAAAAATAAACCATAGAAGCTGGTATAATAAAATAAACCATAGAAGCTGGTATTTGTTACCATGCTGGTAACAAATAAATTTTAACATAAAATTAGCCAAGAACAGGGCTGAAATGAGGTCCTTGGAAAGAGGTTTGCATTTCACACACGCGTGTTCAGAGACAACACCTCGGATGGTTCTGTCCAGCTTGTTTAGAACAAGGTTTTGCTACAATGATAAATGGAAGCTCTGCATGACAGTTCCACATCAGCAAATTAAATGAGATAAATGCAGACTGCAGCAGATTTTCCTGCTCTGGTTTCTGGGAGCACCAGTGCCCTGGGTATGCTCAGCACTCTGTAACATCAGGCCAGGCAGAAGGACAGAGACCAAAACCTCCCAAAATCAAATGCAGCAACAACAACAACTCACATTTGAGGCAAAAAATGGCATGCAAAGGTTAACACAATGCAAATGAAGTGAGCCCAGGAGGGAATGGGACCACATCAGTCCCCACCACACTGATCTCAGCACATCAGCACCTTCATTTAATCCCAGATTACACAGCACTTACACGAGGCTGCACTATTCACCCTGCAGTACACTGAGCATAAGTACCCAAAATCAAGCCCTGATGAGTACTGAGAATTCCTATTTTGTATCAAGCAGCAGCTTCCACTTTGCAGACATCAGTAGATATTATTTTTAATCCTTGGTCTAAAAAAATACAAGGGGGGAAAAAATATCCACATCTTCCATGGATAAGTATCAGCAACTACAAGGTTACTCCAACAGAATGGCCCTGCACAAGAAAGCCACAAATTATTCCTATTAAAAATGAAGCAGATGAGCTGGAGGGAAGGGGGAAACTGCAGATTCCAGTCCTTAAAATAGAAATAGTATTATCCAAAGGGTTCTGTTAAGCACACTCACAGGGTGAGCAGGGAGAAATAAAGTGGGAAGGCTGAAAGTTTTTAGGAGAAAACAATGACATTTAACACTCATATTGCAAGAGATGCTGTGTAATGAAGTTCCCCCAAAGTGAAGTGTCCTTGGAAAAACAGATGAGCTTGATGGCAAAAAGGGAAAACACAGAATAATGTAGAGAAAAATGAATCCACACTGTAATTCAGGAAACTGTGCCACACTTCAGACTTGAATTCAAAGCAATATAAAGCAAATATAAGTCCAAACCCTGGATAATATCCTTACAACAACTGGAATAAACTAAAAAACCCCAGCTATTGCATCTGGTCATCCAAAATATCTCCCAGTGACTGTATGTATATATTTATTATATTTAAGTATATATTAATATATATATTTATATATCTGAGCAGCTGCACATTGACAGGAGGTGAAATAGTCACATCCCAGAATATCACCAACATATTTAACAAATATTTTCTTCTCCTGACAAATGCTTGACAGACTATCATTAGAAATCTCTCCTAACTTTTTAATTTTATAACATTTCTAGAAGAGCCAGTGGAGTCAGTTCCTACAGACAGTATTTTGCACTTTATTTCTGGTTCTTGGCCTTTGTACATCTCCATGTAAGTGGAGCCCCTCATTCCCTTGCATCTGAAAACCCAGGTGGGCTTTTCTTCTTTTGATATAACAAAGATTGGACAAATCACTATTTCTTTAAATGCTAAATTACTAGATTCAATGGAAGATATGTATATAATTCCTAAGTCACTCATATAAACAACCAAGAACACTGAAATTACACCACGATTACTGAAATCTAGTAGACATGCCATTGCTTTCCTCCCTTCCCCAGCATTACATTTTCCCTAGGAAATATTATATTTATTTTAAATATAGTTAATATTTAAAGTGAAAGAACACTAAAAAAATCACCAAGTCACAAGCAAATTCAACAAAAAAGGAATTTAAGAACAACAAGATTTGCAAAAAAATCCTGTTGTTCGCTTTCTGCTTCCCGAAGGTTTTTCACAACACACTGAAGCTCTAAGAGAGCTCAGCAAACTCTTCTATTAAGGTAGCAAGACAAAGCATTAATTAATAGATGACAAAGTCATCTGGTTCTGGATTCTCTGCCACTCTTCAAAGGAAAATCATTTCTGAGCTCAATCTCGGCCTCACCGAGAGCCCCGGAAGGTTAAACAAAACCCTCTTCAGTCAAAACGCTTACAACCCTTAAGACAGCAAGCTATAAATTATTAAGTAGCTTGTCTAATTGCTTCATGATGGCATCCAAAGATTCCAGTCCCCCCCACCCCCATCCCAAGACGCAATTCCAGCTGGATGCACTTTCAACACAGACCATTATTCACCAGAGTCCGCTCTAATGTTAAAATGAGGTACCAGAGGTCAGGCTCCTAATCAGAAAACAAAGAGGGAGATTCCCATACCCACAGAACATCCTAAATCTTGGAGCTCCATCAGCAAGCTGACAACTGGAAAACCTAGGAAACCTCATCAATAAGTAATGGCAAAAGGGATCAGATTGCACTCGACAGCCTGACTTTAAATCCTCCAAATTCAGTCATATCTGGAGAATTGCTCCTGTAAACACTGCGCTGATCCATGGCTGTAAATCTGAAACTTGGGCTATGAATTAGGCAACTTCCAGGTCTTCACTCACTGGGTGAGAGTATAAAATGTGAAATCAATTCCCAGTTATTACAGGAAAGATAAGCAAAGCAGGAAAAAGATTAAAAAAATACGTCCAGTTCATCAACGTGCCCCCATTTTCCAACTCATTGGTTTGCTGGGTTTTAAAACCCAAAAGGTAAAGAAAACACACCTTTAATGGCTCAGGGTTTACAAACCATAGCAGAGGTAGCAAATCAAACAAAGCAGTTTTTTAACTGGGTTATAGTAACAGCACTCATATTTTTATCAAATACATAAACAAATCATTCATTCACACAAAATGAAAAGGGATCTGCAAATCTTAACTGCTGAAACAGGAAGGCTTGGCTTTAAACTTCCTCATTTACAGACTTTCAATATTTATTCCTTGCTGCCTAAAATGACATTTTATTTTATTCCAGCAAAACACAACTGCCCGATTTTAATGTTCTCCCTCAGCAAAGGATCTGGGGCAGATTCTTTAGCAGATATTCCAAGTTTGTTTTAAACCAGGGCTGCTGACTGACAGCTACACGAGGGACACATCAGCCTCTTCCTGAGCAGCTCAGACCAAACTCCATAATAATAATTCCAGTAATATTCCAAAGCTGATACCACTGACACGTAAATCAATCACAGCAACCTACAACGTTCACCAGAAGCATTTCCAAGTGATTGCTAACTAAGGGAAATAAAAGAGCAGGAGGAGCTCTGGACCCAATCCATGGGACACGTGCACCAGGAATGTGCCAGAAGCCAAACAAGGTAGGACAATGTCCATGGTGGACGCTCTTGTCTCAGGAATGGAATTGCAATTGCTGACTGACAGAAACTCCCCGCTCTTATCTGCTGCCACCAAACAGCAAAGCAGCAATGCCACGGTGGAACTGAGAAAGGGTTCAAAAACACAAACAAAATAATAATAATGTGCTTTGGGTCAATGAGCTCTTAACTACTCTGGGAAAGAGAAATGCAGGGGAAGAATAAACCCATATCTTTCTGGGCCATAATTTAGCGGTGCTTACCTGGCCAAACTTTGGCCAGTTGTTTTTTACTATGGGCAATAAAAGATACAAACACGAAAGTAAAATGGGCAATATGGAAATCCTGCTGTCCAGGTTAAGCTCCGCACGTTATTTATGGCCAACAGAAAGTATGGAAGGGTTTGTTTTGCTTTCTCATAACACAGCAATCGAAACTCCGTCGCGGGGCAAAGGTTGAGGCGCAATAAAATGTGGCGCCCACAGTTTGTCCTCCCCACACCTTGCCTGGCAAAAGCCCCTAACCTGCACATAGGAACATGTCGTCTCTTTTTTTTCCCTTCAGAAGAAGAAATTAGAATTAGTTTTTTATGATTTCAGTCACAAGAGGCCAAGGGATCAAAGACTAACACTGAGACATGCGAAAGTCACATTTGTGAACAGTGAACAAACTTAATTCTCGTGCTGCAGCCCTGGCAGGAGTGGTGTCCTCAGCACCCTCCTCTTCTTCCTTCCCTGAGAGGCCAACTGTTTAATTAATTGTTTTACATAGGTGAAATGGACCATTAGAAAACATTAGACAACACTTAATTTATCATTTATACAAGGATGGATGTAAATCATTTCGAGGTTTGGGGTTGTTTTTTTTTTTTTTTCTTCCCACACCCCTAATTAATATTCATGAGGATAATTTCACAAAGGCAGTTATAAAACTATGTCAGAGGCAGCTTGAAAATATAGTTGTGCTAACAGAGGAAGAGGAAACTCCGTCCCCCTCCCCACCCCTGCCAGGGGGGATTTAAACCCAACACAAACATTTACTGAATGATGGGCTCTTATAATATTTTAATCGAGTTATTCATTACACAAAAATAACACTGTGGAAAAGCAGATAACGTTATACAAAAGCTAAGTTCATTTGTTCTGGACAGGTGGCCAGTCTGCAACTCCGTGCCGGCATCCAAAGCCCGCCCACAATAGCACTAAAGACGATTATGCAAATGCTCCCCATTCCCCGCTATTTTCCCAGGAATGGGAGAAGGGCTCCATGTGGAAGAAGCAATTGTTTCCCAGTCATGTGGAAAACAAACCAAGAGAAAGAAGGGAGGGAATGTGAACGGAAGATAGCAACACATCCCCTGGCCGAGCGGGGAGATGCCTGCAATGATCCTGGCGGAGCGCGGCTAGCAGGGGTCAGAGCCCGAGTGCAGAGCCCAGGAAATGTATTCTTCATCCCACTGGACATTTTCCTTGTGTTCCGTCAGGACAAAGCAGCTGAGAGATGCAGTTCTCCTTCAGCTGGAAGGCAGCGCTCCAGAGGGAGCACTGGCACAAGCAGGAATTTTGGGGAAGATGGGCAGGATCTGCTTATCTGGGAGCCTGGATTCTGGCTGAGCTCTTTCTAATTCCACATCTTGGTCACAGAATAAGTACAATACCAATGTGGAATCTCAGACAATGAATTTGCTTCACTTCAGTCCTCCAGGATTATCAATTTTAACACACTTTACTAAAACACATAAAATTTATCCTTAAAAACTACCAGAACATTTCTTATGTTTCAAACACAGCTCTTCAAAGCCCATGGCTTGAATCACCATTTTTTACCTCAAATGCCGACTTCAGAGCCCAGGAAATGTATTCTTCATCCCACTGGACATTTTCCTTGTGTTCCATCAGGACAAAGCAGCTGAGAGATGCAGCTCCCCTTCAGCTGGAAGGCAGCGCTCCAGAGGGAGCGCTGGCACAAGAGGGAATTTTGGGGAAGATGGGCAGGATCTGCTTATCTGGGAGCCTGGATTCTGGCTGAGCTTACTCCAATTCCACATCATAGTCACAGGATAAGTGAAACACCAATGTGGAATCTCAGACAATGAATTTGCTCCACTTCAGTCCTCCAGGATTATTAATTTTAACATACTTTACTAAAATCCATAAAATTTATCCTTAAAAACTAGTAGAGCATTTCTTATATTTCAAACACAGCTCTACAAAGCCCATGGCTTGAATCACCCTTTTTTACCTCAAATGCCGAGTTCAGAGCCCAGGAAATGTATTCTTCATCCCACTGGACATTTTCCTTGTGTTCTGTCAGGACAAAGCAGCTGAGAGATGCAGCTCCCCTTCAGCTGGAAGGCAGCGCTCCAGAGGGAGCGCTGGCACAAGCAGGAATTTTGGGGAAGATGGGCAGGACATCATCAGCTTATCTGGGAGCCTGGATTCTGCCTGAGCTTACTCCAATTCCACATCATAGTCACAGGATAAGTGAAACACCAATGTGGAATCTCAGACAATGAATTTGCTCCACTTCAGTCCTCCAGGATTATTAATTTTAACGTACTTTACTAAAACACATAAAATTTATCCTTAAAAACTACCAGAATGTTTCTGTATTTCAAGCACAGCTCTTCAAAGCCCATGGCTTGAATCACCATTTTTTACCTCAAATGCTTTTCACCTCTCCAAAATACCAATTTTCCACCTAAGTACTCATGAAGATAACCCAGCTCTTCTTCTGCTGTCCCACTGAATCCCGGGATTCAGTAGGACACAAAAAAGACCACAGGCAAATGACTGTGATCCAAGTAACCAGCAGCCTCCAACTTCATTAATTATAAGTTAGGCATGACTAATTATAATTCTAAGGGCAGGACTTCCCTTTCCCACAGAGCACCAGGTACTAAATGGATGCAGAGCAGCATTAATGGGTCAGAAGCTGTCACAGATGAGCAACCTGAGCCATCAGCACTGACTTTTACACAGGCTGAGGATTCAGCTCTGCAGCTGAATTCTTTATTCTCACTATTATTGAAGAAATCTGGATCCCTGGCACTGTCCAAGGCCAGGCTGGATGGAGCCTGGGATAGAGGAAGGTGCCCATGGCAGGGGTGGAACAGAATGAGCTTCAAGGTCCTTTCCAACCCATTCCAGCCTGTGACTAATTCTAAAGGAACCAGGTTTCTACAGCTGGTATCAGGAGACTCACATGAGAAATAATCATCTGAGCCCTGCTCAAATAAAAATGAAATCAATTTTAGATCTTCACTTATTCCTCAAAAAAGGACATGTCCATCTGATTTAGAGTGGGTCTCAAAGCTGGTTGTGTAGAACTTAGAGGAGCAGTGTTAGGGATAATCCAGATTTAAAGAACAAAACCTCCTTTCAGAGGTTTTCATTCTGTTCCAGCTCTGTAACTGGAGTCAGTAAAGATAAAAGTTTATATAGGAGGCAATTGCCTTGGTTTTTTAACAATTTTACAAGCATAGTGTTTCAGAACTTATTTTTTAATGCTCCTTTTTGCTTCACATCAACATCCCCTAACCCCTGAAGCAAGTTTCCAAAGCCCACATGCTTTGTTTTCCCTGTTGATGAATATTTGGCTTCACTTCCATCACCACCTCTTTTCCATTCAGATCCCAACAACTTCCCACTGAACTTCAATTCAAAATAATTTCTTGGGCAGTTTCTAACATGGTTTTAAAGTGATTTAATCAAATTCTCCTCTTATCAGTGACATTGCTGTTACTTTTCCTCATTCAACAGAATTTACAGATAAATTGTGGATAATTGCTCATGTGTTCATCACATGTACACAGCCTTCATCATGTCTCCTGCCTGGCTGGAATTCCTCCAGGATTTTTCTGACACCCAGAATTCAGATTCTCCCTTTTTCTGCCAAGACAGAGTGCTTTGCATTTCCAGTAATTCCACTGTTCTCTCTCCCTGTTTCCTGCAGGAATCTCCTCTGGGATCAGCTTATCTATTGGCTTCTGGGCAAATATCTTTCACCCTCTGTGTTTTTGTTCTCAATTATTATTTGTCTTTCAGCACTGACATCTTTGATTCCAGTGCTCCACTTCAGACTTCTCCTACCCTGCCATACAACCCAGTTTTTCTTCACACACTCTTCTGACCATTTTTACCCCATCCAGGCATTTCTGTATTTCCATTTTCAACACTAACTGTCTGGTCCATCTCTTCAATCTCTTTTTTAATTTCCCCCCTTCAATTTCTAGCACTTCCCACTCCTATTTCTTTGTCTTGGCCTGGCAACACAAAACCTGAGCAGCCATTGCCATAATCTCATTTTTTATGCTGTTCCACAGCTCTTCACCATTCACTTTTTCTTTCACCAGGGACAAAATTCCACCCTCCAGCTGCTTTGTTTTCTTTCCTGTATCTGGCTCCTTCCATCTGTGCTTACCGTAGATCTTCATCCCTGACACTTTTTTGGTTGCTCTCAGCTCTGCTGCTGCCAGCACTCGCTGGAGCTCTGGAGGTAACTCTGGGAGAGAGGAAGCCTTGGACAGCCCCAGGAACATTCCCTGATTTACTGCAAGCTCCCTCAGGATTGCCAATCCTTGTTCACTGTCAGGTGCAATTCACTGAGCCTTCAGAGGACGGGGTTTATTCACAGACTGAACTTTATACTGGGTCAGGGAAATAATCAGGAACTTCAGAATTAACTATTTTAGCAGGGCTAACATAATATACGTATTTCCTATTTTAATTAAAACATGCCTGCAGGGCATGCCATTGATTTCGGGATATGAGAACACCACTACCAGCTTAATATATGATGGTACATAATTGGATTTCACTAAAAGTTCTGCTCCTTCATTTACTCAGTTTTAGAAACTAATTATTACTGGGCTTCTGTTGCAGGTATTCACAACATTGATGGAAGGACAAAAAGCATTTAGGATATAAGTAGGAGGACAGAGACAATACTGACAATAAAAGAGACACAAATCCAGCCTGCTTTAGTAGAGTCATCTCCCCATGACATTTTCCTGTCCAAAATTCCCATAACCATGACCAGAAACCCACCACCAAGATGCCACAATGCTGCTTTCACTTTCCCTCTCAGGACTGGGTTTCTCAGCATCCCACAGGTACATCACTGGGTGTACACCCTGAAATTGTGGCTGCCCCATCCCTGGAATTGTTCCCAAAAATTAATAGGCACTTCAAAGAACAAGACAAGGAAGCAGTAATAAAAAATTATATCAAATTATCTTTCAAAAGTCAGTTCCAAACTTCAAATTTACATCATTATTACACCTAAAAGAAAACACATTTTCTCCTTCTCTCACACAGAATAGTATGATTCATTTAGCATATAATTAACACACATTTGTCAACTCCTTGTTTCACTATAGGCCTCCAGCCCAATATTTTCTGTACAGCTACACAGATAGAGGCACCATTCATTATTCAAAGGTTTCCTTGCTGCAAACCAAAGATGTTCTGGTAAATAACAGTTTTGGACTCATTACAAGCTGAGCCATGTTTGAGTTTCCAATCATCACAGGTAATTCAGTTATTCATTCTTAAAATATTTTTGCTCTTGCATATTATTCAGAGTTCTACAGAGAAAAACCTTCGCTACAAGTCATAGGGAGAAGAGGAAAAAGAAATTCATTGTAAATTATCAGCTGCTCCTGGGAGACAGAGACACTGCCGAGTGCCAAGTCAAATTAATCCCAGACACAAAGATGTGAATAAAGCTTTAAAACCGAGATCAAGCAGGGAAATTAAATAGATCACTCAGAAAAAAATAAAACTAACTTCATTTGGTACTGCATTTTACACACTGGCCAACGTGTGCTTAAAATTCCATGGTTTTGCAAAGGAAAATGCTCTTCACAGGAATGCCTGGAGCCAAAAAGAAGCCAGTGCTGACACAGAGCCTGCAGAGTGCAGATGGGCTCTCTCAAGCCCTGTTTTAAGCAAACACATCAAGAGCAAATTTCTGCTAAGGAAAACCAATGAAATCTGGTTTAAAAAGATCTGAAACAGAATCGGGACCAAAGTGAACTGCATTCATATTTAAATCAGCATTGGTGGATAATAGATTTTTAAAAACAACTTTTATTTAGCCCAGGGCAAGCTTCAAATTTGCAGTCTGGGCTCATCTCTCCACTCCAACCTTTTTAAATCCTGATTTTCTTTAAATAAACCCTGTGTTTCTGAACACAACACATCAATGCTGTGTGATGTGCCTTACTAACTTCCACAGGGCTGGGTCATTAGCAAACATTTATATATTGTTGCAAATTTACATAGCGCTGTACAAACACAGCAGGAAACATTCCCTACCTGGAAGCACTTAGAACACAAACAAACCCCACAATAACCAGGGTAAATCAGAGATTGGTGTGACCTGGCAGCTGCAGAAATCAGGGGCACAGGAAAATATCACTGAGGGCAAAATGGGCAAGAGATTGAGAGAAGTGAACTAAAACCTCGTGGGAAGTTAATACACAAGGGCTTGGTCCTTTACAGCTTCACAAACAAGGACTTCAAGTGTAAAAAATTAAGCAAAAAAATGCTCTGTATCAAGTATTTCTGTAAATATTGGAAAATTTCAGTTTGAGTCATCTCATTGCTACATAAGGGATTTTAGGACTTTGACAATTGAGAAAGACATTCTGGCACTAATATAGAGGCAAAAATGAATCAAAACATAAATGAAATATGGAAAAAAAATCACTGAGAAAGATGACATCTCCCTCTTTTCCAAATGAGAATCTAATTTGTTTGGGAAAGGAAGCCAGAAAAGCAGATTTAGAAGTTAAAAACAAATATAGTCCTGGTTAAAGGCAGAGAAAATGTACCTGAAATCACAACACTGAACACAGCAAAAGAGGATTTACTGAACCCATCAACATGAGATATTCATTATGTGGGCATGAAAAGGCAGGGATGACCAAAAACTGAATCACTTATGGCAAAGCTTTCTGAAAAAATCAGGAATCATAGAAACTAAAAGCACATTGGCAGAACCCCACCTAAGCAGCAGCCCATGAATGATTTAATGAGCCCACATGCAAGCAGGGATAATTATAAAATAATGTGGCATCAAGTGGAATTGATGTAAATGAGGGGCAATTCATGGCACCGAATTGCTTCTCACCTTTAAACAACAACAGCCTAAAACCACACAGGGCTTGGGTTTGCATCCCATTCTCCTGCTGCCTGAGAAATGCGATCACACCTCATCCCGAGCTTACAAAAACCACTCGCACAAGGTCACCTTGGCACGGGAGCTGCTCGGTGGGTTTTTATTTTTATTGCTGCTCGGTAGTGGATGTGCACATCCAAGCAAACACATCTCCAGACACTCTGAAAGGCAGCAGCGGCAGCTCCTCATTTTGTTTGTCATTCCCCACTCCCACGACAGGGAAATTTCTGGGCACCTTGCCAAATTATATTTAATTAAAAGCTCCTCTGCTTTTGATTCTTTAGTAACTTGGTTACCAGCTCCATCGACCACTTCAGCAGGGAAAGGAATTTAATATAAAAGTGGTTTTCTCTGGTGTTTACAGGACTGGTGACAGTGTAATTTGGAGTGGGGAGACAGCTGGCAGTGCAGCTAGAGAGGGAAAACACTGAAAAAGTTGAGACAGAAAAAGCCCAAATCAATGGAGCACTCTGATGCTGTACAATTGCTATTTATTTTCGTTTCTCAGCTGGCAAACCAAAGTGCTTTCTTCAGCAGAGAGGAAGCTCTCCCTGAGTCATTATTTAGTATTAATTTAGCATTAACACCTCAATAACCCATCAATTCCTGGGGTGAAGCCCTATTTCAAAAAGAAGATATAGAAGTTAAAAGGACATCTCCTGCACTCAGAAGAGGGCTGATTAAACACATCCTCATCAGATACACACCAGTGCAAAGTACAAACATTTCTGAGATAATAAAGGCTGGCTAAAGAGTTTACCAGTTCTTTTTATTTCAAGGCTGGGTTGGCTCTTTTTTAAATGATGGAAAAACATTTCTGATCTTACTTATCAGGAGCCTCTGGCCATGGATTTAAACACCTGACATTTCAAAAATGATGCGTGGTCTCCCTGATAACCTGGGCGGAATGGGATTTACATCCCACAAACCACCTGCCAAGTGACTCAGCGCAGCAGCCAAACGAGCTCCTGAGGATTCTCCCCTGAAATTGGTGAGGAAAAGTGAATTTCAGCCTCACGAATCTGAGCAGAGTAAGGAGAATCAATACAGGTGATGCCTCTAGAAGAGCTGCACTGTGCTTTCAGGAAAATAAAACCAGACAGAATGATGGAATAAGCTCGGACATACACTCACTCAGATGTCCTATTATTTCTGCTGGAAAATGCTATTTAAATGTGAGCAACACTTGATGCTTTAGATACTGTGAGAAACAAAACCAAACTCAACATGAAACACCCCGAAGCTGTGAATGCATCGGAGCAGCAGAATTCCCAGAGGCTGATCCATCGGCAGCCAGCCCCATCCCTGCTCCCAGCAAGGCCAAATTCCAGCAGTGCTTCCTCAGCACGTCCTAATCCTGCCATGAATCAGCAAACATTCCATCAGCAAACATTCCCCGCTCCTGAACCTGCAGCGACTGCAGGAATCATCAGGGACAGACTCTGCCAAACACGGCATCACAGAGCGCCTCAAAGAGTAAATCTGTTTATTCCTGTTACAGACAACGCTGGCAGCATCGGAGCTGGTGGAATTTTACAACTTAGAGAGGAAAATATCACTGCGGAGTGAAAAGGATTTTTTGTGGAGCAGAGAGTATTTTATTTTTAACGATATGACTCAAATTTAGAGACATTCAATGTCTGCATTTGGAAGCCGAGCCTCACTTCAGCTCTGTGGCTTCCCGAGAAGAACACACGTTTTAGGAACTGAAATTATTTCCCACAAGGTTGTTCGCAGCATTTCTCCTTCACAAGTTCTTTGCCTCATTTCTTTGTGCCTGACACGCATAGGGGAAAAACCCAAACAAAACCAGAAGATAAGCCATATGAACTTGCAAAATATGTAGTGTGAGGGTGGTTTTTTTTAGGATTCAGGAGCTCAATTTACTAACACACAGCAAAAACACCTTTTCTTATGGATTTTTCCCCAGAAAGAAGTTTTAACCAACTAAGAAGTACAAGCATGAAGGTCACCATGAAGTTGGTGACAAGACCCACTGCTTGAAAAATAAGCACAACCCACCCATTCCAACCCCACAATTTTTACCATTTATTGGTGTGCAATTATTGCTACAGAGGAAATCAATTTTGAAGTAAGAAATTAAAATTTTTTAATCTTGCATCATAGAATATTGGGTATTTGGAGTCACAAGGATCACCAAATTCTTTGTTATTTGGCAGAAAAGAAGATCTATTTCTACCACGTATATTCAATATTCTGTATGTTTTTTTGTTCTTTTTCTATGGAACAAGGAGAGAACTCTTTGCAGGGAAAAGAAAAAGTGACAGGATGCAATTTTAGCAACATCTCAGTATTTCTCCAAGGTATTTCTAAGAATTCTTGGTGGAACCCTCAACCAAAACCCTTCTGCAGGAGACTTCCCAGAAGCTGCCTGAACCTTGGATCACATTTCCAGATTTTGTTATGTGAGGGATTTTGCTACCTGAAGGTTTAACACACAAGAATAATAAAAAAGAATACAAGAATAATCAAAACCAAACATTTTGATGTATTCCAGCTGTTTATGACTCTCCACGACCCCTTTATTATATTTAAGAGCTTATATTATTATTCTTATATAAAAATAAACAATTTTAGCATCATTACACCTGGCAATAGCTGTATAATGGAAAACTCTTTTCTAAAAGGTAGGCAGTGTATTATCTGCATTATTCACTTTTATGAACACAGAAAAAATAATCCTGCTTACAAATTGCACTCCCAACCACATTTACTGGAGGGCATTCATAGAGTTGCTTTGCTCTACCTTAGGTGAACATAAATTATCAGACAAAAAATTTCTCTAAACAAAACCAGAAAACCAACATGAGACAGAAAATACCTCTAAAGATGCTGCTATAAATAGAAGAAAACCCCATGTGATAGGAAAAATGCAAATTTTTGGCCAGCCTATTTGGATAGACAATCAAAGAGCAAACACAGATCCATCTGGCATCCTAAAGAGAAATAAATCCAGGAAACCCAGGAGCTCACAAATTTCACATCTCAAAAAATGTAACCAGCCCTCGGTATTTTTATTTTTTTTTAAATACCTCTTTATGGCTTGTGAAGGTAAAAAAAAAGCTCTGAGCCATATTTGGACACAAGCAGAGCTAAGAAAACCAGTGCTGAGATGGTTTTTTCATAAATCTGTAGGCTTCCTCCTACTCAATTAGTTTCTGTTTGCAACCAGTATGAAATATGCTGTTATTTTTGTTGAAAATACGACAAATTACCCTTTAAACTGCAAAAGGCAGTGAAGAATATATTGCTACAGAAATAAGCAGCAGGCAGGATATCTGCCTAGCAGAAAACATGGAGTAATATTGAAAATTAAACAAGGGATAGCAGGAGTAACTCTGTGCCATCATCAACACAATTCTGCTGACTGAAAAGAATGCTTTACATATATATATATATGTAAATATGTAAAGATATAAAAAATATATAAATTAAAATGTAAATCTATGTTAAGGTTCTGTTCCTGCACTATACCAACACTGGACTTTCCCCTCGTGAGTGTTTACTGATGTTAATGTCATTAACTTCCCCATCAAATTTTAAAATGTTTTCTCAATAGAACAGAAATTAATTGATTTTTAAATATATGGAAATCTCAAAATCTACAACTTGTTGCACTGGCTTATTTTATTTTCCATGGAAAAAAACCAGAAAACTGATTAATAAGTAACTTAATGAGTAACAACCAAGCCCTACTAAAATAAAATAGCACCAATCCAAATGGAGCCCATCATCTATATGGGACGCCAGCCACCTACAGTTTTCCAGAATCCAGCTGGACAAGCATTTTTCCTTATCTAAAGCACCAAGATGTTCAAATATTGCTATTTATTCCTTCTAACATGATGTGGAAGGGAATGACCCAGCTGAGCTGCACTGCAGGCCACACACACCACGAAACACAACAATAAATGTTTGAGGCAGCAGTTTGGAGAACTCTCAGAAATAATTCCCTAGGATCCAAAAGTTGATGGCTTTCCTTTCTCCCTCCTTGTTTTTGGGAGTGCAAGCTGGCTAAAGGCCTTTTTCTGTATAAAACTGAACAAGTCACCCACTGTGGATGCAGGGTCTGACACTGAATAATCATTTAGGGGAGATTTGACTTAAACATTCTCTGTTGGTTTGGTTTTTTGGGGTTTTTTTTGAGCTGTCAACACATCCTGGTTTGTCCAGGTCTGAACTAAGGCTGGAAAGAGGAAGAAGGGAGTATAGTTTTTAAAAATAGTTAAGAACACATCTACTTTACCCTTTAAATAACCCCCCAAGATAAACAGCTTCAGTAGCCAAGAAGCTCTGCCCAGTTTTCCTTACATCCCTCTAATGAACTCCTGAGGGTCCAACATGAAATCTGGATCCCTGGGGTTGGGGATTGCTGTGGGATGGAAAGGATGACAGGCTGCTCCTGCAAAGCCATGTTCAATCCTTTTTACAATGTGAACACAACTTTAGGTGTTTAATTATTGAACAGCAAATAAAATGAGCTCTTCTCCCTTTTTGTTTTAATTTATTTAACCAGTGGAGACCTTTTCCACAGTAAAATTAAGGCTTGAGACACAGAAAAGGAAGAATAACTTTTCAGAAATGTCACTACTTGAAATAAAGTCACACATAGCTCAAAAACCACTTTAGTTACTGTGCAGGAGGTGCAATCCAACAGTTTTTCAAAGTCCCAGAGAAATAAGGAACACTATCTCCTATGAATTACCTCTGTGTGCCAAACATTTGACAATCACCTGAACCAGCTGAATTGGAGAAAATTTAATCAGCTGAATTAACCAACTGAACTCTACAAAGAATGACATTCCCCATACTTCAATTTCTACATGGGTTATTTTTTTTAATCTATAAATTTTCTTCTAATTTTTCTTACTATAATAATAATAATAATAATTTTCTTTTTAATTACATTCTCCTGAGTACCATTTTCAGGCAAACCGGTGATTTCTGCTTTACCCTAATTTATGGTTTTTTGATTGTAACAGGGAAGGTGCTCATTATTGGGTATAGAGGCAGAGTTATGTTGGATACAAAGGATTTTTTTTTTCAATTGGTGGCTCCAGAACAAATGCAGGGCTAACAGAGAAGGTGCAAAAATGCAAATAAAAGCAAAAGAAAGTTGAGAGAAAAACAGCTTTTGAGTTGTTTATGGCCCACTAGAAAACACAAGGGATCATGTTCATGCACCAAATATTTGCCTTCTAAGCTCGAAGCTTTAGGGATTTAAAAATCCCCAAACAAACACCCCCAAACCCACATCCAGAGCATTCCTGGGTGTGGTGACTGCTTGTAGATCCCTGCAGAGCCCTGTCCAGCAAACCAGGATGCATCTCCTGAGGAACCGATAGCAACCAAACGCTGGGAGGAGAGCACGGCACCTCCATTACCAGGGGACTGGGAAATGGAGCAGGGAAAAAGGCCAAAAGGGTGGCTCAGGCAAGGCCTGGGCTATCTCTGAGAACAATGACACGTTTTTCATGAGGGATGCAGTTTGGGAACCAAGGTGCTTAAAGATTTTCCAAGTTTCAGAGCGATAGGGGCCTCACCAAACTACAGCTTGGGTAAGGAGGTTGGAACAGGAATGTCCTCTATCCAAAGAACTCTAAGATGTGTATGAGGCGTGCAGAGGTAGGAAATGAAAGAGAATTGAATTCCCAGGACAAGATAAAAGTAAAGAGGTGGAAAAGGAGCCCAAAGAAAGGTGGAGCAGCCTTGGCTGGCATGGACTCATGACTCAGCGCTGCTGCTGCTTCGGAGGCCCAAAGTTTCCACTGTGCATATTTTGAAAGCCCTGGGTTGCGACTTGCCTGCCCTCTGAAATCCCAGGAAAAAGAAAAGCAGCCGCTGGGAAGGGAGACTGAAGGGCTGGATGTGTTAGGAAAGAACTGAAACACTGAGGAAGCTTGAGAAAAACCGAGGCAGCAGAGGAAAAACAGAAGGAACTCATGGATAACCCCACAGGCCGCAGGATCCACTGCCTGCCTCACTGCTGGGGCTGAGAGGCCAAGCAAAGAGCAGCTCTGAAGAATGAAGTTTTTCATCTGCAAGCAGAACCACTTACAAGGATCCAAATTCCAGGCCCTGGATGCTTCTGAGCGCAGTAATCGGAAAGAAAAATAACAGCTAAAAGCAGGCTCAGAGAAACTTGCTTGCATCAGTTCAGCAAAAAATGGGGTTTCTTTATGAAGGGCTTTCTTTGTAGGAATAGAGTAATTCTAAGCTTAGCAGCCCCTTTATAAGGAACTAGATGTTTTCACTGAAAATAGAAGCTGACAGTCCTCCTCTGTTCTTAGAGAAATATTATTTTAACCTAAAGAATTCCATAAAAACTGTAGCAGATAGCTTAGCATTTTTAAAAGGCTGCCTTTTAAAATTCTCTTTAAATGCTACAGTGTAGGGCATTTTCATTTTCCTTCTAACAGAACGACCAGTGAGACAGGACCAAAATCAGATATCCCACTAAGTTCTGACATGTGTTTTTTGGAGACAGAAAAGTACACGAACAACTGAATGCAAAATCTACATAAAAAGCGAAGGTCAACGATAATATTGTTTGGAATGTCACTCATAGACCCACAGCCTTTGTTCCAGGCAAACTATATTATATTAAATGTTAAATGGACATTTAATATAGAGAATTCTAAAGAGCTTCTTGTTTGGGGGAAAAAAGGGAAACGTGCACTAAGAGGTTGAACTGTGACAAGTGCAGAATAGTATCAATAATCCCATTATAACATCTGATTTGTCAAACTTGTCTCTACAAGTTATTCTAAAATTCACAATAGTGTTCCTAACCATTTATGAAATGGAGCAGCTCAGTCTTTGTGGCCTTCACGGCCACTGATTCTCCATGGTTTTTTGGGAAGAATGGCCTGAATAGCCACGGGGTCCTACACTTCATTTTCCTGCCCTGCTTATGGATATCCCAGTGCTTTCAATGGAGAACATAATCCAAAGGTGGTACCAGGCAGGTGTTTTCTTTCTGGAAGCAGCAAGTTCTGCTGATGTATTGTGCACCACCATGGCTGAAAGGACCAAACCAGGCCATCAATATGCATGATCTCCACGCCACGCTGGGACTGGTCAGTGTGGGCACTTGGGATCCTCTCCCGGAAAATGGAAAGTTAGCAGTGCTAAGATTTAAAACAAACTATCAAAACAGTCCAGGTTCCAGGTGTATCTGAAATCACAGGCATTCCACACCATACATGAGATTTTTCAAGGATATGGCAAGGAACAAAAACTTAAAGTGCTCATAAGCCAGGCTGAAACACAGGTCTTACTCTGAGTTTTTTTACCTAATGAATCCAAAGCTCGTTTAGAAAACACCAGTGATTATCCAAAAGAAATATCCTAAATTAAGTCAGAGAATCCCAGAATGGCTTGGGTTGGAAGGGAACCCTGAAGATCATTCAGTGCCATGGCAGGGACACCTTCCACTATCTCAGGTTGATCCAAGCCCCAGTGTCCAATCCAGCCTGGCCTTGGGCACTGCCAGGGATGCAGGGGCAGCCCCAGCTGCTCTGGGCACCTGTGCCAGGGCCTGCCCACCCAAACAGGGAACAATTCATGGGTATCAACCAAAGACATCATCTCCAAGCGAGCATCAGCCCCTTCTGAAGGCTCCCCACCCTCCCTGGTTTGCAGGGTCCATGAAGAGCAGGAGGATGCCCATGGAAAGCAGCACCATTGGTTTACAAACAAACCTGCCTGACGTGGTTGTCTGTGACAGACGGCATCAACCACAGCAAGATTCCAAAGGAAGGAAAAAGAGCCCTAAGGATCCATAGGGAAACATCACTCAGTGCAGGAGTGGGCCTGAATGGCTCTGGCATTTTTGCTATTGGATCCAGAGGTTTCTTGGATACAGCTTTTCCCACTCCCCCAAGCAGATGTGCCAACCAAGCTTCAGGCAGCAACATCCAAAATAAAGTCACACACAACGATTCCCTGAGTCTGCTGCCTTCTATAGAAATTCCTACAGCAGGAAAGGCGGAATATTCAAGGCAGACCTTGGATTGTAGGATTTCAGTAGCTGTTTTCTCTGCACAGGCAAGAAATGAACTCTGCTAAGAGAAACAACTGCCACGTTCACACAGCCACCACTGGGAAAAAACAGAACTTTATGGATAAAAACCAGCAAAGTCTCCTCCAGGAAGAACATTTCCCAGCACTGGTGGACAGAACCATGGTTTTCATATGCAATTAAACCAACACTGCTAAAATGGTTTGCAACACTACCAATAAAGTAGGAAGAAGGCACCTCAAAGCCCTGCCACACTTCTGAGTGGTGCACATGGAGCACCTCAGGTCTCCAAGGTCACTCCTTACAGGCTGGGTTTGTTTGGTTGGTTTGGGAATATTTTGCCTGTCTTTTGAAACAGACAGACACAAACCAACGCTTGCAGACATTCAGTGAGCTCATTCCTGGAAAAAGATTTCACTCTGAGTTTTTCCTACTATTTCCTACAGAAAGTTTGAAAATACAATAAATACACAGATGGGTTTCAAAGCAATTTGTTGTCTTTCAAATTAATTGCTATCAAATATATCCAGATAGAGCAGCCATTCAGCTCAGGATACCCAGGATGCATATTTCAACATAATCCACTCATGTAGTACAAGTGAAAGTTTCCCTGCAGAGAAATCACAGAATGACAGCTAAATTCCTTCCAAAGATAAGCCTGAGATAAAAGAAAAACCAACCTAGTTTCTGCATGTGGGCTAATTACAAACTAAACTCTCATCACAGGATCTGGAAGATTCCAATTCCCTAAAAGATGAAGTGTCCTTAGTCTTAAAAACACATCTTCCATACACACACAAAACCTGATTTCCCACGTTTTTTTTTTAAATTACTGCTTGACTACAAAAGCCATCAATTTCACCATAAAATAAAATCAAGACAAAATGTCTCAAGCAATACAGAAATACTCTAGAGGGAGGTTTAGCACTGCAGCAACGCTAAAATCATCCTCGCAGGAAGAAACAAGTAACTTAAGTTCATCTGTTAACAAAACAGCTCCTGAGCAGTCAACCCACGGTGGCTGCTCCTTGTTTGTCCCCAAGGCGGGGACCCACCCTTAAAATCCACAATCTCTTCCTGCTCTCCCACAGCAGCCTCCCGCATCCTTTGGGATTAGCAACTGCAGCCCAGGCTGCAGGCAGTGATCTCATGGAAAGCTGCTCGCTGCCTTTGCAGGGCAGGTACCTCCAGTTATTTTTTCCTGCCGCTCCAGGGGTTCCGTGGCTCAGAGGAAAGAATTGGCTTCTCCCTGGGATTTTTGTTTTGTACTCCAAGCCTGTGTAAGGCTGTGTTTGCCAGGCTGCAGCTGTTTTGCCGGGTGGGATGTAGGAATGAACCCAGGTGACTGGGGTTCTGTGCTGGCAGGGTTCTATTTAGAGCTCCCCAGCACCATTCCCAAATATCCCAGCTGTTCTGAGCAGTGTCTGCCATCCTCCTGCTCCCACAGCCAACACTGAAACACTCCAATAAACCAGAGTATTTTCAAAAGTTTAGTATCCATTCTATCAGAGAATTGTGGTATTCCAGCTAAAATTCACTCACTTTCTCTCATTCCTTACGAGGGAAATACCATCACCTTGCCAGTCTTCACACGATAAATTTAATTTTCACAAAGTGTTGGAATACATGATAAAGAACAGCAAAGGAAAAAAACAAGCCATGGCAGAAGTTACTAAGACATGGTGGCAATGTCTGATTTTAACCCTTTACTATTTTAATCCTCTGAAAAATTGTTCAAAATTTTGGACAACTCGGCACCTTGTTAGAACATGGTAAAAACAATGGTCAGCTCCTCTTTTGCTTTTAAACAATGGAAAACCAGTACATTCTAGCAAATACATAAATAAATTATATATAAAGATATATAAATAATGTTATGTATCTGCTTTATATATTATGTATACACATGCACACATTATACTGACAAAAAGTGCCATAGCAATATTTTAATTTTTTAGGAAATATTAATGCATGTATTCTGAAATGAGTGTGTTTTCTAGGTCTGGTGAGACACAGGGTGAGGGAGATGGGTAAGGGTGACCACGGTGTCTGCTTACATCCACCTCCCCACCTTTCCTGCTCCTCTCACTGCACCTCCAGCTCTTTTCCCTCTCACATCCATTTCATCTTATTTAATGCTCCCCTCCTGACCACTGCCATGGATATGAGCAGCTGCCAACAGGACTCTGTGGCTGTAAACTACATTAAATTCTCTTTTCTCCACATTTGAACGTGTTTTAAATGCATGAAGTTTCTCAGTGCCACAGCAATCAACACCGAGTGCCCTGTCCCCTCCTGATTGACAGATAAGCTGGTTTTACTGAGCACCCACAGCTCTTCATTGTTAATTTAACCTCTGAAAAACACAGAGAGGAGGAAAAAATCCTAACAATTCCTGCCTCTTTAAAAAAGAAAAACCGAACAGACATTTCTACTTGTGCCTCCCTTGAAATGTAGCTCAGGGAATGGGCTCTCCCACCTTTTTTGTAGAACATCAGTGCCTTGGGTTGAGGTACTACAATTAGAAACTCATTAGCATGCAGGGAAACTCAACCTCCTTGAGGTTACTTGCAAATTCCGAGGGGCCAGGCCATGCTGATTGCCTGGAGTCACGTTTTACTCTGAAACAATGATAATGAAACATCAAGCAAAACCAAAACATGACAAGGAAGGTCATCCGTGTGTTCCCAGACTGTGAGAGACTGGTCTCTTGAGTTAAAAGTGTGAAATAATAGTAACTGCAGCAGAAATGTATTTATAATCTCTAGAAAAAAACCCAAAAAACCAATATTTTACCTATTTAACATGCTGGGTACAACGGTTTTTTGGAGGGAGCAGCAAAAGCACACATTCAGTAAACTGTTTTTTCACCATAAGAGTATTCTCAGGCACTGATTTCAGGTAGCTTATTAATCATGGAGAATAGCTAATAACAACAATATAAAATTGCAATTTAAATGCTATTAGCAGGCACACTGTTAGTGGGAAATGAGAACCTTTCTGAGCTCTCATTTCTGAATATTAAGGTAACCCTCTAAGCATATATTAAATAATGCAGGACCAAAAATACAAGCGGAAGAGCTGAGTGCAGAATCCCAACTGATCACTAGAAAACTGCAGAATTGCTGATACACTGGATCCTTCTCCCATTTTTACCACAGCACAGCCTAGAAAAGCCAGGTAAGAACCCACTGGAGATGGGCAATAAGCAAAAAACAGCTCCAAAAACCTTCAAAAGCAACAGGTGAAAACACAACGCAAAAACCCCTGGACAAAATAAGAGCAGGGAAATTTAAATCCAGGCCCTGTAATTCATCACATACATTTGCACCACTTACCGTGTAATTAGGGGCAAGTTATAAACACTGGGCTGGGGTGTTTCACTTGCCTTTGGACAGGTTCTCCTGCTCCCAACAAAAGCACTCTGTGTTTAGAAACTTGGCACCCAAGTGCAGGGCACCAACCTACAATTTTTTTTTAAACCAACAAAGCCTTCAGTTCTGGGAAACTGATTTTCATTGGCCACCCTTTCCACTGCTTCTCACTTGCCAAAAAAAAGTCAGATGTCAGAATATTCCAAATTCCCTAAGGTGACAAGAGGCATTTGGAGAGAATCTGTGAAAAGGTTTAGAAATCTGGCTTCATAAACTACTGAGCATTTCCAGCTCCCTTTAGAACTGGTTTCAAAGGAATATCCCACTGCTGATGAATGCAACTTCCCATTTATTTGGAGCACAACTTCTCTCCCCAAAAGGCTTTATGTGAAATTTTACTACCACCTCCAAAACAGAAATCCTTTTAGAAGAAGCATCCAACATTGTTTTGGAGCTGTGCACTTATCAGCAATCCAAGGAAGCGATCCCACAAGACTTCATTCACAGGAGCAGCTATTCAGTGACTCTCAAATGCTGCAGCTGCATTGCTGCAGAGCTGGGGGGGTTCAATCCAAGGAGCTGAAAGCCTCAGTTGTTAGGCTGGAGCTTTCTGAAGCGCAGTGTAATTATTTTTCCAACTTATCAGGACTATTCCCCAAATGCAGTGACTGTTGTGTCTCTGCATATAAAAGACATTCCCGGTGTCTAATGGATAAATGTGTTAAGAACTGGTGTTGCATTTTTTTACATCGTTTAAAAAATATCACTCAAGAACACATTTTAAACCTCAGTTTCAGGAGGCACCATCACTGAAAAACTCAGGTATTTAATCAAATTTAATACAACTGCCAATGGAATTGATACTTGCCAAGGTAAACTCGTATAGAGGAAGAATGGGAGCACCAATAACTTATGGCAATAATGTCAGTGAGGGGGCTTAATTCAGCACAAATTCCACGAGGTGTAGGAAGGGTTTTCAGAAGGGTTTGAGGCTGAGAAGACGTGCAGAAAACCCAGCTCACTCCCTTGGATTTCATTCTACCTTTAATCTATTTTAAAATAAATTAATGTATTTTTAATCTGTTGTACTCGGACTTAAGCTCCAAGAGCCTTTACTGTAAATTAAACAGGCAGCTGCCCCTTATTAGATGCTTTCTAATTTTGGACTGGGGGAGAAAAAGCAATCCTCCCTCTTTTCTCACAAACAAATCAAAATTCATTCCACTCCCTATCACAAGCATGAGGCCAAATCCGCTTTTATTTCAGCTGAATGGGAAGCTGCTCTTACTGAAGAATGTGCATTTAAATTTATTTTGGATCGAGTAAGCCAGAACATTTCCTCTCCCTCTAATTGACCTGATTTTACCTTTCACTCAAATTTCACACTGACTTCTGAGAAAACCACATGGAGTTTGACTTTATAACAATTGGGAAAAAATGTTAAAAATGTTTTCTGTACTTGAGAACTTCCCCAAGTCAAAATACATGAAAATATAGAATGGGCCTAAGTCCTGTATAAATCAATCTGATTCAGAACTTCAACACATTTCATGGTAAGTAACTTATGGAAAAGATAAATCAACAAAGCATGCACCATGGTAAGTTGCTGATTAAAAAATCATTCCAACAGAACAATGCCACAGCTATAAAAATTATTCCAGAACCTACCTGTGCATATTCTTTCTCAATTGCAGCTCTTTTCTGACTGAATGCTCTGAAAGAAAAGCAAAGAAATTCTGTTAGAACATTAAGCAAAACACTCCAAATTCAATGATTTAGTCAAAATCCATTAACACAGAGAGCAAAACTCTACAAATTCAATAATTTACTTTGAAAGGAGCTTCTGCTGGACAGTCTGCAGAGTGAAACAGCAACAAAAAAGGGAAATGGTTTGACAAGTGCACATCAGTAGCCCAGCAACGATTGTGTGTGCACTTCACATGTGTGATGGCTGAATTTCCAAGTTTTATTGGGCAAACTCAGTTCCCAGGACCACTCAGTTCCCAGGCATAAATAGCATTTTCTTAATGAGAGCTCGTCAGCTTTCCAGTGGTACAGCCAAGGGAGGAATTTGGGAGCACAGAACAGGATTTGACTTGATGTATCTAGACAGACTTACGTAATTTTCTTCAGACTTATTTTGATCACTTATTTTCTTTAAGCTATACCACAAACTACTCAGCTTAAGGCTACACCATAGGCACAAAAAAATCTAATTATATTTCAAGTAGTTACACAATAACTCTGGTGAACACCAATAAAAAAAAATTACACCTCAGGAACATCCTCTAATTAAGAAAACTCAATAAAAAGGAGTCTGGCAGTTTTATTCCTGCCTACTCCATTTCATCCATGAAGAGTATCCATCCATGTGCTACAGGCTCAGCATCCCCAACAGGATGTAAAACAAAAGTTTAAATGCATCATGATTGCTTAAAATTCTTCCCAGACCAATGGCAGCCCAGAAGATCTGGCCGATTCCCATATGAAACACCTTGACAGGAACAAGTGAAGGCGGCTGGGATGCCTGTGAATGAATTTCCTTTATAAACCATTCCAAGTATTCCAGCTAATATTATAGCCCAATTTCTTTTAGCATCTCCTGTTCCAAAATCCAATATCCCAGTCAGTTTAGCAAACACCTAGAAACCACAACGTTCCTCTGAAAAAGCTCACTTTTCTATCAGAAGTACAAAGAACTGCACAAATAACTCCAAGGAATAACCAAAATGTGTTATCAATATTGAAGAGGTAGAAGAAAACAGGTGCCAGTCTTTGGAATATTTAGATAAATAAAGACATTTTCCAATTCTCAGCTAACTGCATTTCAATCAGGGCTGAGTTACACCAAACCTGGAGATGAAGTTGTGTATTTCACCTGAGCTTTTTACCTACCCAATACAAACCAAATTCCTCTTAATTGCAAAACAATGACTGTGACAAGCAGGAAACCCCAGATACCCCCCAAAATTTTCTACATTAAAATTCTGCACCAAAGAGGAAAAACAAAAACATTCAACCAGCCCTTGTGTAGGATTACAAAATAACATGGGAATCAAGCTGAATCCCAAAACCAACTGAAATCTTGGAATTGGATCAACCACAAGCTCTGGCAGGAATATTTATTCCCTTCCATTTTCACTCAGGCTCTGTGAGACCAGGGAATTCTAAGAGAGCAGGAGAAAGAAAACTTCTCTTCCTGCTATCCCCACATTGCTAATGACACTTTTTCTAGTGTTGAACCCTCACTGCAAATTCCCAACCCCAAATTTCAACCACTGACATGTATTTCACTCATATCCATTAAAGGCAACAGATGCTATGAAATATTGAGGTATCTTTTTATACTCCCATTGTAGAAGAGCGTAACAATGTGAATTAAGGAGTCAGGTCAGTGGAGAATCATATTTCATTAAGTTTTCCTACAGGGAAACAGGAGAAACAGACGGGTTTAATTATTTCATGGATGTCCACTTGGGCTGGAAATGTGTAAAGCTCACACCTTCATGAAAAAATCAATATAAGAACATTGAAATACACATCAGTGTTTTATAAGACAATGTTCCACCTGCCAATATTGTGCACTTGTACAAATCTGAAGATCAAAGTCACAGCTTGCACAGCAGAAAGTTCAACCCAGCGACACCCTGCAAACCAGCAAGTGAATTAGTCACTGTATAAAAATTTAATTCCATGCAGAGCTATGCAAAAACGTAAACACACACTTCATGTTCAGGGCTCTTGAATAAAAGAAGAGGCTAAATTTGCACCTGTGAATCTATTTCTATTCAAAGGCTGAGAAATTCAACAAGGAACCAGGCAAGGCCTGAATCCCATTTGGAACAATTTCTCATGCAAGATGATGATAATGATCAAAAACCCAAGGTATTAACTGGAAAATTCATACAGCTCACCTGACACCAGCAGCTTGTGTCTGTGGGTTTTTTGGCTATGAACATTCAGACTAATTGTTTGGAAATTTTAATGAAAATTTTAAAATCCTTACAATTAATACAAAGCCTCAGAAAACAGATAAACATCACACCCAAAAGACCCAAAAACATTAGGCTAAAGAAATACACCTTTTGACTGACCTTGACCTGAAATTAATTCACCCCATCAAAAATTCCCGAAGTAAATCTCCCTAAGAATTGCAGAGCACTTTGCAGCTGGGTTAAAAGTGACTCAATCCAGCACCACTTGAGAAGATGAATCAGTGAATTTTGAAATACCCAAAAATTTCCAGCTTCCCAGAAAGCAGATCAAGGATAATTCCTGACAGCTAGAACACAGAGCAGTGGAAAAATATGACTTTACAACTTGTGCTTATAATGTACACTGGGAGTACACACACTCAGTGTGCAATCATGTCCAAAGTAATACTATCCTGATTTTTTTTTAGCATACACTCACTCCAAAATTTTCCATTAAAACCATGAAAACAGACAGCTCTCTTTATTAAAAAAGAAAATAAAAGAAAAAGGGGAGCAGCTGGTTTTGTCTCAGTGACAAAAACCACTCCATCAGGTTTAATCAACCCCAAATATTGCTGATTTTCTTTGTACTTATTCTTTCTTGCCTTCTTTTTAAAGCATCCCAGAGTTGAAATGGTTTTGAATGATTTTTTGTGGGGCACAGGGAATAAATAAGCATATTGCATTACCGCTGGCAGGATAAAGGTGAAATTTAGGAATTACTGTCCACAAATCACTCCTGACCAATCTCTTGAATGGTGCAGACATGCAGGGAAGTGTTTCTGCCCAGGATGGCACAGAAATTGCAGCCTGGATTCCCAGCCTGGCCTCTGCTCAGGGCTGGGATGCCCCGAGTTGGGAATTGCTTTGCTGACCTTGCAGAGGTTCCTGCCAGCCCCTGGTCACTGCTCTCCCCAGTTTAACTTCTCCACAATCCCAGTGCCCATCCAGGCTGTGCCAGCAGCCATGGAGCAGCACTGACCCAGGGAGCCCTGAGGGATCCCAGCTGCACCTGGCACTGCTCCCCACCACTCAGATTCGGGGAGCCAGCCAGCTTTCACCCAGCTATCCCTCCCTGTGTCCCCAGAGTGGCTCTGAAGGTGCTACAGGGCTGTGCCAAAGGTCTCCCCAAAGCCACCACGCACAGCACAGGCACTGCCAGCTTTCCCAAAAGCCAATCGAGCACCTTTTGCCCTTGGGAGCCCATGCTGGCTGCTCCAAATCACCTTGGTGCCTCTACAAAGAATGGAAAAGAAGCCTCAAAAATGGTTTCCAGGAGGTTTTGCTGTGTAATTTACTCAGGAATTAAGGTAAAGTTGCTGTTCCCAGATCCTCCTGCCGGCAGCCTTTGAAAATGGATCCAGTATTTGCCTTCCTGCAGCCATCAGGAAGCTCTCCTGACTGCCATGACCTTTCCAAGGTGCCAAGGAACCATCCCAGCGCAGCTCTGGAGTCCCAGGAAGCTCCAAGTCCTGCCCTGTCCAGTTCCATGGGACAGCCCACACTGCTTGGCTGGGATGGAGTTAATTTTCTGCACAGTGGCTGTGCCTGGGATTTGTGCTGAGAACACAAAGTTCCGGGCACAGATAACTCAGGGATGTTCCCATTATTGCTGAGCAGTGCTTACACAGCTCAAAGCCCTTCCTGCTCCTCACACCACAGGATGGTTTGTGTTTGGAGGGACCTTAACAATCATCTTGTTCCACCCCCTGCCATGGGCAGAGACACCTTCCACTATCTCAGGTTGTTCTAAACCCCATCCAGCCTGGCCTTGGGCACTTCCAGGGGTCCAGGGGCAGCCACAGCTGCTCTGGGTTGACCTTGTTTGGTTTAATTCAGTACTTTTACGTGGATATCTCCCCTCCCTTTTCCCCAGCAACATGAAAAATGCACCATAATGAATCAGCACCATACATGAAAAATGCACCATAATGAATCAGTACCACACAACCAAACAACTGCTGTTACCTGGTTTTTAATTTAAGGACAGGTGTGCCACTAACAAAAGCACAAGTGAATCCCAACTACTCCAGCCAACATAAATCATGGCTGTGGCTCTGTTCAGGGCAGGGGTTGGCAATAAATGCTGAGATAAGATAACACAGCAGCAGCTGCATGGCTAATGAGGGACTCCAGGAACACCCATGCATGCAGGGACACACTGCATTAATATTCCCTGCCCGTGTCCAGCAGACACAAAGACAGCATACCTGGAGCAATAATGAATCTACAGAAATTATTCATCACCACAAGACTCTCAAACACTGCATGTAATAAGCTTCTCTTCGTGGCTTTTCTCTTTACTGAACAGAATTACCACTACAGAAATGTTTTACAAGGTTTGCATAAAATTCTGAGCTGCTGAAGGGTAAATTATTTTTCAGAACACTACAATTTCTGCATTGATCTGTACACAGGCTGCAGAAAGCATGGCAGTGCAACAACCAGGTTATTAAAATTTGGAACATGCTTCACAGAATCCCAGAATGGACATGGTCAGAGGGGACCTATAGAACATCCCATCCCCCTGTGCCATGGCAGGGACACTCCCACTGTCCCAGGGTGCTCCAAGCCTGCCCAGCCTGGCCTTGGGCACTGCCAGGGATCCAGGGCAGCCACAGCTGTGCCAGGGCCTGCCCACCCTCACAGGGAAAAACCTCCTCTTAATACCCTTCCTGCTAATATCTAATCTAAACTTAGATTAGATATTAAACTAAACTCTCTTTTTAGTCCAAATCCATTTCCCTTGTCCACCCTGTCACAAAGTACTCAAGACTCCAAATTCAGAGATTTTTGTAGCCTGATTTTCCTTTTTCCCAGCATAACTCCTCCAACACTGATCACTGAACACCACAAATGATAATTTTTATTTATACATCAAAAACTTCACCTCAGAGCATGGCAAGTGAAGTTTCACCTTAATTACATCATGTAAAATACTTAACTCCTTTATTACAATTCTCTCTACATCAGACCACCACAAAATCATCAGCAAAGTAACCTCACCAGGGAATCCAGGTGCCTCCAATCACTTTCTGTCTAGCTGTATTTGATTTAAATACCCCCAAATTTCAATAAAACCAGCGCTGACTCTAACAGTTGATCTCATGCCTTTGCTCTTGCAAAAAGGCAACTGAAGAAATTAGGAAGCTGTAAGCAAGGAGAAAGTAATTTCAATTTCACTTGCACAGAATACTTCAGGTTCCTTTTCAGCCACTCCAAGAAAAAAAATCATCAGAGGTCACATTACAGCAAATCAGAGCCTTTATGTTTGGTTTTAAAAATAAACTCTCTTTTGTTCAATGGTTTTATACCATGTGAATGAAACAGATCCCTTCCTAGAAAGATGACCCTTTTATATGCAAGCTGTTACCTGCCAGGGTTATGTTATTGCTAGAAACAGGCAGTTCAGCTGCATTTTTATCAAGGAGCACAAGTTCCATGTCAGCTTTGAATAATATCAGCACTGCCAATACTGCCTTTCCTGCTGGAGACTTTGTACCACCTATTAAATAAACTCCACTGCGCTGGGCAGTTAACAGCACTGTTCAAACACCGGTTTGCTGCCTGGATTTTGGGCTGGCTTTATTTGCCTGGTCTCCAATTAAACCTGCTACCTCCCACGTTACATCACATCCATGCCCTTCAGCACAGAGATACAAACATGGAACTCTACCCCAGCTCTTGTTAATGAACATATTCCTACATCAGAGCATCACCTTGGCTCTTCTTTCCAAATTACATGTTAAGGTTTTCCTTGAGATGAGTAAAGGGAAGGATTTCCCTGGAAAAGGTTGAGTGGGGGAAATAAAGCTGCTGAGCACTGCAACCCTTCCCTAGAGCCCATCCCTTGGAAGAGCCTTCATGCAGAAGATGTCGTGCTGCTCCCATTCCCAGAGCATCCCTCTTTCCACCCCTCCTGTCCCTGCTCAGGTGGAGGTGTCACTGATACTATCCTGGAGCAGCCAAGCAAAGCCTTCACACTCCTCCCTTGCTGCCCAGGGACCTTGCAAGCTTTCCCTGCTCCAACTCCTGACCTTCCCACACACCGGGATTGGGTGCTCCTTGGCTCTCTGCCAGTCCTGCTCAGGAAAACAAAGCTGAACCCATCACTCCTGGCTGCCTCCCAGGAGACTCTGCCCACCACTGAACTCTGCTCTGATGACAGTGCATCTCCAGGTCCTGAAGGCCATTTGTGGTCACAGAAGCCCAAGCCACCACCAGGCTGGACAGGATTCCAACACCAGCCTCCCCTCCCACGGCAAGCACGGACAACGTGGAGCTCTCACACCACAAACATCCCAACGTGGGGCGAACGTGGCCTCCAGGCCAAGATTTTTAACAAGAACCTTGCTGGGCAGGCCGAGGTCCCACCAGCTGTGAAAGCACACGAGGCAGCAGAACAAACTCAAACCACCCTGGCGAGGTCACCCACAGCCTCAAGCTCTGCCCACAAAGAAGCTCTCTGAGAAGCCAGGGACGTTTCCTGCTTGTGCACCCACTTGAGGTCTGCCTGATCTCAGCAGACGTGTGAAGGGCATCTTTACAGCTCGGGAAGCACAAATATTTGTAACATCAGGAAACTCTCTCTGCTTGCTGAGTCAAGGAATTCAGCTCTCCTTCCTGCAGCTCGCTGGCAGCCCTCGCTTTCTGCTTACCTCAGTGCACTGCTCCAGTTCCCTGGCATGCACAAAAGAAACAAAGAAGTGGCCTGTTTTTAAACTTGACTTTAATGTACATACTCTGTACTGTCTCCTCTTTAGTCTTAAAATAGTTCTGAACAGAGCTTCATAAATTCCTGCAGAAAGGGAGTAGCTGGCCATTCAAACATCCTGTACCACAGCAGAGCTCTTCTCTCCTCTACAAATTTCTTTCCACTACACATTTCACAAATTTCTAGCAGTTTTTCCCCGAGCAAACAGCAGCTCAAATATCCACCTTTTATAGCCAAGCACACAGCAATCCCTTGTTGATTCAGCTACTACAGAACATTTTACCACCCTGAGGAGCCCTGCTCCATCCTCCTGCTGCACTGAGATTTTACACTAACTCACACCTGCACTGGATTCTCCATCTCTGCCCTGCAATTAGAAGCCTGCTCGTCTCACACCTAAAACTAATCAGCTGTGACAGCTTTGCTACCATTTGTCCTTTGGAATGCTTACCCTTTAAATCTCCACTTATCCTCAACGAAGATAAAAGTACACGGAAGGGAAATTCTCCTGAGTGTAAACAGAGGTATTAAAGCTGAAAATATTTCAACCAATATTTCAGTGTATCAGGATACAGCCAGCTATACAATCAAGGAGTCAAAGCTGGGCACAATATTTTTGGGACAAAAGGAGTCTCCTGCCTGTCCTGCCAGCATCCATCCACCTACAATTGTTTTTACTCCAGTTTTCATACAATTTTCAGAACCTGGATCATCCCCCCAGCAAGTGAAGGCACTACTGCTCAACTCAAAGGAGTAATAACTCTGCCTTCCATGCCCACAGAGAGCAGATAAATGAGCTCCTGCTTTGAAAAACAAAAGCCACAAAGTCTAACTTTGAACATCTTGACTTCACAAGTTCTCACACAGAGAACAGTTCGGGTGGGAAAAGACCTTGATGATCATCAGGGCCAACCATGAATGATTTCCTGCTTTTAGAAAATGTCCCTTCCTAAAAAGCCCATTTGGGTTTTCAAGACAGCATTGCTTACAGTGCTCACAGTAGTTTAAAAGATGCACTTCAAACCTGAAACTTCCCCACACAGTGTGTCATAAATTCACTATTTTTTTAAGCAGGATATTTAGAGGTCAGTCCCAACTGGCACGGGCCAATTTAAAAGCTCTTTACAACATACAGAACATATTAGAACATACATATCTTGGCAACATTTCTAACTGAAGCATTTTAATGCTCAGTAAAATTTATTTGATTTAAACAAAAAATGTTAACATGTATGCAAAATTCTTGGTGTGAAAGTACCCACAAGCAAATTTGGCCTTCAACAGGAGATAGCTGTGATTTTTATCAGCACAAGCTCCCAATTAATACGAAATTTCTTCTCCATAAATCCATCAAAAACAACAAAGCGGTTTCTCCCCAAATGCACTTGTGAGCTATAAATTTATTCATAATTTTAAATGTTTTCTAATGCCCACAGCCTATGATAAACCATGAAATACCTTCACCTCATGCCTGAACAGTGGCCCTGTAGCAATGCACAGAGAAAAAAATTCCAGACAACATTCACTAGCGAGCAATGTACTCTCCATAAATCACATTACTGTACAGTTTGGGATTAGGATGAGTTGCCACTAGCAACAGAGCCAAAAAAATCAATTCTGTCACTATATATAGAGAATTCTTGCAAGCTCAAACGTAGGCAATGTTTTCAGCAATTTGTCTCAGAGAAGTATTAGCAGTCCTGCATGTGATCAGAGGAACATGACACCCAGACACAAAACAATGCTAAAACAATCGTTTTTCCTTCAGTAGAATAAAAAAAGAAAACAAAAAAGAACCGCCAGAAAGCTGCTGGTGAGTGTGAGCATTTCATTCACCCTTTTCAAAATAAAAGCGTGCCCTCTTTAGAGCATTAACATTCACAACAAATACAAGGATTGGTTTCAGAGCTTAAGTGTATTTAAAATGATCACTAATGAGTTTTTGTTTTAAAATGGGAAACTAAGCAAACATTAGGGAGAGATACAATTTATACAAATACAAGGGTATTTTTCTATAGCTTCCCCAGACCTGATTCATCATATCCAAGGCATTTCCCTTTGAGAAAAAAAACCAACAACCTAGGATGTTATAATTCAGACTGTCTATGTCTACCAGGAGCTTTTAGAAAACAGGAATATGAGGAGTTTCTTTGATCCCCGTTTGCTTAACAGCAAGAAGCCAAGGCACATTTCATCATCCACGCTTCTTATTTCATCCTGGATCTGCAAAAGGTTTTGTAGCAGGCAACAACCACCTTGGAGCTCTTACTTTCCTCCTCTGTCACATTTTAGGAATCTTGACAGTGCCACCCAGGTTTATCACAAAGACTTCTCTCCTTTCTTTTCCTACAGTCTTAATATGAGCATTTCAATTTTAAATGATGCCCTTCACAAGGTTTCATTGTCACTAACACTGACGTAAGTCAAATTCTGTGTTCTAATGGATTCCACAGGTAATAATAATTACTATAATGGATTTTTTCCTCAAAGCACAAGCACCCTGTTTTAGAAGAGTTCAGTACTGTTATTTTTTTAAGTCAGTAAAATGTAACAGTTCACTGAAAACATGTGGCACAATTTCTGAAATCCATCTGTAGATATGTGTCAGAATCACAGAATCATTTAGGTTGGAGAAGACCTCTGAGATCACTGAGCCCAAGTTCTGACTGATTACTACCTTGCCACCACTGAGTGCCATGTCCAGTCATTCCCTGAACACCAATATTCCTCACAAGCTTTTCCCCAAAAGGAGAAATTTCAGTCTATTGCCAACCAAAAAAAGATAGGGAAAAGATTTCTGAAATGGATCAAGGCATCCTGTCTTCTTGCCACTGACAAGAATATTGATCTTGCTTACTACCTGCAGCACCACTGCCTGCTCCAATCACATACAGGACTACAATGCAGTTAAAACCATTGTTCCTGAGCTCCAGCCAAACCAGAACAGGGGTGTCAATGAAGGTTTGTCATAGAATCACAGGCTTGCAGCATGGTTTGGGTGGGAAGGGACTTGAAACATCATTAGTCCCATGGGCAGGGACACAGGGACACCTTCCACTTTCCCAGGGTGCTCCAAGCCCCATCCAACCTGGCCTTGGACACTTCAGGGATGCAGGGGCAGCCACAGCTGCTCTGGGAACCTGTGCCAGGGCCTGCCCACCCTCCCAGGGAAGAACTTGCCCCCAAAACCCAAGTACCCCTGCTCTTTAGCAGCCAGAATCATGCCCCTTATCCTGGCGTTCCATGCCCTTGTCTCAGGTCCCTCTCCATCTTTTTATGGGCTCCTTTCAAGGCCTGCAAGGGGCAATTAGGTCACCCCAAATCTTCTCTTTTCCAGGCTGAACAACCCCAACTCTCCCAGCCTTTCCCATACTGCCAGTTCAGCAGCACAGCTGGGTGCAGAGAAGGCAAAAGGCATTTCAAACATCCACTGAGCTGTGTCAACAAAAGGGCCCAGCCCTCCTCTAGCACAGTATCGAGCTAACCTGCTAAATTTAGAACAAAAAAAAAAAAAAAAATCACAACTCCGATGGACAAACTCCTCCAGCAGAGAGACCCATTTGCTCCCTGAGAGTAAAGAAGCGTTGGATGCATGGAGAGATGAGGTCTTGGTTCTTAACTGGACAGCATCTCTGGGCTGCACCTCCAGCAGAAGGAGCTGGCAGCGAGCAGAGAACATCAAAGCACCCCCACCAACTCAAAGGAACTTCTCAGGGCAGATCAAAGCTCCAGGCACTTCACAAGCCGGGCCTGGGGTGCTCCAAGCACCCCCGAAGGAGCCGGGAACAAAGAGCAGCGAGGCCGTGCGGCCGCATTCCTGCAGAGCCCCGGGGACGGACAGACAGACAGCCAGCCAGCCCCAGGGCCAGGACCCCCCAGGAAAGGGGAATAACAACACGGCCATGCTCGGTTCCAGGGAAAAGAAACGTGCCTTTGCTCCTCCTTGTGCTGCTCTTTGTTAGGATGGACAGAAGGAGAGCAGGCGCTTGCCAAAAGGAGAGGGAGCGCACAGGGAAGCAAGTGCAGACAAGCAAAGGACATTTTCATCAGGGACACATTAGAGGATGATCGAAGTCTTTACACAGGTTTTTAAAACTATTTCTTGGGGACCTGAGGCCAAATGCCCAACAGACAGAAGATTCAGCTCCTCAGGCATCAGGGATCAAGTTCAGCTTCCTTCCACCAACAACAGGCAGACTGCATCACCTCAGACTGCACTTCAACCATTCTTTGGATACTACAACCAAAATTCTGCATATTTCCAAATGAAAAACTCCTGTAATCACAAAGATTACCTTCACCTCCTCAGCAGAAAAGCCTAAGCTCCAAATGCTTAGAAAAGCTAGAATATAGGGCCTTCTTTGTTTTCTATGCAGCTGATTAGCTCATAACAATTAGCTTTCACATCAATTAGTATAAATATGGATGAACAATGTCTACAAAAATTTTGTTTGCACTTTTAACCTATTTGAACATAATGCACATCATTCAAGCTCTGCATATATTCAGCCAGATCAGAAGGTTTCAGGCAGATGCTCCCCTGAAAGCCTGTACATGACAGGGGAAGAGAAATGAGATTCCCAAGGAGAACTAGTGCACTTCCCAAGCTTCCCCAAGTCCTCTCAAGTCTGCCACTATTTATAGTGATTCGAGAGACTCAACACCTCCCACACTGTTACAATTCTGAGCCATTGCTTTGATTTGAAACACACAGAAAAGAGCTAAGAAGGAGGTACAAACCAGTCTTACTGCAACTGCAGAAATTACTTTTCTCTCATCTCTCTCCTACTACTGTGTGGGAAATGTGGGATACAAGGAATAGCTGCAATCCCAAAGACACTAGTCGTACAAGTACCCCAAAAATACAAATGTTTGCTAATACTACAGAGAACTGATGTTCTTTTAACTGCAAAGAAAAGATGAGATTGCTCAGAGATCCAGAGGAAATCACATCATGAGCCTTGAACCTTCTGCTCCCAAATTGCCACATTTTAGAAAGAGCATTAGTCTCTGGAACAAACTCCCAAGAGATGCATGGAGTCCCCATTGTGGAGGTTTTCAAAATACAGATGTGAGGTCACTTTTGAGGTGTGCCCTGGAGGCAAATTTACTTCTAGAGAGCATCCTGGTATTGTTGGTACAGTGAGGTATCTTAAGCTTACCACCTTCAACCAATGCCACAGGAGACAGTTCAATAAACAGCTCTGAGAAGGTTCTCTGTCATCTCACAGCAGTTTTTCCCCTCATATCCAAGGGGAACTTCCTGCATTCCAGTTGGTGCCCGTTGCCCCTTGTCCTGTCACTGGACAGAGTCTGGCCCCATCCCCTTGGCAGCTGGCCTGAAATGCTTGCATGCATTGATAAGATCCTCTCTCAGCTGTCTGTTCTCCAGGCTGAACAGCCCAGTTCCCTCAGCCTTTCCCCAGAACCGAGGTGCTCCTGCTCATCATCTTTGTATCCTCTGCTGGATGCTCTCCAGTCATTCCCTGTCCTGGCTCTCTTCGCACAACTCTGGCTCAACAGCGTTGAGAAGAACAGAGGAAGAACGAGAAGACAAAGAGGAATTTCAAAAGCAGGACCTCTTTCTTAATTAGGCAGTGATATGTACTTGTCCTCTTAGCCAGCTCAGATCACAGAGAGATAATTAGAAACAATCACACAAAATCAATTAACATGAAAGAAAACTTCATAAACAACAAGCACATTAAAATAACATGGGAAACCACTGCCATCTACTCCCTTTCTCACCAGTGGCAACACAGCTGAAAACGAGCAAAGTACATTTAGAGATAAGACAGGCTAAAACCAGCCTGGGAACACACCAGGACTATGAAAAGCAGGTGCTAGAAATAAAGACACTGTAACACGGCCTATTATTGCTTTTCTGAATATTCTTTTTAATTCACAAGGCAATCTAGCCTGCTTTAGGATGGGAATGCAATGCTTTTCAGGTCAAACATTTACAGAAATTCAGCAGCCCAACACATGGCAATGTTTCAAGACAGAAATTCCCAATTATGTCAGGAGATCACAACCACTTCACTCCCTGCTGAAAGACTGAAAAATAGAGGTCAATTTTACTTCATTCTTCAAGAACTTCAGCCCCTCATCTCTGCCACTCTGAAATAAGAGCAAAGTAATTCCACCTTTCACACAGTTAAGTGATTTCTCAAATTCCCAGTTTGCAGGCGATGCCAAGCTGAGCAGCGCAGTTGACACAAGGGAAGGATGGAGCCATCCAGAGGGAAGGAATAAATGGGATATTGGGAAGGAATAAATGGGATATTGGGAAGGAATTCCTCCCTGTGAGGGTGGGCAGGCCCTGGCACAGGGTGCCCAGAGCAGCTGTGGCTGCCCCTGGATCCCTGGCAGTGCCCAAGGCCAGGCTGGAAGGGGCTTGGAGCAGCCTGGGACAGTGAAGGTGTCCCTGCCATGGCAAGAGGGTGGGAATGGATGAGTTTTAACATCCCCCTCCCACCCAAAACCATTGCACAAATCTATGATTCATTCTTGCATTCAAAGCTCTTTAAAGGCACTTCTGATCTGAGCTCATCTCAGAGTATCATACCCTCAAGAAAAATTGTGGCTTGCTCAGTTTTTTTGCCTCCTCCCTTTTTTTTTTTTTTTCCCTTTCTCCTTCAAAAATGCAAACAGAACACAGCAGAGCCCCCTCAAAAAAAAAATCTTATTTGTGCTCAGGATTGTATGTATTTAAACATGGCCTAAGTGCCAACATTTTCCCCACTAAGATTGGCCTGCATCTGGCTAGAAATAACTCAGCTCAGTGGCTCTACCACCATAAATCTTCGAAAGTCTTCTGCGTGGCTGAGCCCTGCTCATAAACTCAGACACCGGCGCGTTTTGTGTGTCCCACTAAAGGGATGTTTGGTGGAGGAAGGAGGAGTGTGTGAACAACCTTCCCAGAGCCACTGGGGATCGGCCCAAACCGCTCTCACAGCGCCACAAAGAAAGGAACGCTCAAAATAACCCCAAAGGCTCTCACAGGAGCGGCTCCCAAGGTTAGGAATCGTTTCAGAAGTCTGAGAATGGAATCTCCGTGCTTACAGTAGCACACAGCAAAAAAAAAAAAATACCAACCCTAGATTTCAACAGATTATTTTCGTAGTTACTCTCTTTCCTCAAGTTTCAATTGGAAATATTCCATTTGCTTCCTAAATAAACACAAGCCAAGGCTTACAGCCATTAATTCCCTACTTTCCCTTCTCTTTCCTCAAGTTTTAATTGGAAATATTGCATTTACTCCATAAATAAATATAATCCAACACTTACAAGCTTAAAGTCAATAACAAGCCCCCAACTTAATATAGTCCTACTGTGCATTTAGGAAAAATGTTATTAAATTTTAAAACCTACTATAAAAACCAGTCAGAAAAGTACCACATTGAGCCATTATAAACCAGTTTATACTGCAAACATTTGACCAGAGCAGCTTGGGTTTGATAAGGTTTTAGCCTTTTTTTAACTGCCAGTGTTTAAAAGTATAAATGCAGTGTAAGTATCTATTTTCTGTGCGCTTTCATATGCAAAAAGCAATCAAGATGATTAAACAAGGTCAATGATTTTACTAAGCAAAAAAAAAAAAGTTTAAAAATCAGATGCATATTCATCAGAAAACCAAATTCACCACATGTAAGATAAGATATTAGTTGGGTCAAAAGTTCACTGGGAGCAGGAGAGGCTGATTTCAAGGACCAGCTGGGAATGAAAAATAAGGACACCAAGTTCTCTGCAGCCAAGATAACCATGGTACATCAGCCCTTTTCAGGGAAAAAAAAAAAAAAAAAAAACCAATAAAACAAACCCACAATGTCTTTTTTACCTCTGCCACCCCTACAGGAATATTTACACGGTGTAGGATTTGGTAATCCCACTCCCATCATTTTCAGGATGCTGGAATTGCCAAGGCACAAGGTTTCTGAGCTCTCCTGATGGGATACTGGCAAAGGCAGCAAAACCTGCAAAATAAACCTTTGGGCACCAAACTAAACAGAGCCAGAGGGTGAGGCTGGGGGTGGGCAGGCACCGGCCAGGGAATGGTGACAGCACCAAGCCTGACTTCAGGAACCTTCTGGACAATGCTCTAAGGCACAAGAGGGGTTTTGGGGTGTTTGTGCAGGGCCAGGAGTTGGACTGGATGATCCTGATGGGCCCATTCCATATCCACCAGGATATTCCATGACTCTAACACAGCACCACCACAGGAAATCAGGCCAGGCCACCCTGATTGTGCCTGGAATGGGAAGAATGCTCTTCCTCTCTCCAGCACAGCCCATCCTGACCTCTGTGGGATGTCCCCTGCAATTCCCCTTACACAGGGATTTCCAACAAGAGCTGGGATGAAAAGCCTCGAGGGAAAGCCTTCACCACACAAGTGATGTGATGGAGAAGAAAGCAAACCCAAGAAGCACCTGGAGTTTGAACAAGTGGATCAAAAGAATAAATTGCTGTTCCTTGAGAACCACCCTGTGCCATGTATTTTAACACACATTGCAATTGTCCCCATGAAAATCTGTACCAAAGGCAACTCTGCAGAACTCCATGGCAGCTGCTGGTTGCCCAGAGCTCTGCCAAGGAACACCGTGGTGAAAAACAAGAGCTGGGTCCAGGAAAAGCCATGCTCGGATGAAATTCAGGGAAAAACAAGAAATCAAACCCACAGGACTTTCTGCAAACTAAAGAGTTCCTTCTTGAAAAACGGGGCATGAGTCAAAAGTGAAAATGCAATTTTTGGCAAGGAGTACTCAAAACCCAAATCCTCTTGTTATGTCTTGGAAGGCAAACTCACACGAAAGCCACAGCTTAACAGAACAAGCCCAGGGTCTCCTGAAAGTCCTTAAAAATCAGATTTCCAGAGCGTGTGTTGGAATTGCTTGAAGAAAAAAAAAACAAAACACTCATTCAAATGCAAACCTCAGAGAAAAAAAAATGGGGAAAAAAAAGAATTTTTGTTCTGATATGAGAAACGGTTTTTTGGGCCTTTTTTGCACTATTCTGCTATAAAAAAGCAAACAAAAAAAATCTTTTGATTATTTAACTTTCATCAGTTGAAAGCTACTCAGAAATACTAAACCAGGAGATCCATTAATTTTTGTCTGTCATGGATGAAAAAAGCAGAAGGAATGTGGTCCATTCCTCAATTCCACTGTGCCAAGACAGGCCTGAATCATTACACTGTGGCCATGTTTATATAAAACTCTTCTTTTTTTGCTCAGAACTTGGATTTCCACACCCAGTAGGCAACAGCTTTTTTCAAAGTACATTCCAAGCTTCCCTCAAACAGTTCCAGTCAAAACATCACCAGATTTTAATTCCGTCAAGAATGTGAGCATCTCATTAAAGCCCTGCCTAATTATAGGTAACGTGCCCAGACCACAGATTCTGTGGTATCTTTGTATGGAATATTATTCCAAAGTAACTGCACCAACTTCTCTCAAAATTTCTGAAATTTCTGCTTATTTAGTGTTACAGCAAAGAATTGTGTGTCCTCAACTAATTAGCAGAGCCTGGGAAAAAAAAAAAAGAAAGTACAAAACAAAGTCACAATAATCACTAGTGGTGAGAAAGATCAACCCAGGAGGAAAGAAATGTCATCAGCTCGTAAGAAGATTGGAAGTTTTAAAGAAATAAATATTCCAGTCACACAAAGGAAAGCCTCAAGTGTGAGTCAAACCCAGGAAAAATAACGTTCTGCACATTGTTTTGGGGAATTTTTCTGATTTTTCTGCTGCCTTCCTCTTTGGCAGGTTGCAGGCTTCAGAACCTGTAAGCACAGCAAATCACTCTGCTCCTACTGAAATAAAGCCCCGAACACCAGAGGCAAGGATTGCATCTGCTGAATGCAGGGAATGACCTTGAGGGGAAAAGGAAGGACACATTTCTCAGCAGGATAAAGGGAAAAGAGAGGTGGAGCTGCTCGTGGAGAGATGAATTTTTTAAAAAGGGGCTTTATCAGACACCACTGGCCAGAGGCAAACATGCTCTGCAGCCCAGGTTCAGGAATACCCAAATAAATTGCATTCCCTGCAGCTGGAGACTGGAAAGAACAGGAAGAAAGGTAAACTCCTCACCACCACCATGCCTGGGGGCAGGAAAAGCAGAGATTTCTCCAAATTATTCAGAATCTCCTACGGATTCTAATACACATGGCTGCACACACATGTAAATACGTATTATTTGACAGCTTTTTTTCTCCATCTGCTCCTCCTTGCACAGCTCCACAAGGCTCTTCCCTAACACAGAATCTTTTAAGGGATCTCGTGGATTTGCAGTATTTAAAATGGAAGTGCTGCTGGTCTCTGCTCCAGACTCAGCCCCAGCTGCCATAAACCTTATCAGGAACCTGCCAACACAGCCAGCCAGATTCCAGGAGCACAAATTCCACCGGGGAGTACAAAGTGTATCCAACAGCAAAAGCTTCCACGGAGCATAATTGAGCACAGAAAACGACATGTTAAAACGAGCAGGAACTGGCTGGCTACAGATGTAAATTCATTCATACTTTTACTTTCTTTTTTTAAAGATCCGTGCTGCTCGCTCTGGCTTGTTATGACAGGCTGAGGAGTTAAAGGAGTTCTCTGTCCTCATCCTGGGCACAGGAACACAAATCCTGCCCTGGAATTGCTGCTTCCCTCCCAGCCTGCAGCAGGGACAGCCCAGCGACAGCATCCAAAACAGGGAAGGGCCACAACATCTCCCCACTTGGCTTAACACATCTTCAGTGGCCCTGCTGCTCATTAAACAGCAAAGAATCTCAGGAATAGAGAACTAATTAAAATTCACAAGGTCAGAACTGGATAAAGAAAGGGAGGAGATGAAGCACCTGGGAGGAAAAAAAGCAGAAAAAAAAAGAAGTTGACGAATTGGAAGGGAGAAGGAATTGTCAGGAGGCAGAGCTTTGGAGGAGAGGGTGGAAGGTAGAAAATCACAGAATATTCTGAGCTGGAAGGGACCCACAAGGACACCCCACAAAAGCAAGGCAGCAGCAGAAGAAAGGTGAAAAACACAGAGAAATGCAGCTTTATCAGAAAGAACGTGTCAGGAGGCAGGAACCACAAGCACAGAAGAGGGAAGGAAGCAGAAGGAAGTATTTGTACATAGAATCTCATCTCTGTCAGTTGCACAAGTGGATGGTGAGCCTCTCTTTTTGGCAATTCCTTTTCAATAATGAATGAGGAAAAAAAAAACCTGAAAAAAACTAAAATCAGGAGCCAACAAATGAAAGGACTGTATTGTTACTCCTTCTCAGCCAGAAATCAGGCAATCTTTACATCTCATTTCAAATGACTTAAAAGGATGAGGCAACGTAGATCAGCACATGCAGACAGCCAAAACGAGTTAAGACTTAAATGAGGTGAATTTTCCAGAGCTGTAACTCACAAAGCAGCAGCTGTGCCTTCCACAGGGGCATCAGGCCGGGCTTACACGGTGACTTTAAACCCGTGTGAAGCTGGGCTGCTGCTGAGCAGCTTTGCCTTCCCTCTGCTCCCTCAGGTGCTCACCATCCCTGCCACACTGGACAGGGACTGGGTTTATCCAAAAACCTGGGAGAAAAGCCAGGGAAGGCTTGATTTCAGGTGAGGGAGCTCCCTGATCCACAGAATTCACCCACCCTGTGCTGAATCAGCTGGGCCAGCAGACCCAGCCCTACGTCTTTAGTCCAGACTAAAATTAAAACAGGCACGTAAACCCAACTTCATTCTCTCCAGCAAAACACAAACGTGAACAAGTTTTAGAAAGGACATCTTAGGATACCTCAGCAAAAGCTGAAAAGGCACCACAAGTGCTTTGGAAAAGCAGACCCCAAGCCTTTGAAAAAGCAAGGCCCGGTGTTTAATGTAAAGCAATTACCACTTAATGAGTTTATAAAGTCTGTAGCACATAAATACCTCACAGAAATGCCAAGTTGAATTAAAATGTGAATCATACAGAGTTCTTTGCAATTCTGCAGGCACTGGTACACACACAAAAGGAAAGCATCCCTGTGTCCCAGCAAACCAAGAGCATTTGCAGACCCTGGCTGTGACTTAGTTACTACCATCAGTCAAATAAGGCAATCTTAAAACCAAAACAAAATACATGAATATTGCTTATACCTCTGATAAATTCAGCCATTCACAGGCCAGCAAAATAATTAATTCACTGCCTAAAAGCAGCCAGTGTGGATGGAGCGAAGGACTCCTTGCCATAAATGCTGAAGGGTTTCTAGATCACAGCAACAAAACCTACATTTACCTGTCAAGGAAAAACCCCTTTTTCTCCATCCCAGTGGCAGAAAGACAACCTTTTTTATGGTAATGCCAACATAGATGTCCCACATGAAGGCAGGAGATAGCTTTAGTGAGCTACAGAAGATAAACACATGTCATGCCTGAAAGTAAGCCAAAGACCCTAAAAGCATCCTGTATCACTTGTTCCCCTAATTCTCCAGTCACTGAGCATGAAGAAATGTAACAGAAGAGCCAAACAGAGATTGTAAACACAGAAATGTATTTTTAAATCTATTTGCTAACACATTTCAAACACAATCTTTATCAGAGTCTTGTCAAGTCATGGAAAGAGACTTCAGCTTTAGTGCTACTGAGCTTCCACAGAGGAACAACACAGTTTGTTAAGAATGAAATGGATATTTGGTATTTTTTAAAATAAATACTAGAATTTTACATAGTGTCAAAAGCCATCCAAAAAAAAAAAAGTAGTTACACACATAAACCTCAACCCTGACCAAGAATCCTCAGTTTTGCATAAAGATATCAAAGCTGCTGGTACTGCAAGCATGCTTTATGGGCTGGTAGGCTGCCAAAAATCATCTGCTAATACACCAGACAATAGATGTATTCTGCTGGAGAACTTTCTGATCTTTTCCTCCTATCACTTCTCTTTAGCTGCACGATACAAAAAATGTGATTTGAATGCTTGCGTTTGTGTGCCAACAAACCAAGCAATTATTCACAATAAAGTTACTTTTTCAAACATGCATTTTCAATCACTGGACTGCAAGCCCTGATTCAGTGTTTCCTGTTGCCATTGCAGCACTCCAGTTTCTGGAATTCCGAGCACAAATCTGCGTTCCTGCAGTGCCCAAAAGCTCCAAAAACGCCACCAAATGAAAGATCTGTAAATCCACACAGCAGTTCTGCAACCAGAGTGCTGCACACACTCAGTGACCACGGGAGTGAATTAAACATATTAACCCAGCCTCCTAATCCCCAACATTAAAATTCAGAAATTTAATTAACTGCAGAAATTAAATTACGTTAAAAGAAGATATTTTAAGCTGGCATTTTCACGTTTTCCTGGGTTTGTATCCACAGGCTTATGACATCTTTCAGCAGAATACAGGCTGAAGTGATCATAAGCTCCTGAAAAACAGCAAATGCTAACAAAACCTGGGCTATGGCAGCAGTACCCAGCCTAGATGCTCTAAAAATAAGTTTCCATCTAAGGGGGAGAAATTCCTTGGATCAGTCTGTTACTTATTACTCAGCATTTGCGTGTTACGCACTCCCCAGAATAATCTTAATCTGAGGAAACGAACGCTGTGATCTTTCCCATAGGGAGAAAAAAAGTGTTTCAACACCCAAAAACACAAGGGGGAGAAAAGGCTCCGGCCTTGACACTCTGATTTATGGAGGACACTGATAAACAGAACTTCATCTGTCAAAGCCAAACACTTGCATTCAATACACAAACATCAAGCAGGAAATCTCATTTAAATAATTAACATGTGGACCATCCACTGCCAAAAAGAGCAGGGCAGCCATGGACTTCTGCTGAATATTTTACAGGAAATGGAATGATTAATCCTCCATATAATGCCAGGTACCCACTCCCACCATATTTTGTTAAAAGCAAACCCTTAATTTCAGAAGAAGCAAATCCCATTAAGTAAAAGGAAAAATGAAACCCCCACAACCGATGTTGTGTGGATTTTCTCTATTGTTTTGAACCCATGCAGAGTTTTAAATTATAAATGCAGATATCTTCTTGTAACTTTCTGGTAAAAAAATGCAATCTGCTTGAAAGTGCTTTTCAAAGCTATCTCCAGAGAGACATAAATCATCAGTGGCTTTAAAATATTTTAGTAATTTTAGCAGCCTTTTACAACTGGCAAATCAAAGTCTCAGTATATTATGTAAATAAATATTGCTGAAAAGACCAATGCTTTTTGGATGTTGTTTGTGAGTTTCTTTTAACATTTCCCCCATTGAAGAGAAGAAAAAAAGGGTTTGCATTGTGTTAGCTCCAGTTATAATTTCCAGCTGTGTCAAAACTTTAACAGCCTAAAAGCAGGAAATCCAAAGAGGAAATTCCATCGTCAGTTCCTGAATTTTGTAACTCAAATGTTCTTCCAAAAACTGGACCTTAAAGGAATTTTGGTAACATTTTCTGTAGCCTTACCTGATATCTTCCAGTAGGTCGCATTCTGCCTGATGCTTGGCCTGAAGTTTTGTCATCTGCTCCACCTGAATGTTTTTCAGCTCTTGTGTAACTTTCACCTACAAAAAACCCAAACAAACCCAAGGACCACTTATATTTTCTGCAGTTCAAGTCACATTTCAGCAAGAAAACAAACAAACAAGCCCAAGGACCACTTATATTTCCTGTCGTTTAAGTCACATTTCATCCGGGAAACAAACAAACCAACCCAATGACCATGTATATTTTCTGTAGTTTAAGTCACATTTCAACAAGAAAACAAACAAACAAAGTGGTAAAGGCTTAGAAGGTGGGCTTTACATTTTTTAGTACTGTTATAGCTTTCCTTTCAGCCTTGGGATCCTGCACAGCCAAAATTCCAGTACTTTGGGAACCTGCTTGGTAATTGGCAAGGAGCACCAATGGCCCAGGTATTGGGAAGGATTTGATTTTGGAAGGGAACCTTGGAATGGTTTTGTTCTTGTTTTTTATTCAAAAAGAGGTCTTGGTATTTAAGCCCTCTAGTGATCACAGGGAATCCACATATCGGCCTAAAAAATGATCACCAATATCTCTGAGCACATTATGCATTCATGAGGACAGAAATGCCAAACTGTTACTGCAGAGGGAAGAGAAATTCACAGAGGTAGAGGGCACCCATCTCTTCTTCACTAGCCAGGCAAAAAAAAAATAAAATTCTAGATCTTATCAGCTTCCCTATTTTAACTCTGAAAACCATGCCCCAGCAACAAGCACCCTTTAATCACAACATCACATAAAGACAAGTTTTTCACATGACACCAGAAAAATAAATCACAGGTACGCCCCTGAATTCAAGCAGAAAAAGTGACTATTTTTAACGTGAACTTCCAGCATTTTTGGTTTTACCTGTATATTAAAAAAGCCCAACTCAAAATAAATAAACCCATGCGACACAATGGAAATAAGCTCAAATGAAATAGTACAGGCAAAGAAAATGAATAAAGTATAAGTGAAATAATTGAAATGAAATTGGTTTTGTTTGACAAAAGCAGAGTCAGCCCCTGAAATAAGAGGCCGGGAGGCAGGAATGGGAGCCCTTCACTGCAGCTGCCTGCCAGGGCTGCTGGGGAGCTCTGGGCATGGCAAGGGAATCCTGGAATGCTGCTCCTCTCCCGCTCACTGTGGCACGGCTTTGCCAGGGGCAGAGCTGGGCACCCTCCTCTCCCCACGGAGAAATCCCACATCCAAAATCTCCATCACAGCCAGAGCAGGACAGGGAGCAGGCACAGCTCTCACTCAGCCCCACAGAACTGCTGCCCGCCCAGGAGCAGCCTCTCCATCCTCCGTACAACCCCCAGAAGGTGCCCAAAACCACCGCGGAGCAGCTGCAGGCAGCTCAGCTCTCAGATACCAACCTGCCTAGCCAGACAAGCCACACGGGGCACCGCGTTTATCCCAAATTTCCATCCCCGCTTGCCTCCAAGGCCACGCCAGTCCCCCCGGCGGGCAGCGCCCCACATGCCCACGGAGCGCAGGGTCGCCCGAAGAGCCCTCCCGGCGCATCTGCAGCTCGTTCCCATCGCACGTGGGAACCGGTGGGAAAACGCCGCACAATTCCCGCTGCCCCTGCTCATGTCTGTGCTCCTGTGTGCTCCTGGCACACGCCGGGACAGGCTGCGTCCCTGGATCAACTCCAGACGTGACCTTCTTCCCCAAGACAACCAACCCCTCGCTGCTGGCACCGACGCGCCGCACGAACCCCCAAATTTCCAGTGGCAGCCCCCCACAAGCAGCACGACCTCCGCGCCGCCGTGCAGCCGAGCCCGCCGCAGCCAGGGCCCCCCTCCCAGCCCTCGGTCTCCCTTTGGAGAGCCCCCGCTGGAGATGGGGGTCCCTCACGGAGCGCTGCCCCCCTGCGCCTCCATCCGCGCCACCGCGTCCCCATCGCTGCCCGGTTCTACCTCCCATCCCACCGCACCCCTCCGTGCCCCGTCCCCAGCACCCCCCGGCATCTCCGCAGGACCCACCTTGCAGGGCCACCCTGGCCAAAGCCCCCCCGGCCCCCAGCTCGCCGTGCACCCCCCGCTCCCTTCCCAACACTCGCGTTCCCTCTCCGAACCTCCCGCAGCCTCCCCCAGCGCACAGCCCACCCTGCGCCCCCTCCCCGGGCCTCGGAGCCCCGCATCCCCCCGGAGCCCACACCCAGCCCCCCCAGACCCCCGCTGAGCCGCCCCCCGGCCCCTCCGGCACAGCCCCCCTGCGCCGGGCGGGGGTCGCACCTTCCTCGGCGGCGGCTGCATGGTGGTGGCGGTGGTGCTGCGCTGGGTATCCACATCAATTCCCTCCCCCCCGGCAGCAGGATGCGGCCCCCGCTGCAGGAGGAGGAGCGGCGGGAGGAGGAGGAGCGGGCAGCGACCGTCTCCCTGCCGGTTCGGGGCGAGTCCCGGTCGGCGGGAGGAGCGGGGAAGGAAGGGAGGGAGGGAGGCGGGGAGGGGCGGTGGGGGGAGGCCGCCTCTTCCTCACGGGCAGCGGAGCGGCGTCCCGGCGCTGGGCAGCGGCGAGGGAAACGAGGCGGCGGAGGGAGAGACTTCGGGAAAAGACGCGGTGGGGAGGGGGAGAAAAAGAGAAAAATAAAAGGAGGAAGGAAAAAAAAAAAAAAAAAAAAAAGCAGAGAAAAAAAAAAATCCCGACGCAGCGAGAGGAGCGCGGCGGCCGCGGGCGCCCCCCAGCGGCCTCCCCGGGGCCTGCGCCGCCCCCGGCGGCCGCCATGGGCAGAGGCGGGGCGGGAACGCCCCCGGCGCGCGCGGCGGCCGCGAGGGGGCGCCAGGGGGCGGCGGCGGGAGCGGAGGGAGGGGGCGCAAGGGGGACACAATGGGGGCGTTTGGGGTGTGCGAGGGTGTGCACAATGGGATTTGTATCGGGTGTGTATGGGTGTGCAAAGCTGGGCACAATGGGGTGTTCTAAGGGGGGTTGTGCGGTGTGGAAGGGTCTGCACAATGGGATGTGTATGGGGGTTATGGGGTGCACAAGGGTGTGCACAATGGGGTGTGTAAGGGGGGTTGTGGTGTGTACGCAGTGGGGGTGTGTATGGGTGCACACAATGGGGTTTGCACAACAGGGATGTAAAGGGGGTTATGGGGTGTCCACAATGGGATGTGTCTGGGGTGCACAAGGGCGTACACAAAAGATCTGGGGTTTGCACAGTGGGGTACATGAAGAATTTGGGGGTTGCACAAGGGAATACACACAAGGGGTTTAGGGTTTGCAGAAGGGGTGCACAGGGGTGAAGGGGTTTGCCCAGAAGGGGTGCAGGGTGTGCATGGGGCAGTGAAGGGGGGTGCACAGGGGCTGTGGTTGGGATGCTGTTGGGGTGCCCAGAGGAGTGCAGTGCCCTCCCTGCCCCATCCAGTGCAGGATCCACACACCAGGATTGGGATGCAGGAGGCAGCTGGTGGCACTCCAAGGGTGCTCCCCAGCACAAAGCAGCCATCCCCTCCCTTCCCAGACTGCCCTTGTTGTTATCCTGTTGTATTCCATATTTTTAGCGTCCCACACTGTCACAATCATATTTCTAAAGTCCCGTACCTTCTCAGCGATATTTCTTGGGGGCAATTCTTCACAGCACAGACTCCTTCCTCTGCCTGTTGCTGCTTCTTGGTCAGAACTCCTTCCAGGCTGTCCCTAACTGGCCAAGCCCACCCCCTTTTATCCCAATTATCTTCACTAGCTACAGCTGCAGCCCAATGAAGGCCATCACAGCTGCAGCCCATCTAGAACAACCGGGGCTCATCAGGGCAAGGCCTAGACACAGATATTATACAGATATTCAATGTACAATACAGATATTTTACTGGGACTCCTCCTATAGGTCCTAACAAACCTGGGCAGAAAGAGCTGGGCTTGAGCTGAAGCACGTGAGGGAGCATCACCCCTGACAGCAGCTGGAGAATCCCTTGATGGAGAATCCCAGATCCTGGTGCATCCCAAGGGCAGCACATGGAGAGCAGAGCACCCGGACACGAGCCTTTGCAGGGGGTTGGTTTTAACCAAAGGAAAATAAAACAAAGCTGAACCCTTGAGCATTGCGGATGCAGAGGGCCCACGAGGCAGAAGTGATGCTCCCAGCCCTGTCATGTTTTGCTGGGTGTGAATTAAACACCTCTGATCAGAAGCACTTTTGGCATTGTAACCCCTGTCCCCAGCACTGAAATAAATTCCTGGCCTTTGCTTATTCTGCTACAACAAAATCTTTGAAATATTAATGTGCATTTGGCTGCTTCCCTTAAGCAAATTACCGGGGCAGTTTGCAGAGCATCAGGCAATTCCCATAATTGCATTTTCCCAAGTGCTCCAGCGGTGCTGCCGCTGCTCCATCGCCGGCTCCTTCATTATTGATGAGCTGCTTTGCTCCAGCTCCCAGAAAGTGACCCCTCGCCTTTAAAGATGCTTTAACCACCTTTAAAACTGAAATGCAACTTCAATTCTGCTTTCCCCCTCCAGCTACTAGTTTATCTAGTGCTTCTAATTAGTCTTAACTCTTTTCTCCCTGGGAAATTTGAAATTATTAGTGAGACCTGGTGCAGCAGCAGATGCTGTGAAAAAATATTTCATCTCTCTATTAGGGCTGCAAGGGGACGGAATCTGCATGTGCAGCCCTTCATGGAATCATGGAAAGGGACCATTAAAACTCATCCAGTTCCACCCCCTGCCATGGGCAAGGACACCTTCCACCAGCCCAGGTTTTTAAAAAAATCCTGCCCAGACTTCTGCATGCAGAACTGAGAAGCATTTTAGGCACCAGGCCTGCAGGCAGATGTATCATCCTCCCTTATGATGCAGTTGTTTTCCCACTATTTGCTTGTATTCTTGCATGAATAATTATGTTTTATCTGTTTGACCACAGATTCCCTGAAGGCTGACTCATGGAGTGCTGCAGGTTCGACGTGAATCCTGGAGGGTTTTGCATCTGGGATGATAAATCCTGATGGAGCTGCCTCTTGTAGCTGCCCATGGCTCTTCCACATCTTAATAACAGTGCTGATAACAGGGGAGAAAAAGGATGTGAAATAAAGATTATCAAAAAGTCAATAGCATAAGTGTCTGAGTGTTGTATATTTTATCAAAATACTTGTTTTCACAGCATAATTGTAGTTCAGCTTATGCTGAACCTTTATCCCTTGATTTCTCCTTTCTTATTGCAGGACCTGAAGGCAGTTGAGTCTCATGGAACTGCAGAATGGTTTGGGTTGGAAGGGACTCTTAAGGATCATCCAGTTCCATCCCCTGCCATGGGCAGAAACACCTTCCACTAGACCAGTTATTATTTTATATTTTATTGACCTTTATTTTATCTCGTTTCATTTCATTTTTGCTTCATTTAATTTCATTTATTTTTATTTCATTTCATTCTATTTCACTTTAATTCATTTTGTATGAAGGAGGGTGCAGAATACAGCCCCAGAGCAACACACACCTCTCAGGGAACCCCAACAGAGATGAGACATCAAGGCTGGAAACCCCAAGAGCCAAATTCCAGCTGATGGTGACAACCCACAGCTGAAAACAGCAGCTTATTCCCTCACCCAGAAGAAAAAAAATTCAATAAATAAAGAAGAATTTAGCCATAAAAGCAAAATTTGGAGAGGAACCTTAGGGAACGGAGCTCCCTTGATTCCCATCCTCAGGCGAAGGCAGCGCGTTGGATCGCGGCTCCCAAGCGGCTGCTGCCTGCTCATTCTTCACACCTGAATTTAATCCCTGCAGGGCTTTAGACCTTTTCAAGCACAAAACCACGATGTGTTGGAGGGTTCTTGGCTGCCAGGACAAGCGGAATCCAGCGAGCTGGAACCTGCACTGGGCCCGTGATTAACGCGCGAGGCAGCTCCGGCTGCCGGGGCCTTGGCACAGCGGCTCCTCCACACATGGATTTTGGCCTCTGGGCTGGCAGGAGCGCTCCTGGCACAAGGGTTTGCTCCCTGATATTCTGGATTTTGCCCACTGGACTCACAGGAGTCTCCTGGCAGAAAGGTTTGCTCCCTGATATTGTGAATTTTGCCCACTGGGCTCATTGGAGTGCTCCTGGCAGAAGGGTTTGCTCACCAGTAGAGAATGTGGAGGGAGGGGACTGACAGCACAGGAGCTTTCTCCAGGGAAATCCAGGAATCTATGATACTTAATTGCAGAAAATATGGATGTTCAGGAATGTCCTAGAATCCCAGAATGGTTTAGTTGGAAGGAATCTGAAAAAAATATCTTGTTCCACCCCTGCCCATGGGCAGAGACACTTTCCACTAGCCCAGGCTGCTCCAAGACCTCATGTCCAACCTAGCCTTGGACACTTCCAGGGATCCACAACATCCCTGGACACCCCGTGCCAGGGCCTCCCCACCCTCATAGCCAGGAATCCCTTCCCAATATCCCATCCATTTCCTCTGGCAGTGGGAAGCCATTTCCCCTTGTCCTGTCCCTCCATCCCTTGTCCAAAGTCCCTCCCCAGCTCTCTTGTATAGGAATATTTATTTTGTGTTGTGTGTGGAAATATATAAATGTATAAAAACCTATTTTATACTTAAATGGATGTATAAGTAATGAAAAGCTTAATGGATATAATGATTGGGAGAGACACACACATAGAGATATTGAGAGAGAGACACACATAGAATCAAATTCAATTCTATTGGAAAATTCGTCTAAGATCATATCTAGATAAGAATAAAAAAATGAAAAGGAAAAAGTGAATAAAAGTATTAAAAAAATAAAGAAAGGACAAAATTATCTGGAAAAATTAACCATAATGTCACAATGTTTCAAATCACTGCCAGGAGCAGGCAAAGCCAAAAATTGAGTTTACCATTATCTGACATCCACAATTCTGTTCTGAGTGTTTCTTCAGGGCCTTCAAAGCTCATGGTGGCACTGAGGAGGTGTTTCCAGCCTTCCTTCCCTCCATGGAAAGGAGAACATCAGGCTGGGTCCGGAGGCTCCAGGCTTTCCCCACGTGGGGGTGCCATGGGGATGCAGATCACACTGATCCTACAGCCAGGGAATGGGGACAGGTGACAGCTCAGAGACTGGCATTGCTCACTGCCTTTTGCCAGGAAATAAACATTAAAAAGTATTAAAACATAAAGAGAAAGAGGAAAGAAAACACATGGGGGGGAAGGACAAGATTCATAAAGCATGCAGGAGTTCTATGGATGGGGGAGAATAAGTTTGACAGGGCACGATGGATGCATTTCCCCCCACGCACAGAATTCCTTGCTCCATGGGGCTTGCTTCATTCAACAGGCTGAGGAGCCCTGGAGGGAGCTGTCGGGGAGCCCAGGGGATGGATCAGCCTCCTCCAGGGGTGGGAGCACCCCTCGGGATGGCTGCGGGGGGCTGGATGCCCACCCAGGCTGGAAGGGAGCCCTGCCAACCCTGCCAGGGCCTGTTCCACCGCATTTCGGGAAGGCTGGTACACCCAGCCAGCTCTGTTCCCCTCTCCCTGCTGCCCTGGCCTCTCCCCATTCCTCATCCCCGTGTTTACCATACCTGCAGGGGTGAGCCTGGGATTAATTTCCATGAGAACACGTTGCGAGTGTAAATATCTCTGAGCAGGGACGCTTGGCAGCTTTATGGGCTTTGTCTTCCTCCAGGAACCGGCAGCTCTCCTGCTCTCTCCCTGGCTGCATGTGACCAGATGTGAGCACATCTGGAGCAGGACTCGGTGTCTGCCCTCTGTCCCATCCCAGTGGGGCTGTGTTTCCAAGGCTATCCAGGGGCTTCTTGGTGCTTTGAAGTGGATGTGATGATATAAAACTGCTGATATAAAACCATCCACTGTCCCAGGCTGCTCCAAGCCCCATCCAGCCTGGCTTGGGCACTGCCAGGGATCCAGGGGCAGCCACAGCTTCTCTGGGCACCCTGTGCCAGAACCTCTTCACCCTTTTTATCAAAACTTCTACCTGGTATCTAAACCAAATCTCCTCTCTTTTAGTTTAAAACCATCACAACAGGCCTTGCTTAAAGTTTGTCCCCATCTTTCTTACAGTCCCCATTTGATTTCCCACACTTTCCTTGGGAGTACAAGCTTGCCATGCTGACAAATCCTACTGCTAATTGGCTCTGGCCTTTTGGAGATGGCTCTGACCCCAAAATTCTCAGTGTGCCAGGTCCCAGAGAGCAGCTGCTGCTGCCAGGAGCACGTCAGGATGAGGCTGTCCACTGGGCAGCCCTGCTATAAATCCCCTGCCTGCGTCACCTTCAGCATTTTGCTCCCCCTTCTGTGTTAATGTGTAACCCAAAACTGGCCAGGGCACATTGCTGTGATCCCAGCATTATCTGTCCCCAGTTAGGGCCATCCCTGCCTGCTCCCATTTTTATCTGCAGGTGGATGGTATCGTGTGGAGGGCAGGATGGGGAGGGCTGAGTATCCTGGGTCCTTCCATTGGATCTCCTATAAGGTCTCCTCAATCTCCAGCCTGGAGAGGAGAAGGCTCCAGGGACACTTGAGAGCTTGTTCCAGTGCCTAAAGGGGCTCCAAGGGTGCTCCAGAGGGACTTTGGACAAGATTTGTAGTGATGGGACATGAGGGGATTGTTTCCCATTGCCAGAGGACAGGGATAGATGGGATTTTGGGCAGGAATTCCTCCCTGTGAGGGTGGTGAGACCCTGGCACAGAGTGCCCAGAGAAGCTGTGGCTGCCCCTGGATCCCTGGAAGTGTTCAGAGATGTGTAGATGTGGCACTTGGGGATGTGGTTTAAAGGTGAAAATGTGGTGCTGGGTAATGGCTGGACTTGTGGTCTAGCAGGTCCTTCCCAACCTTAGAAATTTTATATTTCTGAGGTCTCTTCCAGCATGACCCATTTTGTGATTCTGTGATCCCTCCAGGGCAGCTGAGAAAAAGTCTGCCTTGGACAGAGAGTGAACAAGCACCTGAAGGGAGTTCATTTTCCACAAAGATGTGTCTGAGAGCAGCTTTGGGGACCAGGAGTTTCACAGGGCTCAAGGCTCTTGTGTGGCTGGGAGAAAAGGTGGGGAGGGAAAGGGATTGCTGGATTGCTTTCTGCACCCATGCAGGATGTCAGCAAGGACAGGGCACATCCAGAGCAGCTGTGTGTGGGTCAGGAATGCTGTGGGAAGAGCTGGCTGAGCTCCAGGGCGGGAGGAGGATGGAGATGGAGTCCCTGGCTGCTCCCTGCCCTTATCAGAGCCCCTCTCTCCCTGGGGCTCAGCTGCACAGGGGCTGTATCAGCCCCCAGCTGCTGGGCTGGACAGGGATGGCTCCTTCCCTGTGCCACATCCCCACCAGCCCTGGTTATCAGCACCAGCCATCCCCTCCACCCTGGCACTGGGTTCCTCTGGGTGCTTCCTCATGCAGGCACCTCCATTCACCCCGGCCAGCCTCAAAAATCCCCTTTCCATCTCTCTCCCTGCAGCCAGGGGGGCAGCAGCTGAAGAAAAGCCCTTTCCAACCTCAAACACTCCCAGCTTTGGGGGCTGGTAGCTTTGCTATTGTTCTGCCAAGGGGAATTGCAAACCTCGGGATGTGGATGCAGCCTCAAACCATGGAATCACAAAATGCTTTGTGGAAAAGACCTTAAACCCCATCCAGTTCCACTCCCTTCCACTAAACCAAATTCCTCCAACCTGGCTGGCCTTGGAAACTTCCAGGGATCCAGGGCCAGGCACAGCTTCTATGTGCCATTCATGGTGAAGAATAAAGGTAAAAATCCTACACAGATTCCCTTTTCCCAAACAAAAGGTGTCTCTGTCAAGTCTTCCCTGACAATGGGTGCCTTTAAAGGGAACAGAGAGGAAGCTCCTGAGAAATCTCCTTTGGAAGGAGGCTGGACCTGGATGAGGAGGGAGCTCCTTGATGCAGACAGAAGGAGTTTTGTCCTACATCAGGAGATGAATGTGTGGCCTTAGAGGTCACCAGCCATGCAGATCTGGGAGTCACCCATCCTCTGCCAAGGCCAGGAAGGAAGTGAGACTGGACACAGTGTGGCATAAGCCAATTTCAGCACTTTTTTGCCCATTCTGTGCGTGGCCTGGCACGTTCCAGGGGGTGGGTGTGGGAGAAACGTGGGTTCAGAGCTGGATCTTCACCCACAAAGGGGAACCAAAACTTCCTGAATGAAGGAGAAGTGGTGGGGGCGATGTGCTGATGTAATTCCTATTCCTCTCTGTTTCCCAGAGATGATGCCCTGGGCTGCAGCATCCTGCTTGCTGAAGCAAGGTGACCACAGAGCTCCATCCTGAGGGCAGAACTGCTTTATCCCTGCTGTAAATGAGCAAAGGCACAAAAATGAGCCCCACTCCTGCCAGCTTGCCTCTTCTGATGCTTGTTTGTGCCAGTGAAATGATGTTATTTTGGAGGGTGGGGCTTTGAGAGGTGAAAAGCCCAAAATGTGAAAGAGAATAAGAAAGGGCCCCAGAGATTTTTATTCTGCTGGAGCATTATGGCTGTAATTACCACTCAAAGCATTTTAGCAACAAGTAATCCCCTAATTTAATATCCCAATGTAAAAATGGAGATCTGTTGAGTGGTTTGAGTTTCCTATGAGCCTGGATTGCTGTTTTCAGCCTGAGCACCAGAAAGCAGCAACAAGCCCCTCACAAATACAAATTCAGCGCTGATTTCTCATCAAAAGGCAGAGAAGAGCCTCATGATGCCCTCCCAAAAATGAATTTGTTCAACCCTAGCACATTATCAGCACTGAATTAGGGCACAAAACTTAGAGGTGAACACAAGAGGGTAAGGGTTAATGGTTGGCACGATGACCTTAGAGGGCTTTTCCAACATTAATGATTCCATGATTCTAAATAATCAGCTGATTATTTAGAATCACAGAATTATTTAGAATCTGCTGATTATTTAATCTAAATAATTCTAAATAATCTCACATGGGCTCGGCTGAGCTGGCAGCTAGGCTTATACATCACCTGCATAAAACCAGCCCCTCTCCATTATGGAGACCTGTGATTTTCCAGCCAAAATTGCTTTTCCTGCTTTGAGGGCATTGCTCCTGCCCTGGGAAAGGCTTCTTTTCCCCAGGAACAGCTGATGGGGAACAATGGCAAACACAAGAGCCATGCCAGGGAGTGAGTGTTCATCTCTGAGTCACAGGGGAAATGAAACAAGAATTTGTGCCGGCTTTGAACTCCATGAAATACTTAATCCTTTTGCTTTGCCCATCCACACAAATGCAGATCTCAAATCTGGAAAGTCCCAGCACTTGGAGGCATAAACATGAGCTTGGTTGAGCTTTATGCTGGCCCTTCAGAGAGAAGATGGCTATCTGGGAATGTGTGGCTTAAAAATGCTCAGGAGAAGGGCTCTGGAGCCAGGCTAGGAGAGAGCAGAAGGTTCTGGGGAGAGCTCAGAGCCCTTGCAGGGCCTAAAGGGGCTCCAGGAGAGCTGCAGAGGGACAAGGCCTGGAGGGACAGGACACAGGGAAGGGCTTCCCACTGGCAGAGAGCAGAGTTAACCGGGATATTGGGCAGGAATTGTTCCCTGTTGTTATCATATTTCTGAAGTCCCATACCTTCTCAGGGATATTCCTTGGGGGCAGTTCTTCACAACACAGACTTCTCCTTCTGCCTGTTGCTGCTTCTCAGCCAGGGCTCCTTCCAGGCTGTCCCCGACTGGCCAAGCCCACCCCCTTTTATCCCAGTTACCTTCACTGGCCACAGCTGCAGCCCAATGAAGGACATCACAGCTGCAGCCCATCAAGAGCAACCGGGGCTCATCAAGGCAAGGCCTATGCAGATATTCAAGCACAATACACATATTTTACTAGGAATCCTACTATAGTTCCCTGTGAGGATGTACAGGCCTGGCACAGGGTGCCCAGAGCAGCTGTGGCTGCCCCTGGATCCCTGGAATGTCCAAGGCCAGGCTGAACAGGGCTTGGAGCAGCCTGGGACAGTGGAAGGTGTCCCTGCTGTGGCAGGGGTGGCACTGGATGGGCTTTGAGGTCCCTTCCCACCCAAACCATTCCACGATTCCATGATCTGGCCAGCATTTGCAGGACCCAACCCACAGCACCAAGCCCCAGCTCTCCCAGGCGTGCCCTGGATGCACCTAAACCGTGCAAAACATGGATTTTCCACCCTTGCTGCTGCTGCTGGCTTGGCAGGCAGGCTGTGCTGCCCACATTAGCTGCTCTGCATGCCCAGACTGCCCGCAGTGCCAGGCAGGGCCGGCCGTGCTGCAGAGCCCTCTGAGTCACCGGCAGTGCCACGCTTGGCTGCCGGCCATGGCGTGCCCGGCTCGGGCTGGAACGCGGCACCACGCGGAGCCCTCGGAGCCGGGAACGCCCTGGGCAGCCCTGGGACAGCACCTGGGGGCACAGCAGGGTGGGCAGGATGGGGTAACCCCACAGCTGCAAAGCTGAGGGGAGCTTTGCTGGCACAGAGCGGCTCCGTGCCCCGGCTGAGACGGATCCGGCACCAAGGAAGCACTGTGCGGGAGTGCAGGATGTGGGAACATCTTTTGTCTCCTGAGCATCCCTTTTCCCTTACAAAAGGCATTTCCCAGGGGTAGGCTGTCCCTTGGGCCACCCTGCTTCTGATCTCGCTGAGCCCTTTGCCTTACCCATGTTTCTGTCAGCCCCCTGTGGCATCCCCTCATCCCACCTCTCCCTGAGGGTCTGCTCACTCCTCACTGGCATCCCGGGCACACCAGGTGACACCAGGATGTCGCAGGGACACGGCCCAAGTGCTGTCCTCACCCAGCAGGAGGTGACTGGCAGCTGGAGGAGGAGGGATGTGAAGGGTTAACCCCGGGCCTGGCTCTGGCCTGCTGGTCCCGCACAGGCCATGTCCCACTGAGGGAGATCCTCTCCTGCACGCTCCAGGGAGTCCTGCAGGGCCAGGGCAGGCTCAAGAGCTCCTTGAACAGCCCCCATCACTCCTGTAGCCACCTGCACGATGGAATGGGAGTGCTCAGGGAGTCTGGGAGCAGAACAAGCTTGGGGAACATGGATTGAGAGAGGCAGGGCTGGTGGAGGAGCTGGGAGGAGCAGGAAAATCTCCATCCTTGGAGGCCGCCAAACCTGTACTAGACAAAACCTGACCTCACTGAAGGTCAGGCTTGGAGCAGAGACTTCCCAGCCTCAGTTATTCTGAGGAGGCCAGGATGTGGTGCAGAGCTCATGCCCCAGCTCCTGTGGATGCTGGTGCCACAATCCTGCCCTGTATCCCCTGTCTGCCATGGGCAGGGACACCTTCCACCATCCCAGGCTGCTCCAAGCCCTGTCCTGGGCACTGCCAGGCATCCAGGGGCAGCCACAGCTGCTCTGGGCACCCTGTGCCCACTTTTCCCCCTGCTCCCAGCAGCTGCCATGGCTGCATAGCCACGGTGGGGCAGCAATCACAGAGCCAGGGTGCTGAGGAGGGTCCCCATTGTGCTGGGGATGCCCCAGCCCTCGCTGCTGGCCCTGAGGGACACGGGAAGAAGCAGAGCATTGTAGCATTGTATCCCAAAATAGAGGCCTCCTTACAAGGGAGAGGTCCATGGAGTGCCAATGCAGCCACAGGAAGGTGAGTGACTCACGGCTGCATGAGCTGGAGGCAATCCCTCTCCCTGGTGATTATCTATCTGCAGAGAAATCTCCATCCACTTCCCTTGGAAAATACCTGCTCCCGAAATTATCCCTGCCTGGGGTTTTCTTATCAGGTGATCTGTTTGTTCTAAAAATCCCCCAGAGCCCTGGGGGTTCCATCTGTGCCTCCAAACCTTGCTGTGGACACCCCACGGCTGACTCATGGAAAGGGACAGCTTGGGCTGTCCCCACGCTCGGAATCATCAGGAAACACCTGCAGGCTCTTGGCTGAGGGAAAGGTCCTCCTCAGAGGGTTCCCTAACCAAAGAAAAGGTAAATCCCAGTGACAGTGAGCTTCTCTTGGTGCTGCATGAGCCTGTGGTTCTGTTTTAACGACAGCTGCCATTAAATGTCACCAGCTGGAGGGTTCTGAGCCCAGACACACTGGATTTCATGGAATGTCTTGTGGAAGCCAAAACAAAGGGATCTGACCTTCTGCTGGCCCCATGACTCCCCCAGTCTGTGACAGAGACCCACAGCTCAGGGCACAGAGCCACAGGAGCCAGGCTGTGATGCTGCTCCATCACTGAAGTGTTTGGGATCCTTGGATCAGAGTAGGACAGGATAAGCTGGGCTGGAAAGGACCTCAGAAGGTCTCAGTCCAACCTCCTGGTCATGGCAGGGGCAGCTCAGGTTGTACAGGGCTTTATTCAGCATGGCCTTGAAAAGCCCTGAGGACAGAGGTCACACAAGCTGCCTGTGGTGGGACATTTTCCCTTCTCCCCAGCCTGGAATGTCAGTGCTGTCCGTGCCAGCAGTGCTGCCAGGATAGCCAAGGCTTCCTCAAAGAGGTGTCCCCACCACGAGGAGAGAACCAAGGCAGCAGTTCAGGGAGCAGCACCATCACCTCTCCTGGAAAACCCAGGAGCAGCCCTGGGAGATGGGACAGGAACCCTTGTGTTGTCCTGAGCTGCTCTGTGCACATTTGGATGCTGAGGTTTGCTCCATTTTCCAGCTGGGAAATGATGCTGGTGTGAGGGTTGGTCTCTGCAGAGGGAGGACACACAGCAGGTCTGTCTGTCCTTCCATCTCCTGGGCCACAGACTGATCCCCTCTGTCCCTGGGGATCATGGCATTCCTGTTCCCCTTGCCTCTCTCCTTGCCCACACATCTCTGCTCCTTAGGCACAACTTATCCTTCATTTAGAGAGAGCCTCACTGATTTCATCAAGCACCCAATCACTCTCCTCTTGTATTTAACTTGGAAACCCTTTCCTGTCATTCCAGGACTTGTTTGGACAAAAACCAAGTGCAGGACCAGCTGTGAGATCTGTCAAGCAAACTGGATGCCTCCAAAGCTTGTTGTGCAAACTTGGACTTCCCAGGAGGGCTGGGAGCACATTTTCATGGAATTAACCACTGGACGTGGGGAATTGGGTTCTGTTGAGCTCAGAACTGTCCACAGCTCCATGCCCAGCTCCTGGGGGACGTGCTGGTGCCAGGGGATGTCCAGGCCTGGAGTGCACACCCAGCATCCCAAGGCTTTCACTCCCAGCAGGGATCCCAAGCCAAGGAGGCGGCCTGGGAGACTCCGGATTAATCTCTGGAACGTGACCTTTCCATGCTGGGAGTGGTGGGAGAGATATTCTAACTGCAGTGGCACAGGTCCAGGGGAGCAACACCAGCCAGAACCTAGATAACAATATTGGCCTCCTGACAAGGACTCCTCAGGGCTGGGCTCCCTTTTCGGGCTGGGACAAATCCATGTGGGCACAATCATCTCCCACCTTCCCTCGCTGCTCCAGCCAGGAAAACTGGGGTTGGTCACAGAACTCTGCACTCCTGAGCCCACTTTGGGTCTAATTGGTGTGTTAAAAAAAATACAGGAAAACGCTATTTTAAAATAATGATGATGGAGGGGATTTTAAAACAGAGAAGATGAATTGCATCCATCCCGTGCAGGGAGGTTTTCCTGCCCAAGGCAGTGCTGGAATTCCCATCCCTGGAGGGATTTAAAGCCGTGTGGATGTGGCACCTGGGGACATGGGTCAGTGGTGGCCTTGGCAGTGCTGGGGGAATGGTGGCACCTGATGATCTTTAAGGTCTTTTCCAGCCTCTATGATTCCATTATTTGTATTGACAGTCAAAGCAGATCTAATGCTGTTTTTCTTCCAACAGGGTTTGTATCCATGGGGAAGCTGCTAAAGGATGGGCTGACCATAGGAGGATGTCACCAACCTTCTCCCAAAAGGCAAAAAGCAGGATGGGCGACCCAGAGACATTGGGACGGTGTGATGGTGCCCTCTCCATCCCCACCCATCCCTCCAATCCCCACATGATCAGTCTGGGCTCTGAGGAGACACTTGGTGTGATTCTTTCACCCATTTGAAGTGAATTTTGAATAAAATTGATGTGAATTTAATTTAGATGGACATCCAGGGGGCTCCAGGCAGGACTGGCCTCATGGGGCTGAGCTGGATAGGGATCTAAGGATCACCCCCCTTGTGTGGCGCTGAGGCTTTCTGGGGCCCAGGGCCATCCCTGGGGTGTCTCTGAGGGAATCTCCCCGAGGACACAAAGGTTCTTTGGAGCAGAAGGGGAAGGAAGTGATGTCAAAAGTCCCGTAGTGAGGACAAGTTTGTGTTTTGTTTTTTTTTTTAAACAAAGAGGCTCCAGGGTGGGACCCTGTGCTGGTCTCACTGCTGGGAGCTGGGAGCAAAAATAACAGCCCACAGAACTACTGGGAGATGGGTTTTTCTCCAGCACCAATGGGAACTTGCTCCTGAACCCTCTGGGGCTTTTCTTTGCTGTGGATGCCATGAGGATCAGGTGGAAAATGGGAGCCATGGGATGCCATGGGGGCCCTGCCACTCCATCCCTTGAAGCAATCTGCAGCTGGAGTTAACCCATCATGGGTTTGACCCCAGGCTGAGCTGCTGGTGGGTCAGCCAAGCTGTAACCCCACAAAATTTGGGGGTGATTGGACCCCAAATCCAGCTGCCCATGCCCATTGAATCCCAAGCTGCTGCCAGGGGTCCGGGCACAGCTGGGGCCACCCCTGCACAGCTCCCCAGCAGCTCTGCAAATAGAGAAAGGAGGAGAAAGGAGCCTTCTTTGGGAACCCCCAGCACTATTTTAGGCCAGGACCATTATGTGGATGCTGCTGGTTTTGGGAGGATTTGATTTGAGGAAATTTGTTTACTTGTGTTATTGAATGCCAGAATCACTGCAAAACCTCCCCCAGCAGCAAGTTCTGTCCTCCAGGACACCTCTTCCAGCAGCTCCTGCTGCTTCAGCTTGCTCAAACCCTCTTGAATGAGACCTTGAATGGGTTTGTTTGCCTTTTTTTTTTTTTTTTTAAATCTGCCTTATTTACTATTTTCAAGGCAGTCCCAGGGGAAGAGGAAGTGTCATGAAATCTGGCAGAAAACTCAGCATCTCTGCTCCTAAGAAAGCCATCAATGAGGCCAGCAAAAGCAGAGGTGACCCTGCCACAGCTGTCCTTGTTGAGTTTTGTGTCTTTTTTGTGACACCCCCTGTACAGGCTGCAGAGCAGAACCAAACCTGGGAACCCACAGCACACCCAGCCCCAGCCTATGGGTTAATTTTAATTTTAACACACCTGCCCTGGTGTGAGGTGCTTTATTTATTTATGGTCTTCCTAAAAGCACAAACACTTCTGGCCACAACAGGATGCTTGTGTTTAGGGCCTGGCAGGCAGCTCCTAATGCCTTGCCTCTTTGCAAGCATCATCTTGATGGGGGAAAATGCACTTGGAGCCTGAAAACCCCTCCAAAAACCTGGGTTGTGCAGGAGCTGGGAGGAAAAGTGAGTGGCAGCTCCATCACCTTCCTGATGGGGAGGAGGAGGAGGAGGAGGGGAGAGGCACCACATGCGCTCGGTGGGGAGGAAACGAAAGCTGGGCTGAAATAAAAAGCCCCAACCGCCGGTGGAGAAGAGAAAGTCCCCACCCAGATGGGCACAGCCACAGAGCAAAGCCCTCCCTGCACTGAGCAATGTGCTCAAGGCTCTCTGCCTGCGGCTGCTGGCCCCAGAGAGCCCCTTGCGCCTCAGGGCTCCCCCAATTCCCTGTTCCTCACGGAGCACCAGCCCCACACAGCAAAGGTTCCTCCCCCAGCTGCCTGGGCCTTTGCTGCCCCTATAAAATTGGTGGTCCTGAGTAGGAACATCCTGGAGGGACAATCCAGGCACCCTGGGAAGCTGCAAGGTCACATCAGCTCCCATGGATGTCCCTCCTGCCAGCCCAGTCACACAGGGCAGGGCTGCAGGCTCAGCCCAACACACCCCAACTGCCTTGCTTGCTGCACCTAAGGCTTTAAAAACAAAATAAAGCACAGAAAAGAAGGAGATTTGACACATGCCAGCACTCCCGCCGGTGTCTCTGTGTGTTTGAGCTGCACCCATGGGTGCAGTGCAGGCTCTGCTGTGGCCAGCCTGACCTCCCCGGTCCACCCATTCCTGTAGCACATTCCTGCCTGCTAGTCAACATGGGAATGTTTTGAAAGTGTCTTAGAAACCTGCTGGGCTGCCAAAAGGGTTGAAAAATGAAGCTGCAAAGGGAAACGTGGGGCTGCTTTCCAGGTCGGCTCGCCGCGTATTGCCTCTGTCTTCTGCATGCAGCTGCACAAACCAGTGGCTTTTCAACAGGATTTAAAACATCTGCCTCCTCCTTGGGCTGCTGTGGAGCTGGGAAAGGGAGATTTGGGGCAGGGGAGGCTCTGGTTTTGGGTGCCCTGGGTGATAGGACAGAAATGAGTAAGGTGGGTTAGGGTTGATGCCCTCCTTCCATCTCCCTCACGCCCAAACGAGAGGAGAAAAAGTAAAAAAGGGAAAGGAGAGGATTTTCCTTGCAGTGGGCAGTGAAGCTGGGAAGCTCCTGCCTGCTGGGACTTCAACCAGGCTGGGGAAAGGTCTGATGGGAAGAGGGCTCTCCAGGGGACACCTCCCTGCTCCAAAGAAGCTTTTAGAGAAACATCTCCTCAAGCAGCCCTCGCAGCCAGCCTGGCCATCAGTAATCACCCCTGCAGATGAGCCTGCCTCTTGTTTTTGAGCTGTTTGGCTCCATCCTGCAGAGGAAGAGCTGCAGGTGCTCAGACCTTGGAGGAGCAGGCTGGGGGAGATGGTGCCAGGCAAGGGATGCTGAGAGCAGCAGCATCATCCCACGGGTCACAGCTCCTGCACGGACAGCAACAGCTCCCTGGGCATCGTCCATCCCCTCTGGGCATCGTCCATCACCCCTGGGCATCGTCCATCCCCTCTGGGCATCGTCCATCCCCTCTGGGCATCGTCCACCACCCCTGGGCATCATCCATCCCTGGCAGGGGAAGGATTTGGAGGGCGAAACCAAGGTGCTGTGGCTGGGTGAGCCCAGCCTTTGCCCAGGAAGCGTTTCCAAACCCGGGAGGGATGGGCTGGGCAGGGCTCAGCAGCCAGGGCACCCGGCTGAGCCTCACTCAGGCATGTCCCTCCCTCTGGGCAGGCAGCAAGCCTGTCCTTCCTCCCTTATCAGCCCCAAATAGCTGCGATGTGATGTATTGTTTTCCCTCCTCAAACAAATTACATCAGAAGAAGGAAACAGGAATTTTTTTTTTTTTGCTCTTTTCTGGCATGGAGGTCCGTGAGCAAAAGCTCTGCAGCAGCGCTGTGTCCATGCCAGGAGTTCATATCCTCTCAAAGCCTCCTGAGCCAGCTGCCACCTTCTGCTGCTGAGTAATAGATGCCATTGGTGTCCTTCCCCTCCTCATCAGGGGCTTTGTGCCCTCCCAGCACAGCCAGGGGGCCCAAGGACCCCCAGATGGAATTAATCCAGCAGGGGAAGGAGGACCTGGCTGTCACCCAGGGACACAGATGGGGAATGCTCGGGGGAGCACTGGGGCTCGTGGTGGTGGAAAACAGCTGGGCCACCTGCACGTCATCCCCTGGGGCTGTGCCTGCTCCCCCAGCCCCAAAATCTCAAAGTTTCTCACCCAGATGAAGGAGGAAAGTTGGTCTGGACCTGGCCACTGCTTCCCTCGGGCACCTGCAGGAGAGGACAGGGTGTGAAGGTGCTGCTGGTGCTGGTGGCTCTCCTCAGCTTCCTGCAGGGCTCTGTGGGGACAGCAGGGCAAAGAGGGCACAGCAAGGAGCAAACCTCGAGCAAAGCTTCTGCCGTGTCCTCCTGGACACAGCAATGATGAAATGCCCCAACATCCCAGCCCTGGCATCAGTGGAAGTGAGTCCGGTCTCAGCCCCAGCTCCAGACCCATCCATGGTCCCATTCCCGGGCAGGAGGTAGGAGGGGTCCTGTCCTTGTCCTAACTCCGGCCCCATCCCCGGGGGAGGATTTGGGGGGCAATCACCTGTCTCCAATGTCAGTCCCAGTTCTGATGCTATCCATGCTCCCATTTCTGAAGGATTTGGGGGGCAATCACCTGTCTCCAGTGTCAGTCTCAGCTCTGATGCCATCCATGCTCCCATTTCTGGAGGATGGAGGGAGGGATATCTCCTATCCCAGCCCTAATCCCGGTCCCATTCCCGGGTGAGAAAGGGGAGAGCGGTCGGTGCCCAGCCCCGATCCCATCCACACTCTCACTCCGGGGCAGGGAGGGGGATCCCGCTCTGACCCGAATCCCGATCCCATCCACACTCCGGGCCAGGGAAGGGGATCCCGCTCTGTCCCTAATACCGCTCCCATCCACACTCCGGGGCAGGGAGGGGGATCCCGCTCGGACCCGAATCCCGACCCCATCCACAGCGCCATCCGGAGGGGAACAGAGGGGCGGCCGCACTGCGGTCCCGGTCCCACGCACGTTCCCATCCAGGGAGAAGAGAGCGCTCCTGTCCCGTCCCCGGGGGAAGGGGCGGTCCCGGCCCGGGCGGGGCAGCTCTGGCCCCGGTCCTGCCCCGTTCCAGCCCGGTTCCCAGCGCCGGGAGGGCGGCGCGGCCTCGGCCGGGCTCACACGCGGCACGGGCGGCACCGGGACAGGCGGCACCGGGGCGGGGGAAGGAGCAAAGCCGGGCATGGCACGGCCTCCCGAGCGGGGCCATCGGCGCTGAACCCCGGCACGGAGCCCCCGGCTCGGCATCGCCCGGTGAGCGCGGCTGCGGCGGGCGGGGGACAGCGGGGGGACCATGGTGGGGAGCATGGGGGGCATCCTGGGGGGATGCGGGGGTGCCCGCGACAAGGAAGGACGGGAGGCGACCTCCAGGGTGGTGTGGGAAACTCGTGAATGGGGTGGGAATGGGGACACGCACATGGGGGAGACGCGACACGCACGGGAGGTGGAAGGGGACACGCACACACATGGGTAGGGGACACCCACACACATGAATAGGGACACGCACACACATGAATAGGGACATGCTCACACGTGAACAGAGGACATGCACATACACGAATAGGGGGCACACACACACACGCACGTACTCACGGAGGTGGCGGTGGCACTTGTTGCTGTCTGGGTGACACAGCGCACCCAGCGCAGGGCGTGGGGCACGGCATGGACCGAGCCCAACCCCGGCTCTCCTCCTGTCACCCCCAGGTTCTGCCCGGAGTGCCACTAAAAAAGCCCCAAAGTGCCCCAAATGGGGCAGTGGGACCCGCAGCCGGCAGGGAGACGCTGGCCTGGGCGGGTGCTGGCACGAACGGGCATGCAGGGAAACCTCCTGCTCCTCTTCGCCTGAATTGTTGGGTTTTTTATGCATTAATTCACAATAATGTCTTTGCTGCTGAGTTTCTCCCTTCCCCGGGGAGTTCTCTGGCTGTTTGTCCGTGATTTCCTGCAGCTCAGGTTAAACCATGGAGCTGACTCCCTGCTTTGCTCCGTGTTTTTCCACCTCTTTGCATGCTGGGCTCCCTATGTAATTTCTCTGGGAGTGTTTTAATTTACACTGCAATGGTGACACTCTCATTTCAAACTGTTTGACTCCTTCTAGCAGCTCCTAACACCCCAAACACCCGTCTTCCCTGAGCTGGGCACTGGCTGACACCGCTGCAGGAACAACTTTTGGGGCAAAACATCCCATTTCTCTTTCTGTTCCAGTTTGCTTATCAGTTTATTGCAAAAGCCACTTGGCAACCCGCTGCCTTCCTGTGCACGAGGTGAGGAGCAGCAAACCCAGCTCTGGGGGCCACCAGCACTGGGGGATGGTCATTGCTGCCAAATTTGGGCCGTATCATTACTACCAAATTACTCTTGTTTTCCCTCAAACAACAGGTGGCTGATAGTTTGGGGGGCTCCATGCAAAGGGAGAGACCCCAAAACTCTCCGTTCCCCAAAGCACAGCCACATCCCGGGGCTTAGAGGGTTATAAAGGCCCCAAAAGGATTTCTGACGGGTCGTGGCACTGAGTGACTTTATCCTGTCTCTGCCCAGCGCGATTTTTATCTTGGGTTGTTGACAGGGAGCCAAAGCCACGAATAGTTCTCTGGCAGCCGAGCGTGCTGCCGGGCAGCCCCCACCAAAACCTGGCTGGGAACCACCCATGCAGCAAAGACGCTCCTGCCTCCATGGGACAAAAAATGCATCCCCCAAAGTCCTTTTTCTGCTGGTGCCACGGTGATTGCGTTGTCCTGGTTGTCCCCTGAGCGCCTTTGGTTTCTCCAGGGTGGTTGTGACTCCCTTGGTGTGGGCAGCAGGATGGGAGGTCTCCATGGAAATGTCCTTTCTCCCACATACGGAGCTTGTAGGGTCACCAAATCGGCCAGAAACTGGTGCCACACTCTTCCCTCTGACTGTTGCTTCCTCCTGTGGGCATTTAAAGGTCATGGAGGGCAAAACCAAAGTCAAACTCCTGACACAAACACCGCCTTGTACCTCCAGGAAGCCTAAAGGAGCCTAAGTGCTCAGGTTCCCCCATGGAATTAGTAAAACTGGAAGTTTGAGGGGTCAAATGGGATCTGCCCCTATCCCACAGCAGGGAAAAACAGGCAGGGAGCATCACCCTTGCTGAAGCAGGAAGGGAAGTGTTGGTGAAGGGATTAAATATTAAATATTGGCCAGGGTTGCTGTTTGCTTCCAGCAGGACCCATCCCCAGAGCTCTGCCGTGCTGGGAATTGAGTCAGGTTCTACTGAGTGAAGGTGGCCTTAATTACCATTGTCACTGCTGGTTTTAATGCTTTCTCAATTCACTGTAAAGCCACAGATTTGATTAATCTCAATTGGTTCCCCGTGGTGTGGAGCAAGGCAGGAGGCTTTGGTACCCCCAGGGAAGCAAAAGCTGGAAGGGAGATGGATTCAGGGAGGAATTCAGGGAGTTCCTTGGGGGAAACCAGAAATTCCCAGAGGAAGGGATTTCTCTCAAAGCAAAACCTTTTATTTGACCTTCAAACAAAGTCATGAAGTTCTTTTAAACTCGTTACATTTTTTTCTCCAGACTTTCTCTTCCCTTTTTAGCTTGGATCAAGTTACTGAAAAACCCTCTAGGAAACCAAAACACCCCCAGAAAAATATTTTTCACAGAGAAAACAAATTCAACTCTGCTGTTTCTCAGCCTGCTGACAAGAGGGGAAACTGAGGCAGCATTCCTGGAGTGGAGCTGCCCTCCAAAGCTGCTTTTTTGTAGGGACAGAAACAGAGATTCTTTGCAAGGTTTTGCTTTAATTGAGGCATTCTGGCTATTTTGGGGATGGAAGAAGGGGTAAACAGGGATAAAGGAGGGATGTTACCTGGCAGGGAGATGGACAAAGCCCCTTAAAGCTGGAAATGAATTTTGGGGTGCCTTGCCTTGGGATTGCGGGGGAGAAGCGCTGGGGATGATCCTCAGCCCACACTGGTGGATGGGGCCAGCCTGGAGGAGAAGGGCTCTGAAGGTCACTGTGGCAGAAAGGATCCAAGGGAAAGGGCAGATGGAAAGCAGCAGTTTGGGCAGGCTCAGATTTCGGATCCCATCTCACAGCTCCAAGCAGACAGGCTCGGGAGCACCCAAACACCTTCCCTGTTAGCTTTTGGTCACAAAGGCTCGGAACCACAGCCCCAGAGCAGTGAAAAACTGTTATTATCCTATTTTTGTTATCATATTTCTAGAGTCCCATACCTTCTGGGTGGTTTCCTCACACACAGCTCCTCACAGTAGTCCAGTTCCTGCTTCTCCATCAGGGCTCCTCCAAGACTCTCCCTGACCAGCCAACCACCCCCTTTTATCCCAGTTATCTTCACTGGCCACAGCTGCAGCCCATCTAGAACAACTAGGATTGGGGCAAGGCCACTTACACAATACAGAGATTTTACTGAGACTCATAGGCCACCTATACAATACATAGATTTCGCTATAACTCAAAGGCCACCTATACAATACATACTAAGATTCAATGGCCACCTACAATAAACGATCCCAGGTCGTTTTGCTTGCCAGAGTCTCGAGTGGTTCCTGGTCCTGAGCGAGGATTTTGATGAGTCCAGGCAATGCCTCAGAATGAGGGCAGGGAAAACACCCACATTCTCCACATGTCCTTTGGAAGGGAGTCAGGGAGAAGATGTGCTGAATGAAGGGATCGTGGTTTCAGCCTCAGCATTAAACAGTGGGAGCTGTGGCACCACCAAGGGCTGCTTCTGTGAGGTCCTGCTGGGAAATTAATCCACATTAATTATTTGGGAAGGCCAATTAAACCTCATCAGCCCCCTGTGAAAACGTATTAATCGCAGCCGTGACTTGGTTGCTCTTTGCTGTGTTCAGTGACTTTGCTGCTGCCTGGCAAATTCCAGCTGGGATGGCACTGGGAATGCTGGAAAATGGGGCAGAAATCAGGAGCCAAGGCCTTTACTTGGGATTTCAGTGCCCATCCCGTGGGCTCCCTGTGGAGTGCTGCCCATCCCTCAGCTGCCCGTGACCTTCTCCCATGACAGCCCCCTCCTCTCCCCTGCTGCCTGATCCAAGTATCCCTGCAGATCCAGTTACAGGAGCGTTTTGGGATGCTGACTTCACGTGCACGTGCCTGTGGGTGCTGTATTTGAGGGCAGTGATCTGCCCAGGCTGCTCTCCTGTGCTGCCCTCATCCTCTGGCACTGAGGTTTTCTGGGAATAAACTCATGGGATAAACGGGTCCACACTGCAGAGGGAGGGATGGCCCAGCCACTGCAGCCTGCACGTGGTTCAACACGGAGGAAACTGTGAGTGGATGGCACCCAAAAAGCTGTGCCTGGTCAATGCCAGAGGAAAAGCCTCCCACTGTGACCTCAGAAGGGGCCAGGAGATGAAGTGATGGGGCAGATGCAGGTGGTTCTCACCAAAGCATCGTGGTTTGTTTGCTTTTGGGCATCACAGAAGTGTTCATCCCGCTTGGCATGCTCAGGGATTGCTGGTTCCTCTCCCTCCCCTCATCCTGGGGCTGGGGGAGTCACAGCTGGCATTTGTGGCACCCGTGGGCACAGCAAAGGGCAGTGCCAGCTGCCAGCCCTTGTTCCCTCACGTGCCTTGGCTGGCCTGGCCTCTCCAGCTCGCTGCGGATGCAGTGATGGGGTGGACTGCAGCCACGGGCCCTGCACACACAGCACGTTTTGTCCTAGGGATTCTGGGCAAAACGAGGCTAAAAGAGAGAGAAAGAAAGGCTTTTGCATTGCCAGAAGGGAAAGGAGGGAGAGCACAGCAGCAAGGACAAGGCTGCATTCAAACTAAGCAGCAAACACCGTTTGCTCCTTGTCCGGAAGGTGGAGATGAGGGACCAGGCACAGGAGATTCCCCACCTTGGCTTAGGGATGGAGCATGGCTGGGTTTTCTCCCTGGGGTCTCAGGAGCCTGTGGGAAGCTGAGCTGGAATTCAGGGTGATCTCCCCCCATCAGTGCTCCGGAACCCTTCCCTGAGCCTTTGGGGCATCTTGTGTGGCTTCCCTCGGTCACGGTGGCCTGCCCAGCCTGTTTCATCAGCTGCCAGCTCTGTGGGCAACCTCTGTCTGCTTGGCCACAGAGCTGCACAGCTCAGAGGGAAGGAAGGAAGAAATTGCAGAGAACAGCAGCTGGAAAATGTTTTCCCATCTTCCAGAGCTCTGTTAACCCTCTCCATCCACAGCCACGCTGCTGAGGGCTCGGGGGGAGCAGGATGGGAGCAAAGCTGAGCTGAGTGCAGGAGAAGCAAAACCCCGAGGCCAGGACAGTGCTGGCTCCTGATTTTCATCACAGAGTGGTTCCCAAAGTTGTACTGGGGTTTTTCAGATATTGCAGATTAGCTGGGGGGTGAGTGTGGTTTCCACTCCTGTCCTTGGGAAGTGTGAGCCTCAGTCAGCCCTGTTCCTGCTCTGCTCCAAGGGGAAAGCAGCAGGATGGGGAAACATCATCAGGGATGGTGTCAGTGCACTTCTGGACAGGTTGTTTGATCCAGTCCCTGCAGCAAGGACTGAAATTATCCCCTGGTGATGGGCTGGAAGCATCACTTCATCCCCTCTCCCTCAGCAAGCAGTTGTCAAGGTGCTTTTTAGTACCAAAGTGCTTTACTTTGGTGAGAGACCACCCAGGCTGGCAGCTTTGCCTCCTTCCCTACAGCATCTGGGTTGGGATAGCTCTGGATGTGGTGTTTATTCTGCCAGAAAGGGCATGGCCACACTGTCCCTCAGCATGGTGGCACCAAGTTAGAGCTGAGCCCTTCACCCGAAAAGGCCAGGATTGCTCTTTCCCACCTGAAATCCTGGTGAGGTTTGGGCCAGGGTACATCCCACACGCTCATTCCAAGGGCACCTTTCCTCAGAGCCTTTCTCCTGCAGGAGCTTTTGCCTCCCTGTGACCCCCCATTCCCACGGGCTTCCCGTAAGGCAGGGAACAGCAGGGACACCAATCCGGCTCCTCTTACGGGAAGGGAGGAAATGCATTTTAATTTGATTCCTGACCCATGGGCTCGCTCAGAGATCGTGTGTCAGCAGAGCCCAGGGCACAAAAGGGCCCTTGTCCCTCCTCTCAGACAGGCCAGGCTCTGTGTGTCTGCAGAGACCCTTTCAAGGCCATTTTTCTCCTCCCAGCTAATCAGTCCCGTGCAGAAACCAGCTCTGCACAAGCAGGGCTCAAGGCCAGCGAGCAGGACTGTGACCTGGCCACTGTCAGCCCAACACTAAACCCATTAAAGACCCCTCGTCCTCATCAGCAGCCAAGCCAGAGCCCCTATGGTGGAGACCCTGCTCCTTTTGGCAAGGTTTGATTACAGGGTGTGATGAGGTTTGCCCTACCAGAAGGAGCTGAAGACCTCTGAAACGGTCACGAGGTTTGCGCGCTGAAATTCCACTTTCTAATCCTCTCTGCCTGGAATTTAGCAGGATGCATTTCTAGTGGTGCTCAGCTGAGTCACCCCTTGTGGCTGGTTAAACACAGAATGGAGCATCTTTCCTGTTCTGAGATGCAGGAGAGCAAATTTCTGTGTGAACCTGGTGGGAAGGGAGGTTTGGGACATTGTGCTGGGCTGCAGGAGCTCTGAGGTGGAGTCCCACATCTGGCCTGGGGTTTGTTGGTGCCTTTCAAGCAGCTCAGTTCTTCCTCTGTGCTCCAGATGCAAAAAGAGGTGGAATAAAACTCACCTCATCCACCTGACTGTAATTCCTCCATGCCAGGATCTGCTCAGTTGTGTCACCAACACCGTGAGGCCGTGGTGTCTGTGGCCAGTGATGTGCTGCCCTCTTGAGCCATTGTCTCCGTGTGCTTACAGCCTCTTTGCTTTCCCCCAGGGTGATGGAGAACCTGACAACTCCTCCAGCCTGGACCAGGGTCACCAACAGCTCCTTGGAGCCGGGTGGCACGGACGACAACCCCTACAAGTGCGTGTTTGACGAGGACTTCAAATACGTCCTGCTGCCCGTCTCCTACGGCATCGTGTGCGTGGTGGGGCTCTTCCTCAACCTGCTGGCCCTCTACGCCTTCATCTTCAGGATCAAGACCTGGAACGCCTCCACCACCTACATGTTCAACCTGGCCATAAGCGACACGCTCTACGTGGTGTCCCTGCCCCTCCTGGTCTACTACTACGCCATGGGGGACAACTGGCCCTTCAGCGCGGGGCTGTGCAAGCTCGTGCGCTTCCTCTTCTACACCAACCTCTACTGCAGCATCCTCTTCCTGCTGTGCATCAGCATCCACCGCTTCCTGGGCATCTGCTACCCGCTCAAGTCGCTGCGCTGGGGCCACGTGCGCCACGCGCGCAAGGTCTCGGTGGCCGTGTGGCTGGTGACCGTGGTGTGCCAGTGCCCCGTGCTCTTCTTCGTCACCACCAGCGCCAAGGGCGACGCCATCACCTGCCACGACACCTCCAGCAAGGAGCTCTTCGGGCAGTTCGTCATTTACAGCTCGGTGATGCTGGTGCTGCTCTTCTGCATCCCCTTCCTCGTCATCATCGTCTGCTACTGCCTGATGGCCCGGCGGCTGCTCCAGCCCACCCGGGGCATTTCCCGCCTGTCCCGCTCCAAGAAGAAGTCGGTGAAGATGATCATCATCGTCCTGGTGGTCTTCATTGTTTGTTTTCTTCCTTTCCACGTCACCCGTACCTTGTACTACTCCTTCCGGAGCTGGGACCTGAGCTGCCAGACCCTCAACGCCATCAACCTGGCCTACAAGGTGACTCGTCCCCTGGCCAGCACCAACAGCTGCTTGGATCCCATTTTGTATTTCTTAGCAGGGCAACGATTTATGAGGTTTGCGGGCAACAAAGTGCCGTGGAAGCCTCAGAACGAGGTGGCTCTGGGCATCGTGCCCAACAGTCACCTGGGAACCAGCAGCGACACGGACACACAGCTCTCCAAGGATCTGAAATCCTAGCTCTGCCCCGCAGCAGCAGGGTTGGTCCTGGCTGTGAAGGGAGGACAGGATGCTCTGGGGCCCGAGGCTTTGGGTGTTTGGGGTGCCTGGGCTTGCCCCCGCTCCGGCGTGGTCTGTGTCAAGCGCGCTGCTCTGCTTGTTTTGCTGTACTTTTTTCAGGAAGGTGCAGCTGTGGTTGCACACATGAACCCTGGTCTGTGGCTCTGCATCCCAGGCTGCCCCTCTGATCAACGCTGAGGTGACCAAATCTGGGGAACAAATCGTGCCCTGAGTGCCCTGAGTCATTTTCCCAAGCAAGAACACCGTGTGCAGAAAGTGCCCCTAAAGAATTCTGTTTGCAGATTGCCTGGCACACGGGGAGTTGGAGTTCCTCTGTGCCTTGGCAAGGCAGGAAGGGCTTTGGGGGGATGAGGAGAGGCAGCTGCAGTTCTGCTGAGCAGCTTGATGCAAATGTCAAGGACGAGTAGCACCCACAGAGGAAAGGGTCTCTCCCACAGCTTTGCATCCCTGCAGAAATGCTCTCCCAGCTTCAAGCTGGCAGAGCAGGGATGGGATTCCCAGCTCCTGTCCAAGGGCTGCCTTCCCACTAACCTGATGGACATTCCATCCCACTGGAGTGCCCTGGTAGCAGCCCACTGGAGTTTACTGGTACCATCCAGCAGGTCCCCTGTAGGTTTCTCCAGTGAGGCCAACATCTTCCAAAAAACCCATTAGTGCTTCCCAACAGCAGCAGTCACCCTTTAAAAGCTTTCAGGAACCTGCAGCTTCCAGCTGCTGGCTGTTAATAATCATCTCCAGCTCATTAAAATTTAAGGTGAGCTCTTCATGTATTTTTTTTTAACCCCCTTCCTGGTGACTCATGTTTCCAGCCCAGCAGCAAAGACCTGAGTTCATCCCCTTGGCTGAGCGCTGCCATGTCCCCATTGCTGTCCCTCAGAGGTGACAAAATTTGCCAGCACCAAACCCCGAGTTGAGGAGCTGCAGGTGGTGCTGAGCTTCAGCCCATTCTGCCTGGATTTGTAAAAAATGTCCACAGAACATTTCACCTGAAGGTGCTCTTGGTGTTTTTCCCTGCAGTTGTTGGGTTGGAGAGCCCAGAGCCCAGGTCCGTGGTTTCCCTGCCAGGAGGACGCTGATTCCTCCCCCCAAAAATGAAAATTGCTGGAGCTGCAGCACTGGACGAGTCACATTTTGTAGAAGCTCTGTTTCAGGACTAGGCAAACACATCTGATGTTGGCTTAGACCCAGGCCTTAGCTTCTCCCATCCTTCCTTCTTGACAAGTTTGGTGGAGACAAAGGCACACGGTGCTGTCACCAGGTGTGTTCAGTCACGGGTGACTGGGACCGTTCAGGGCTAACTGGGAGTTCCTGTGCTCCCACCCCAAAGGGGAGCTCTTGTCCCAACCAGCACTGTCACAACCACAGCAGGCAAAGGCAAACAGGACATCTGCAGGGTGGTTCATGCCACCCTCGAGTGTGTTTGGGATAGGATTGGGTAAAGAGTGGCCTTGCACCATGGCAGCAGCTTTATTCCTTTGTTCTTGTGGAGGGAGCTTGGCCTGATGGGGAGGGTCATGGCACAGTCACTGGGGCGAGACAAACAGCTGGGAGAAATGAATTCAGCCAGGGCACTGAGCTGGTACAAACATCACTCCAGGCCAGGCCTTGCCCACCTCCCACCCTTGCCAAAAAGCAGCGGGGACACGCTCCGTGCTCTGAATAATTCAACAAAAACATACCCAAAGTTTCCTCCTCTGGTCCTGCTTGGACATCCCAGCTCCCTCTGAGCTGGCCACCACCCTGGCAGCACTGGCAGTGCCATCAGGGGTGTCCCTCATCCTGTGGTCCCCATCCCAAGTGATCCCACTGGCCAATGCAGAGCACTTGGAGAGGTACCAGCTGGAAATCTGGCTCTAGACTCTTTTTTGTTTTTGTTTGTAAAAGCACTAACTTATACTAGAGAGAAAAAAAAAGAAGGTGAGTTTTATGACAGTGACTGTACATTTTTATTTTTGTAACATGCAAACACCTCAGATTTCTGACAGTAAATGAGTTTATTTCTACTACAAGCACTTCTCTGCTGTCTCCTCTGGTATGTACAAAGATGGGTATTGTGGGTAGACACTGGGTTGTTGAGTACCATGGAAATATTTTAAGCTCCAGGTACAGCTGTCCACTCCTTTGTATATCTAATTCAATGAATTCAATCTCCACTTGAATTCAAGATTTTCATGCCACCAGTTCTGGAAAAATCCAGAGACAGCTCTGAGGTCATGGCAGGACAAAACTCCTTGGAGTGTGACAAATTCAATAGCCAACCTTTTTTGTTTGTGTGCCCATGGTCTTGGTAGATTCTCCTAGGCTGCTCTTGCTGAAGACTAGAATAAATTGTTAGATTAAGTAATTAATTAACAAATCTCAAAATAATTAGTCTCCCATCCCATATAACTTATTTTGTTTTTCTGGCTCTCCCAGCCACTCAGAAGCCACCAAAACAAGATGTTGGAAACCTCTGGTTCTCAGAGGGGTTCCTCTCTGGGGACACTGCCCAGGGACCAAGGGCTCACACGTGAATAGGTTTCACTTCTGGGATTTAGAGCATCCTTCCCAAATCTTTCCTGCAATGACTCTGCACAGCTCATAGCAGCCCTGAGTCACCCAAACCCAAGAATGAGAATTAAGGAAGAGAAGCAGCCACTGATGGGGAGCACAGAGGCTGTGCAGAGGAACGAGCAGAAAAAAGCCACCCAGCCACGCCAAGTGGTCACAAACCACTTTTCCTAAATATCCCTTAGCACAGGCAGCAGGAAGGGAAAGTTGAGAGCACTGATGCTTTCCTGCCAAGGCAACAAATCTGCCACACGGGCTGGAGGGAAATGCACACTTGTGCTGGGCCTTCCCAGCATCCCATGAGAGCTTTTCCTTCCTGATCGTGCCTTCCTAGGAAGCAGGCCCTTAATGGGACAGTGGCAGGCAATGGGCCATGCTGTTACTGTAAACACTTGGTGCTTCCACCTCTTCTTCCAAGCCCTGTCTCCATTTTTATTCGGCTTTTCTGCCTTGGGGGTTGATTATCCAGAGGAACAAGTCTGTCTGCCCCTCCAAGTCATCCCTGGCCAGTTTGATTCAGGGACAAGGTTGCCACACTGCTGAGCTCCTAATAATTTAATTGTGACATGAAGGAGTTGTCACCCAACAGCTCAAAATCTGTTTTTGACACCAGAGAAACCTCCCCCATGCCAGAGCCTGAGGTGGCTTTGGGAGAGTGATATGAGAGGCCCAAAGCCACCACCCAGCAGGCCAAAGCTGTGTTCAAACAGGGGGCAATTCCCAAATCCCACAGCCCAATATTATTGCAGAAATTCCCCCAGTATGGATGGGCCAAGGCAGCAGTTGCTCAGGGAGAAACCAAGCCAGTGGGTGTTTGAAATAACACATCAATCACCCAGCTTTGTGAGGAGTTTATTTGAAGACTTTCACAGCTTCAATACCAATATTTGCAGACTCTGACAAATAAACGCTCATGGAAACCTGGAAGTTTAAAATAACCCTTTAAAAAAATGATTTCTCCTCAAATACCTGCAGTTTTAAGCCCTGGCTAAGCACCAACATTTTGGGGGTATTTTGGGGAGCAGCTGGGTTGTGCACATGTAGGCACACATGCATGTGTTGTATATAAGTACACAGATCCCCACAACCTCACTTATCCATACTTTGGGATTGGGGAAGTGTTTGAATCCTCAATCCTTTTGCCTGACCTCCCAAGGACAGAGGAAAACACTCAGAAACAAAACCCAAAAAATTCAGAAAAAAATCAGCCAGAAAAACCCCAAAACCTAATTTATACAAGAGCAGCAATTCCACAAATCCTCCCAGCCAGCTGAAACCTTCCTGGCTGTGGCTCCTCACTCCTGAGATGAGCTGCAAGGTCTCAGCTCGGTGCTGGAGGCTCCCATTTTTGCAGCCCCCTTTGATGCTGCTGGTGGGAGAGCAGGAGATTCTCCCACCAGACCCTTCTCCTCTGCTTTTGCCCCTCACTGTGGGAAGGCACCGTGTCAAAACCCCATTCCCAACCCCACTTAAATCCTGGGGGAGCCTTGAGATGCCCTCAAACCACCAAGCTCCCACCTTTGAACTTGGACAGAAAGGGGTGAGGGGTTTTCAGCAGAGATCTCAGCCTGTGGGGGCCTTGGGAGATGGTGGGAGGTACGTGGAGGATGCTGGGCCCAGCCGTGCAAAATCCATCCTGATTTTTAATGGAGTTCCTCTGAATAGGCTGAACCTGCAGCAGCAGAGTCCTCTGCTGGTGCCAAGGGGATGTGCCAGCAGCAGGGGCCTTGTCCCAGGCTGGCACTGGGCACTCACAGCCACTCCAGGCACGGTCCTGACTTTCATCCATGGCACTTTCCAGGGAATGGGGAAGTTTTCTGTTCACTTTCAAGTTTTCCTTGTGTGGTTTCTCCTCCTGTGATCTGTGGTTTTAATGACGGGGGAAGAGCCTGGTCACCATCAAATCACCATCCAGTCTCCCACCTGCTGTTCCAGCTCCATTCCTTCCCCCTGATGCTCATTTAACATGCTGCCATCCTTTTCCTCAGCTGGGTTGGAAAAAAGTGGGTTGGAAACTGGCTGGACACCTTTGGGAAAGGATGGATGTGTATGGATGGAGGTGGAGGCCGCTTGGCACCCATGTTGGGAATGTCCTTGGTATGTGGTGGGGCTTCCCCACAGCACTGCCTTTGGAAATAAGCTTATTTCAGATAAATCCCTGATCAGTCATTCATCTGGGCCCTGAAACTCCCTGCAAAGCTCCTCTGCTGAGAAGCAGGAGGATGGGAAGTGGTTCCTGAGCTTGTCCAGGTGAGCAGCTCCACCACCCTGAGCCGGATGTGGTCCTTGCCCTGCTCCTGCTCCATGCCTTGGGTGCCTTTTGCAGCCTGGCAGCAGGACAAGGTGCCACGTGGGTGCCAGCACAGCCTGTTTGCAAACAGGGTGCGGGTTCGTGGCCTGTGGAACGAGTCCATCTGGTCCCAAAGGAGCCCTGGGATGGGGCTGCAGAGCAGGCTGGGAGCTCCTGTGGGGTGTCCGGCTCCTTGGTGCCATCCTCTCGCTGCAGGAAGGGGAGGTGCTCAGGGAATCCATTCTTCTGGTCCTCCCTGGGCAAACCAGCTCAGCTGGGAGTTGCTGAATGACCCAAATCATCCCTAAATAGCTCCTGCATCCCTATGTTCAGCAAGATGCCGATACTCCAAAGCCTCACCCTCCAGCATCCTCCCAGGCTGAGCTCACAGGGCTGGCACACAAAAATAACTCCCTGGGGGCAGAGGGTGGGTGGGCATCGCTGTCACTGCGCCGTCACCAGCGTCAGCATTCCCAAGCCCGTGTTTCCAAGCCCATCTGCACTCCCATTCCAGCCCCAAACCCCTCTGGCACATGGCATCCGAGGAGCCCCGAGGAGAAGGAGGTCTCTAAAGCCCTGGAGCAGCTGCCCAGCTCGTGCCTCCCCCTCAGCTCCTCCTCAGGCAAATGGGCCCCCAGCAGGGTGGTCTGGGCTCAGGGACTCCTCAGTGCTCAGCTTCTGGTGTGGGGAGCAGCAGCAGTGCCAGGGGGGTGGAACCTTTGGGATGGTTTGGGCCTGCATTGAACAACGTGAGGATGATGCCTCAAGCCAGGGCTGTGGGCAGCGCTGAGGGCCCCTGTCCCAGGATGCCAATTCCATGTGGTGATTAATACCCCACTGTCCTGACCCTCATCCAAACTTTATGAGGTCATTTCCTCGAAATCCACCATCCCTCCCCAGGCAATGCTTCCCAGATGTTGCAACCCATGCCTGCACTTCAGCATCTGGCTGGTGATGTGAGGCAGCACGGGGTCTGGAGCAACAGCAGCACGTTCCAGCAATCCCACGAAGCATCAAAATCCCCCTCATCACCAAAATATTTCCCATTTTTTGTCCCAATTATGGTAACTCTTGGAGCATCCCCAGAAGGCAGCTGCATTGAAATGTGCTGCAGATTTGGATTTGTGGCAGCTGCTCTTCCTCCTGGCTGCCCATAGATGGAGGAAGAGCACTGCCCCCCTCTGGGTTCCACCTTCAGCTGCCTGCTTGATGGGGGCACGCGGTGTCTGGGGGTGTGTGGTGTTTTGGGGGTCTCCTCCCCCCTGCTTTAGCCCATCAGGTGCTTGGTTTGGGTAATTGCAGCCTATTCTGGGAGAGATGTTGGCACAAGATCCCATTATGAGCCCACAAGACAGAGATGAGCCCCCCAGGACCCTCTTGAGGCACTCAAGATGCCCAGGTGGCCACATCCAGATGGGCATCCACCCAAAAACCAGGAGCTGCTTTGGAGGAGTCTGGGTCCAAGCCGTGCCAGTGGTGGTGCAATGATTAATGTGGACATTCCCAGCCCAGGGCTATGGATCCAGCTGGTGACGTCCAAGGAGGGTGAATCATTCCTCACAAAGATTTACCACCAAGGTGCTGCTCTGCTGATCAGAGGCTGATCTTTAGCTCAGGGTGGAGATAGTTTGGGGGGGAACAGAGAAGATGGGGATGGAAGCGTCCAAGGCCAGGTTGGGTGGAGCTTGCAGCAACCTGGGATAGTGGGAGGTGTTCTTTCCTGTGGCAGGGGGTGGAACTGGTTGATCTTTAAGGTCCCTTGCCACCCAAATTATTCTGTGATTTCTATGAATAACTCCCAGAGAAACATCATAATTTTGGGAGAGAAAATGATTCCCCTTCCTGCTTTTCTGATACAAAGCACTTGACTTTTCATTTCAAAAAGACACCTTTTTTTCAACAACAAAAACCCCAAACAAACATACAAAAAACCTCCACTAATTTATTCTACCAAAATAGGCAAGGGTTAAGAGAAATCAACAGAAACTGCTGCCTTTGACCTCCCTCTGACCGGAATCATGTTTTCCTCCCAAATTTTGGTTCAGCCACCCAGTCACAAAGTGCCTCCTGCCCCAGCCTTGCCCAGGGCTGGCTCTGTGGGTTCTGGCCGGTTTCAAGTTAATGGGATTATTGTGAAACTGCTGGACGCACACTTGACGTCGACCCTGTGTGGGAGGAGAGGATCAGTCTGAAGACTGTAAGAAACCCAGTTTAGTAGGAAAAAAGGCAAGAGAAAGACTCAGTTCCCTCATTACCCTGCAGATAAAGCGCTCACAAAAGCAGGGAGGGATAAAAAAAAAAAAATCCTTTTGCAGTAAGAGCAAATGTTTGCCATGCATAGTACCGAGTGACCCCAGGTAATCTCAGGTTTAATGACATGGTTTAGTACCACTGAAAAGGCCTCTTTTGTGTTTCTCAGGCTGTCACTGAGATGTCTCCACTGGGGAATTTCCTGCAGATACCTGGAGATATCCTGGTAACAGCAGGTGACACTTTTCAAAAGTGCCTTGTGAAACCTGTTAGGTATATAAATATATATTTATGTATTTTGAGATGTGCTGTGCATTTTTTTTCATGCCTATTTGCATAAGCCCCAGTGCCCCATTGCTGGCAGAGGTCACTGGGAAAGGGACAGGGGGAAGGAATTAGCAATGTGATACCTGCTCTGAATCACACCCTGCTTTTGTGGCTGCAGGATTTTGTGAGAAGGAGGTGGGGTAAGTTAGATAATCTCCAGAAAATGTCCCTGCTTTGGAAACTTCCCTGCTTTTATAACCTCCACACATCACTGCCTCCTCCAGGTGGGTGCTGCAGGATGGGTCTTTGTGGCTGGAACCCCCCTGTTCCATCCAGGTGGTTTTGGATCTTGATCCTGGGTCTTGGCAGGTCTTTTATAACCATTAATGTGTGTTTGAGGTCTCCATTGCTCCTTGGGGCCTGTCACAGCTCCAGCCCATCTCCCTGAGGAACAGCAGGGCAGGGACAGCTCGCAGGAGATGCTGCCTCCTCCTCAGCACTGTGCAATTCAGCACAATTAATTTTATCCACCACCACCACCACCACGAAGCTCTGCAGATCTGCACTGTGGGCTCTGCTTCCTGTTAACTCCTTTGGCAGCTCGCAGTGAGCTGTTCCTCAAAATCTTCCACACGCTCCAGTGGATTTCGCATTCAACTTTTCACATTCCACTTGTGCCCATCACCTGTCCCGTGCCTCCCATTTGGACGTGCCATGGATCTTCTGCAGGAGATTTTCTTTCCCTGGTGGCATTTCTCAGCCTGGATGCCCTGGGCCTTTTTGAATCAGTGCTTTGCACTTGCATCCTCAGCCCACTTCCACTCCCTCTGCAAACATTTCATCCTGTTCAGCTGCTTAATTCTCAGGAGCTTCCTCATTTCTCTGTCATTTCCCTTTTTGCAGTCAAATACTGCAGCACCAGGAATTTTTTCCCACTGAAAATATTTTGCAGCAATACTGAACCTTCTCTGCTAAATAAAAAAAAGTTTAACTATGGCCAGGCAGGGGTTTATCTGGGACAAATCAAACCCATCAAGATAACATCCAAGGATGGTCAACCCTATGGGTTGGCCAGAATTTGTCCTCTCCGAGGATGGAGCACTAATTCATGGCTAAATTAGGAAGGATCCCAGGATGTGAGAGCTTTAAAGTCTTTACAGGCTGTGGGCTTTTACAAAGAAAAATCCAGAGCATCTTGCAGCAGAAGCATAGCTTGGATGGTCACAGTAAAGGAGAGAAAAGTAAAATACCACTGTCCTTCAGGGACAGCCTCTCTGGACCTCTGCTCTGGCCAGCAGACTCGGGGCTGGCAGTGACTCTCCAGACATGTAGCCTCAGTCTGATGAGCCTAAAAGGAATATTTGTTCTGGCCATGGGCCAGGACACTTTAACTTCCCAGCCTGAGCCCTGGAGAGTTGCTGGTCAGTGCTGTGGCACAGCAAATGCCTCCTCCTGGCTCTGCCTGACACAGCTTGGCCACCCAGAGCTCGGGGACAGCACCCTGAGCTTGTGCATGGATCCTCCAGAAGAAGAGAAAAAGCTGAGGAAAAGCATCCCCAACTTGTAACAGTGCAAAACCTGCAGATTTACTTGGCTGGATGGCGTCTCTACACCCCTAAAACAAGACACAGCATTTTTTTCTTGCCCAAGAAAGCTCAAAATCTGTGAATTCACACAAGGGTGTGAAAGTGCTGTCTCGTGCAAAGTCCCTCTTGGTGTTGCTGAAATGTTATGGGCACAGCAGATGTCCTTGATATGCAGCCAGATCCTTTCTCCAGGTGTGCAACTCCTTGCTTGGCTGAGCACACACGAAGAGATGAAAATCCCCTGTGGATATTTTGGGGGTCATCAGAGATGAACCCCTTTCCTAACCTTTCCATCTTCGTGGAGAGCAGGGATGGGGACATCTCCTTTGTCCCCTAAATGCCATTCCCCTACACCAGCTCGCTTCCTTGCTGTTGTTCTGTGTGGCCTGAGGGTTTGAACATCATCCAGAGAGCAAAAATGGAAATTCCCCAGAGCCCGGAGGGAAGGAGGATGGAGAGGGAGCAGTTCCTGCTCTTGCAGCAGCAGCGAGGGAGCTCTGTGTCCCTGGTTAGGGACCAGGCCGTGCCAGCTGGGGAGCCACAGGGACGGCTGGGACACAAAGTCCAGGGCAGGCTGACCTGGGGTCACCTCCTGCCAGGCTTTGCTCCTCACCAGGAAGGGCCTGGAGAGATGGGCCTGAGCTCAGAGAGAGCAGATGAAACCCTGGGTCCTTCATCCAGAATCCCTGGAAGTGTTCAAGGCCAGGCTGGACAGGGCTTGGGGGCCTAGTGGGAGGTGTCCTTGCCCATGGTGTGGGGTTGGAACAAGATGGTCCTTAAAAGTTCCTTCCAACTCAAATAATTCCATGATTCTCTGAAACACACCCCAGTGTGCTCATGAACAGCTGCTGTCTTAGAGAAGCCACCTTCAGCCCATCCAAAATCAAATACAACCTGCTCTGGGAACACAAGAGTAACACATCTTCTGCTATTGCATTCTCTCTATTTATCTTCTTATCACAGGGTTTTCCCAGGATTTTCTAGCATTCCTTGTCCCCACAGGGGTCAGAAAGTGAAACTTCAGGAGCTGTCACTTCCCAGTCTCCAAACTGAGCCAAGCAGCTCCTCTGCACCCAGTGGATGGATACCCATCGTTAGAGACAGTGCTGAAGCACCAGCGCTTCTTTCCAAGCGCCTTGGGGTTTCTGATCTCTATTTTATCACCCCTTTTGCACTTCCCTGGCATTGTGTCCCAAGTGCAAATACACAAATATCATCACCCCTTTTGCACTTCCCTGGCATTGTGTCCCAAGTGCAAACACAGGGGACAAAGGAGATGACAAATTGCCACTGGATGTGGTGAGAAGTATCAGCAGCACACATTAATTCCTGCTTAAAACAATCCATTAACACTAGCAGGGAAGAAGATTTGGTGTCCTAGGAAACATCACGAAGAGGAGGTGAGTTCACTGTCCAGGCTCTGGCTCAAATTCTGGTGCTGCTTGTTTGCTTCTGTTATTATTTCCCCTCCTGCCTCTCTTCCCCTCCACATTTTCCCCTCTCTTTCATCCCAGTCTGGGGCCAGGAGAGCTCTGCAGAAGGAACCCTCATGGGGAGTGAGAAAGGACAAATATTTGGCTTTTGGTGCTGTTAGTGTGCAGTATTTCTGGGGCACTGGTATTTCCCTGGTGCTCCCACTGTGGCTGCTCGTGGGAGGTCACTGTAATTCAGAGGTAGGCAGCAAACAGCTCTGCATAATCCCAAGCCTTGTCCCCAAATATTCAGAAACTGCTGGTTTGTGGCACTAAGGGCTTGCATTGTCCTTTGAAAATGAGCTTTTCTGTTGGGTGAAGGGATAAAAGAAGCAAGATCCTTTCCAGAGCATAAAGGAAAGGGAATCAGGCAAATCCTCTGGGATGCTTAGACCTGCTTAGTGCACACCAACCTTTAAGCAAAGAACAGTGTGGAAATCAAAGTAGATGGATTTGGAGGTGAGAAAAGATTGCAGCACATTATAGAATTATAGAATCATTAAGGTTGGAAAAGACCTTGAAGATCATCATCATCATTAATGTCGGACCAAGCAGAAGGACCTGGAGTATCTGACCTCCACCCAAAGCCAGGATTATTTCCCAAAGAAAACAACCCTGAGCATGGTATTGCATCCAGCCACGGTGCCACAGAGAGCTGGAGAAGCAGCCAGAGGCTGGATCAAGGTGCTGGGGGATGCTCAGTTACAATTATTCATAGCTGGGATTTGTAACCCCAGGAATGCAAAGGGCAGCAGAGCAAAGGAATCCAGCTGGAACATCCATGGTTTTGGACTGAGTCCCACAGGGGCAGGGTTTGTCCATACCCCCAGGGCTGGCAGAAAGTGTCCCTCTCCTATCTCTGGTGCAGCCCAGGGTGGCTTGGCCCTGGATGCAGAGACCATTCTGTGCTCTGCAGCTCAGCCAGTGGCCGTTCTTATCTCAGCCCAGCTCCTGCGTCTGTACCAGCCCTTATCTCCCCCCAGACACTCTCCCTGTGCTTACAAACTGGGAGCACTTGGAAATTAGGAGAACATCCCTCCCCTGCCAGCTGGGTTTGCAGGCTGGCTGAGCATGCAGGGGTGGTTTGGAACACTGAATACCTGGTTGTGCCCGTTTCCCCCCTGGTTTTTTTCACCATTTCTCTCTACATTTTCCATCGCCAAACCAGGAGGCTGGGTGCCCTGGGAGGAATGTGAGGCGTGTGCTGGGAAGCCTCGCTGGAAGAGAGGGTGTTGTTATCATATTTCTAGAGTCCCATACCTTCTGGGTGGTTTTCTCACAAGCAGCTCCTCACAGCAGTGTTGTTCCTGTTTCTTCACCAGAGCTCCTCCAAGGCTCTCCCTGAGCAGCCAACCCACCCCCTTTTATCCCAGTTATCTTCACTGGCCACAGCTGCCACCCAGTGAAGGACATCACAGCTGCAGCCCATCTAGAACAACCAGGATTGGGGCAAGGCCACTGGTACAATACATAGGTTTTACCAGGACTCCTGCTGTACATGCTGTGAACATCTGCACTTAGGCACCTGCTCCAGAGGGCACAAGTTCATCCACTGCAGCCAGAGCCATTGTCTCTGATCTAATGTGGTGCTCATCCTTCCAAGGAACATCTGGAGGATGTCTGGGATGTAATGGGGAGGGAGCAGGAGCAGCAGGAGGATGAGCTGTGTGTCCTTGCAGAGCCACTCCATGAGTCAAGGCAGGGCACTGCACTGCTGCTGTGCCCTGTGGTGTGGGGGAGAAAGCTTCCCAAAAAGGCTTGGAAAGGGCTGGAACCAGCAGCCCCTCCATCATGCACAAGCGTGGGTCAGACACCCCCTCATCACACCCATCTGTGGCTTCAGGGACTTCCCTGGTCACCTCCCAGGCACGGGACAAACTCCCCCCTTCCCACAGAGCTTCTTTCTGAGGGGTGTCCTCTCCTTCCTTCCCTTCCAGAGGCCCTGAGGCTGGCAGGGACCTCTGGAGACCATTTAGCCAGTGCTGAACTGGGGGGACAGGGACTGGGCTGCTCAGGGTCATGTCCAGGCACATTTTGAGCATCTCCACAACCTCAGCTGACCACCCTCACAGTTGCACAATCATTTTCTTACATCTAAACAGGATTTCTCATGTTCATCACGCGGGTACCACTCCAAAGACTCTGTCTCCGTTTTCTTATCATCTCATCCATTGCCTCTGGATTTTTGCCTTGCAAACAGCTGGAGGAGACAGTCCCCCTCCTTAGCCCATCAAAGAAAGGATCTGCCTGAGCCAGAACCTTGGGGAGGTCTCAGCCTCCCTGCCCTACATCTGTGACCCCTGAGAGGGCTCTGGGCAGGCTCTGAGGGATGAAAGGGGTCTGGCTCTCCTTTGTCCTTGTATGGGAATTTGCATGGAAGCAAACGTGTAAGGAGCTGGCCAAAAGGAAATACTCAGCGTGACATGTCAAAGCAGATTTTAATAAATGTTTACAAACCTCCCAGCAGCCAAGAGGGGGAATAAAGAGGGAAATAACTATAGGAAAGGACAGGTTTACTATTTAAAACTTCTTTGATTCATTCTTACCCAAAAGAACAATCAACTCTTACTCATTTTCCTCAAAAATACAGCCCTCTGGGAGTCTGCAGGACAGGGCTGCATCATCCCCTGCAGGAGCAGGCAGCCCTGTGGGGTGTGGGAGAGGCGCCTTCCCAAATCCAGGATCTGTGTCACTGTGGGAGCCGGGTGGCCCTCAGGGACAAGGTTTGTCTCTGCATGGATGGTTCTGCTGACTCTGAGCTGGCTGAGGAGCAGAGTTCCTGAGAAGGGGAGAAGCTTTTCACCTGTCCCAGGTGGATTTAGTGAGAGGACCCATCTGGTGTGTTCTCCAGGAGCACGTGGGCTGGAGCAGGGAACAATTCCCAAGGCTCTGCCGAGGCCTCTGCTTTGTGCTTGCCTTGGCACGGGGCCATGGCGTGAGTCACAAGCCACTTGCTTTTTGTTTAATGTCCCCATTCCGGCTCTGCAGACTCGCTCAGAGGGAAGTTAATTCATAAACCCCACCAATATTAACTGCCCCAGCAGGAGGAGGAGGAGGAAGAGAAGAAGCCAGGCTGTTTGCCTTCACCACTATACCACTGACACGTTTTATATCACCTACTGGTGTGGCTGCGTCTTCCTCACTGGTCCTAGGGTGATGATGTGACAATCTAGGACAATGTGACAATCACAGCAAATACGTGACAGTCCTGGGACAATGTGGCAGTCACAGCACCTCTGTGATAGTCTAAGACCTAGGTGACAGTCCTAGAAGCAATGAGGACATGGTTGATTTCTCCCCGGGGTGGGTGCAGGCCTCAGTGCAGGCCCTGCACGCCAACAAAGAGTCCCCATAACATAAAGGGAATACAAATCCCATTGTCCTTGTATGGGAACATAAAGGAGGAGGAGCATAACCCCCTGGACATGGAAGATGCCCAGAGGAGCCAGCACACAGGTCCCCATCTCCTGGGGATGCCTCTGACACCTGGGACCTCTCCCATGTTAGTGCCTGGCAAGGGACGAGCACAGAGAGGAGGAGGAGCATGGCTGCTGGGACACGGAAAAAGGGAGAAGAGCCAGTGGAGGAACACATCCAGGAGCTAGCAGAGTGGGAGCCAAGCCCTTGAGCTGTACTGGTTGTTTGCAGACTGAAAGCCCTGTGCACACACACACACACAGAGAAGTGCTCTCTTTGGAGGTTCCCAGTCTGGGAATGGCCAAACCAGGCCATTGCTGTGGTGGCTCATGGGCCACATGGAGCCTCTAAAATCCCAGAGACTGGGACATTTGGACACTCACCCAGCAGGAGATGGGATGCAGCTCAGCCCAGGCTCTGGAACCCAGCAGAGAGGCACGTCCAGGTGTGCCAGGGCGAGAGGAGACCACGAAGTGTGTCGTGCTCAGAGATCCTGCTTAGCCAAGGGTGGTTTGCACCTGCTCTCATCCTGAGGGGGAAACCAGCCTTTCCTCTCGTGGCTGGGTTAAAAACCAGATGTCCAAGTGCCTGGAAAACAGAGATTTAATTATGTGCTTAATTACAGCCGCCTGGTCTCAGCCCATCTTGGCCTCTGGATGACAAGGATGGAAATAATACTCAGAGCCACATGTCAGGGACAGAGCCCTCCACAGCACATTCCAGAGAACATCCCAGGGCTCTGTCTCCAGCCACCCTGCTGAGATGAGCCCCTTTGGACCAAGGACACCCAAGCCCAGCAGTTGATCCTGAGGGGAACACAGCACCTTCACCTCCCCCTCCGGCAGGGATTTGAAGCAAGGCACAGTCACATCCCTGCACAGGAGATTCCCTTGAACCTTCCTGGAAACCCAGCCATTTTCTTGTCTGCCATTCCCGTTATTTTTCTGGTTTTATTTTAATCTCCTGTCTGTTATTGTTCGGTTTTCCTTTGAGCAAATTTCTCTGAGTGTCCAAGAATAGAAGACACATCAGATAATACTGGGAAGGAAGTGAGAGTGCCTAGAATTACTGGATATATTAAATCAAACCCATCTCATATTTTCTCTGTTTATGCCAGATTTGTCTGGGTATTTATCCCTTAAGTTGGAGTCACCACTGCTGAGATCAGGACTCTTGGTTTGACGTGCATGGAGAGAGAGCGACCCAGGCACTGGCAGCTCCCGGCCCAAATAAAGGGATTTAAAAATAATAACTTGGAATAGGAAAGAATAGACTAGAACCTTGTTTGCAGGAAAATTACTTAAAAAACAAATTCAAGAGGCTGAAACACTGTGAAAGGTGCTGTGAGTGAGGTCACCCACTGCTCCTGAGCCTGCCAGCACACGCAGGCTCCAGGGCAACGAGCTGATCTTGTTTCCCATCAGATTCCCCTCCTCCCTCCCTCTCTGCTGAGGTGCAGAGCTCAGCCCCTGCCTTGGTTTTGCAACACATCCCCAACGGGATGGACCTGCTTGAACATTTTTGGCTGGGGCAGGTCTCAGGTGTCCCAGATGGCACACGATGGGCGGGTTGAGGGGAGGAGGGCCCTGCCTGCCAGGTGTTACCTGTGACAGATGTGGAATACAACCTCCCAATGCTCTGTGTGAGGATTTTATAGCTGTTACCCGGAAGCTGAAAGCTGGGTGTTCATTCTTTTGTGCAACTGGAGAAACTGAGGCAGGGATTGAGGTCATCACAGGATCTCCCCAGTCCACCCTGTCATTCCCAGCAGCAACAGGAACAGACCTCCTTGCTCAGAATGGTCTTACAACCCCCCAGAGCTACACCTGACATATCAACGTCTCCTGAGATGAGCATCTCCGGGCCACACTCCTGTGCTGGACAGGCACTCAAATCCCACCCACCCAAACCCCCAAGCTTGTGCAAGCCACCACATCAAAAGAGAAGGTTCAGCAGCCATGCCTGGTTCTGCCCAAACGCAGACAATTGATGGCCAGGACCCCCCAGGATTGTATTTTCCGTGTTATGGTTTCCCCCCGGTGTTTGGATGAAGTGTCTGGGCACTGGCTCTGCTCTGAGCTTTGTTTAGGAGGTGCTGCCAAGGTAATGCTGCTCTCAGCACTGCTGCACGAGCACCACGTCCCTGCAACACCCCAGCCCATCCTGGGAAGCTGCTCCTGTCCCCCTCCTTGTCCTGGGCACTGAGCTGGCCCCAGACCCCTCATTCCTGCTCCTAATGTTGCCCATAACACCAAGCAAACACTACAACAAGCCCTGAGTGGGTTTGCTGGAGCTTTGAGCCCTTCTCTGCTTGCACAGCAGCACATCCAAGGGATTTTCTGGTATATTAGGTGGGGGAAGAAATGGAAATAATTCCCATTTGGGAATGGAGGACATGGAACCATCCTCTGTGGGGCTGCTCCTGGTGAAACCTCCAACAAGTGGTGGTTCAGTCATCTCCCAGCAAGCAGAGCAGAAAAACCTCTTATACCTGAATCAAGGGGTGTTATTACCTGGGATATCTCCAAAATCTTCCTATAAAATATTCCCATCACATTTGGTTTAGCTGAGTGCGAACCTCAAGCACCAGTGGAGGGTTTTTTTGCCCACTCATGAATGACGGAAGAGAAAACTGTGACTCAATTCTGCCTTGTCTTTGTAATTCTGCTCTTCCACAGAAAAAGGAAAAAAAAAAAAAAAGTCTTTTCCTTCTTATCAGAAAGAGACCAATTCTTGGAATTAAAAAAATAAATCACTTGAGACATGCCTTCCCCTTTCATCTTCTTCAAGGGCACAGCACGATCTTCTGAGAAGCAGAATCGAAAGGGAGAAGTAAAGACATCTGAGTAGCCCCCACAGAAAGCATCATCAGTGATGCCAGGCATGAAACAGAGCTTTTTTTCCTCCCCAAAATAAATGTCCAGTTTGGTTTCCTCTGCAGTGGAAGGAACAGGGAAGTGTGGTTTCAATATTTGCTGTGGTGGCTGGGTGTGATGGACCCACCTGCAGAAAAGGGAGAACCAGCCCAAGACTTGAGCACATCCCTGCATTCTCCTGGGAAGCAAATGGTCCATGCTCTGAGTTTGAATTTCTGGAAGGCTTTGCTCCCTCTGGGAGATGCCTCATGCCTTGAAGCTGCCTTGAGATGCCTCATGCCTTGAGTTATTTTGGGTTCTCAGGAATCCCCAAGGCCCCATTTCTACAGCCCTTGGCAAGGGGATTGACAAACTGAGTCAACAGTGCTGCATTAAATGGTATTAATGAGGAAATAACTTCAACTGACCTGAAAAATCACTTAAGAAAATGCATAAATTTCCCATTATGGAAATACACCGACTTGTTGCACAGACTAAAAATTGCACATAGGGGTGAAAACCTAAGGGTTTTCAGCATGGAGGGCAAGGAGCCAAAGCAGGGATTGTGGCCAACCTGGAGGCATTTGATTTCCACTCAACCATGAAAGGTTTGGAGACATCCCCATCCCAGACCCCAGCTCTGCCCTTGAAGAGAGAAAGCTGACCACAAATTGTGAAGGTTCAAATTGTGGAGGTCTGAATTGTGAAGGTCCCCTCATAGCACTGGAGGGTGACCAGTTTCTCCACCTCAAAAGTCCAGCAGTGAGAGAACTTGCCTGATTTCACCCCAGCTGGGTGCACTGCTCTGGCTGTGGTGAGCTCTGGTTGCAGCAAGAAGGTGCAGGGCTCCATCAGAGTAGACCTCAGGAGATGAGACTTTCTGCAACAAACACCTTCTCTGCCAAAAATCCAGGGTTTCAAAAGGCGCTGGGATAGCAGATGTCCATGGAGGAGTTTGGGGTGACCATCCTCTGAGCTGGTTTAAAAAGACAAAGTTGTCATCAAATGTGACCTCCTCACGAGCAAGCTCAACCAGATCCACCACCCTAGCAGGCTGGAGTTGTCAGGACATGAGAAATGAACTCCATTTCCGTTATAAACAGCTTTTAGATGTAATGAAATTCTTCATGCAAGACGTCTCCGGTCTGGTGAGACGCGGCGGAGCCCGAGGCAGAAGGGACCCAGCCTGATCCCTGCATGTCTGTGCTGGGGAACAACCTGAGAGCTCTGAGGAACCTCTCCATGGGGACAGCCAGTGTCTGGTGATGGGAACATCCCAGCCCCGAGGCCCTCACAAAGATTCAGCATTTGAAAAATGCTGCTTTTCACCTCCAGGAGGTTTTGCAGCCGTTGAAAGACCACGGTCCCAGTTCCAAAGTGCCTCCCTGGCCTTGACCACAGGGGATCCTGCCCACATCCAGCCACGCTGGGTTCTGCTGGCAGCTGGAAGCCTGGATAGCAGAGGGAAGGTGGAATTACCCCTGGGAGCAGCAGTGGCAAAGGTCACCTGCACTCAGGAGCTAATGCAGTTACTGGCAGCATCCAGCCAGAGGAACAGAAACCAGGGAAACTCAAACCCAGCCACCGTGCCAGCCCTTTCTGCCAAGGATCAATTCACTCAGCCAGACCCCAAGAGGAACCCAGGCTTGTCCCTTTCCCCACTCATTTTTCCCAATGATCCTTTGGTATGAATAAAAAGAGGTTTAAAAACAACGCTTTGCTTGAAATCTCATTTTTAGAGCCAGCTACTGCTTCCAAATTTGCCTCTCTTATCCCTGATCAGCCCTCAAAATGTCATTTTTGGGGATTTCCCTCCAAATTTGCCTCTCTTATCCCTGATCAGCACTCCAAATGTCATTTTTGGGGATTTCCCAATAATTCCAGGTGCTCTAGGGCTGGGCTTGTGGCTCAGTGGAGGTGCTTGGAGCTGGCAGGCAGCCAGGAGCCACTATTATATTTTCTGTTTTTTAACACTCCCACCACTATTTACAGTGTCCCCACAGCGAGACAGCCGGCTGTTCACCTTGGGGACCTGCAAGGACACTGCCACGCTGGGAGGGAGGAGAACCTCAGCCTTCCCAAAGCCAGGGGCAGCACCGGAGCTGGGATTGGTGCCCTCACTGTCAGTTCACGGGGGGAACGAGTTTATCCATCCTCACCTGCATTCCCCGGATGCTTGCGGGAAGTCCTGGGCTCCCCATGCACGGATGTTGGGCTTGTTTGCACAAGGTGTGCGTTTTCCGGGGAAAAGCACATTTCCCCCCCATTTTGCTCTCCCTGTGTGGAGGCTGAGGGAGCGGGGAATTTCACAAGGGCACCGAGCCACCGCCAACCCAGCCCCACAAGCCCGGGCAGCCCCGGGATGCGAGGGATGGCTCCAGCCTGGCTGTGGTTGCAAATATTCGAGTCAGATCCTGCCAGAGCCCATCTCTCCCGTGGCCACGCTGCCCGGCTTGGCCGTGGGCTCATGCCAGGATCAATGAAAGCCTGGGCTGTCCACTGCAGCAGGATGCACATCCCTCCATCCATTCTGTACAACCCAAACCCTCTCCCAGCATATTCGGGTGCCTGCTCAGTGAGGTGACACTGGGGAGCCCCCGCTGTGGTGTTGCATCATCTGGGTAATGCCTTCAGCACCTCCTTCACTTCCACATCCACCGAGACCCATCACAAGCCCCTAAAAAGAAAGCAGGGAATAATTCTTTAGGGATTCCCAGGCAAAGGAAGGGCCAAGCCCATCATGCAGCGGAATTTCAGCATCCCAGGGCTGTTTATGCATCTGCCATTCCATACCCAGCCCGTGCCCCCGGGGTTCTTTGCCTTATTGCTCTTTAATTGCCCTGCTCAGGAAGCGCGGAGCTTTGACCGCCTGGTTAATGAGTACGGGAGGCATCGACCCCTTGGGCTGCAGGGAGACCCTGTCCCCGACACCCAGGGCCAGGACAACCCGGCTGGTCCCTATGCGTGGGGACCCCACGCTGCAAATCCATCCCACTTTTGGGGCCGTTGGAATTCCCCCGGTACAGATGCTCGCCCAAGAAAGACCTTGAGCCAGATGTTTGCCTGGGAGCCCCCCGTGCTGGCCCAGCTGTTTCTGCCCCTTGCCTCGCCCCAGTCCAGCTGTGACCCCTCCCCAGCCGCTCCGGGCGCCGCCGCAGGTGCCGGGGCCGGAGCGGGGCGGAGCGGGGCGGCCCCGGGGCGGAGCGGCGGCGGCTCCGAGCGCTCCGTGCCCGGCTCCCGGCGCATCCCGCTGCCGGTAAGTGCCGCGAACGGCGGGAACGGGACCGACCCAGCCGGGCCGGGATGGGAACCGGGCAGCCTGGGACCCTAAAGGGTCAGAACAAAGCGGGCAGGGTGGGATCTTGGTGAACTGGGCAGGATGGGGTGGGACGGGGCTGGAAGGGGCAGGATGGAACCCTGAGGGGTCAGAGTGAAGCCGCTGCCTCCCGGCGCATCCCGCTCCGGTAAGTGCCGCGTACCGGGGGTATGGGACAAGCTGAACCGGGAAAGGATGGAATTCAAGTGAGTGAAGCGGGCAGGATAGGACGGGATGGGACTGGACAGGACGGAACGGAACCCAGCAGGGCTAGACCCAACTGGGTAAAATGGGACTGGACCGGACCGGGTAGGAAGGGACTCGACAGTGTCGGACCCACCCAGGCAGGATGGGACCTTTTAGGGTGAGAGGGAATCCGCTCCTTCCCGGCACATCCCGCTCTGGAAAGTGCCGCCAGTGGGGAGGGGGAACGGGACGAGCCGAACCGGGAAAGGACCGGATCCGACGCGAGTGCGAGGTCAGACTGACAGGGCACGGTCAGGTCCCGTAGGGAACAAGGTCTGAAACCCCTCAGGATGGGATCCAGCGGGGTGAAACCAAACTGGGCAGGACGGGGCCAGACTGGGCAGGACTGGACCCCAACAGATGGAATTGAGCTGGGCAGGATGAGGCAGAACAGCAGAGAATGGGGACGGATCCAGGGAATAGCCGCGCTTCGGCTGGGGTTTGGGGTGATCCCAGAGCCACTCCAAATGGAAGCTCTGCCCTTGGGGAGGTTCGGCAGCTCTTACCATGGAGCAGGGCTCAAAATCCCACCGTGATCCCCCTGGCAGGGCTGGTGCAGGCTGGATTCTCCCTTCTCCCTCTGCTCCCATGGTCTGGAGTGCCTGCATCCCTCAGGCATCCACAGCGATTAGCCCTGTGCCAGAAGTTGTATTGCGCATAAATAGAGTTTAAATCTGCTCGAGGGACCTGGTTTTCCTTGGCACCTCTGCCATGGGTGCCAGTAGCCTGGCATCTACCTTTTATATATAAATATATTTACCTTTTATATATAAATATATTTGTGCATGTATACATCCAGAGGGATAAATATACTCCTATATATGAGCACGTGTGCATAGACGTGTGTATAGATGTAGAAATATATTTCCCTATATATGGGTGGAGTTATGTATCAACACGAGTGTGACTCCATGTGCTCAGGGACATATATTTGTGTGTAGCGGTGGAGAAGTTTCTATATGTGTGTGTGTGAGTAGAGAGATATACATTAATATTTATAAAATATTGAAATAGTATGTATTTACATATAATTTTTATAGAATATAAATAATATATATTTTATATGTTAATATTTTTCTATATATTAATATAATCTATTACTCTATTAATATTATATTAAATTATATTACTATATTATAATTATATTATAGATAATTATATATAATATATAATGTATAATATATAAATATATTATATTTCATATTTTACATAATTATTTATACATAATATGTTATATATATGATTATATAATTATAGAAAGCAATATAAATAAATAATTAAAATATACGGATATAATATTATTATATATTAATATAATATGAATATATTATTATATTAATAGAAATGATAATAAATAAATGTTTGGAGAGCCATAGATAGGCTCTCCACACATTTATTTATTACCATTTCTATTAATATAATAATAGATTATATTATTACATAATATATTGAATATAGCGAGATACATATGTAGAGAGGTGTGCAGAGGTGTACTTACGTATAGAGATATAGGTTTATATTTGTATTTATATTTATATGCATAGAGGAATAGGGCAGTGAGATTGGGAAAGCTCATTGCACCTTCCCTGTCCCCATCATACCCTTTCCAGCAGGGAATCACAGTCCAGGTTGCCCAGAGCCTCCTTGAAGCGCTGATTTATGATGGGGCACCAAACTGTGGGAAGATGAATGTGCTCACCCAAGGACAGAGTGGCTCTGCCACCACCCTGTGCCCAACAATCCCAATTTAGTACCCCAAAATTCCCAAATTTGCCCCATTTTTCCACATTGTTACACCCTGAGGCTTCACTAAATGGAAATTTCCCTTTAAACATCCAAGCCTGGCTCCCCCACTGGGCAGATGGGCACCTGAGGATATCTTGGCACCAGCCAGGAGATGTTTGGGGATAAGGATGTGGTGGCTTTGGCCGAGTGACATGCAGGATGGAGCATCTCCCTTTTCAAGCTCTTTGAAATGTGCTGAGCTGGAGCTTTCACTTCCCCCCAGCCCAGACTTCCAGCCCCGCCAGCCAGCCACAAAGACCAGGCTGGGAAAGATAAACCACGGAGCAAGATTTCCAAGGGACAAAGCCTTCCCCACATCCTATTCCAGGGCAGCAACGTCCAAAAGCTTTCCCCACCACATCCAGCTCGCAGAATCCCCCTCCCAATCAATAGCAGGGTGTTAATTAAAGCTAATTCCACTGGAGAAGGGCTTGGTTTGAAAGCAGAGAGGTTGGAGGGGGCACGTGCAGGGGGAAGCTCATGGCTGCGGGTGATTATTTTTAATCTCTTCCCCATCTGGCCACAGAGCAGCCCCACTTCTCTTTCCTGATCCTTGTTCCTCCTCTGTAGGCACCTTAAACCTCTGGGATGAGGGTGACCCTATCCTGACCCTTCTCAACACCACAGGCACCCCCTTTTTTTCCCCTAAAATTCTCATTTCCCTATGGATTTCAGCCAGAGGTGGCAGGGCACCAGGTGCTATAGATGTGGGGGGTGCCAGCCCCATCACCCCAAGAGCTGGCAGGGATTCCCATGATGGGGTTTTGGGGTGAGAAAAGGGACTTTTGGGATAATCCACCTTGATAGACAATGAGGTGGGAGCATGCCCTGGGCACAGAAAGTGGCTGAGGGTCTCAGCGTGGTTTCATTAATTGATTTCATTAACTGGGGGGACACTGGCAGACTGGGATTGGGGCTTCTGGGTTTTCCTACTCTCCTCCAATTTTGCCATCCCTCCAAACCCAGCAGCAAGGGGTTCAGTGCTGTTTCCCTCTTACAAAAAGGGTTTTTTCCTCATTTGCCATTTTTTGGAGGGATCCCTTCTTTTTTTGGCTGCTCCTCCTTTTTTCGGATAACTGAAGACCTAGGTAGCCTTGGGCATGGTCCTTAGCAGGCCCCTGCCAACTTCTCCAAGGGGTATTTTGGGGGAAAAATATGTTGAAAAGGGGTGTAGACCACACTGGTTCACGTCAAACTCAGTACCTGTGCCTCAGTTTCCCTCGTTTTACTGCAGCATCCGCACAGCTGGAGCATCTTCTTCCTCTTGGTGCCACAGCGCCAGGGGACTTGCCTGTCCCTAACATCTGTGCAAAATTAGAAGGAGCCAAATATGAGGGAAATGAGGCAAAAATGGAGGAAAGGCTCAAAAATGAGGGAAAGCAGCCAAAAAACGAGGGGGAAAATTTAAAAAAAAAATTACAGAAAAAAACAAATAATGGTGAGCCAGCCACAGCCTGGCACCCAGAGGCAGGAGCATCCCCTCCCCTGGTGGCATCTGTGCCCTGCCAGCTGGTTTCTGTTCCCCAATTCCCCGGGGTGAAAGAGGAAAGGGAAGTGTTGCTCAATGGGGTGAGCACAGCACCCACAGATGTGCCAAGGGCTGGCACAGCCGTGCCTCCAGCACCCTGGAGCACCCCAAGAGGTAAGGGGCACTCCCAGGACCCCTCTTCCCAGCCACCTTGTCCCCTGTGTCCTCGGTGGGGACACTGAGGGGGTGGCAGAGGGTCCTGTGGGTGCTGCTCTGACCTTGGGTCCTGGGGGAGGTTTGGGGGGAGCCAGGGGAGAGGGAAGTTCACAGCCCTGGAGCGTTTATTGGCTTGGAGGTGGGTGCTGGGACTGCCTGGAGCTGGGGGGACAGTGGGGTGACACTGGGGGATGATGAGGGCTCAGTGAGGTGACAGAGGGACTCAAATAGGGTGTGAGGGCATGAATGGGGGTGCAGGGGGACTCAGCAGGGTACCCGGGGGATGGGAGACATGCAGCAGCCAGGGGACTGATTCACAAACCCCAAAATCGTGTCCCCCACACGGACACCATGGCTGGGCTGTGCAGTGGGGACTGCTGAATCCCCAGACACCCGAAATTGAGGTGTACAAGCTGACGGGGTGATCCCTGGACTGGTTTGTCTCTCCCTCCCTTGTGCTCCATGCTCCTGGCTGGAGCTGGGGCACCTCCTCCCTGCCTCAGTTTCCCCTTCCCTGTGGGCACCCCCTTGCAGGCAGGTTTGCACCCAGGGCAGCAGGGGAAGCGGGGGCCGTGTCTCCGGCCAGGGCTGCATCCCGGGCCGGGCAGGGAGGAGGGGAGGCAGGAGAAGCGGCTCTGGGACCCACGGGGGACAGACCCTGCCCCAGGACGGGGGGCTCATGGGCTGTGCCACGCTGCTCTGAGCCCCCGAGGAAAGCAGATCTCCTCCTCCGCTGCGCAGAGCTGGGTGGGCTGGACCGGACAGCTCTGGGCTCGCTGTCACCGTGCCGATTACGGGCTGGCAGTGCCCGCGAGGGTCGCGCTGGGCTGGGCGCGGTGGCATCGCCCCGGCTGAGCCCGGCCGGCTGCGGGGCTTTGGCACCCCCTGCAGAGGCGCAGGGAGCCGCGCCGGCGGCCAGCGCAGCATCTGCCGCCATCTCCTCCGCCGGAGGACCCCGGCAGCCCCTCGGCCCCGGGCAAACCTTCCCGGGCAGGAAAAGTGCCGTGGGACGGTGGCAAGCGTGGCCACCACGCTGCCCTGCGCCGTCCCACTCGCTCTGCCTAAACCCATCAGTGTGCCTTAGCATTGTGGAATCACAGCAGGATCTGGGATGGAAGTGGCCTTAAAGGTTCACTCCAGCCCCCTGCCATGAGCAGAGACACCTCGCACTAGCCCAGGGTGTTGTTATCATATTTCTAGAGTCCCATACCTTCTTTGGGTGGTTTTCTCACAAGCAGCTCTTCACAGCAGCATGGTTCCTGCTTCTTCACCACAGCTCCTCCAAGGCTCACCCTAACTGGCCAAGCCCACCCCCTTTTATCCCAGTTACCTTCACTGGCCACAGCTGCAGCCCAATGAAGGACATCACAGCTGCAGCCCATCAAGAACAACCGGGGCTCATCAGGGCAAGGCCTATGTACAGATATTCAAGTACTATATTTCCCCCTTTTCTTTTACTTACAGATGTTCAAGTACTGTACAGAGACACCTCACACTAGCCCAGGGTGCTCCAAACCCTGTCCAACCTGGCCTTGGACACTTCCAGGGGTGCCACAGCTTCTCTGGGTAGCCCAGCCCTCCCAGAGCACAGGGGATCCCTTGGAGCAGCTCAGGGCCTCCTCTGGGCTCTCTCCAGCAGCTCCACATCCTGCTGCTGTGTCCCCAGGGCTGGGGCAGCTCTGCAGGTGAGATCTCACCTGAGCTCAGGGGCAGAATCCCCCTCCCCTGCTGCCCATGCTGGGGGATCAGCCCAGGGCACGGGGGTTGCACATGGTTGGGTCATGTCCAGCTTCCCATCCACCAAATTGTCCTCAGGGCTGCTCTCCATCCCTTCACTTCCAGCCTGCAGATCACCAGTCCAGGTTCATCCTTTGAGGAGGCAGACAAGTCACCAGCTGTCCCCTCTGACATTCACAGGTGCTACCAAGGGGCCACACCAGCAGCAGAGAGGACACTGACAGCTGGGAACGCCACCATGGCCAACGTGACAGCCACGAGCAGCGGGAGGAACTCGTGCACCTACCACGAGGAGTTCAAGCAGGTGCTGCTGCCCCTGGTGTACTCGGTGGTGTTCGTGGTGGGGCTGCCCCTCAACGCCGTGGTCATCGGGCAGATCTGGCTGGCGCGGCAGGCGCTGAGCCGCACCACCATCTACATGCTCAACCTGGCCGTGGCCGACCTGCTCTACGTCTGCTCCCTGCCCCTGCTCATCTACAACTACACCCAGAAGGACTACTGGCCTTTCGGGGACTTCACCTGCAAATTCGTGCGCTTCCAGTTCTACACCAACCTGCACAGCAGCATCTTCTTCCTCACCTGCATCAGCGTCCAGCGCTACCTGGGCATCTGCCACCCCCTGGCCTCGTGGCACAAGAAGAAGGGCAAGAAGCTGACGTGGCTGGTGTGCGCAGCCGTGTGGTTCATCGTCATCGCCCAGTGCCTGCCCACCTTCGTCTTCGCCTCCACGGGCACGCAGAGGAACCGCACGGTGTGCTACGACCTGAGCGCGCCCGACCGCTCGGCCGCCTACTTCCCCTACGGCATCACCCTCACCTTCACCGGCTTCCTGCTGCCCTTCGCGGCCATCCTGGCCTGCTACTGCAGCATGGCGCGCATCCTGTGCCAGAAGGACGAGCTCATCGGCCTGGCCGTGCACAAGAGGAAGGACAAGGCCGTGCGCATGGTCATCATCGTGGTCATCGTCTTCTCCATCAGCTTCTTGCCCTTCCACCTGACCAAGACCATCTACCTGATCGTGCGCTCCTCGCCCACGCTGCCCTGCCCGGCCCTGCAGGCCTTCGCCATCGCCTACAAGTGCACGCGGCCCTTCGCCAGCATGAACAGCGTGCTCGACCCCATCCTCTTCTACTTCACGCAGCGCAAGTTCCGCGAGAGCACGCGCTACCTCCTCGACAAGGTGAGCTCCAAGTGGCGCCACGACCACTGCGTCACCTACGGCTCCTAGGCGAGGACGAGGCCACCTCGGTGCCACCAAGGCACGGAGCAATTTCAGCTCTGAGCTCCACGGAGCAGAGATGGCTTCACCAGGGACATGCTGGAGGGGAGGAGGATGGCATCTCCCAAGCTGTCAGCCTGGTGGTGGATCCGTGGTGATCCACCTCCATCCAGTGGTGCAGTGTTAACCCCATCACAGATCCAGTGTTCTCTCCCTTGCTCGCCTGGAGCAGCTCAGCACCTTGGTGGTCAAGCCATCAACGCAATAAAAATCCACTGGGACCGTGGAGAGCAAGATGGAGCTCCATGGAGGACACATCCCTGGCTCAGCTGCTGGTGGATGGTTTGTCCCCATACTCAATTAAAAATTCCCTGATGGGGACAGCATGAAGGCTGGGGAGGGTTTGGTTCAGCCCAGCTCAAGATCAGTGTCACAGGTGGTTTTAGTGAAACATCCTTTTTGGGACATCCCTATCCCCCAGTGCCCGGAATGAGGCCACACCAGCTAGTGATACAAGATCACTGGTGCTGCAAAATGTTGGAGGAGCACCCTGGATGGACTGGGAACAGGAAAAGGAGACATCAGGGCAACTGGAACACTCATGCTGGATTTCCCACTGAAGCCATGACCATGGGCTGGGTTAGACAGCATTGTCACCTGCCTGGGGACCTCCATAAATCCAGCTCCCTGCTTAGCTCAGCATCCCAAGTCTGGCCCACGCTGGTGCCAGTGGTGCCCTGCTGTCACCTCCTAACAGGGTCCACCACAATCACAGCCAGCACACCTGGACACAACACCCAGAGTTGGAAAATGCATTCCACAGAGAGCCACTCAATGTCCTGACCACGTCACCATACATCCCGCAGCTGGCTTGGCCTCTCCACAGGGCTGGGGCTTGAGCTTTTCTCCCCCAGCCTCTGTTGGGATGCTGCTCCCTCACAGCAAGGAGGGATTTGCAAGGTGGATGCAACACTCATTGCTCTGTGAGTCTTCTCCAATGTATAGGATGTATAGAATTAACTCCCTGCTCTCTCTCAGATGGGTGTATACACCCACTGTGTGTACAGACATAGAATATATCCCAGCAGAGGGAGGTTTGTGGCCCAGCCCAGGCTCTGCAGTGCAGAAAATCTCTGCCTGAACACGGTATATGTATCTATACAGTGTGTGTGTATATATATATATAAATATATATGTGGATGACAGCATTTTTCATGTCTGCTTATAATAATCACACCTAAGTGGATTGAAGTGATTTGCTTCCAATCTCCAGGGCTGAGCACCCCTCCAGCTTGGCTGCCTGCAGCTGGCCAAGGGTGCAGCTCCATCCTGACTGCTCCCTGCAGGTACACAGCGTCTCCTCAGGCACCTGGGCACCCAAGCACCCAGGGCTGGCAGTCCCAGGGTGTCTCCTTGCTGTCATGAGGATGAGGAGGGTGTCCAGAGTGGTCACAGGCTCTTGGATGATGCTCAGAGATCCCAGCATCACGGCTGTGCTGCAGCATTAGCTCAAACCACCTGGTTTTGCAGGAGCTGTGTCCCTGTCCTGACAGTGACAGTGACTCTGGGCTGGGGCACAGAATGTGATGGAGGAGGCAAAGGCAGCCCCGTGCTTTCCCTTGGCCTGAGCTCATCCTCGCCAAAATCCCCTTTGATGCATTTTTGGGGTCCTGCAATGGAAGGGCAAAGTGCTGGGGGGCTGCGAGAGCGGTGGCTGCGGGGACAACCCCAGCCTGATGTCCCCATCTCTTCCCAGAGCGGAGGGAGGTGACGGAGTGGGAGGGCCGGGCCACGCCATCCGGACCCAGGAGAGGGCGCAAAATATTTAGATTTGGAGAAATCCGGCCGATCTGTGGGTGTCCACCTGGCTCCAGGGAGGGAGGAGTCCTGCAGCACCAGAGTGCCCAGCGCATGGATAGGACCCATGGGAGGAGGTGGCAGAAAATATCGATCCACAATAAAGCTCTGAGGGGGGGGGAAATATTTAATCAGCTTCCAAAAAGTCTGGTGGTGGCTGCAAGGGCTGCATGGACTCGGGTGGTCACATCCAACAGGCTCAGGATGGTGTTCCTGATACTGGAATCACTAATTTGGAATGTTTTTGAAGAGCTCTCTTTGGATCTCACCTTGCCCTGCCCTGTCAGCAGTTCCCTTGGCACCACCAGGCCTGGAAGTGATGGGAATAAAGGGATGCCTTAGAAATGGAGTGAACACCTCAACAAATCTCCTTTGCTTGCCAGATGCTCAAAGGCAGCAGCTGAGAACCAAGCGGGGATGAAATGCATAATTTCATCATTTTAATAAAATCTTCCCAAAATGCCATCTGGGGGGGACATCGTGGGGACAGGAGACACCCAGGCCTGGGGGAAGCAGGGAGGAGGGTGGGAAGGGAGAGCCAGGGAAGGAAGACTTGCTGGGGTGGAGCACCTCACAGCATTGCTGCAGGCGCTTTTTAGGCCCCGAAAAATTCACTTACAGAAGGTGTTGGATTTTTTTTCTCCCCTTTGTTGTGCCTTTGGGTCAGAGCCAGAAATATCTTCTACATGGCCAGAACACCTCTGCAGCCCCATCCATGTCTCCAAGGCCACAGCTCACCCACCAGCCGTCCCAGCCACCTTCATTTGTCACATCCCCAGCGATAAATCTGCTGTCTTGGGGGGGAAAAAAGGGTTATAGGCTTCAAATAGCAAGCGCTGACAAGCGCTGCTAAAACCCACGAGAAAGTCTGTTCACGGGGCAGTGCTTCCCTGCAGAGCTGTGCAAGATGGGAACAAGGTGTTCTCTCCTCCCTGAGAGGAGCAGCAAAGCAGGGTCTGGAGGAATCTGCTGCAATGGGAAGAATCTTTCACTGGCACTCACATTTTTGGCTATTTGTCCTGTTTCCCTCTAAAAGGAAAAAGGTGGGAAGGGATGGAGGGAATCACAGAGTGGTTTGGGTTGGGAGGGATCCTAAAGACCACCTAATTCCAACACCCTGCCATGGGTAAGGACACATTCCACTATCCCATGTTAATCCAAGCCCTGGCTTTGGACACTGCCAGGATCCAGAGGCAGCCACAGCTGCTCTGGGCACCCTGTGCCAGGGCCTCAGCACCCTCACAGGGAACAATTCCTTCCCAATATGCCGCTGAAATCTCCCCTATTTCAGTTTAAAGCTGTCCCCCCTCATCCTATCACTATGTGCCCATGTAAAAAGTTGCTCTCCCAGTTTTTTATAAGCCACTTTATAAAAGGGAAGGGGGATGAAGGATGCTGGGGGATGTGGAAGAAAGGATGCAGGGGGTAAGGAAGGATGCGGGAGGGGGGTGAAAGATGCAGGGGGGTGCGAGGTGCTCCTGCTTAGCCCTGGAGTGAGAGGGCAGCTGTAAAGCCGCCTTCCTCTCCCTCCTCATCCTCTCCAAAGGAAAAAAGAAAAATTAAATAAATAATTTTTAAAAGGGAGCAAAACTTCAACCCTCCCCCTCTGCGGGAGCAAACCCCGCCTCCGGGGAGGAAAGTTTATTTGAATGCAACAAATAAAAAAGCAGGGGGTGAGGGAGGAGGAAAAGCCAAAAAAAAAAAAAAAAGAAGGGGGGGGGGGGGGGGGGGAGAGAGAGAGAGAGAAAACAAAGCGGGAGGGATGCAGCCCGCCGGCAGCCCGGAGGAGGAGCGGGGCCGGGCGGTGCCTGCGGCGGGGCCGGGGCCGGGGCGCGGCGGCGGCGGGGCCGGGGGGCGGGCGGAGGCGGCGGCGGCGCCGGGGGGGCACCGACAATGGCGGAGGGGGGCAGCGGCCGGGGGGTAGCGGCGGCTCGGTGCCTGCTGCCCGCCTCCTCCCCGCCTTCCTCCTCCTCCTCCTCCTCCTCCTTCTTCTTCCCGGCTAGGAAAGTTTCAGCGCCGAGCGCGGAGCAACAACCGGGCCGGGCTTTTGGCAGCCTGGCCCCGTCGGTACGGCAGCTTTCGCTTCGTTTCACCGAGCCGGAGCCGACGGGCCCGGTTCATGCCGGGGCTCAGCCGCCGTCCCCGGCTCCACCGCCGCCCCCGCCGCCGCCGCCGTCGCCGCCGGGCCCGGGGTTAAACGCGGAGCCGCCGCGCTGGCCCAGCGTCCCGGCGATGCGGAAACTCTTCGGGGAAAGCTGCCGGCAGCCCGCGGCGGCCACCGGGAATGGGATGGGCAACGGGAGCGGCAGCGGGAGCGGGAGCGCCCGCGGAGCTCCCCCGCCGCCTCCGCCCCGCAGCCGCGTCCCGCACCCGGCGCTCCGCTCTCCCCGCGGAGCTCCGCCGGAGCCCGGCCCGCATTCCTGGCATAACTCGGCTCGACCGCAACCACCCTCCTCCTCCCCATCACCCCGCTCCAACGGGGACGATGAAGCCGCGGCGGCCCGTTCTCCCCGCGCCTCATCGGGCAGCGAGGGCGAGGGGCAGAGCGCTGCCCTCCGGCCCCGCTCCGCGCGGAAGAAGAAGAAGGAGGGCACGGAGGATGGCGATGCCGAGGCCGAAGGCTGCGCTCGGGTGGTCCCCCGGCACCCGCTGCCCATGGTGGCCCGCGTCTCCAAGGTGAACATCCTGCCCTTCGGCAGCCCCGGCGGGTCACGCAGCAGCAGTCGCTATTCCAGCACGGAGACGCTGAAGGAAGAGGAGCAGTTTGGAGTCTGCTGGCCCGGCCAAGGACGGGCTCTCCAGGCGGGTTACGGTATCTATCGATCGCCCAGTTTTGGGGCCAGCGATGGCCTGGCCTGGGGACAGCCGGGCATCCGCGTCCGGCCCAAGCTGCCCCAGAGCGTGGCCAAGGCAAAACCGGACTATGGGAGCGAGAGCCTGCACCAGCCGGGGCTGGAAGGGGAGCGGGCCAAGCACCGCAAGTCCTTGTCCAACCCTGACATCGCCACCGAGACCCTGACTCTGCTCAGCTTCCTCAAATCGGACCTCTCAGAGCTGAAGGTGAAGAAGAAGGGGGTGAGGATCGGCCTTGACGTGGGCTCTGATGGATGCTCCAGCGGTGCCAGCCCTTCCCCAGGCGGCTGCGGTGCCGCTCATCCCCAAACCCGCTGGGCGCCGGGCGAGCGGCCAACCCTCAAGGACCTGACGGCCACTTTGCGTCGCGCCAAGTCCTTCACCTGCTCCGAAAAATCCGGGACACGGCGGCTCTTCCTGCAGAGCACCATGAAGCAGAGCTCCTCCGAGCTCCTCCTGGCCTCTACGGACAGCCAGGACCGGGTGGCTCCAGGTGGGGGACAGCAGGGCGACGAGGATCCTCTCCCCATGGTCATCCAGGACCAGTACATCCAGGAGGCGAGGCAGGTGTTTGAGAAGATCAGCAGGATGGGTTCCCAGCAGGACTACGGCTTTGCCGCCGAGCAGAAGGACAGCGGAGGTGTGGAGGGCGCTGAGGTGGTGGCACCGACGACGGGGACGACGGACACGACCCTTCGGGGACAGGTGGAGAGCACGCGGTGTTTGAAGGACGTGGAGCTGGAGGAGAACCTCCCTCACAGTAAATCCGTGGAGGAGCTGTCGGGTCACGAGTCGAGCGTGACGGACGAGGGCATCGTCACGGAGCCGGAGCCCGTGGGGATGCCCTTCCAAGGCCGGCACGAGGCTGTGGACGCCTGGATGCTGCCCAGTGCTGGGCCGGCAGCGGGCGGCTCTGAAACGCCGCTGCCCGCTCACCCAGTGGCGGTGGCTGAAGACCTTCCAGCTGGCAAAGCCGAGACGCCGAGCACCCCTGGCAGCCTGCGGCGCCGACGTAAGTTCCCGTCAGCGGGCGCCAATGGGATGGAGGGCGGCAGCGAGGGTGGCACCGAGCCCTACCGCTCCCTCAGCGACCCCATGCCTCACCGGAGGCGCTCGGTGGCGGAGGAGGCCAAGAATTTCTCCGTGGACAGCAACCTGCTGGGCTCGCTGAGCGCCAAGGCGGGCATCCCCCAGCCGGCCGCCATCGCGGGCAGCGCGGGCAGCGCGGGCAGCGACCTGTCCCTGGGCAGCGATGGGCCCCGCGACTACAGCAGCCTCATCCGCACCATCGTCAGCCAGCCCGGCGCCATGGCCAAGCTGGGCGACGACAAGGCCAACGGCAAGACCATCAAGAAGAAGTCGCTGAGCGACCCCAGCCGCCGTGGCGAGCTGGCACCTGGCGCCTTCGAGGGTCCCGGTGAGGCCATCAGCGAGCTGGAGGCCAGCATTCCCCCGTCCAGCAGCGAGCCCATCCTCTCCGCCCAGCCCGCGGCACCGGGCGCCGGCCGCGGCTACGGCTTCGACCCCAAGCTGGCCGAGGTGCTGTCCCCTCGCGTGGCCCGCCGCAGCTCCAAGAAGCGCTCCAACCGCGCCGCTCACCAGGAGAACCAGCCGCCCCCCGCGCCCGCCGTCCTCGCCAAGGGCCGCCCGGCCGCCAAGCACGTGCGGCACACCAGCGAGCCCGCCACCTTCGTCCCCATCGCCGTCCCCGAGCCGCTCGTCCCCTCCGGCCACCACGGCCACCACCTCCCTGCGCCGGCCGCCGGCCGCTCGCCCGGGAAATCCTTGCCGAGCCTGCAGCCTCCTTCGCTGGAGGATGTCACCAAGCGGTACATGCTGGCCCTCAACTCAGGTGACACGTCCCCCGCTGCCGGGGATGGCCCCCGCTCGCCACCCGCTGCCCCACCGCCCCGGCTGCCCCGCTGCTCGCGGCTGCCCGACGAACACGGCCCCAGGAGCAAGCCGCAGGTGGTAAGTGCCCATCCATCCTAAAAGCACCTTTGTTTCATGGGGTGCACCACCCAGCCAGAGCACTGGTGGCCTTGGGGTCTGTCACGTGTCCCTTGTGGCGGATGGACAAATTCCCATCTGCAGAGGCACTGCTGGATGGCCCAGAGCCCTCCCAGCCCTTTCTGCTGCTCCCCAGGGGATGAGCTCTTGTTTGTTGGGGCAACCTCCCTAGTGAAAAGGTGACTTTTGGATGGGAAAAAGCAGTTTTCAGGTTAAACAGCACCACGTTTTGGTGGAAGAGGGTTTTAGAAATGTATTATGTTTATGTATAAAATCTCTCCGTGGTGCTAAGGTACTGATAAATACTGATAAATATACTGACCATCACTGAGATGCTGAACCAAAAATTGCCTTTTCCTTGGCTGGGAAGGCTGAGCAACAATCCTTCTGCTTGGGAATCCAAATGCTACGCCCCTAATTGAGCAAAACTGCATTTTCCCCCCCAAAAAAACACCATCCCTCTACTTGGGATCATGAGCATTGCCATGCTGGTGCGTAGGAAAAAAGGGGAAAAATATTTTTGTGCGTGCACTGAATATTTGATTGATAGGTGAAAGTTTGATCCTCTCTGGGGAGGAGTTGGCGCAGTCTGGGGGATGTGGAGGTGCTCTGCTCACCCTGGAGCACAGCTGCGTGCTTTGGGATCTCTCCTGGGATGGGTTTTTGGCATCGCTGGCCCCTTGGCTGAAGGTAGCCTTGGGTTCCCATCACGCTGGGTGTTTGTGCCGGGAAGGGCTTGGAAGCATCACCTCCTGCTGCGGCACGGCAGTGCCAGCACCCACGGGGCTTTTAATAGCTCTGGGAGAAGCCCAGAAATACCCATTCCCGTGGGGGATCTGCCGAGAGCTCGCAGGAATGACGCTGCCAGGGCTCTCTCCCGTGCTCCAAACCGATTTCAGAGGATGGGCTGGACCATTCCCTTCCAGCAGCAGCCAAGCGCGAAGTCCTCAGGGCTGAGCCTGGCGGTGTAACCCTTGCTGGCCAGGGCAGAGCCGTGTGGAGAGAGGCTGCTTTTCTTTGGATCCTCCCAAAACCCCTCAGCATCTTCCCCCCAGCGTGTTCTCTTGGGATCTGGCATCCTCCTCACAGGATATTCTCGTGGGATCCAGCAGCCCTGCAGCAGCATTGCTCCCAGGAGGTTCTCCTGCAGTCTGGCATCCCCACAGCATCATTCCCTCAGGTTATTCTCTTGGAATCCGTAATCCCTGCAGCAACATTCCCCTCAAAATGTTCTCCAGGGATTTCTGCTCCCCATCCAGCTCCTTCTCCTGCCAGACAGCAACCGTGGGTGGCTGAGAACAGGATGGCCACTCTTGGCCACTGTGTGAAACATCCTCGAGGATGTTTTGGGTGAGTTTTTGGGCAGAATTTTTTGCCTGATGGACCAGTTTAGGTTTAGGTTTTTGTCTTCTTCCATTGTGGGCTGAAAAGTGCTATGAAACCATCGAGCATTATAATTAAAATGGGTTAATGAGGAACCTCCTGGAGCTCTGGCTGCTGCCGCCGTGGGGACATTGGCAGGTCCCCAAGATGAGGCTGTGGCACCTAGTGGCATTTCTAAATAATTAATATGTTTAGTTTATATAATATATGGTTTATCTCAATAATTTATAGAGAGATATTTCTTACTCAGGCAGGTCTCTGTGGTGTCCTGGGGCTGGGACATGATGGCCCCAATATCAGGGATGCTCTGCTGACCCCACACCCCAATACACCCCTGGTCTGATCCCAGCTTTGGGATGATTTTGGGTGGATTTTTGCCAGCTGGGAGCCCTGTTTGGAAAGCATGTCCCCAGGTGGACAGGCCACCCTGTGGAGCAGACCCTGGGGATGCTGCTCCTCACCTTGCCTGAACCCTCCGGCCCCGGGGAACAGGGTGCGAATTTTCCCTTTTAAGGGCAACACCACAGCTGTATCTTCAAATCTCTCTCCTGCCCTGGGATTTCTTTGTGCTCCAGCCATATCCTAACTGAAACCAGGATTTTTATTTCTCCTTTTGATTTATTAGATGGTGGAGCTGGGATGTTTTATTTCAGATGGCATCAGCTTTGCCTGGGGGGGGCCAAGGGGGTTGCTTTAATCGTAAGTGAGAGCACCAAGGACCGGATATAACTTGGCACTGGGATGGTTGGCTTGGATCATGGATTTATCCCTGATCAGCAGAGAAGAAATCTCCTTTATTTTTTACTTTTACATTCTTTTCCCCTCCCTAACTCAATGGGAAGGGCCAGCGTTGCAAGGTAGTGAGTCTGTATGGGGAAATGGCCACATCCACTTGGGAATTTTGTGGGATGGGAGCATCCATCTCCTATCATGCTGGTGATGGTGAGATGGTGCCCATCTCCAGCAGACTGTACTGGGAAGGGATTCCTAATGGGGTCTGGCACCTCTGGGGTGATGCTCCCTTAAAATATCCTCTCCCAAAATCTTTCACCTCAAGGTATTCCCTCGGGGTTGAGCATCCCTGCAGCACCATTCCCCCAGGATATTTTCCTAGCTCCATGGTTTGGTAGTGGCTTTTGCAGAGGTGCATCTGGCACATCCCACCCAGAGAGGCAATGGTGTGTTCTCCCTCAGGGGCAGCACTGTTTGTACTGGGTGCTTTCCAGCAATTCTCCATGGGGCTGGAGCCATCCAGTTCATCCTGGGGGCAGAACCCCTTCACCTTGTGCCTGATGATGGGCACCAGGCTTTTAATTCCTTGGGGGTTGTTAGCTGCACATCCCACTCTGGTGGATCTGGAGAATAAAACCCCAAAACTCAAGATAAAGACTTTTCCCTTCTTCCAGCATCCCAAAAGCTGCTGGAATGGGCAGCACAATGTGTGTGCACCTAGCCTAGCAGCAAGCCAGGATGCATTTAGGACACTTTTGGGATGGATTTGGGGTCCACTTGCTGCTCGGGATGCCAGACTGGCAACCCCTCGGATCTCTGTTCCCCCCACGGCCGAATCCATCTGAGGATGGAAAATGAGGTATGCTCGCTGTCCTGCTGTGTTTGTTGACCTAGCAGCGCTTGGATTAAACAGGAAAATATTGATTTAAATATAGCACCTCTGGGGAGCAGGGCAGTCGTGGGAACGCGGCCTTCCCCACCTGCGGGTCCCGAGCGGGGCGGCCGCACCCCGGAAAAGCCATCGGGGACGGAGGGGATCCCGCAGGGAGCGGCGGGGTCACGTTCCCAGGGAAGCTTGTGGACATTTCCTCCCCTGCATCCTCCCTCCCGGCTCATCCCCCTCCTCCAGAGGCTCCTCCTCGCTGTGGGGACAGCTCAGAGCCGGATCCATGCACTGGCCGTATATTCCTGCAGTTTGTCATCTTTGGGCTCAGTTTCCCTCTGTTCCATTTGTGTGAATCCCCACGTTGGGGGCTGTGGCTGGGAGTTATCTCGGTTTTTTTGGTGTTACTGGGAATCTCTGATTAATTAAAGCAGCTACAGGGGCGAGGTGGGAATGGGCAAATCTTGGCTCTCCTCTCCCTGCTCCAATGGTTTGCCCGGGTTTTGTGTCCCTGGATCTGCTGTGCTCAGTGAAATGCTGGACTGGGGGGAAACTGAGGCAGCCCTTCAGAGAGGTGGGATGTGGGATGGAGTGGGGGGAAACTGAGGCAGCCCTTCATAGAGGTGGGATGTGGGATGGAGTGGGGGGAAACTGAGGCTGGGATCAGGGGATGCTGCCTGCCAGTGGCATGGATTGACCCTGGCATCAGGGGGGTGACACAGCCCAAATCCCCCTAACTCTGCCCATTTTTGTCTCTTTCTTTCCTCACTGCCAAAATCCCTTATCTTAGCCCATTTCTTATTCTTTCCTTCCCCTGTGCCAAAATCCCTTATCTTTGCCCATTTTTTACCTCTTTCCTTCCCCGGTGCCAAAATTCACTTAACTCTGCCCATTTTTACCTCTTTTCTTTCCCTGCTGACAAAACCCCCTAAACTCTGCCCAATTTTTACTCTTCCCCAGTGCCCAAAATCACCTTAACTCTGCCCATTTCTGCCCCTCCCCTTCCTCACTGCCAGCTCTTTGGACAGGACCGCTTTGTCCCTTGTCCCTCCACTTTAATTAAAAGCCTCTAATTAATTAGGCAGCGAGCTCCACTGGGGGAAGGAGGATGATCCACAAGGGATGTGCATCCTTTGAGGCCTGTGCTGGTGGTGTGGGGCAGGATTCAGCCTTGGAATGACAGGGTTATCCCTGGGCTGAGCTGGTGCTGGGGGCTGGCCTTGGCCTGATCCAAAGGTCAGGCTCTGGGCAGGATCCAGGCCCTGGAGCCAGGGTGGGAGGCTGGAATGGGCTCCCAGCCTCTGGAGGGACCCACAGTGCTGCAGCTGGGATGCACCAGCAGCTCCCTGGGGATGGGGTGGGCACGGAGGGAGAGGATGGATCTGGAGCCTGTGCATCCAGGGAAATCCCTGGGATTTGTGTGCATGTCCAGTCCCGGAGTGCAGGGATACACATACAGGGGGTATGGAGACAGGGACACTCACTAAGGGAATCTAGGGGGAATATGGCAGCATTTTTTGCCTGATGGACCAGTTTAGGTTTAGTTTTTTATCTTCTCTGATCGTGGGCTGGAAAGTGCTATGAAACCATTGAGCATTGTAATTAAAATGGGTTAATGAGGAACCTCCTGGAGCGTTGGCTGGTGCTGCCTTGGGGACATTGGCAGGTCCCCAAGATGAGGCTGTGGCACCTAGTGGCATTTCTAAATAATTAATGTTATTAAGGGAAGGGGTCCCTGGTGCAGGGATGCACACATGGGGTATGGAGAGGCCCTGGTGCAGGGATGGATTCTCAGAGATGCACTGGGCAGCCTGCCTGCACCCTGCCTGCATCTGTGCACAGATGCCTGGGCTTTTCCATGGAAAATCACATGCCTGCAAAGCCCCTGGGAGGAGGTGGCCTCCTTCTTCCATCTGCTCTTGCCAAGGAAGCAGCAGGTCGGCATCCCTGTGATGTAACCTCCAGGTAACCTCCTGCCAAACCCAGCTGGGATGGAAGCTCAGAGCTGTTCCTGCAGCCCTAATCCATCATTGCAAGGGTTGTGGGATCCTTGGAAGTGTTCAAGGGCAGACTGGGTGGGCTTGGAGCAACCTGTTCTATTGGGACGTGTCCCTGCCCATGGCAGGGGGTAGGAACAAGATGAACTTAAGGTGCCATCTGGTCCAAACCACTCTGTGATTCTCCCACTGATTTAGAGCCTTTCCCAGGGATATTTCTGATACTCCCCTGGATAATGATCCCTATGTGATGGGAGTGTCCAGACAGGTGATGTGCTGAGGTCTCCCCTTGCTGAGCTCCCTCACCTGGTCACAGCAGCTCCCATGGGGCATCCCACAGCTTTCAGAGCTGCAGCAGGAGCTTCTCCCAAATCCAGGATGGAGATGGAGGTGCCCTCACATGAAGGAAAGGTGCAGCCAGGCAGCACTGGGGTTTGGCCTCTACAGCTTCCTCTTCTCTCAGAGCATGCCCTGAAAAACAGGGAAAAGGACAATCTCATACTCCTGGAAAACAGGGAAGGAGACTCCGATCTATCCATCCATCCCTATCAACCTCCATCTATGTCCATTCTCCCATCCAGCCATCCCTCTCCACCCATTCCCACCACCTATCCTGGACAACAGTCTCCAGGCATGATTTTCCAGGAGAACATGGTCCATCTTCCAGGATGTCCATGATTTTCCAAGAGAACATGGTCCATGTTCCAGGATGTCTCCTCCTGAAGGCTTGCACAGACAGAGCCCTCTAAAACAAAAGCCTTGCCATTTCCACCATGGTGCTTCCAGGTCAGGATGTGTCCAGTGAGGAAAAGTCAGCCACTTCCACCCCCTCTCCCTCAGTGTGGCTCTTTTTAAAGCTCTGGTGGTTGGTCCCGGTGGGGTTGTTTCTCCGGACTCCCTTGGTTTCCATGGAGAGGATGAGTGAGGAATTTCAAAGGGAATGGCTCCAGTAAATGAACTCTTCTCTAAAAATAGTGTGTTTGCTTTTGGTTCTTTGGGAACTGCAGCCTGGCCAATGGGAAGGAGAAGGAAAATCAGCATCTGGGTAAAAGTATTCCAGTAACTCCCTCTTGGTGCGAATTCCCGTTGGAGCTGCTCGGCTTCCGGGGGACAGGAGGCTGATCCCAGCTCCTGCCCTCCTCACCAGGGCCGATCCCAGCTCCTGCCCTGATCACCAGGGCCCATCCCAGCTCCTGCCCTGAGCACCAGGGCCCATCCCAAGCCTGCTGCTCCCCCGTACATTGCGCAGAGTATTGTGAGTAGAATCCCTTTAATCCCAGTGGTGGAAGGAGCAGATGTTGGGCTTGTGTGACCCCATGTCCTGCATTATCCCAGAAACCCCAGGCACATCCCTTTTTGGGAACCAGGAGATGGCCACCACCACCTTCCACCCACCAGTGACATCCAGGACACCAGTGAGCCCCAGCAGGACATCCCTGCATGGATGTGCTGGGAAAAGGACACCCGTGCCAGTAGCCACCACCAGGTTTCCTCTGGAGGAGTCACCATCCCAGGGAGGGGACAGCCACCACCAGGTGCCCCTGGAGAAGCCACCATCCTGCTGTGGGGTCACCAGCATCCCTGCACAGGGCTGGAGAAGGTTTCCTGGTGGTGCCGTGGAGTTGCTATTTGTGACTGGCCGTTCCTGAGCCCTCTGATACTCTCCAAAAAAAACAAAAAGGGAGTTGTTTGCATGGGAAGATTGGCATCTCCGAGCCTGGGATATGGTTTCCTGCTTTTTTTAGCTGGAGTAGCAGCAGACTCGCTGGCCTGCCCTGATTTGGCATCCCTCTTCTTACTCTTTTTTTTTTTGGAAGAGTTTCATCCTGACCCCTCGGCAGAAACACCGTCGCTAGCGGTAGGGGATCGGGTTTGGTCCTTTCGGTGCTCTTTGGGCTGCCCAAAACCCCGGTGAGATGGGATGTAGATGGCTCAGAGCCTCGGTGAGCGCAGAGGGAGCTCGTCCCTGCATCGGCCAAACGTGGCGCAGGTCAGTGGATGCTGAACCCCCTGCTCCCCTCTCCCCAGGGTGGGACAGTGACAGGGAAGCTGTCACCTCTCGCCCTGGCTGCGACGTGACGTGGGCTGTGGGCGTTCCTGGCGAGCTCTGTGCTTCCCCCATCCCCAGATCCCTGCTTGCAGCAGGGTGAGGGGAGCTCCAGGAGCTGGGGGGCTGTGGGGCACTGCTGGGTGAGGGCTGGTGGCTGTACCTCAGCTGCTTCCAGGCATGGATCCAGGCGAGGTCCTGGCAGGGGCATGGAACGGGGTGGTCAGGTCTCCTGCCTCCTCTGGGTGTCCACTGTGGATTTGTGGGGGCCCATGGACTCCTAGCACCTGTTTGATGCTAGGAATCCATCTGTCAGCTCCTGGCTATCTGTCTGCAGCTAGATGACATTTCTGGGTGCCCATGGCACCTGGGGGACCATCAGCTCATGGGGGCCTGTGATTATTTCTGGATTTGTGAGTGTCCATGGACTCCTGACACCTGTTGGATCCTAGGAATCCATCAGCTCCTGCATCCCCATCCCGTCCGGGTGCCCGGGTGCTTCTGGGTGTCCATGGACTGCTGGGTACCTGTTGGATGCTGGAATCCACCAGTTCCTGGGTGCCCATGGCCTCTGGATGCCTGTGAGTGTCTGTTGGCTCCTGGGTGTCCTTCAGCTCCTTTGTGCTTGTGGATCTGTGGGTGCCCAGAGTCTCCTTGGAATGCTGGGCATCCATCAGCTCCTGGGTACCCAGGGAGTCTCCATTGGCTTCTGGGTGCCCGTGGACTCCAGAGCAGCTCCTGAGCAGCCATCAGCTTCTGAGCATCCATCATCTTTGACTCCTGGACACCTCTTGGCTTTGGGTGTGCCTGGAATTCTGGCTCCACGTGGAGACCTGCATCCCCATCATCTCCTGGGTACCCAACACCTCCTGTGCCCATCACTCCCTGCATGCCAGGCTGGCTCCCTCCTGCCTGTCCCGAGGCTTCTGGCCCCATTCCAGCAGGCAGCCAGGGCACCTCCCACCCTCCTGTGCCAGGCTGGCATCCAGCAGTGATGCCAGGGAGTGCCAGCATCGGGTACCCCTCTCCCTGGCTTCCTTGTCCCCCCAAATCCTCATAACCATTGCTTTTGGGGTGATGTGGGATGTGGGGTCAGGATTGTGCCAGCAGCAGAGGATGCGGGTGGGGGATCCAGGGATGGAATTGCTCCTGTCCTGGTGGGTGCAGGGCCAAGCCCACTGGGAGGCAGCAGGGAAGGAGCAGGGGGAGGGAAGAGGAGCTGGGCTGACCTCAGCATCTGGAAAGCTGCGCTCTTGGGCCGCGGCCTGCGTGCCGAAAACCGGAGGCAAAAAAAACCTTCCATATTTGGTGAAAGTTGCTCCAGGACTCGGCAAAGGCTGGCAGCAAACGGGGGGCCACAAGCCCCCAGCTCTGCCCTGGACCACTGCTCTTGTCAGGGCTCTGCAGATGGGCCAGGGGATGGATGGTCGCTGGGGAGGGTTAAACTGGGGTGAGCATCTCCAGCCGGGTGGGAAGGGGGGCATGGAGAGGGGGGATCCAGGGAAGGATGCAGGAGATGCACCAGCACAATCCTGAGCTCTGAGTTTTGGCAGAGGGGTGAACCCCTCACCCCAGTGCCATTGGTGAAAATTTCTACTGAAAATCCCACAGAAAAGCCCCACTGTGCATTTAGAGGAGGAGATTTTGTTGCTTTGGGAGATGAGTCTCCTACAGCTCCCCTTTTCCCCATCCCACTGGCACTGCCCCAGCACTGCTGCTCCCCTGGGCAGCACAGGGATGCCCAGCATCCTTCCACCCTGCCTTGGGAAACTTGCCCCAACTCCTTTATTTTTTATCCCCCCCTTTTTTTTCTCACACTTGAAAAGCAGAATTGCAGCCAGGCCGTGTCCTCCCGGGATGAATCACCGCGGCCGAGAAGTCCAAGAAGGGAAAACAACTGAATTCCCGTGCGCTGGGGCTGAGGCTGCCCTGCTCCTCCTCCTCCTCCTCATCCCAGAGGAGTGGTGCTGCTGGGTTTCTCCATGGGAGCATCCCTGACCAAATCAATGCTCCTCTGTGAGCTGCGAGCCTGGGAAAAACCACGGCCGAGGGAAAAGCAAACATCTCCAGCCCCGGGCCTGCGAATAAACACGGGAATATTATTAGTAACTGAAGCAGGGCTGAATCAGAGCTGCTGATTTATGCTCTGATTTCCTTTCAAGAAGTTACTCTGTGGAGAGCAGCTCGGACTTTGCTTACCCGTGGGAGAGCAGGGAGAGGCTGGGCAGGGAGGGAAAGCAGCCCCGGATGTGATTCCCTGCGGCGCCGGGCAGGCTCCCTCTGCTGTGCCACAGGTCCTCCTCTTCCCATGGCACTGGCTTCCCCAGCACCTGGTGGTCCCAGGGATGGGCTGGCTGTGATTCAGAGATGATAGGCTGGCAGCAGGGAGGGAGGCATTGGAAGCCAGGGATGGGGTGACACCTGGAAAAAGAGATGACTTGTGCTCAGGGATGGGCATGGTTGGCACCCAGGGATGGGCTGACATGCCCCAAAAAGGTGACTGGCACCATGGAATGGAGGTGGTTGATACCCAGGGATGGCACTGGCTTATGGCACTTGTGGGGCTTAGGGCAGAGCATCACTGATCCCAAGGGAAAGGCTGCTTAGGTTTGAAACCCTACAAAACCCAGTTTGCTGTTATCCTATTGCTGTTATCCTAATTCTAGAGTCCCATACCTTCTGGGTGGTTTGCTCACAAACAGCTCTTCACAACAGTATTACTTCTTCTGCATCAGCACTCCTCCAAGGCTCACCTTGAGCAGCCAACCACCCCCTTTTATCCCAGTTATCTTCACTGGCCACAGCTGCCACCCAGTGAAGGACATCACAGCTGCAGCCCATCTAGAACAACCAGGATTGGGGCAAGGCCGCTTGTACAATACATAGATTTCACTATAACTCAAAGGCCACCTATACAATACATAGATTTTACTATAACTCAAAGTACAATACATACTAAGATTCAATGGCCACCTATATTTCCCCCTTTTCTTTTAACAATTATGCAATTACAATACATATAACCCACCGTGACTCAAAGGCCACTTGTACAATACAAAGATTTTACTATAACTCAAAGGCCACCTATACAGTACATACTAAGATTCAATGGCCACCTATACCAATCCAACATCCTGCTTTAATGCTTCCCAAGAGGACAGAATGTGATTTTTTTTTCCCCTCGAGTGATTTCCTGCCAGAGGCTGAGTGATGGAGGCAATACAGGATTGGATGGAATAGCACCATCCTGTTTTGGGAGATGGTGCCAGCCAGGGGCAGGAAGTTTGAGATGCCAGGATGATGCTGTTTGTTGCAGAGGTGTTTGCTCATTGCATTGGGATGGATGAGAGCAGGTCCAGGTTATTTCCAAGCCTTTTCTTTCTGGAGTTTTGGTAGAAATAGAGCTGAGGATGTGTTGAAATTGTCAAGCTGTCCCCGTGGACCAGTGGCTCCCACTATGTCCCAGCTCCCTCTAGTGGGATCTACCTTGGGAACAAGCATGCAGGGAAAGAAAAGGTGCAGAAATTCCAGATTCTTTCAGGCTGGGAATGCTGGGTTCAAGGAGGTGCCAGGATTCAGGCAGCTCCGAGCACAACCCTGCTGTGACACCCTAGAGGATCTCCCATCAGGAGCTGGCAGCAGGAACGAGCTGTAATTAAGGGAAAAACAACTTGTATTTACTTACTCTCAAAATTTTGGCGTGTTTTGGAGGGGTGGGAATCATTTTGCTTGAGGCAGGGTTAGCTCCTCCTTCAGCAGCTGCAGGAGGGCCCTGAGCAGCAAATCCCACTCCCAAAGTGGTCTGAAACATTCCATTCCCCCCCTCAATCTGGATATTTTTGCCCCAGAACAGGATCTCAGGGACAAAATCCCTGCTGCAGCTCGCTCAGGCTGCGGCTGGGTGAGTGTGCACCAAAGAGAGGGACAAACCCTGAGTGCTGTGGGAATTTTGGGATGATCTCTGGGGATGCAGAGATCCTCCTTGCCATGGGATGTGATTTTAGCATCCCAGAGGTGGGGTGACAGCAGGAGGAACATCCTCCCACACCAACCCAATCCCCAGGGTTTGGGACAGTGGGGGGGAGCGCTCAGAGTGGCTGGAATCATCATCATTCCATGCACTGATGTGTGCAGGGGCTCAGGGGCCACAATCTGTGTGATCCCTCCTGGAATGTACATTCCTACTCTCCCTTTGGCCTTTGTTTGTTTTAAAAATGGATGTTTTAGGACTTTCCTCCATCCATGGCTCTTTGTTTGCGGGGGTGGAGGCAGGGCACAATATGCCATGGCCTTTTCCAAATGTTTCAGGGTGTTTTCAAATCCCTGGGGATGCTCAGACTCCTCCTGCATCGATATTCCTGCTCAGGGAAAAGTGAAATGATGGGGTTGCTCGCTGAACCTAGTTTAAAAAATAAAATAAATCAAGATGGGGGAGTTCCCATCCTTCTTCAGGGCTGTATTTCCAGTGTCAGAGGGAAAGCTGGGGGAAAAGGCTTTTCCTTGGCCCCCATGCCTGGTTTGGGGTGCTGCTGAATCACCCCCAAACCCTGGTGCCGGATCCTCTCCACCTTTGGGTTTTCAGGAGCATTTTGCCACGCTGGCACAAGCCTTGGGAAGGGGGATGAGTCCCTTGGCTCCATCCCAAGGAACTGGCGTTTCCCAGGAGGGTTTGGGCTTTTGGGAGAGGAAACGCTCAGGTTGGGAATAAAAAAAAACCAACAGGGGCCGGTCCGAAAGGAAATCTAAAGGTGTTTACAAAGAGCCGCGCTGCTAAAAATAACCGGCTCATATTTTAGACAGCCCTAAAAATAGGCAGCGCTGTTGGAGTGGCCAAACACTCCCAGGAATTTCCTGTGGGCTGCGGGCCGCCTGCAGGGGGGTCCGGGCTCGGCCGGCCGGCATCGCTGCGGGCTCGCATCCCGGGGGGATGGAGAGGGGACCCCGAAGGAACAGCGGGATTGGATTCGGCCTGGATCCTTCCCTGCGCCGGGCAGGACGGGTTTAACCCTTCCGCAGCCAGCCCGGGTCACATCCCCAGGGGTCCGGACCCGCGGGAGGGAGGCGCGGCAGGAATGCGAGTCCCCTTGCAGTGATCCCGGGACACGCCGGGAGGGATGAAGGCATGGATGAGCCAAGGGGAGCGGGAAAGGCTCTGCTGGGATGGAGGGGCCGGGCGGTACCGGGGGAGGGCTCGGGGAGCGGCTGCGGGCGGAGCCGGCGGGGCCAGCGGGGGCCGGACCGGGCAGGGACCGGGACAGGAACGGGATGGGGACTGCAGAGGAACGGGATGGGACTGCCCCAGGAGTGGGAATGGCATTGCAAACCAGAGGGATTGGGGATTGCAATGCGGTGGGACCCGGGTTTGCATCCCTGGTGGGTCCAGGATTGCAAGAGGAATGGGATTGGGATTGCAGCTCAAATGAACCTGGGATTGCAGGAGAAATGGGATTGGGACTGCAAGCCAAATGAACCTGGGATTGTGAAAGGAATGGGATTGGGATTGCAACCCAAATGAATCTGGGATTGCAATGCAGGTGGACCCAGGTTTTCATCCCTGCTGGGTGCAGCATTTCAAGAGGAATGGGATTGGGATTGCAGCTCAAATGAATCTGGGATTGCAATGCAGTTGGACCCAGGTTTGCACCCCTGTTGGGTGCAGGACTGCAAGACGAGTGGGATTGGGATTGCATCCCTGATGGATCTGTGGTTACAGCCCAAACAGGTCCAGGATTCCCAGGAGTGGGTCTGGGATTGCAGCCCAAATGGATCTGGCATTGCCATGCAGATGGACCCAGGCTGGCTTCCCTGCTGGGTCTGAGATTGCAGCAGGAATGGGGTTGGGATTACAAAAGGAATGGGATTGGGGTTGCAGCACAGATGGGTTTGGGATTGCAGTGCGGCTGAAGCCAGGTTTGAATTCTTGGTGGGTCTGTGATTGCAACCCAAATGGTTCTGGAATTGCAAAGGTATGGGGTTGGGATTACAGCTAGATGGGTCTGGGGTTGGAACCCAAATGGCCCCAGGATGGCAAATAAATGGGTCTGGGATTGCAACCCGGAATGTTGCAGCCCAGCTGGGCCTGGATCTGCAGCCAAGGTGGGTTTGGGACTACAACCCCAAAACACCCAGGACTGCAAGCAGAAGGGCCTGGAACTGGTATCCAGACAGACCCAGATTAACAAGGCATTTTGTTCTGGGATTGGAACCCAAATGGATCTGGAATTGCAACAGAAATTAGTCTGAAATTGGAGCCCTAATAAAACAGAGGTTGCAACAGAAGCATGTTTGCAATAGGATTCTAGCAGAGCCCAGGATTTTGTCCCTATTGGATCCCAGATTACAATGCAGATATGCTCAGGATTGCAACTGAGATGGGTTTGGAATTGCAGCCCAAATGTGTCTGGGGTTACCACCAAAATGAATCTGGAGCTCAGAGCAACCCAGGTTTTCAATCCAGATGGCTCTGGAATTGCAATGCAGATGGATCCAAGCTTGCAACAAAACTGGTTCTAGGATGGCAGCCTAAAGGAATCTGAGAGTACAGCAGAAATGGGTCTGGGGTTGGATCCCAGAAGAGCTCAGGTCTGGGACTGCAAACCAGATAAACCCAGCATTCCAACAGCTGGGATGACCAGGGCACTGCAGTTGTGGGAGCAGGAGCTGCTGCTGCCCTGAGAGCAGCCTCGTTACCTGGGTGCCATTCGCATTCCCTGCCCCGATCCCGGGGTGCACTGGCAGCTCCTGCCGCTCCCATTGCCTGCCCCGAGGGTCCTTTCTCTGCCACGACCCCTTCCCGGGGTGGGGTGCTCACCATCCTCACTTCCAAGAGGAAATTTACTGGCTGCCATGCGAGGATGCAGCCCTGCTGCACGCCGTTGCTGTGGAAACGGGGTGAGCGGCTAATTAGATTTAATTAACGAAGCAGGAGGGGAGCGTTACAAACAGATCTGGGCAGGATGCATCACCCGGCCAGCAGGGATGTGGGTGCCGAGGCGGTGATGCCGTGGGGGGGGGAAAGGGGGCGTGCCTCAGTTTCCCTGCCTGCAAGGTCAGGGAGGGGGACGGAGTCCCTGAGGATGCCGAGCATCCCCGCATCACCGTGCGTCCCCCATCCCTAAAAATCCCATGCCCCAAGAAAGCATCGTCTCCCCCGCAGCATCCTCGCTGGGCGAAGCCTTCCCAGCCGCATCCCTGGGCGGGATCCGGCCCTGCCCGCATCCCTGTGTGTCTGTGTGGGCTCGGCTCAGCCTCCCGCCCGTGCCTGGCCCGCTCCGGGGGCCGGGGACCCTGGCGTGGCCGCGGACGCAGGCGCAGCCTGTCAGCCCGCTGCCGCTCTGCGGGAGGGCTTTCCATCTTTCCATCTTTCCATACATCCCCCCGGTTCCACATCCACGGCGATATAAATAGCGCCCCGCTCCTATTCCCCTCCCCGCCGCATCCCGGCGCAGCCATCCCGCTCGGGGCGGACACCTGGGGATCGCGGCAGGGAGGTGAGGCACACGCAGGGATTTCTGCGCCATTCCTCGGGCCGCGAGGGACGGACCGACCCCCGGGAGCCGCATGCTGCAGATGGTGAGGACCCTGGCGCAGTTCACCATCGCGCTGGAGGACATGCGGGACATCGGCGACGGCATCGACGCGGCCTTCGCCACCTCCGGGCTCAGCGGCGCGGCCGAGGAGCTGCCGGACAAGGGCTGCGGCGGCCGCGGCGGCACCGAGGTGATGGCCCGGGGGTCCCGGGGGGGCGCCGGGGGGATGCGGGGCCGAGGCGGGGGCGCGGGGATGCGTCACGATCGGACACGTGTGCGGTACCCGGCACCTGTGGGGTCTGCGCCGCCATGGCAACCGCGCCTCCATCCTCATCCTCATCCCCATCCCCGTGCCTCCATCCCCATCCCCGTGCCTCCATCCTCATCCTCGCCCTCGGCTCCACAGCCCCGGGATGCTCCCGCCCGGAGGGGGCGATGGGGGGGCCGGAGCCGGGGCTGGTTTACACCGCGGAGGTGTTGGATGGTGGGGAATACCCGATTCCAGGGGCTGATCCCGAGGGTGCTGAGCAGGATGAGGCCGGGATGAGGTGGGGGTGTCCCCGGGGAGAGCAGATGGAGGCTGAAGCATCCTCAGCCCCCCAGCGGAGAGGCTTGGCTGGGGTGAGGAATGCAGTGGGGCACATCCTGCCTTTCCCCCAGCTCTGCTCGTCCCAGTGGGAATTTGCCCCTGCCGGGGTAACGCTGGTGCTGTAAGGGTGGAAAAAATCCCCCTGCCAACAGTTGGGCCTCATCCTGCGTGTCCCCAGTGCTGCTGGTGCAGCTGAGCCTGGGCAGCTCCTGGGTCTGACCCTGGGACAGCTCCAGGGAAAACAGGAGCAGCAGGGAGCTACAGGCTGGGTGAGGGTTGGGGAAACTGAGGCAGTTTGGGGGGTCAGATTCCCCTAAGCTCCATCCTCCAGTGAGCACCCATCCATCCGTAATTACAGCTAATTAATCCAGCAGTGAGAGCGTTCTCTATGCAAGTGGGGAGGTCTCAGCTGGTGTTCCCAATATCTCCATGGTTTCCTGGTTCCTGGAGGGCCTTGGACCCGTCACCAGTATTTGGCTCTAGAGAAGAGGTTCCTCCATGCTTGGTTCCATCAGCAGCCCGGTGGGGAGCAGGGAAACTGAGGCACAGCTCTGTCCTGGAGCGGGATCTGGCCAGGATCCCTCTCCGTTGCTCCCTGGGCACCATGAGGGGCATGGTGGGCTCTCTCCATGGTGAGGATGGCCAAACTTCTTCCTGTGGCTGCAGAGCAGCGTCACAGCTCATTGTGTCCCACTGGGGAGGACACAGCCCCACGTGTCCAGGGGCCCATCCCACAAGACTGAGGACATCTGGGGTGTCTCACATCCAGGGTCTCTGGAGATTCTGCACATGCAAAACTTCTGGGGTATCTGTGCATCCAGGGCATCTCTGCAGCAAAAGCTTTTGGGATGTCTCTGCACCTGGAGTCTCTCTTTCCCATGCAAAACCTTTGGGGTGTCTCTGCACCCAGAATCTCTGGGGTGTATCCAAACACAAAACTTCTGGGGTATCAGTGCACCTCTGGAGCATTTCTGCATCTCAGGGCCTTTGGGGCATTTCCCACCGAAATCTCTTGGGGTGTCTCCCACCCAGCAGCCTCGAAGCGTTTCACACCCAGAACCTCTGGGGTGTCTCTGCTCCCAGAGCCTTCGGAACATCCCACTCCCAACACCTTTGGGGTGTCTCACTCCCTGGGCCCTGGAGCACTGCCCCCAGGCTGAGCTGCACACAGGAGGGGTCCCCGAGCCCCACGGCAAGGAGACCCCGGCCCATGTGCCCCCCGGGCTCCCAGCCCCGCACCGCCGGTCCTGCCCCAGGGTGCCCGGGGCGCGGGGCGGGAGGCGAATTCCTGCGGGTCCGCTCGCAGCCGCTCCAGAGGGCTCCGGCTCCGACCCATGTAGGGCTGTGAGCTCCAGGGCGGGCTCCTGACGCGGCCGCGGAGCAAAGCAGGCGTCTGTGCGCTCGGTGTCATGTACTTCCTAATCCTCCCGGATTCCTCCATCGGGCTGCAGAGGCAGCGCAGGGGAGCTGGACGCCAGCCGGGCTCTCCGGCGCTCAGCCTCCCCAGCCGGGCCCCGCTCACCCCAAAACCTGCCGTGTGTGTTCTCCCCCGGCAGGACATGAGGAAACACGTCATCATGACCCTGCTGGACACCGAGCAGTCCTACGTGGAGTCCCTGCGCACCTTGATGCAGGTAAGGGGGCACGGCCGCGGTGTGACACCCCAGAGCTCCCCCAGGATCCGCCCTGTCACCCCAAATCCTGGCTCTGGGATGTGCCACGAGCTGGGTGCCGCCGGGGGGATGTTGGGGACAGCGGGAGCACAGCTGTGACAGCGGTGCCAAGAACGGGGTGTAGGATTTACCTCCATGCCCAAAGCGAGCCTGTGGCATTCCCAGTGTGCTGTCACCTGGCAGGTAGCTGTCCCCAAGCCTCTTCCCGTGCTTGCTTTCCAAAATCTCCTCCTCGTGCTGCCTGCCACGGTGGGGGACCCTTGAAATTCCCCATTCCCCCGTGCTCCCGTTTCCTGCTGGGATCGTCACCTGCAGAGCTGAGCCAAAGGTTTTTCTCAGGCTTTTTTTGCTGAGCTGGTTCCAAACCCCCTGGAGCAGCCTGGCCCGAGGGCCCACCCCACATTTACCATTTCAGATGCTAATGAAGGTGTTTCAGCAGGTTAATGACTGTCAACGCCCTGGAGACGTCACCTGGCCGAGGTGTGGCTTGTCCAGCCACATCCCTGCAGGGGGGGAAACACCAAAAACTGAGCTCTGCAAAAGCAGCAGGGCCTGTGGGATCTGTGACAGTCCCAAAGGGCATGGGGCACTCCATCCCACCCTGAGCAGGGCCTGTGGGATCTGTGACAGTCCCCAGGGGTATGGGGCACTCCATCCCAAACTGCAGCCGGGCCTGTGGGATCTGTGACAGTCCCAAAGGGCATGGGGCACTTCATCCCAAACTGCAGCAGGGCCTGTGGGATCTGTGACAGTCCCAAAGGGCATGGGGCACTCCATCCCAAACTGCAGCCGGGCCTGTGGGATCTGTGACAGTCCCCAGGGGTATGGGGCACTCCATCCCACCCTGAGCAGGGCCTGTGGGATCTGTGACAGTCCCCAGGGGCATGGGGCACTCCATCCCACACTGCAGCAGGGCCTGTGGGATCTGTGACAGTCCCAAAGGGCATGGGGCACTCCATCCCACCCTGAGCAGGGCCTGTGGGATCTGTGACAGTCCCCAGGGGCATGGGGCACTCCATCCCACCCTGCCTGGGCTGTTCCATTAAGTCCCCAAGGATGCCTCCCAGGGGGCACTGATTGTGCATGCAGGGAGGGGGACCCATCCCTGCCGGCAATCCATTGGCTTAGAGGGGCCAGAGGGCTCTGGGGCTGCAGCAAGGGCTGTCTCCATGCTCCTCTGCCCAATGTGGGAATGCCTGGCACTGTCCATCCCAGCTCCTGCTGCAGGTGCTGGACTCAGCAGGACAGGTGAAGGGAGTTAGGAGCCTCAGGATGGATTTGGTCCTTCTAACTTGGACCAAATCTTTCCACGAGATATCTGGCATCAGCTTGAGGAAAGTGATCCCTGGGGAATGACTCCTCCTTGACCAGCTTGGTTGGAGAGCTCTGAAGCCACTGGAGATGGGTCCTGTCCTCACTGCTCAGCTCCATGGTCCTCCACACATCCTGACAGCCACCAGCACCCTGAACTGGTCAGACTGAGTGGGTGGCAAGGCTTGAGACACCTTCCACATCCTGCTGCATCCCCTGCAAATCCATGTCTCCCATTCCAGGGGTGCTCTGCAGCTCTGCCCCATCCATGGACAATGTCCACATCCTCCATGGATGGAGGAGAGGGGTTTCATAGCAGAGCCACCCACCAGCCCTGCTGGGGACCTGCTGGCCCTGAGTATTGCTCCTTGGCCATTGTGTGGTGGTTGTCCAGGGCGTGACCCAGTGGGTGCATCCTGCTGGTCCAGCCCCTCCTGGTGCCAAACACCCTAAATCCCAGCAGGAACACTCTGGCATTTGGATCCTGGTGTTGCTGTGATTTCCAAGCTAGGTCAGGCAGATGGAGGTGGTGAAGGCTCATGGCAGCAAAGATGGCTCTGGAGGCCCTGGGACAGAGGATCCTGTGCCATGCAGGTTCCTGGTGCAGAGCTGTCCCTCTCCCCACACAGCTCTGGGGATTCACTGAGGAGGGCTGGGCTACAAAACCACTCTGGTCCTGCCGATGGGTCCCTGGAGGAAGCCCCTGCTGCAGGGTGCCATCCATGCCCGTGTTTACATGGGCTGAGGGACCCAGACTGGCTGGGGAGGGACAGGGAACCCCCATGGGTGCCAGTGCCTGTGCCTGCCCACAGGGGTACATGAAGCCGCTGAAGCAGCCGGAGAACTCCCTGCTCTGCGACCCCTCGCTGGTGGACGAGATCTTCGACCAGATCCCCGAGCTGCTGGAGCACCACGAGCAGTTCCTGGAGCAGATCCACGACTGCGTGCAGAACTGGCACGAGAAGCAGAAAGTGGGCGACCTCCTGGTGCAGTCGGTGGGTCCTGGCGGGGCGATTCCCCCGGGAATGCGGGCGTGCCCGCTGCTGGGCACGGCCCCAGAGCAGAGGTTTGGGAGCAGGAGGCAGGGCAGGGATGAAAGGATGGGCCAGGCAGGCCTGGGATGCAGAGCAGGAGACGATCTCCAGGCCTGCTGTCTGCTTAGCATAAGGGTGGGAGCTGCTGCTCCCGGCTGGCTCTGCAGCTCCGCGTTTCTGCCTCGGGAGCACAAACGTCAGGGCTGAAAAATCGAGGTGGGCGGACGGCGGGTGAGCCCTCCCTGCGCCAGCCCAGAGCCACAGTTAACCCTTGGGGCAGCTTCTCCCATGATCCATGATGCTGGATCCCTGTTTTCCCCCCACCCAGTTCTCCAAGGATGTGCTGGTGAACATCTACTCTGCCTACATCGATAACTTCCTCAACGCCAAGGACGCCGTCAGGATTGCCAAGGAAGCCCGGCCGGCTTTCATGAAGTTCCTGGAGGTGGGTCTGGTTCCTGCCTCCAGAAATCCTGGCCACCATCTAGAGCCAGGCAGAATGGGAGCAAATTTATTGCCAGACTTGGAATTTCCTCCCCACACACCTTGGTTTTGTTGCAAAGAGGGGTGAACTGGAATCAGTGTGGGTGGTGTGGAGGTTTGGACTCCACACCAAAATGGGTGATCCTGGCTCAGTGGGAGGCTGTGTCCCTGCTGTGTCCCACCGGGGGGCCCATCCCTGTCCCTCCTGGCTGTTTTGCAGCAAAGCATGCGGGAGAACAAGGAGAAGCAGGCCCTGTCAGACCTGATGATCAAGCCTGTGCAGAGGATCCCGCGATACGAGCTGCTGGTGAAGGTGGGTGACACCGGGGGGGTGGCAGTGTCACACCAGCAGCGGGGAGGCCACGGCTCCTCCTCTCCTCCACGCAGCTTTCAGGGCTCTCAGATCTCTCCTGACCCCTTTTCCCACCCTCTCTCACAAAGTTGGTGTCCCCAGGTGTGCTCTGGAGATGGTCACTCTGAGGACACTCCCCCTGCTGTCCCCTTACCCTCAGCCTTTCTGCTGGACATGTCCACCCCTCCTTGGGGCTGCTTCCACCCCCAGCACTCAGAGCAGCATGTGAGGGGCTGGGGCAGTGACCCTGGTGCTGCCAGAGGTGACAGCCTGGCCGTGTCCCCCCCTGGCAGGACCTGCTGAAGCACACGCCCGAGGACCACCCCGACCACCCGTTCCTCATCGACGCCCAGCGCAACATCAAGCAGGTGGCAGAGAGGATCAACAAGGGCATGAAGAGCGCCGAGGAGGTGGAGAGGAACGCCCGCATCGTGCAGGAGATCGAGTCCCACATCGAAGGGATGGAGGATGTATGTTTGGGGGGGGGGGCTTGAATGCGGTCACGCTTTCCTTCTCCACCAAATGTCCTCATTTCTGCTGTCTTGGGTCACCCCGGGCTGGGTCACTTGTTTGCTCCTCCAGGTGCAGCTTTCCCCATCATCATTTGGTCTTTGTGGGCCCCTGGGGGTTTGGGAAGGGACTGGGGTTCCATTTCTGAGCTGGGGGATGCAAGAAGGCCACAAAGCTCCCCACAGTGCCTTCCCAACCGTGGCTGTCCTTGTCCCCACAGCTCCAGGCTCCGCTCCGCAGGTTCCTGCGCCAGGAGATGGTGGTGGAAGTGGTAAGAGTGGGATCTGAGGGGAAATGGGACCCTCTGGGTGGGCAGTGGGAGGCTGTGAGTGCAGGTCATGGGGTGCCTGTGTGCCCATGGGAGGCTATGGATGGATGGATGAATGGATGGATGGATGGAGCAGACAGATGGCAAGGCAGCACATGGGGAAACTGAGGCAGGGCCGTCTCCCAGCACAGATGATCACTAACCCCCCGGTGTCTCCCACTGCTCCACAGAAGGCGGTGGGTGGGAAGAAGGACCGCTCCTTCTTCCTCTTCTCGGACCTGCTGGTGTGCACCACGCTGAAGCGCAAGTCGGGCTCGCTCCGCCGCAGCTCCATGAGCCTGTGAGTACCCCCAGGCTTGGGGACACCCCCTGGGTGTCCCTGCCAGCTGGCCTGGCTTTGGGGGCTGTGGCTGTGGGTGCAGCTCGGCCATCCCCCACAACCTCCCAGGTACACGGCAGCCAGCGTGATCGACACCGCCAGCAAGTACAAGCTGCTCTGGAAGCTGCCCCTGGAGGATGTGGACATTGTCAAAGGTCTGTCACCGCCTGCTGGGGTGTCCCATCTCACCCCAAAACCCATGGCTGCCCCTGGCTGGCAGTGCCAGGGAGGAAGGGGTTAATGCCGTGCGTGTGTCCCCACACAGGTGCCTCGCAGGCCACCAACAGGGAGAGCATCCAGAAGAGCATCAGCCGCCTGGATGAAGACCTCAACACACTGGGGCAAGTCAGCAAGCTGTCAGAGACCCTCAGCTTCCCCCACCAGGTATGGGGATGGCTGTCCCCTGGTTGGATATGTCCCAGTGGAACACACAGCATGTCCTCAGCCAGAGGGGACAGCTTGTGGCAAGGCTGGTGGCCATAAGCACCCTGAAGCCACAGAAGAGGCTGGGGCAGCCTCTGAAGGATGCCAGGGGATGGACCGGGGGTTATCAAGCCTGTGCCTTGTGGTGGCCTGTCCCTGAGAGCTGAAGCATTGTCCCCGTCCCAAGGGCCTGGATGACGTGATCAAGGACCTGATGGCCGCCATCCACCGGGAGCTGTCGGAGAAGCAGTCCCTGTCCTTCAGCATGGCCTTCCCCCCCAACAAGGTGGAGCTCAGCACCACCAAGGCTGACGGCACCGAGTCCTTCATCTTCGAGTTCCCCAACCCCGACGCCCGGCTTGGCTTCGAGCAAGCCTTCGAGGACGCCAAGAAAAAGCTGGGTAACAGCAGGGAGGGGGCAGCTGGACGTGGTGCTGGGCTTGGCATCCCCCCCACCCCACTTTTACAGACCCCTTTTGATCCCCCAATCTGATCTTCCCAGCCTCCAGCAAAAACTGCCTGGACCCAGAGTTCCTCAAAGCCATCCCCATCATGAAGACGCGGAGTGGGATGCAGGTACTCAAAGTCTGGGCTCAGGCACCCCACAGGTCCCCCCCATTCCAATGCTGCCAGGCAGCTCCTGCATCCCCCCTGAATCACCCAACCTTGTGCTCCCCCGCAGTTCTCCTGCGCCTCTCCCAGCCACGGCAGCCCGGAGAGCTCGCACGAGGTTTGGGTTTGCAACAGCGACGGCTACGTGGGGCAGGTTTGCCTGCTGAGCATCCGCAAGGAGCCCACGGTGGAGGCCTGCATCGCCGTCTGCTCCGCCAGGATCCTCTGCATCGCCTCCGTGCCCGGCCTCAAGCGCGCCTACAGGTACGGCATGCCGGCCCCGAGGTGCTGCGGGCTCAGGGCGATGTCAGGGCGATGCTGGAGCTGTTCCTCTCCCTTTTGTCCCTCTCTCCCTCCCCGGTGGCAGCAGGGAGCGGGCGGAGCAGCTGGGCAGCCCCTCGGCGGAGCTGGGCCCGGCGCCGCAGCCCGAGGACGCGGGGCCGCAGCCCTGCCTGCACATCTCCATCTCGGGCTCCTCGCTGGAGCTCTCGGAGCCCGTGGAGGGCGGCAACAGGGAGCTGGTGCCCTTTGACAGCGATGACACGGACGATGAGTCCTCGCCCAGCCCCTCCGGGACGCTGCAGAGCCAAGCCAGCCACTCCACCATCTCCTCCAGCTTCGGCAGTGAGTCCTCCCCTGCCCCTGCTTAGGGAGAAATGCGCTTTTTAGCCCCAAAATTATGGGCAGCTGCATTGTTTTGTCCTCTCTGCCTTGTATTCCTTGGGGGAATCTGCAGGTGGAGGCTTTTGGGCCTGGGAAAAGAGATGTTGAGAGGCATCGGCCCAACAGCGTGGTTCTGAGATGGGGGGGACTTTGGGTGAAGCCTCGTGGGTTTTGGGGCTCAGCATCCCTGGGCTTGACATCACCCATGATGGTCTCTTCCCCATGACTTTGGAGGTCGTGGTCTGACCCATTCCATCCTCCTCCTCTTCCTCCTCCGCAGATGAGGAGATTCCCAGCTGCAAGGAGGCAGCGGTGGAGACGACGAGCTCGGAGGAGGAGCAGGAGCCTGGCTTCATGCCCATCCCTGGCACCTTCGGGCAGAGCCGGCGCGGCGAGAGCCCCACGGACGGGCGCGCCCTGCGCCGCTCCAGCCGCGGCTCCTTCACCCGCGGCAGCCTCGAGGACCTGCTCAGCCTCGACCCCGAGGCCCACCAGAGCTCCATGTGGCTGGGCACCGAGGATGGCTGGTAGGTCCCCGGGGTGGGAATTCCTGCCTGGAATTCACGCCAGGCCCTGGGGGAGCCTCAAGCTTGGCTCTCCTCCTGCAGCATCCACGTGTACCAGTCCTCGGACAACATCCGGAACAGGAAGAACAGCATGAAGATGCAGCACGCTGCTGCCGTCATGTGCATCCTGTGAGTGGGGAAGGAGGGGGATTTTCAGCTCTGGGGATTTTGGGCTTCTGCAGCTGGATGTCAAAGGTGGTTTGTGCCCACAGGTACCTGGATAACCAGGTTTTTGTGTCACTGGCCAACGGGGAGCTCGTTGTATACCAGCGGGAAGCAGGTGAGGTTGGATTTGGGATGTCAAAAATGCTCCAAATTGGTGGCTGTGGGAGGGTGGCTTGGGCAGCCCCTGGGGAGGGATGCTCGGGGTGGCATCCCTGGAGGGATGCTGGAGACACCACTTCAGAGGCAGGTGAAGGTGGGCATTCTTCTGCCACTGGAACCCCATGGTGGCACCAGTTTATGTCCCCTCTGAGGGGTGACCTGGAGAAAGTTGTCTTCAGCCACCACACCCCATTGTACGTTGAGCTGGATTTGGTTTTGGGAACACTTTAACTCTCCCCACCCTCTCAGGTCGCTTCTGGGACCCCCAAAACTCCAAGTCCCTGTCGCTGGGCTCACCGGGCAGCCCCATCACCAAGATGGTGGCGGTGGCAGGGAAGCTGTGGTGCGGCTGCCAAAACCGAGTCATCGTCCTCAACACCACCACACTGGCACAGGAGGTATGGGGAGCGGCAATGGGAGGTGTGATGGGTGCTGGTGGCATCACTGGTGGCATCACTGGTGGCGTCTGTCCCCTCAGCACACGCTGCAGGTGGGGCAGGACGGCGGGCGCAGCGTCACCTGCATGGTGAGCGCGGGCAGCGGCGTGTGGGTGGCCCTGCAGGGCAGCGCCCAGGTCAGGCTGTACCACGCCACCACCTACGAGCAGCTGGCAGAGGCAGACATCACCCCCCCGGTGCACAAGATGCTCGCAGGTCAGTGACACCCGGGACGGGACATGGCTCCAGAGGGTGCCAGCGCCCCTGGGAAATGCCCTGAGGGACCCAGTGCTGGCAGAGTGAGGATGCTGCCTTTGGGGAAGGAGATGCAAGGCCTTGTGCTCGTGTTGGGCAGCTGGGTAATCCCATGTGGGAATAGGGATTCCCATTCTGGGGGAATGGATAATTTCATGTTGAAGCAGGGCGGTAATCCAACAGTCACAGAATTGGGGAATTCCTGAATGGTTTCGGTTGGAAGGGACTTTAAAGATCATCTAATTCCAACCCCCTGCCATGGCAGACACCTTCCACTATCCCAGGCTGCTTCAAGCCCTGTCCAGCCTGGCCTTGGGCACTGCCAGGGATCCAGGGCAGCCACAGCTGCTCTGGGCACCCTGTGCCAGGGCCTGCCCACCCTCACAGGGAGCAATTCCTTCCTGACATCCTCTGGCAGTGGGAAGCCATTCCCCCTTGTCCTGTCACCCCACTGTGATGCCACCAACCAGGGGGATGTGAGCTCCCTTCCCCACGTCCCCTGTGCCACACAGAGTGGATCCCTGTGGGAGGGGGGTTCCCAGCCCCGTGGGGCGGGAGCAGGCACTGACAGGGACATGCCCGGCAGGCTCGGATGCCATCATCCGGCAGCACAAGGCCGCCTGCCTGCGGATCACGGCCCTGCTGGCCTGCAAGGAGCTGCTGTGGATCGGGACCAGCGCCGGCGTGGTGCTCACGCTGGCCGTGCCCCCCAAGGCGGCGCCCACGCTGGTGGGGCTGTCCCAGGGCCACACGGGCCACGTGCGCTTCCTGACGGCCATCGAGCTGCCCGACGGCTTGGACGTGCTCTTCCCTCTGCCCAGGGACACCGGTACGTGGCGTGGCTGCTGTGTCCCAGTGCTGGCACTGCCCGGGAGCAGGGCACGGCCTTTGTGGGGCTGGGAATGAAATACCGGAGTCCCTGTTCCATTCCTGCCTGAAAAACTAGCAGTGGAGGGTGAGGGAAACTGGGTGCTCAACTGCCCTCTGCCAGCATGGGCAACCCCAAATTTCCCAGGGAGACCCAAATCCCCAGCTCTGAAGCAGGGCTGGGATGGGGAGGAGGAGGAGATGGGATGGGAGCTGGCAGTTTTGATGGCGGAGCTGATTTGGGTTACAGGGGCCAGTTTGGGCTGGGAGGGGCTGTTGGGATGAGAGGAGGTTTTTGGGGCCGGGATGTGGTGCCTGGGAAGGCGGTGGAGGGCTGATGCTGAGGAGTCCTGGTGGGGACCAGGGCAGCTGTGGGCACACAGAAGCTGTGGGCACACAGGTGACAGCAGCGTTTGGGGGGCTCTGCGCTGTGCAGGGGCCGAGAAGCCGAGCGAGGCGGAGAAGCGAGACCCGTCCCGTCCCCGCGCCCCCGCCCTGGCGCTGTCCAAGCCCAAGATGTTGGTGATCAGCGGCGGTGATGGCTACGAGGATTTCCGGCTGACCAGCAGCAGCGAGACCGTGGGCAGGGACGACAGCACCAACCACCTGCTGCTCTGGAGAGCGTGACCTGCCCGGGCCAGGATCGGGGGGCGCCGGCCCCCCCTGTGTGCAGAGGGGGGTCCCGGCCCCCTCCCCAGCGCCCCCCGCCCCAGCACCTCTCATCTCCGACCCGGCTGCTCTCTGTGTGCTCGGGGCTGGGGGATGAGCCCCGCTGCCCCCGCCGCCCCCGGCACTCGGGGGGGACCCGCAGCGCTTGGGGGGCTCCAGAGGATGGGGAGGGGGCGGGGGTTCGCTCGGGAAGGCGCTGCGGAGGAGGATGAGGAGGGTACCGAGCATCCCTGGGGAGCGGCCGGAGGATGCCCGACAGCCAGGATCCTGCCTTGCTCTCCGGTTTTGTGTGTGCCTGCTTCACGGGGCGGGGGGCGCCGCCCCCCCGGCCCCCGGGACCCCCGGCCACGCCGCGGGACCAGCCCAGGGACAATCCCGATCCCAATCCCGATCCCGATCCCAGTCTGCCCGCGGTGTCCCCCCCGGCCCGGGCCTCCCGCTAACCCGCTCGCTCCATCGCCAGCACCCAGACAGCTCTGTTCGTTTGTTCGTTTGTTTTAAATATATATATATATTATATATATATAAACATCCTTATTTATTTGGGGGTTGGGGAGGGCTCAGGGGCCTCATCACCGCGCTGCCAGCCCCTGAGGGGTTAAACCTTCCCGGAGTGAGCATCGCCCCGAGGGAGAGCCCGACCCCGCTGGAGGGGGGAGCTGATGGAGGGGAGGAGGGAAGGAAATTTGGGTGTCCCCCCCTCCTTCTCTGTGATTCCCAGTGGGATTGTGCTGCCTGGAAGGCGCTGCTGCCGCGTGAAGCGTCTCTGGATGAGAACAATCATCTCCAGCCACCAGGGCTGGCCCCCCGCCCTTACAATGTGGGGCACCCTAAAAACGAGACTGTGCTGGACCAGCCCTGCCCCCTGTGCCCTTTCCCTCCCCGATTTTCCTGCTTTCACCCCAGGATCCAGGCGAGATCCGTGCTCCCCGATTGGGACACGCTGTTGTCCCCATGGGAGACGTGACAAGCGTGGTGGCAGGGATGAATCAGGGTGTCCCCAGTCCCACACAGCTGGGTGAGTGACAGCAATGCTGCCATCCCACATGGAGCCGTCCGTCTGTCCGTCAGCGGGGTGAGTGGGCGTGGGCTATATTTGGGACCATGAGGATATTTTGGGAAAGGGGTGGGGGCGGGATTTCGGTCACTTGGGGGCTCTTTGTTATTAAAGGTCACCCGTGGCAGAACGATCCCAGCGTGGTCTCGTCCTTCACCTCGGGACGGGGTGGCAGGGACGGGGTGAGGAGGGGCGCGGCTCCCACCTCCCACCGGTGTCACTGGTGATGAAGACTCCGGTGGGAGTTTCCACCGTTTCCACCACCAGGGTGCAGTTATTCTGTCCTGGAAAACCCTGAGTGGGATATCAGGATATCCATCCCTTGTGCCGTGGCATTCCCCGGGTGGACAAACAGCCCAACAGGGGACACCAGGTCGTCCTGGGGAAAACCGAGAGGAACAGAAGGGGGCCTGACGGAAACCAGGTGTCCCCACAGTGTCCCCTAGGGAACAGGACAAGGTGCGCTGTAGGACAGGTAGGAAAGCGGGTCGCAGCCCTCAGGGACGCCCCATGCGAGCCCACATGGAGAAGAAAACAAAACCAACCCTTTTTCTTGTTAATTTAAGTTCCTGCTGGGCCGGTAACACTCACCGCGCTCCGGTCCTTCCCGTTTTCCCCGCGGGTGGGACAAAGCCCATCCCAAATCCCGCAGTCCACGGCCGCGATCCGGAATTCCTGCAGTCCCCGCCGCGGCCGGGAGGTGGCGCTGCTGCGAGGGCAGAGGGGCGTGGCCTCTCTGCGTGACGTCACGGAGCGGGGCGGGGCTAGCCAGCCGCGCGCCCGCGGGTTCATTCATACGGAGGAGGCGGGAGCGACGGGGCCGCCCGGGGGGAGCCCGGGGGCTCCGCGGCGGGGACAGGTAGGGGACACCCCCGGGGACACCCCCGGGACAGGGACCCCCCTCTGCCCGGGGGAAAGCTCGGGGTATTCCCCTTTAAAGGCCAATCCCCCATGCGGGCTCTGGGGTTGGGGTTCCCGCACCTTTGGGCTGTGCCAGGACGGGGGTGCGGTGCCTTTTGGGGTGCTCGAGTCCCGCTTTGCGCGGTGTTTTTGTCTCGTTTTATCCCTAAGGCATTTGGGGAGCCCCGCCGGGAGTGGGGGAGCCCCGCGGGTCCGGAGGCTGCGGCTGCTGCAGCGCCAAAGTAGGTTAAAATAAGGAGTGGGGAGGAGGAAAAGTAGGTTAAGGAATACTCAGCTGGGAAAAAAGGTAGCAGCCGTGTCGGGTCTCTCTCTTCTTTTTTCCCCCGTTTTTTATTTTTTGCCGGAGCTGGAAAATGCCAGGGCTCGGAGCCAAGGGGCCGGGATGCTGCGGGATGCTGCGGAGCCGGGACGTGCCGCTGCCGGGGCCGAGCGCCGCCCCAGCGCTCCCTGGGGATGCTTTGACTTTAATTCTGGAATTTCGTGGCGTCCCGGTCGTTGCCACCGCTCCCCCGGGAGTGCGATATGCCGAGTTTCGCTCCATCTGCCGGCCAATCCCTCCTTGTCCCGGGCAGTCTCCAGCAGCTGCTCCCCGAAGTTTTCCCGAACAGTTGCTCCTTTTTCCCTCCGTTTGTTGCAGGAGCCTCGGCTGAAACCCTGTTCCCCCTCGGGGAGGGGAAGCCCTGGCTGGAATCCCGGCGGGCAGCTTTGGGTTACAGATTCTATTACGGGGAGCTGGGAATGCACGGCTCATGTGATCCGGAGGGATCTGGGGAGGTTTCCAACACCGAGTGGCCTCTCCTGCTGTGTTGGCATTGGTGCAGAGGTCAGGTGGGGTTCGGGGCCTGGAGTGTCCCCAAAAACAGCCGGCTCTGGCACTGTGGGGTTATATTCTGTCGGTTTGAGGAGTGCGTCAGGGCAGCTGGGGATTTGTGCCTGCATACCCCATCCCCACTTGGGATGGCCCCAAAAAGCGGGTGCTGAGCCCTTGGCAAAGCTCCAGTGCCAAGCAGGAGCTGGCACCCTCTGCTCCCTGCAGCTCCTGCGTCCCTATGGCAGCGTTTTGTTCATCTGAGGGATGCCCTTAATCCCTGGATTAAGCTTGGCCTCAAATCAGCCTGGTGGTGGTTAGATCCAGTTATGCTGATCTGGAATGCTCGTGGTCCCTCAGCCACCGTGGGACCTTCCTGTCCCCTCCTGAGGCCATTTCTTCCCCAGACATCTCAGTCTGGGAGGAAACTGGAGCACAGAGGATGCTCATTTTTGGGTCCTGCTCATTCTGGGTGTGCCAACCCACATCCTATAAACACCCAGCTCACCCCCAGGACCCCCCTCATGTGGGATTAGCTGCATCTCAGCGTGGTGCTGGCCACTAATTAGGAGAAACTCGTCAGGCCCAGGCTGTAATGAGGCTCCGCCAGGGCTCTCACAGGACCGTGACGACCTGGGGGGAATTTCCATGCAGGCAGCAGGATTTCCATGCGGGCGGCAGGATTTCCATGCGGAGGCTGGATCCGGGTTTGGGTTATTATTTACTTTTCCTTCCTTCCTCTGTGCTGTCAGCATAGATTTTAATTTTAGCAACCAATTGCTGAGCTCGAAGAGGGGGGGATGAGGCTCTGGAAAACACCTCTTGCTTTGTTCATGTTGTTATTTAAATATTTTAAAATTGTTTTTAGTGACTTCATTTCCTTGTGACAGATGCAAAAGGATTTCCTCCGGAGCAGGAAAAAAACCTTTCTTTAACTTGGTTTAGCATCATCTGCTCCTTGCGTGAATGGTGTGAGGTTGGTCCCTCTCCAGTTTGAGACAGAGCTGGGATCTCCGAGCGAAGGGTGATGCTGGCCATTCCATAAAATCTCTGAGATAACTTTCTGGGGGATGGTTCAGGAGTGGTATTTAGGCAGCATCCCTAAATACCCCTACATCAGCAGTAGGGGTATTTAGGGATGAAAGGGAGAAAAGGGGCCCCCAAATTACTTCTCCAGTGGGGCTTTCCCTGGATGATGACTCTGTTGCTCCTCCTTGGGCAGGTCTCTCCAAGGTGATGAAGAGGAGCAGGTGATGAAGAGGAGTGGGATGCACTGGTGGCTTGTCGCCGTCCTGGGGGTGAGTCTGGCCTCGTCTGTCGCATCTCATCCCATCCCTCTGTTTCTCTGGTGCTCCACCGCCACCCCATCACCACACAGGACATGGGGATGGGTTTGCATCTGTCCTGGTGCATCCTGTGAGTTCATATCCTCACCCCTCACCCCTCATGTGTCACCGTGCCACTGGAGCCACATCAGGGGCTGCTCTGAGCGCTCTGATCCCCCGCAGGTGCTGAGCGGACCTGCCCGGGGAACCGGGAGCTGCAGTGCCCCGGAGCCGGGTACTGCGGGATGCCCGCCCGGAGCGGAGCCCAGCGGGGTGAGCCGAGCCCGGCGGGGTTGAACCGAGCCCGGCTGTGGCTGTGGGATGCACGGCTCACCCCCTGTCTCTCCCCCACCGCAGGATCCATCGGGGTCGTGCCGAGCCTGTCCCCCCGGCACCTTCTCTCTGGGAGACGCGTCCTGCGCCGCTCACACGCAGTGCCGCGCCGGGAACAGGGTGCTGCTGGCAGCGGGGACGGCGGCGAGCGACAGCCGCTGCGGAGCCTGCCTGCCGGGGTGAGCCCAGCCCGGACACCGAGCCCAGCCCGGGCTCCGGGCCGTGCCCTGACCGTCCCGTCCCGCCCCGCAGGTTCCACAGCCCCGGAGGGGAGAGGGAGCCCCGGGGCCGGTGCCTGCCCTGCGCCGCCGCTCCCCGCAGCACCCCGGGCTGCCCAGGTGGGTGCTGCAGCCGGGGATGTCACCCGAGGATGTGTGTCCCCCTTGGGATGTCCTGGCAGCTGAGGACACCTCTGCTCCCAACACAGGCGGATTCTGCTTCCCGGTGGAAATGGGGTTTAATCCCAGCAAAGCCCCTGTGTGAGGCTGATCCCTGTTTCCCCGCAGGCCGGCGGCGAGCCCGCAGCCCCGAAATGCCGGGCAGGACACCGGGCACCAACGGGACACGCGTGACCCTGCTGGGTGAGGAGGAGGAGGAGGCGGCAGCAGCGCAGGCGGCCGTGCTGACCATCGTGCCGGTCTTCTGTGCCATGGGGTTGCTGGGAATCCTGGTGTGCAACCTGCTGAAGAAGAAGGGTTATCACTGCACCGCCAGCAAGGAGCCCCAGCCCGGCGGCACCGGTGAGCCCTGGTGATCCCACACCCATCTCATCCTGCTCAAACCACTCCTGTGGTTTCTTGTCCTTGTCCCAGGGCATCCTGCGTGTCCTTGGGGTGCCTCATCCCCCATCACCGAGTATTCCCTAACTTCTGCTTCCAGGTGCCAGCTCCATCTACCAGCTGGAGGATGCCAACGAGGACACCATCGGGGTGCTGGTGCGGCTGATCACTGAGAAGAAAGGTCAGGGGGTCCCGGGAAGGGGGAGGAGGGGGTGACCTGGGCCAGAGCCCCGTGACCCCCAGCTCCTTGGTGTCACACGCAGAAAATGCAGCGGCGCTGGAGGAGCTGCTGAAGGAGCACCAGAGGCAGCAGCTGATGCCACCGAGCTGTGCCCCCCTCAATAAGTAAGAGTCTGCCCTGAGCACCCCCCATGGTGGGGCCACCCCCATGCTGATGGCATTCCCCCTCCCCAGGCTGCACCTCCTGCCTCAGTTTCCCCCCGCCTGCCACCACCAGCAGCACCTGCACACAGTGCAGGGCCCGGCCCCGTGTGCCCGCTGTGACCAGAAGTGGCCCGAGGTGCTGCCACCGCTCGGTGCCACCAAAGCCCCCAAACCCGGAGCTCATCCCAGCGAGGTGACCATCCTCTCCATCGGCAGGTAGGCAGGGACAGCCCCTGGTGTGTCCCCTCTGCAGGGGGACAGGCTGATGTGGTGCTCCCCGACAGGTTCCGGGTGTCCCGGATCCCGGAGCTGAGGAGCGAGGCCGGGGGGGAGCCCCTCCGTGGTGCCCTCCCCGCTGGCAGCGGGATGTGAGCCCACGTGGAACAGCACCAAGGGCCCCAGCAGGTGAGGGGACAAAGGGGCTCTGAAGGCTGGGAAATGCAGCATTAACAGTGTGGGGACACAGTGTGGGGACAGCGAGGCAGGCGGGAGGGCGTCCCTGGCTGCAGGGTGCTGGCAGGGCCTGGCACGGGCTGGCACGGCACGGCCGGGGGCTGCTCCCTGACTCATGGGCAGCTGCGGGGGCTCACGTGCCCTCGCTCACGTCCCCGTGTCCCTCCTCCAGCAGCGCTGCTGCTGCTGCTGTGACCATCCAGCCCTGAATGCCTCCCGACATGGACATGCAGGGGCTGGAGCGTGGCCAGGGCGGGGAATGGAGCTCCAGGAGAGGCTGAGGGAGCTGGGAAAGGGCTCAGCCTGGAGGAGAGGAGGCTCAGGGGGAACTTGTGCTCTGCTCCCAGGGAACACAGACAGGACAAGGGGAAACAGCCCCATCAAACAGTGCCAGGGGAGGTTCGGGTTGGGTAGTGACAGCCATGGATGGGTGACCGGGGTGGTGCAGAGGGGCCAATCCAGGCTCACCTGTGGTCCATCCCTTGTCCTCCACAGCAGGCACCTGGCCTGGGGGCTGCCTCGGGGGTCGGTGGCTGTTGTATTTCATATTTCTATAGTCCAGTACCTTCTCGGTGATATTTCTTGGGGGCAGCTCTTCACAGCACAGACTCCTTCCCCTGCCTGTTGCTGCTTCTCAGCCAGGGCTCCTTCCAGACTGTCCCTGCCTGGCCAAGCCCACCCCCTTTTATCCCAGTTACCTTCACTGGCCACAGCTGCAGCCCATCTAGAACAACCGGGGCTCATCAGGGCAAGGCCTATATACAGATATTATACAGATATTCAAATACAATACAGATATTTTACTAGGACTCCTACTGTAGGTGACAGCCACAAAGACCCCGTGGAGGGGTGGAGGACACGGGTGCTGTGTGAAAGCCAGTCCTGCCCAGAGCTGCCAAGTGCTGGAGGTGGCAGCTCAGCTCCTGCTCCTGCCACCGACGTGTCCAAGGGCAGCACAGCAAATCCAGCGTCTCGCTCGGCTGCTGAGAAGGGTTCTCTGTCCCTGAGGCCTGGTGGTGGCCACAGCGTGGTGGCCTCATAGAAGGTGACTCCAGGAGCTGCGATGCCAGGGGTGGTGGCCACAGGAATCATCATCTCTGGGAACCATGATGCCACCACACAGCTCCACTGGAAGCACAGAGGGCACTGGATGCCATTTCGTGGTCACCTTCTGGGTGTGTTGAGCTCTCCAGGACCATCATGAACTCCTGATTTCCCTCCATCACCTGGTGCCAGTGCTCAGCATCGCAGGATCATGAATCACTGGATCACAGAGTGATTCCTCCCTTCCCAAAGCCCAGCTGGGGCATGGATTGCTGGTCTCCTGCATCCATCCATCCTCTCTCCAAAGTCCCAGTTCAGGAGCACACAGTGGTGATGCTCACCATGCAGATGACACATTTCACTTTCCATAGGAATTGCTTCTGTGGGATCACGCTGGCTTGGCTGTGTTGGGATCACAGGGATAACCCACCCAATGTTGGGCTGGAGACCATCAGCCTCAACCATCAACCCAAAAAAGGGTTTATGGCTGGTCCCATTCACCTCCCCACGACACCACCGTGCCAAAAAACCAACCACCAAACCCTCTCGGGCTCTTTTATTTATTTATTTAATTTTTTTTGGAAACATTTTAATAGTTATCGAATGTTCTACATCTTACAGTAAATATCGTACAGTTACAAACTCTTGGCTGAAATCTGTCAGGGAGATCACGACCTGATCTTCAGAACCAAAACCAGAACAGAAAACAAACGGGAAAACAACCCCAAATTTACACTTCAGATGGACAAACTGAGGCTGTGGGGCTCTCCAGGGCATCAGTCCAAGGCCATGTTCCCTACACACCTGTGAGATGTAGACTTGGAAGACGTGGTTACTCTTGGGTTTAAATTGTTTTTTGTTGCTGTTCTTTCAAGGAATAATTTCTTTTTTGGTATTTATTTTTATTTAAGAGGTCAAATAATACTTAAAAATGAGCTGGTCTGGTGGTTGAAATCAATTTAAAATTAATTACATAGAAAGAGGGGTGGGAACCCGGTGTGGGTCGAGGCCATGTTGTGGGAATGGGAGGGTTTGGGTGTGATCCTGCACCTTGCAATGCTTCCCTACAACTCCCTCCCCTGACCCTGAACCCCTCTTCCCCCTGTAAAATTCCATCTCTTGCAGGAGGATGCAGGAAGGCTGCAGGTGGCCATGTTGCATCAAGATTATTCCCTACAAGCAGCACAGTCGAGCGTTTCCAAATGGGAATCGCTCCTGTCAAACCACAAATTCTGCTTTTCCTGCCCTGCAAACATTCCCACAAGTTCTTTCACCTGATTGCCAGAGAATCTCCAAGTGCCATGGTGCAACATGCCACAGGAATGCCTTTTCCAAGGATTTCCTCCCTCCCAAGCTCCCTCACAGGCTTTATTTTCTTTTTTTTTTTTCCCCAAAGGGAATGCTAACACATAGCAGAGAAAATATTTGGAGGCTGATCCTGGCTTGGGAGCAAAGTGAAGGGAAGACGGGCAGAGGGTCACCACAGCTGGAGGGCCTGAAAATATTGGCAATTAAAAACAAAAAAAAGCCCAAATCAAAAATACCTGGATTTATGGGTATCCAGCAGCTCTTATTGCTATTGTTGGCTGGTTGGATTTTACCAAAAATAAAGCCTCAAATGTTGTTTTCCACCCTGCTGAAAAGCCAGGATCCCATTTGATGCCCTCTAGCTGGGAACCACATCATCCCCACATTCCCAGAGGGGATGGCAAAGAGTCAGGGGGTCTCTCTGGGAAGGACCAGATTCAGTGGGATGCTGGGGGCTGGAGGAAAACCTGATGCTCTGAACATCCCTCATTAAAACAAACCCCTTAAATAACATTTCCTGGGAATTACATCCCAAAACTGAAACCATGCTGAACTGAGTGATTTATTATTCATAAAATGCAGTAGCAAATCCTTGCCTGGAGGGTTCAGCCACTTGGAGGCACGATGGCCTCAGGCTTCAAGGGGCTCCTGGGCTTTGGGGGTCACCACCACCACTAAAATCCTATTTCCCCCCCCAAATCTTGCATTGCAGATTGTGTTTTGAAGTAAAGGTAAGGTCTGGGATGGGTTAATGGTTTAGAGTTATTTTTCCTTCCTCTTTAGCTGGAATTTTAATCTCAGACACTTCAGTGGCTGCTGAGGATGGTTTAACCCCTCCTGCTCTTTCCCACTGATGCCCGGTGTGATCCTTCACTGTGGAAATCCCTTTTCCTTAACCAACATCAGCAAAGCTTTGCTGGAATGACATATCTGAGAAGCTGGTGGCCCCATCAGTGTCCTCCATTGTGACCTGCCCAGGACCCTCAGTTAAGCCAAGACTTGACCAAGGAAGGCCTTGGGACCAAGGGAAGGGCAGGGAGCATCTCCCCACCTTGGGAAGGAGCCACCCAAGCCTGGCACTGTGTGGTGGCCCTGGTTCCTCACAGTGGCTCAAGGCTGGTTACCAAATGTCCTCACTAAAGCCTCTGGCCCAACAGGTGGCAAATATTTCACCACTCCACGCTTTGGTTAATGAGTATTTCTGCCTGGGAATAACGGGATGAGGAGCTCTGGATCTGCTATTGATCCAAGCAAAGGAATCAAAACCCAACTGCCCTGTGTCAGTGGGAACACTGGGTGATCCACCACGCTCCACTCCTAGGGCTTTCTCCCCACCTTTAATGTTTCTTTTCCTTGCAGGAGAAAGCCCAACATCTCCTTTCCACACCCAGGTCAGAATTTTAGGAGTGGTTCCTAAAGTGGTGTCTGGGACAGTGGTGGGATGGTGTCTGCTGGTCCAGGTTGTTTGCAGAGCCCAGGCTGGGATCCCAAAGCTCACTGGGACCCCACAAACCAGACTGCCATTGTGTTGGGAGACCTGGCTCAATGCTGACAGACAGCTCCTGGTGTGTAACACAAACATGAGAGGGGAAAAAGGGATCTCAGAACTCTTCAATTCTTAGGATCTGGGGATTTTTTGGCCCAGGTTTAACTGCAATGTGCTACAAACAGTGCAAGGATGATGTGTTGGTGTTATTTCCCAAGGTCCTGTTGCTCTTTACTAATCAAGCCAAATAGGGAACCTACTGATGATTGGCTCCTTTGCTCTTTTTTCCTTCTCCTTTCCCTCAATACCACCCCAAAGTGCAGCCCAAGGGTGCCCCTTCCCCACCCCACCACACAGTCTTCCCCCACTTTGTTCCTCTCGAGGCTGAGGAGATCAACCAGAGCTTTGCTCTAGATTTCCTTCAAACCCAGCAGAATCAACCAAATCGCGCCCAAACAGAAGTGCCAACACCCAACCTGACAAACTCCTGGGACCAGCCAGTGGGAGGGAAAGTCCTCCTGGGATCCCTAGGCCTGTTACTCCCCACCTGCCCCATGCCCAAGGGAAGGAGCTCCAGGAGCAGGAGCCAAGCTGGGAGACTCCACCGAGAGCATGGAACACTTTTGGCACACTTGAGGCAAAAAACAAAACCCAACCAAGCCTTTGTCTTTAAAAAAAAAAAAAAAACAACCCAAAAAAGTCCCAAAAACCTTGTTTCTATGCTGGGTTTAGTGACAAGGATTTAAAAACAAACTGGCCGCAAGCATTGTCTGCAAATCCAAACTGCCTCTGCTGCCCTCAAGATAACTTATTGCTCTACTTGGACACCCCAAGGGGGGATGTCACCAGCTCCCTGTCCCCACGTCCCAGGTAAGCCAAGCCCCCCCAAATGACCCTGATGCCCACAGCCCCTGTGTGCCTGGTGTCCCCCATCCTGCTCCATGCCAACTGTGGATCACCTTCCCTGCTGTCACCTCTTCTCAGGTGCCTTCCCGTGAAGGAGGCGACGTGTTTATTGCTATTGCTTCCTCCTCTGCCACCCCTCCAAGCAGAGCAGCCAGACATCCTCCCCCTCCCCGGCCTTTCTCTCTGGTGCTGGTATTTGTGCTTGGATGAACATTCCTCCTGGAAGTCTTGGAGCTGCAACCCAAAGAATGGGAGGGGGACACCTCAACTGCCATGGAGGCAGTGCAGTTTGGTTTTACCCTGCCAACACCATGGCTGCAAGCTGAAGCCACCCATCCTGCCCTCGCCCTGCCTTGAAGACTCATCTCCATCAACCAGACGCCCTCTTTTCCCACACCACCATACTCTGGAGAAGCTCCTCAGACCAAACCCTAAACCTGGATGAGCTCCTCAGACCAAACCCTAAAGCTGGAGAAGCTCTTGACCAAACCCTAAACTGAGAGAAGTTCCTCAGACCAAACCCTAAACCTGGATGAGCTCCTCAGACCAAACCTTGAACCTGGAGGAGCTCCTCAGACCAAACCTTGAACCTGGAGGAGCTCCTCACACCAAACCCTGAACCTGGAGGAGCTCTTCAGACCAAACCCTAAATTGAGAGAAGCTCCCCAGATCAACCCTTGGACCTGGAGAAGCTCTCCAGATCAATCCTTGGACGTGGAGAAGCTCTCCAGCCCAACCTTTGGACATCTCCTTGCTTGCCTCAGCAGCTGCCCAGCACATCTGTGCCTGCAAACAGCAGCCACGCAAGGAAGGAGCCTCCTTCTCCCCCACACTGCCCCAGGACGTGGCTGAGGGGAGCATCCCGTTCTCCCAAGGGGTTCCAGATGCTCCCAGGGCATGCATCTTCCTGCTGCTCCCTTCCCATCACCCATGATCCGTGTGCCCAGTTGGAAAAAGCAGACCAAAGACCCGCTGGTGACCAGTCCTCGTGCTTCCTAAGACAAGTGTGTTACGTCGCTAATTATATTTATATTCTCTTACTCCTACAAAAAGAAGGGATGAGTTCAGAATTCCACTGCAGATAATGCATTTATAATCTATCACGACAGCTATCTGGAAGACACCAATTTTCTTGTAATATGTTATGAAAGATTGAATAATTTATATTCTTCAACTAAAAATACCCAAACCAAATCGGAATAAGCCTGCCTACCAGCGCTGTGCTTTTCACATAGTACCCTGAACATCAACCACTCTTACTAGCCAAAAAAAATCTAGGCTCTTGTCAACAACAACGACAACAGAAAAAGAACAGAAAGAACCCAAACGAACAAGAAGTGGGGGGATCTTTGCACCACTCAGCTGGGCAATGCTGGAAAAGTGAAGATTCTGAGCTTTCAAATGATAGGACCGAAGAGAGAACTCGACTATTGCTCAGTGTCAGTATGTGTGTTACACAATTCATGTGGGAGGGGGAGGAAGGGGGGAAAAAAAAGAGGCAGAAGATTAGAAAAAGCAGCTTTTACAAAAACCACTAAAGAATGCATAAAGTGACCCTTGCACTTTTTTTTTTTTCTTTTGTTCTTGCAAACAGACGAGGCGCTGCAGCCCAGCGGCCGCAGCACCGATGTAAGACTTGTGTAGTTGCATACAATGTTTGACTCCGGATCTGGAAGACAGCAAATACATTAAGAACAGGGAGTTAGAAGGATGTTTTCCTCTCCTCTGCACCCCTGCACCACGTGGAGCTGATCCATATGGAATTTAACCATCCCTGTGGGCAATTAGGCAGGGAGCAGGGAAAGCAGCAGCTCACCCATGCTATCCAACGCAGAGGATTACAAATATGCAGATGAGCTGCTCCCTGCTAATTGCACACCAATTTGGGAGGGGCAGGATTAGCCCGGCGTAATTTGTGTGGCACAGAGAGATTTCAGATAACCCCGGGGCTGGATGGGCTCTCCACGGGCAGCATCGTGTTCCCATCAGCTGCCTGTGCTGGTAATTGGGCATGATGGGCCAAGGGCTGCAGGAACGAGCAGCTGGGATTTCTGGGATCCCAGGCATGACAGGAACACACAGGCAGTGCACGCAACCCCGGTGCTAATGAACAGCCTGATCTCCCAGCAGGGGAAAGGAAATATTCCAGGGACACAAAGATGGGGAGGGACTCTCTCAGGGGATGCAGTGAGAATGGTTTCAAACTGCCACAGGGCAGGGTTGGATGGGATACCGGGAAAGAATTCCTCCCTGTGAGCCCAGAGAAGCCCCTGGAAGTGCCCAAGGTGGGGCTGGATGGGGTTTGGAGGCAGCACTCACATGGATTGGCCAGTGGTTTACCAGTGTGGAGGTACGTAGCTGTAGGTGGGGGTTCCTTGAGCCCTGTACGTTGGCACGGACACTGGATGTGCTCCGATGGCGGTGTGTTGGGGGGTGGTCAACAAGGTTCCTGCAGGGAAGGGAAACACTTGGCACGGAGCAGAGGAGCTGGCATCCGTGCCTGCAGTGGGGCAGGGACAGCACCAGCTGCCTCCCTTTCCTTTCTCCCTTTTTTCCCTTCTCCCTTTCCCCTTTTTTCCCTGATAATTCTTCTGCCCGCCAGACCCGATTCAAAGGTGTTGGACCCACACGAGTGGGATCAGCCAGCACCACAAACAGAATAAGAACACCTAAAGCCCCAGCAGATTTTCCATGCTAGCTCTGGCTCTTAACCTTAAGGGTTTTCCTTGGTTTTTTTCCAGTGTCCCTAAAGACAGGAAGCAAAGCTGGCCACAACCTGCTGACATCTACCTGCTGAAAGCACTGCGACAGCAAATCACTGCACAGATCTGAAACAAACTGGAAGGGATGAGGGAGGCAAAGGGAGATGAGGAAAAAACCTCAACAAATCTCCAGGGAAAACTGAGATGAGCCTTTTTTTAAGTCTGCAGCCGGTCAATCAGTCAGATCAGAGGGATTTTAGGTCAGAATTTGCACAGTGCCTTCACGGGGAGGGAGGACACAGCCCTGGACTACCCTGTTCTGGGAGCAAATGGGTGCTCAAACCAAACTCTCAGTTTCTGGGTATCTCTCTACAAATGTTATTAATGAAATTCTAACTCATCCCACGTGCATTAATTACATTTATCCACTTCTTAATATAAGCAACAGTAAATCTCTCAGAGTGGTTCTTGTCACATCCAGGCTGCAATATCTCTGCTTGGAATAGGGATTGTGTCCCATTACAGACTCCTATTTCACAGCTAATGCAGATGCAAAAGGATGAATGATGCTTTTTTGGGCATAATTCAATATACAATCCCAATAATTGTTAAGGAGAAAAATACAGGCTTTGGGAAAAAAAAAAAACAAAACCAAAATCCCTATCTTACTTAATGTGCTATTAATTGCAGTTAGAATCTGCATGTGAAATTTAGAGGAACAGGGATAGATAAAACAAGGTTAACATTCATTTTGTCAAACAAAAACATTCATTTTGTCAAACAAAAACATGACCATAAGTGTCTTTGAAAAAAGAGCTTGAGGGAAATACAACTACTTGAGGATGAACCAACGTGGTTATTCCTTCAGTTAAGGAACAGACAGAGGAAGGGACAATATATTTAAGGACATAGAAAAATCTACCTAAGGATGCAGGAGTGAGCCAAACCAAAGGTCTCCTCCTCCAAATTGTTAAGGAGAAAAATACAGGCTTTGGAAAAAATAAAACCAGCCCGTATCTTACTTAATGTGCTATTAATTGCAGTTAGAATCTGCATGTGAAATTTAGAGGAACAGGGATAGTTAAAACAAGGTTAACATTCATTTTGTCAAACAAAAACATGACCAAAAGTGTCTTTGAGAAAAGAGCTTGAGGGAAATACAACTACTTGAGGATGGACCAGCCTGGTTATTCCTTCACTTACAGAACAGAGAGAGGAATATATATATAATATAATATATACAATATATTTAAGGATACAGAATAATGTATCTAAGGACGCAGGAGTGAGCCAAACTGAAGGTCTCCTCTGCTGAGTCAGATGAGGATTTGGGGTAAATGACTGCATTTCTGCCTGCACACGAGCAGCGCCCAGCAAGCAAACCCAGCAGGTGAAGCGGGGCAGCACCTGGGACACAGGGGGAGGTTTTGCCCCCGTTTGTTTCCTTACCTGCTGACATGGCCATGGTGGTGCCAGCCACCATGCCCATGGCCACGCCGTTGGTGCGCGGCGCGGCCACGGGCGCGGGGTAGATGGCCGAGGGGATGCTGTTGGGCTGCACCACCGTGGTGTGGTGGATGACGTGAGGCTGGGCCGCGTACACGGGCTGGGTGTAATAAGCTCCCTGGTGGAGAGGGGGAAATAAAAAAAAAAAAAATCCCATCATTATTCCAGGTTTTTTCCAACCTAAGGAGTTCTCGGCTCTGTAACTCGAGCGCTGCACAAGGGCTGGTGGGTGGTGGTCCCATGGATGAGCTCCTGTGCCTGGGATGCCTTGAGGAGGCTGCCCTAGAACAGAGCTAAAGAATAAAGCAGGGATTTATTAAAAGGATCTCCTCAATGGGTTTGTCCTGGATGGATTCACTCCTTGACCCTGCTGCCTCCCTTTGATGGGATGAAACAGGGCCTGGACACAAACGTCTGCTGGTGTAGAAAAGGAACAAGAGATGGAAGGAAAGGACAAGCCATGGTTCTTGGGTCCAGGTATTGTGTCATCTTATTGGGTTTCACACAGGGCTCCAAAATCCAGGCTGCAGGGTTTTGAAACAGAGGGAGAAGGATGCATGGGAATAAAAGGAGCCAACAGAAAAAGAAGAAAAAGCTTCACATGCTAAGTAGTGAAGGGCCTGAAATGAGGAGATGCACAAGGGAGAGAACTGCTGTCCCCAGGGCAGGCAGCAACACTGTCAGGACCTGCAAACCAGGCATGGGAGGAAAGAAAACATGAATTTGAATCAGCAAAAGGGAGATTTTATTGTGCATTAGTGAAAGCCCCATTAGAGAACCTCTGAAGGTCTGGATTAAAGGGAGAAGGAGGCGCAGGGCAACTACTCCATCACTTATTTCTTTTAGGAGCTACAAAGGTTTACAGGACAAATGGCAAATTCTGTGGCTGGGATTGGAGAGGAACCAGTGTGCAGGGGTGGGTTGGACTCCAGTGGACTCAGGTGTGTTGGGGCATGGCTGAGGGCACAGGAGGTGGCACCTAGCTGGGTGTACAGGTTCTGCTGTGGGTAGGCACTTCTGATGGGGCACAGGAGGTGGCACCTACCTGGGTGTACAGGTTCTGCTGTGGGTGGGCACTGTGATGGGCACAGGAGGTGGCACCTACCTGGGTGTACAGGTTCTGCTGTGGGTGGGCACTGTGATGGGCACAGGAGGTGGCACCTACCTGGGTGTACAGGTTCTGCTGTGGGTAGGCACTTCTGATGGGGTACATCGCGGTCTGGTACGGGTTCGGAGACGGCGAGTAGGGAGGAGGGGCGTTGTTACTCTGGGTTGGTGGCACCTTGTAGGGAGTCCCCGCAGTGTACCCTGCCACAGACACAAGAGGGTGCCAGTCAGGGCCTGGCATGGCTGCTCAGGGCTGGCAGGAGGGCTGGGAGGAACCATCCCCTGAGCAAACGGGCCCCAAAGACTGCGCGGGATGGAGAGGAGAAGGCAAGGCTCAGCCCAGCCAAAACACTCAAATATATTTCACTTATTTCCTCAAATATATTTAACTCAAATATGTTTCACTTATTTACTCCACCAGTGCTCAGCAATTAGAGATGACCAAGATTTCAAGTCTAATATCCCACATCATCCTCCAGGCACTGAAACAGGGCGAAGAACACACGGAGCTTTTAGGAGCTCCCAAACAGCATCTCACCCCCTCCTGATTACTGCAGATTGGAAAAATAGGTGTTAATTAACAAGGGGAATAGCTGTGACTCTTTTCCTCACTCACATTAGCAGGAGAGCAACCATCTTCCAATGAGAAGTGGAAAAGGTTTGAAATATTGATCAGAGCAGAAGTGCAGCTTCCTCCATCAGGACTCCTCCAGGAACCCAGTCAGCCACAGACCAACCAACCTCCTGGTTTTACATCTAATGGATTTTCTTCTCTATTCTGAACTCATTTTTTCAAACAAATACCTCAGAGGCTGCCAGTTCTCAGTGTCACACTTCATTTCTGAGGGGTGTCTAGAGGTATGGACCTGCTCAAGTCTGTGAGGTTTCACCACTTTGAATACCAAGACCTGCAGTGTTTCCTGATTGATGAATCACAGACAGTTTATCTCCTATATTAAAAAGGTATTAAAACACAATAACCCAGGCAGAGGTAATCTGCTGTGCTTATAAACTGGGGAAAAAACAGAACAACCTGCAGGTAAAACAATGTGAAAACAAGGTTTAATGACACAAGATGATGGAGGCTCCTCTCAGTCTGGCAGATAATTTTAAAACCTAATTATGACTAACACCTTATTAGGATTAGGCTGGCGCGGCCCGTGCTGCTGCCGCTTTGTGGTTCAGCTGCAGCGAGCCTTTAAGCTCCAGCTTCTATTAAAATTGCTGATTAAATCCCTCATGTCACTCCAGAAATCTCAGCCTTATTGATCCTGCAGCTCACAAGTGCACAGAAATGGTTTTCTATAAAAGGCTTCTTGTGGGGGGGGGGAAGAGCTCAGTGGGGAATTTTCTGTTGCTGCTTGTTTCCAGGGTTCACCACAAGCAGGATTCCTCAGCTGGGCAAGGAACTGACAGGATGTCCACAATTCTATCTCTCTGCCTCCCTCAGGTGAGAGCCCACCTGCAGAGCTGCCTCCAGCCCTGGGGACACAGCAGAAGGACCTGGAGCTGCTGGGCAGAGTCCAGAGGAGGCACCAGAGCTGCTCCAGGGCTGGACCGTGCCCATCGTACAGCCCCTACCCCAAGGAATGATAGGGACATCCTTTTTCCAAGAGAAAGTCTCCTAAAGACTTTTAAAATATTTATTTTTAATAATTCTTTTAATAAAAAGAAATTACATTTCTTCCTCTCACCTTGTTGTGTAATTGATTGGATTTAGAAGGAAAAAGGAGCCTGGAGTAGCTGTAAGGTGAGGAACCCTCTGACCCCATAGCACTCATGGCCCAGATTAAGCAGGGGCCAGAGGACACCCCACATACCAGGGAAAGCATCCCAGGGTTTATCAGGGAGCTTATCAGCCCTGCTGGAGGCACTACTTATCCTCTCCAGGGCTGAGATGACAAGGCTGCACTGGAAAAGCCTGTTTGACTGTGATCCCTCAATGGCATCTCCTCCCCCTGCTCCTGCTCAGCCAGCCTGGCTTACAAGGGGGGAGTTTCAGCAGTGCTCCTTGAAAATCAGCCTTTATTTTGGAATTCTTTCATTTTTAAGGGAATGGGGAATAATGTCCCTTTGGAGATAAACACCTGTGAACAACCCCGGGTTGCTCCCAGGGATCAAACACTCAGCTAAGAGAGAGGTTTCACCTTCTCCACTGGAATTCCTCCTCTGCAGCAGCAGCAGGAGGGTCAGCGGTCTCCTTTTCATGATCCTTCGTGGTTTTAATCCATCAAAGCCAGGCTGGATGGGGCTTGGAGCAATCTGATCCAGTGCAAGGTGCCCATGAGGGTTGGAGCAAGACGATGTTTAATTCCCTCCCAACCCAAACCAGTCTTTAATTCTGTGATCCCAAATCACCCTGTCCACACATCACCCTCCAGCAGGGGAGGCAGACAGGCACACACCACCCCAGTAAGCCCAGAAGGAAAGGTTTATTTACTGAATGCTGCAGAAGAAGCCTGGTAGGTCCTGTTCTCCGTGCCGGTGTCCACAGGGAGGTGGAAGGTGCCCTCGGTGGCACAGGACGAGGAGGTCTGGGGCCAGGCCTGCTTCATCAGAAGTGTGGCTGGAGTGGGGACAGAGAGGTGTCACACAGAGCACTGAGGGACAGCTTCCCACACTTAGAATCACCTGGTTCATCTCTTCCCTCCAGGTTCCTAGCCCTGAGGTGCTGAGCCCCACGGAAGGGACTTCACCTCTCAGTCAGGGCTTGGAAATCTTCCTGGAGCAAGGATGTTCCACACCCTGCACATCTGCTGAGACTCTGAATTAGCCCTCTCTGAAGGTACAGCTGTAAATCTGAGTGTCACAGGGCTGCAAGCTGGGAATGATTGGGATCAATCCTCTGGACTGGGGGGGCTGAGGAGGAATTGGCACTGGGGCCACAGCCCGCAGCAGCACAGCACATCCCAGAGGATGGAAATCCACCTCCCAGAGAGTGCAGGGAAGCACTGCTGCAGGTCTGCTGGGCCACCAAACCCCCTGAGACTCTCCTGGACTCAGACAGGAATGGGGAGCACAGAGGACACCCAGCACTGCTGCTCTGCTGGCCATCAGCAGCTGTGGGAGACACGGGTGTGAGATCCACCCAGATGCTGCTCCACAGCTGGAGATGTGGAACCCTGCTCCTCCCTCCTCCAAGAGAAAACCAGGAGCTTTGTGAGAAGTCAGAGATTCAAGCCCAATTTCTCCTGCACGCAGTCACTGATCATTTTCTGCTCCAAGTGTCTGCCCTCTCCCAAAGGTTTGGGAGTTATTAAGGATTTCCAGGCTGCCTTGCTTTATTTTCCATGCTAGGCTGCACTCAGGAACATCACACTGGAGAGCAACTCCCAGTGCTGCCACAGAAACACTCCCTCACTTCTGCTTTTACTCAGAATCAGATTCACTTTTTCTCTGGATTTCACAGAGGTTTTAATCTCTGAGACTGATGAGACAATTCATTGCAACGTTACACAAATCCTTCCTCTGTGGTTTTCCCTCTCCACATTAAACCTGCCACAAAATCAAGGCAATTTGGGTTGGAGACGGCTGGGAGATTGCCACAGCTCTGCATTTTTTTTATTAAATCACAGATCCTTGGAGAATCCATCACTTAAAACTACACAAAAGGTGGACCAAGGAGGTTTCAGGAACATAAATACCTCCTGCTCCTTTGCAATAATTCACAGGGATCACAATCCAGCCATGACTATCTTATGCCATTTAAGGGACACTCCAACCAGTGTCTTCTGGATTTGGTTTATCCTCTCACATAAATAGAAATAAAATAAGGAGTTTTTGTTAATTATCAGTTTAAGCCCCGGCAAATCAGCCAGTGGGAACTGAGCAAACAATGTGAGCTGTGGGTCTCTGCAGCACTGGGACTGCTCTGTTTTCCTGGCAGGACCTTTAGATGACATGGGAATGTTCAGGATATATTTTAAGTGGAAAACACAAAATTATGAACCCTTTCAAAGCATTGTAGGCTATCCTGCTTCCCTCTAACAACCTCATTTGGGATGGATACAGCCTCCAGCCCTGAACAAAGTTTGCAAGAAGCTTAATTCCCCAGGCAGCCCCGTGCCTGAGTGCCTCAAAATGATGAGAGCATTTATTCCTGGAAAGCTACAGGACAGGATGTTCACCTCTCCAGAGCCCAAGATACCCCTTAGGGCACCCACGGGTGTCCCCAAGGAGTGGGTGGGCACCTCTAGAGGATGGCTCAGAGCTCTGCTGATGCTCCAGCTCCCTTCTGCAAAGCAGCATTTCCTCCAGCAGGATGCAGGAGCAGGAATGGGGGATTGGAGCCTCCATCCTGCCCCACAACATTCCCACACAGATCCCTCATTTCTGGGGCTGATTTCAGTCCTGCTCTGTGAGGGCACTGCTGCAGAGCCATTACTTCTGCCCTGCATTATTAATAAACACAGCTCCAGCCTCCACCAGCAAAGTGTGTGTCCTACTTTCAGGAAAATAAAAAAAGGGAGGCTTTAATGAAGGAAGTTAAAACAAAACAACCACGAGCAAGACAGAATGCCTGTGAGGGAACATGCACCAGGCTTAATGAAGACATACATAATTTTATATTTTTTTAATTGTGCCTCTTGCAGCAGAGTGATTTTAGATGCTCATTACTGCATACTTAAAAGGGATTTTTTAAGAACAGTGTCCTAAAACAACAGGCTTATTGCAAGCATGAGTTTGCAATGCTGTGTTTTGCCTTGTGTCTCTCCCTTTAAAAACTGTGGAAAAATACAGCAGGAAAATCACACAGGGCAGGAATTGAAGTGGAATGGAAAGGAATTGATAGAATCACAGAAAATCCTGAGTTGGGAGGGATCAATGAGGATTATCCAGTCCAACTCATGCCCTTGCTCGTAGGGCTCCTTTGGAATAATCTGGGGAATAATTTAACACCTTTTGGGCTCAAACACCAGCAAATATCTACTAGAAACTTGGCATTGGGAGAGGGAGAAATCAAGACTGGCTCCAATCACCATTTCCCTTTCCTCACTGGAGGAAACAAGAGGACTCCAGACCTCTACAAGTTCCTGTCCTTGTTTCCCTCTGATGCTGTTGCAAAGCTTAGGTCATTACATCATTGAATTTCCCATGTGGATCCCAGGACTTTGGGAACCACGAGGTCAAGAGAAGAGCATGAGCATGGCTGACTTCCAGTGAAGCTTCAGGGAGTGCTTGGAGAACATCAGGGACAAAAGCAGGTGGGATTTGAAAACTGCAATTATCTTTGCTCAGGGGTTGATCTCCTGTCAAGACTCTGCATGGAATTCACCAAAATTCATAAGGTTTGAGGCAAGAGACACCTGAGAGGGATCAGGAGATTTTCAGGGTGGAGCAGAGAGGGTGGTCAAGCTGGGACAGAATGGTTCTGCTCAAGAGACCTTGCTTGCAGGTACCTCCCAAGAACTCAGAAACCACAACCTCTGTTCCAAGCAGTATTGAGGGGCACCTTTCCCTGGGCAATCTCCACATGGAGAATCAGATGAACTCTAGGTTTGTGATTAGTTTTTAGTGAGCTGGAGGGATTTCTGCCAGCAGGAACCACCCCCTGCCCAGCCTGGGAGCTTTGGAACAGGACTTGTCCATGGATGGGATGTTCAGGAGCAGTTATTCTGCTGGGAACATGCAGCATCTCTTTCTTTTTTAGACTCAATGTCTAAAATCCCTTATTTAATCCCTGATTTAGAATTAGTCTGCTGTTTGACAAATCCAAGATTTTGGCCCCAAGCTGATTTCTGAAGGACACCAGGACCACATTGCTCTCCAGGCTTTTTCCAGCCTCCTGTGTGACAGCAGCTCCTTCAATCTGAGGAAACACTCTCAGTACTGATGGAGGTTTTAGCTCAGCCACTGAGCCACAGAATTAGCTCAGCCCAATTCCATTTAGCACAGTTGAGGATGCTGTCACTCTGTCACATGTCCCCACTGCTAGGAGATTTTATGGCACTTCTTTTCCATCAGTTAGCTCTCTGAATCCCTTATTTTTTTCCTCCTGCAAGTCTGCTTTCCATTGAGAAGGGACCACTGAGTGTGGTGCTGGGAAGTCCCGAGCAGCACAGCCTGCTCCTGCCTCCCAGAGTGGTTAAAATGGTTTAAAATCCTGCTGTGATATTAAATGGTATTGATTTCAAGAGCTGCAAAAATTGTTTGTAACAGAACCATAGAATGGTTTGGGTTGGAAGGGACCTTAAGGACAATCCAGTTCCAGCCCTGTGCCTTGGGCAGGGACCCCTTTACCTAAACCAGGTCTCTTCAACTTGCCCTCATGATTTATGGGAAACTATAAAAGTTTCAGCATTTTCATTCCAATTTTAATTTCTGAATTTTAATCTTCATAGTTTCCTTGCTAGTTTAGAGCTTAGCTGTGTTACCCACTGGTAGGTTTTTGTTCTCCATAAAAATTGACCTGTCAGCTCTCTGGACATCAGGAGATTTCCAAGATGGAAATTATTAAATGGTGTCTAGGATGTACAAGAAGCAATTCAGACCCCCCCAAAAATCCCTATCCTTCAGTGATTTGGGGTTTCCTCTCCCTTGGGTGTTCCCTTGGCCATGTGCCCACTGAGTGGAGGAGCTGCTGCCTGCACAACTGGGGACATTTTGTAATATCCAGGCCAAAATGCCAGAATGCTGCAGTATTTACATTCCTGGCTGAGCAGGGAGGACATTGCCAGCCTCTGGCAGGACAAGCTACTAATAAATTTATGGGCTTTTTCTTATTCTATGGAGTTGTTTTCATTTAATTCCTCCAGTGTTTTATCCTTCAGGGGAAAGGAGGGTGGCCAGCACAAATCCAGGGGAACAAAAATTGTTTCATGTTCCATGTTAAGGCTTTAATGGGAAAAAACTCAGCTAAAGACCTTATTAAAAGCACATAAACCCAAACAAAACACAACAGATCCCTTCCAGAATCATCCACAATAAACAGCTTTACGGAATATGTGTAAACTGTGATGTGGAGAAGACAAAACCAAAAGATTTTGGCAACAAACCGCTCATTCCTGTTTCATCAGCCTTGGAAAGCGCCTGAGCCTGGGGAGCCACTGATTTTATGGCAACTGGGGGACTGAAAACTTGGCAATTTAGGGGAAGAGAGGGCTTAGCAAGACTGGCACAAAGTCCAGCTCTTCTGCTGCACACCGAGCTCCAAAGGCAGCTTCATTTGGAAGGGCTAAAATCCTGCAGCTCTTTTGAGGCAAACCCACTCAGAATAAACATCTCAAGCAACCAAAAGTCAAATTGAAGGGTGAGATGTTATTTTTTATCTGCAGTGCTTGGGAATGGATGAGCAAGGAATGTTTTGAGGCCTTTGTGAGGATTCTTACCTGGGGCGTAGCCAGGGCTGCTGGTTGGATACATGCTGGGATTGTAGGCTGGGGCAGCAGTGGGATAGCCTGTTGGATAACCTGAAAGGAGAGGAAAACACCATTAGGATTTTATCAATCCAGCAAGGATGGCAGCCCTGAAAAGCAATAAACAACCTGTGAGAGCACAGAGGCCACTGAGGGAAAACACAAGTAGATTCCCTGGGGATAGGAAGGACCATGAATGTGCTCCATGTGTGACATCATCAATATTTCATCCTTATTTCTGCAGGAAACAAGGATCAGAACACAGAATGCAGGTGTGCTCACTGTGCTTTGGAGAAAACTGCTGGGAAAATCCATACTCTGAACATGGAATTCCTGTACAAAACCCCACCAGCACAGCAATATTGGAAAGGATTTCCTGGGCTGTGTAGCAGCCCTTTGGAGAGCTCAGCACTCCCATTGAGCAGAGTTCCTTGCTGAAGGGAAGGCAGGGATCCTGCAGGAAAACATGCCAGCCTTGGATTCACCCATGGCTGCACAGTGCTGTTCCCAGGAGGGACCTGATTACCTGCCAGGCCACCTGGAAGGGCCCTCTGGAGCCAGGCAGGGTTTAATGGGCACTTTGGGCAGGGCTGCAGAGCACCCTCAGCTTGCATCAGCCTCACTGGCAGGGGTCAGAGGGAGTTCAGGGCAGCTGTGTGAGGGAAGTGAGGGGCTGGAAATCCTGGCACAGCCCAGAGCCTGTGTGCACCCACACAGTGCACGTTGGTAGCTGATTTCTAGAGTCCCATACTGTCACAGTCATATTTCCGAAGTCCCATACCTTCCCAGTGATATTTCTTGGGAGCAGTTCTTCACAGCACAGACTCCTTCCTCTGCCTGGTGCTGCTTCTCAAACAGAGCTCCTTCCAGGCTGTCCCTACCTGGCCAAGCCCACCCCCTTTTATCCCAGTTACCTTCACTGGCCACAGCTGCAGCTCAATGAAGGCCATCACAGCTGCAGCCCATCTACAACAACCGGGGCTCATCAAGGCAAGGCCTATATAATGATATTATACAGATATTCAATATACAATACAGATATTTTACTGGGACTCCTACTACAGTGCAGGTGTCCAGCATCCAGTTCCTACCTCACTGGAAATCCCTGTCCTCTGTGGACAGCACAGCCACAACCTCTGCTCCTTTTCCACAGAATCACACCATGTCCTGAGCTGGAAGGGACCCCAAGGATCACCCAGCCCAGCTCCTGTTCCTGTACAGATATCCCAAATCCCACTCTGTGCATCCCTGGAGTGATCTCCAAATGCTCCTGGAGCTCTGTGGAGCCGTGCCCATTCCCTGCCCAGCACCTCTGGGGGAAGAACCTTTCCCTAAAATCCAACCTGAGCATCCCCTGGCACAGCTCCAGCCCTTCCCTGGGGTGCTGTCACTGCTCACCATTTTGCTTTTCATTTCCCTCAATTTCTTGCAGGTTTTCCCTACAGAAAAGAGCAACACCTGAGCAACTCCATCCTCCTTAGGTGCTGCTGAGCAAACCCCCCTGGCAGAGGGAGCAGGGCACGGTAACCCTGCTTTGCTGGTGGACAGTTTGGCTCTGTGTGTGTCACCTCTCGGGTTATCTGGGTGTCCCCTTGGCCAGCATCGAGTGTTTCCATGCCAAGCCCCACTGATGCTGCCTGCTGGCTGCCAGCTAAGGCTGGAAGGAGGTAATTAGCAGTGGATTTACACCCATCTTTTTTAATATTTCATTTTATTAAATAAAAGCCAGCATGGGTCTGTATTTCCCTCTTCTGAGCACCAAAAGAGCCACAGCCCAAATCCCAGTGCTCCCAAAGCCTGGCACCACTGGCTTCTGTGGCAAAATGTTGAGGTTCATTTGAATAAATCTAATTCAACAATCATGGCCACTGTACTGGAATAAATGACTGGATGTTCTACCCTCTCATTTTCATCAGTGATATATTTGGCTTCTAAATCAGGTTAATTAAAAATTGCTGTAGTTAATGTTGGATAAGCAGCAGTTTAACAGATTTTTTTTTGGTTGTTTTTTAGGCTACACAGAACTGTGTTTTCATCGTACCCAGGAATATCTAAACCCTTCCAGCAATCAAGAAGCTCCTTAGAAAGTTATTTGCAGATGCAGTGATTGCAAGCAGAGCATTAATGATGAGGATCTTCAATCAGAAACATCCCTTCTCTCCCTCTGAGATGCCACCAATACTCACCCACTGCCAAAATCATGAAAAAACCTTTACTCAGATCAAAAATTATAAGGGGTTATACCTTAAAAAAAAAAGCCTGAAATAAGTCAAAGCACAAGAAAATTGAGGTTTGGGGTAAGATTTTCCATCCAGCTGAGTTTTGAAGGATTTATTTCAGGCAGATGGAGGCAACTGTGCATTTATGGAATCACAGAATTGTTCACTTGGAAAGGACCTTCAGGACCATCAGGTCCAAGCTCACCCCAGCACTGCCAGGGCCACCACTGACCCATGTCCCCAAATGCCACATCTACACCTATTTTAAAACCCTCCAGTGCTGGGGATTTAACTGGTTTTCCTCCTTTTTTTGGATTTATTTTATGCTCGGCAGGACTCTTCCTTCCTGTGGTATCTTTTGTTGTTCTGAAGGTAAGTTATGGCTGGGTTTGCATTCATTTCAGCTCAAATAAATATGGTTTCTATCAAGGAAGCTTTAATAGCTTTGGATGCCAAGAGAAGCCCTGCTCTGCACTATCTTCCACTCTGATCTCATAAACTTTGATAAGTGCTGACCTCCAGCAAGAAAACTTGTCCTTTCTATTTTAAGGCAAAGCAGAGATGGGAAAGGTACAGGAAAATTAGTGTGGATTGCTCCTTTTTTTGGACATAGTGAAAAATAAGAAAGCAGCAGAATCTGGGGCAATTTGTGCCAGAAGAAACATGCCTGGCAATTCCCAGCACTCAAAATCCAGCAGGTTTAAAAATACATGAGGCATTTTTTATTTAGCAGGGCCTGTTGTGATTGGACAAAGGGAAAGGTTGCAAACTGCAGGAGGGTTGATTTAGATTAGATATGAGGGTGACATTTCTTACAATGAGGGTGATAAAACATTGGCACAGCGTGGCCAGAGCAGCTGTGGCTGCCCCTGGATCCCTGGAAGTGTCCAAGACCAGATTGGATAGAGCAGCCTGGAATAATGGAAGGTGTCCCTGCCCATAGACACTGGATGACCTTTAAAATGTCCCTTCTGACCCAAAACTACTCCATAATATTTTAATTTTTATATCTTCTTGGTTTTGCACCTTTTGTTTGTTGGCTCTTCCTCACCCCCCAAATAATCCCAAATCAGCTCCCATATGGAAGAAAAAGCTGAGCTCCCCATGATGGTCCCCATGCCTTACATCCCCTTGGGTACCAAACAAAATCAGGATCCAGCAACCAGGAATGATCTCAGGAGAGGTGACACCACCAAAGCCTGCAGCATCCTGCTCTGGTTTTCCCCCTGGAAAACCCAAGACACCTCCTGTAAACTCCTGCTCCTGCTGCTGACAGCGCTCCCCTCCTGCCATTCTGTCCTGCCCCGTCACCTTGAATGAAAAACAACAGCAAGAGGCTCAAACCCACTTGACATATAATGTCAGGAACAGAAAGAAAATATCCTTTACTTCCTATGGATCTGCACATGACAGGACTCTGTCTCTGCTGGGCTTGAGGCCTTGCGCTGGTGCAGAAGGGGAGAAAATGAGATGAAAAATATTGAACAAATCTTATTAGATTCCTCGTAGAAGAAATCCAAAGTTGTTTTGTGGCTTATTTTAATTTAATATCATCTCCACAATCAATAGGAGTAAGAAAGGCAGTGTTCATTTAATCTCCTCCCCAGGGAAAACACACAGCACTCCAGCTCTGGGAAGCACTGGCTGAGCAGCTTTAAAAATCACCACACAAAAACTGTGCAAAGCAAAAAGCACATGGGGCTGCTTCAAGCAGGTATTTAAAAGCCATCTTTAAGTTTTCATGTACTTTAAATGTTTCTGTAGCAAAATCACCTAAATAACACGCAATACATAAGTGCTAAGGCTATGAAGGTTCTCTTGAAATTCTTGAAAGAGAATTTGCTTCTCTTTGGCTACAGAGCCCATGCTTGGTCCATGGTCTCAGCCTCCCAGCCACTGGGAATTGTCACTTCCAACACTGAATTCCAGAATGTGCCATTTCACTTTTTCAAGAGTAGTTTCATTGACCATTATCTGATCAAGGCCTTAATTGCTACGAGCAGCTGACATGAATTTACAAGACAAAATATTCTCCTTTTTTCTTTTCCTTCACCACTCTCAAGCAGCACAGACTCCTCAAAGTGGCCATGTCACAAGGATTTTTACAGGATGATAAAGTCCCTTATCTAAGGGCAGGACAAAGCACCATAAACCCACACTTCAGCTCCTTGAGCTGCCAAGGACTCCAGCTCCACACTCGCTGCAATGAAGAGCTCAATTAACCACCAGCAATCCCTGCAAGGAGAGGGCAGGCAGCCACACAAAACTGTCCCTCTTGTGGCATCCACTGCACTTTGAGATAAATGAGATAAATTTGAGCTAATATGAGGTAAAGTTGCTGCCCAGGGCACAGGTGAGTCCCCATACCTGAATGGGGTGGATGTGGTGCTTGGGGACGTGGGTCAGTAGTGTCTTGGGCAGTTCTGGGGCAATGGCTGCACTCAGTGGTCCTGAAGGGCTTTTCCAACCCAATCCTGTGCTTCTGTTTCACCAATCCCCCCTCTAAACGCTGTTAGCCACTGTCCAGCCCTTTGTTTGTGCTGAGTGACAGCTTTGAAGCTGCAGCAGCCCCAGGAACATTCCTGCTTCATGATCACCTCCCCGGGTCAGCCAGATGGAGCCAAAGCATTTTCCCCTGCAAAACACTTTCATGTTCTATTTTAAGCCCATCCAGCATTTCTCATTCTTTAGTGCCCAGCCCTCAGAAATTCTTCAAAAACAGGATTTGCAAGCACCTTCTCAGGACAAAAACATGAGAAGCCTCATGCCTTCAACTACTCACAGATGTAAATCCATTCCCTTTCGAGCTATTGGGAATTCATTCCTGCAGAGAATCCCACGTGGGGAAATGAATGATGTGCAGCTTTGGTACTTGAGGAATTACCCCAGAAGTGAGAAATGAGAGAGCAGACACCATGTAGGCTCCCTGGCACGGCTCCACCAAGCCTCCAGCAGCCAGACTGGCAGGAAAGGCTCCTGAAGGTTGATTTGGGAGCAGTGACAGCGGAAAGAACCTGCCTGGAGGTGGGATGGAGAGGGGACACGGGGAAAGGGGCTGAGGAGGACGTGTGGGAGCTCCTCCTGCAGTGGAAACCAGCCTGCAGAGAGGGAGAGCTGCAGCATTTCCCGAAGGACTCGCAGCAGGGCTGTCACCAAAGCCTGCTCTCCTATGCCATGAATCAATCTCATTCCAGAAGGATCTTCCCAGCCTGCCTGGCTCCTCACACAGCTGCAGAGCTCCAGGCTGAGGCTGTGCATCTCCTCCTGCCTTTTGGAATGTCCCTCAGCACATGGGACTTAGGGAGGGACCTCTGAGCAGCCTCTCACACAGGGCAGGGCCAGACCTTCCCTGCTCTGTTTAAAGCATCTCTGGGTGAATCCTGCTCTGCCAGCTCAGGGCAGGGAGGATGGGACAACCTCTCCTTCCTTCCCTCATCACACAGATCCATTTGGCACATTTCCATGGCAAGTTCTTCCCAAACCTCTCCCTACAAGCAGCCAGGTGAATGCACCTGGATGCTGCAGGAGCCCAGGGGCAGGAGCAGGTTTCATTTCCCACTGATCATCCCACACAAGCACGGCTACCCCATCACTCACTCACCTCCCTGCCATGAAACTATTCCAGCCCACTCATGCTAAATGCATGTAAAAATAGAGGAAAAGCTGAAAGCAAGGGTGGGACTGTTCTGAAGAGCAAGTTAATGGATGGTTGAGAATCCAGCACTTCTGAAGGCTCTGAGGATAATAAATGCATTTGTTCCCATGAAAAAATGCCACCCCCTTATTACTGTTTCAAGCCTCATCAGCCCAAGAGTGGAGCAGTCAAATGAATGTGGATGCACCAGACACAGCAAGGGCTTTAAAAAAGGATTTGCGCTCACATTTGACAATCTCACTCCTGGAGACCTTTTACAGTTGATTTTTTTCCCTGAAAGGTCCTTCCCTTTAAATAAACAGCAACCATTGCCTGCTCATTACACAGCGCCATGCAAAACCAACTATGGATTCCCTCCGCCCTGTAAATATTTTGCTCAAATTCCACTGGTGTGAAAGCACAGCTCCTCAAGGAATTTTCCTCAGGGCTTATCCACATTTTACCTGGTGAGCACAAGGCTTGGAGGCCAAGGATGGGAACTCCACAGGTACCACACAGAGAAACCCAACCGCCCCAAAATCCCCACAGGGATCTGGCAGGAAATATTGCCTTTTATGCCCATTTCCTTTCTGAAGCACTGCTGCCAGGGCTGGCAGTGGCACAGGGGTGCTGGGGACAAAAGCTCCAGCCCTGGCAGGACAGCTGAGCCACGAGGCACTGTCTGTTTGTCCCCATCCCACAGGGTGACAGTGGGGACACAGTGGGGTCCTGCCTGCCTGGAGGAGCTTTTCCCAGCTGGAGCTCACAGGCAAGGGATGGATGGATGGATGGATGGATGGATGGATGGATGGATGGATGGATGGATGGATGGAAGCACTGTTGTGAACACACATTGCACTGATTTTCTCTTGCTCAAACCACATTTGCTTTCAGACCAGTTTTTTAAGGCTCAATACAGTGGCAAGCTGTAGGACAACAGAGATGGTTCCATTCTTATTTCAATTCCACCTCAGTTTTACTTCCCACCTACATCCAAAACAAACCTCCCAGGCCTTACTGCAGCTGTCTGGGTATGGGATGTGTTTGGATGAGCAAAACTCATCCTGAAAACTGGGAGCAACTGTCCAAAAATATTAGAGAGATTGTTGCCTGCTTAGTGCACACGCTATAAATAAACCAGAGTGATAGAACTTGTCAGACTGTCAATCAATATCACTTCTGGGCCACAGACATGTGTCACATCCTCTCCTGTGCTCAGACAAGGCTCTGTGGGAAAGAACTTCTGGAAAAGGCTTTAAGTTGTGCAATATTGATTCTCCTTGCAATGATTTGCTTCGTTCTGTACGTGAAGAATCCCAAACAGGGTATGAACAGCCCCTACTGATAAAATAAAAGGCTTTGTTGCTCCACAGAAAGTGGAAGCCTGAGATAAAGAAGCTCCTTTGCAGTTTTTCTTAAATACTCAATTGTGGCTCAAGCTTATCCAATAATGCTCCCCAGGGAAATATTCAGCTGGAAAGATTTAAAATAAATTAAGAAGGCAGAAGAGTGCTCAGCTTGAAACAGACCATGTGGTATTGGAACCCCAGGATGGTTTGAGTTGGGAGGGACCTTAAAGCCCACCCAGTTCCACCATGTCCTTCCAGTGTCCCAGGTTGCTCCAAGCCCTGTCCAACCTGGCCCTGGACACTGCCAGGAATGCCTTCATTTGCTTTTCAATCATGAATTTGCCATTCCCTGAATTTGTGGAGGGTGAGGAGAGCTGCGAGCTCTGGGTGCCTGGGAGGGGCTCCAGGGGAGAGTGGAGATGGAATGCAGGCAGGACTCCGTGCTCTCCATGCCCTCAGGTTATAGGTTACAGCAAGGCATTTACAATAATATTTACAGTATTTACAATAGCCCTTTGTGATGTCCAAAATGCACTTGTTCATCTGGCTAATTCTCAATCCATCCTTTTCAGCTCTGCTCCCAAGCCAGGAGCCAAAAAGACAATCAGTTAAAAACTCAGTTTTCTGCTCCAGCTGTAATTCCTGCTCCGTCACAGAGTGTGGTGCATGCAAAACCCCTGTGCTTCCAGCTAGGGAAAGGCAACTGCTCCACATTCCTGATGCCTTCCTGGATCCTGGATATGGGAATTTGTCCCTGTTTTCTGTCTATTGTCGTTTATTTTTTCTGCCAAGCTGGTGTTTGCAACAACTGGGTACAAAACAGAATCCTGGAATGGCTTGGATTGAAAGGTGATGGCACAAAGCTCCTGCCTTTTAGTTTTTCTTATTCCAAATGCTTGGATTGAATTTGCCAGGTTTGGAACTGCCTTAAAAAATGGTATTCCAAGTGTGTGGCCAAAGCCAAGGTGCCCAGCAATGCCCTGAGCATGATCAATGATTAACACAACAGCAACTGCCTGGTAATTAATCAATTAAACAGTAACCCATCAATTAATTGACTAATTAAGTCTCTCTGTAGCACAACACAGTCCTGGCTCCCATCTCTGCTTTTTACACTCCACTTTGTCCTCTGGCACTGGCAGCATCCTCCTGATTTCATCCTTGATTCACACCCTTGAACAACATCTCTGGGGACACCACATTTCCTTTTTCAGCTCATTTTAGTCATAGGCAGCTCCAGAACAGTCAAAACAATGCTACAAATCAAATTACTGCCCCAAAGGGCCAGTTTCAAAGTACAAACGTCATGATTTTCATTTGCAAAGCTAAAAATTCAAAATGATAAAATATTTAGTGTTACAAGAAGAGGCCAAACTCTAGGAAGACTCAGGTTTAGGGATCACAACAGCCTTAGATATTGAAATTTTGAAATGCTCATTAACTTTCAAATGTCCATATGGTATTTTGGACATTTTGGCCTCAGACCAGAGAAGTGAATTGCTCTCGAATCCATTGGCTATGGACAAACACAGCAGCAGATGGAGCACACAGAGAATATTAACAAAAGCAGGTTTTGGGTGTTAAAAGGCTTAATGGGTCTCTCACACGTATTTGGGCCAGGAGATGGGATTCAAATTATGCTTGGGGGAAGCTGAGAATCCCTAATATTTGAACTGGCAAAACTCCACAGTGCTGTTTGACAAACGGCTCTGGTGGAAATAAAATCTGATTTCACCAGCTTGGAAGTGCAAAGGTTCTGCCAGAAAGGCAGCAGGGATACAGTGATCCCACACAGATCCCTTATCTCAAGGTTTTTGTTACTGATTTTCCAGCCAAGAGCTGGGATGAGATTCCCTGACCCTTGAAAATCCTACCAGCTCCTGCCCAACTCACCAAAATCCAGGGAGGAAGAACAGCACTGGAATCATGGGGCTGTGCAGAATTTATTACTTCTGGTTCATAAACTGAATTTTCAACCCCTAAAGAAGTGTTATAAACCATGCTCATGGCCTATAATCCCTCTTCTAAGAAAAAAAAAAAAAACAAAACCACAAACCCAAGCAATTTCTGGGAATACTTGAATTAGAGTTATGTTTTTGCACCTGGTGTTCTGGTAGAGAGTGTCTCTTCAGAAAGCTTAGGAAGAAAAAAAATAGATACAAAAAAGAAAATAGAAATTCTTCCCCTCCATCCTGTAAATATTTTATTCCTTACAAAAAGCCCAGAAGAAACTTCAAACATAATAAACCCCACAGCTGAGGGATGTTTTAGCACAGTTTTCATTTGCTTGTTTTAAAACAAGGATTTCTACACTGGCCTAACTCAGCAAAGCAATTACTAATGAAGTAAATTACATTTTATGGTTGAGGTGCATCCTCCTGGTTGCTCAAGCAGGTAAAAAGTGATAAATTAGTGGCAGCTCTTTTTTTCCTTGTTTTTAACACAGGGAAGCAGGCAGGCTTGTTTAAAAAAAAAAAAAAAAATCCCAAGATTTGTGTGGGGCAATTATTTCACATGGATAACTGGGAGAGCCCTGTGACTCTCAGGGTGGATGGCAGATGGGGAGCGAGGCAGGAGGATGGAAAATGATTTCATGGAAAGGATTGTCCAGGCTGCCCAGGGAAGTGGTGGAGTCCCCATCCCCAGAGGGATTTAAAAAATGAGGTTGCTCAAAGCTCCATCCAAGCTGGCCCTGGAGACTTCCAGAGACAGGGGAATTAAAGACCCTCTGCACCCTCATTTTAGAAGGGCACTGCTGGGTTGTGTTTAGGGAATAGCTGTGACTTTCACATCCTCCAGGATTTGGGGATTCTCTGCTGTGATCCCAGCAATCCTCTCAGGAATTCAGTCCAGGAGCCGATTTCTGGGCAGGAACGTGGGGACCTGGCAAACCCAAAATGAGTCACTGTACTGCAGGTAGGGAGGCTGCCTTAAAAATAGCACATCCAGCGTGGCTGGGAAACAGCAAAAAGGATCAGCAGCTCCCTCCAGGAATAGCAAATTGGAGTAATGGACTGGGATGGAAAAGGGAGAGGGGAAAAGAGAAAAGCTCAGGAGTGAAAGGAGTGAAAGGCACGATCTCGAGCACAATAAAACCAGAGGGTTCACATCAGCCCCCTCCTGTACTGGGGGCTGCTGGGCTGAAAAAATCAGCTTAAAAAAGACAAGATGACTAATTATGGTTTGGGACTCAGAATATCAGCAGGCTTTGGTTTTACCAGCAGAACCTGAGGGATGATTTAAGTGAGGAGTGAAGGGGCACCCAGAGGAATCTCTCAGACAGACTTAAAAATTGTTACCAAAAAAACATACAACAGTATAAAACTGACATTAATTCATGGCATCAAGTATACTTCATAAAATACCATTTGGGGCATTTGAAACTGAAAATAGCAATATATACACACAGGTATGGATTATGGAGAGAATCACTGAATGCTTGGTGGAAAAGGACATTAAAGCTCATGCAGTTCCCCCCACCATGGGCAGGGACAGCTTCCCCTGTCCCAGCTTGCTCCAAGCCTCATCCAACCAGGCCTTGGACAATTCCAGGCATCCAGGGGCAGCCACAGCTTCTCTGGGCAACCTGTTTCCCCTACAGAGCCAAAACTCCTGGCAGGTTTTGTCTTCTGCCTAAAAACATTAACAGGAACAGCTGAGAAATAAAGGATCGGCCCAGGCCGTGTCTACATTCAGAAATAACTAAAATAGGAAAAATAAACCAAGTTTGTATTTATCCTGGCACAACATGACTGGCAGCACAAGGTCCCTCCCCAGTTCTTCTGTAGGCAGTGGTGCTGCTCTCCCTTCAGATGCCCTGGAATCCTCCTCTGCCTGGATTTGTGCCTCCCACTCCATCTCAGCACGGCTCAGACCTCCTGTCATCCACAAAGTCCTGGTCTACTTCCAAGCAGGGCAAGCAGAAGCAGCATCTATTTGATTGGATGGGGCTCTTTTAAAAGCTCTATGGAAAGAATGCACTGAAATGATTCTAAATCCTCAGCTACAAAACACTGAGACAACTCCTCATCTCTGAGCTCTTTATGGAGTCACACATTGCAGCTGGGGCTGCCCCTGGATCCCTGGCAGTGTCCCAGGCCAGGCTGGACAGGGCTTGGAGCAGCTGGGACAGTGAAGGTGTCCCTGCCTGTGATGGCAAAGGAGGCTCTGAGGAAGCTTTCCCATGGCCTAAAGAGATGAGCAATTTCCTCCAGGAATCTGGTTTTAACAGACTGATGGGAAATGGAGCAGCCTTAGGAATCACTCCTGAAGATTTTGCTGCTTGTTTTAAGCACAAGCAAGCGCCAGCTCCAGGTCGCCTGGCAAACATCAGGCGGGTCACAGGCAGTTTGGTGTCACCTCAGTGACATCCTGGGCGTCCTTGCTGGCACAAAGTGACTCTTTTGGGTCAAATACCCACAGGCAGCTGCTCAGGCAGTGCTCCTGCTCAATGCCAATGGACTTCTGCACATTTCCAGGGCAAGATCAATGCCTTGCAATTAACTTATCCCAGGATAAATTGCAGGATCTCCTCACAGCAATAAATTGAGGGAAACCACGACAGAACAGCAGCTTCATTTCCCAGGTGGATTTCTACCATGTGGCACTCACCCCCTGCCTCCCCAGGTCACCCATGGCTCAAATCCAAGCTGTTATCCTTAAATAAAGTGAAATGAGACCTGAGATCCAAAATCCAGCTGAAGTCAAGCAGTGCCCCAGCACTCCCATCAAGAACTGGGCTTTCTGCCCCAACCCTTCTCAAAAATTACAGCACCAACAGCAAAGAAATTGGGAAATATAACAAGAATCGAAAGACTCAGTTTTAGCATTAAATTTCCAGTAAAACAAATTAATTAGAAACCTGGAATTCTCTACATTTACTTTGGAAGCATTTCAGGAAATATATACTAGTTGGAAGTACCAGAGAGTCACAGACAGGTTGGGTTAGAAGGGATCTGAAAGCTCATCCAATTCCAAGCCCTGAGTGGGCAGGGACTCCTTCCACCACCCCAGGCTGCTCCAAGCCCCAGCCAGCCTGGACACTTCAGAGATGGGGCAGCCACAGCTTGGGAAATGTATCACACTTGCAAATGTCACAGAGAAAAAATGACCTGAGGCCAGTTTGTCACTGTCACAGCTCTGGCTGAATAAGGTTTAAAAATGCACAAAGACAATCATCTCCTTTTGCAGCAGGTTTTCCTCCCTATCAAAAATAAGCTAACACACAAACCACTTAAAACAGATTTGTAAAGGGCCCTCACAGGCTGTAAGTCACAATTAAAATACTTTCAATGCCATAAAATAGGAAGCAAAGTTTTACAGCCAAATATTTTGCATAAAATTTTTGACTGGTTTGAGTTGTTAGAGACTTTAAAAAAGATCTAATTCCAATCATCAGCCAAGGGCAGGGACACCTTCCACCATCCCAGCTTGCTCCAAGCCCCATCCAAGCTGGCCTTGGACACTTCCAGGGATGCAGCCACAGCTGCTCTGGGCACCCTGGGCCAGACCTTACCACCCTCACAGGGAGGAATTTTTCCCAATATCCCATCTAATTATAGTCATTCCATGATCATATTCTTGTGAGTTGTAGTGCATGGGGAAAGCAGGAGAAAAAGTTGAGTGTTGAGAGCTGTCATCAGTCCCATGGCAAGCTGCTGGAGGAGTTTATTGCAATAAATACAGGCCTTTGGGATCCAAAGTCTGACCACAGTGCCTTGGACTGGTCCAGGGTTATCAGCCAAGTGGAGGAAAGGAATTTCCAGAATGGGCCTATTTAGCAGCAGAAGTATTTCAGGAAGGGAATTATTGTGGGTATGATGTCACACATTCCAGAGAACACTTAGATGTGCTCACTAAAAGGAAAGAATGGAATGGAAGGAACAGAAGAGATTAGAAAGGAATTGTTCAGTTGGAAGGGATCTACAACCATCAGTCCAGCTGCAAACTGGGTTCAGTTCAAAGGCTCAGTCAGTAAAAATTGATATCTGCAGCTTCAGTGCTCACCCTGTAGGAACCTGAAAAACTGGAGAATAAAAAATGTTGAGGAGAACAGCTCAAGGAATGAGCTTTGGAGAATGGATCAAGGAATACCCATCTCTGCAGACAGAGCCATGGATAGTCACTCACCTCCCAGCTGCAAATTCCAGGCTCTCCACAGCCAATCCTCACCCCCCTTAAATGTCTCTTCTCATCACTGTAACCCTCTCAGCCTGCTCACAGCCCAGTGTTTTAATCTTGCCATATTAAAGATGATTCTAGCAGGCACTTCAAAAGAAAAGGAGCCAATAAGAAACAAACAGTTGGAGGTCAGGGGCTTTCCCTGCTCGGCTCACAAAATAAAGAGGTGAGATTCCTTCCCCCCTCGGTTCCTCTGTGCAGATTTTAATTGCTTTTCTGACATCTACAGAATGTAATCTTCTTCCTGTGTTGTTCCTAGGATTAGGGCAGGACGAAGGTAAAGCTATTTTTGATTAATATGGAAATCAGAAATTACTTTCCAGAGAAAACTGGGGACTGTTCCTAATGCTGCTTTATCTTTGGGGAATTACAAATCTGAAGAGTAACAAGAGTGAGATGGCAGCTCGCTCAGTCTTCCAACCTGTGCAAAATATGCTTAAAGACTTTCAAAAATCTCTTCTGATGGAAATATGTGATTAATATAGTTAAGGGAGTGTTCAAGCTGAAGACAAAGAGAGTTAAATCCCCACAGAACAGAGAATATCAGTTTATCTGGGGGGAAAAAAAGGTGGGGAGGCCACAGGGTGCAAAAAAATCTTCCTGTGTTTGAGGAGAAATGTAGTAGCTAATGTAATGGTTAAATTTGTTCCCAATTCAATGCTGTTCTTGCTGAAGTGCAAATATTCCTCATGACCATTCAGCTGAATTTCTAATGGGTGAAAACGTAAAGAATTCGGTGGCACTGAGCTCCTCCTATTTGTGTGAAGGGAAGAATTTGGAGGGAAATTAATAAACAGGAGGGGATGGAGCGAAAGGACAAAAGGGGATGACTTTAAACTGAAGGAAGGCAGGGATGGATGGGACATTGGGAAGGAATTGTTCCCCGTGAGGGTGGGCAGGCCCTGGCACAGCTGTGGCTGCCCTGGATCCCTGGCAGTGCCCAAGGCCAGGCTGGATGGGGCTTGGAGCAGCTGGGACAGTGGGAGGTGTCCCTGCCATGGCAGGGGTGGCACTGGATGGGATTTAAGTCCCTCCTAACTCAAACCAGTCTGGGATTCTGTACCTGGAGATAAAGACTCAAAGCCATGTCAGCATCCTCATCTTCCTGCCAGCAGTGCCTGCAGGAGCAGGAGACTGGAGATGATCTAGGAGTGAAACAGGGACATCCTGAGCCTGGGGAATTTCCCTTGAGATCCCTGTGAAGTTCTCCCCAAACCCTGTTCCCACAGAGCCGTGTGTGTTCACTGAACAATGGCAAACCAACCATATACTGCTCTGCTTTTTAATGTTATCACTGGATGCATGAGATTTAATGGGATTTTCAAATGGAATGGCAGCACTTCAGCTTTGCCTGGAAACAAAGGCATTGACTCTGCCTACCAGAGAGGAGTGAAAAGGAGACAACTGCATTTTATCTTGAAAGCCCTCAGACACTTTCAAACAGATCCAGGAATCAAAAGCTCTGTGTAAAGAGAAGAAAAGCCCTTCAGGACCTCTTGGGCCACGCTTCTGTTTTTAAAAATGACAAGATGTGGGAGTAGGATATTTAGTGTAAAGATACAATGTGGGAGCACAAGGCTTGGCATGTCCAAAATTGATTTAGATGTGGGAAAACCCTGAAGCCTGCAAACTCAGAGGTTCAGCTTTGTGTGCTGGAGAGAAAAAATACCCAGTGACATTGTCACGTTCTGTGGGGATCCAGCAGCACAATGAGGATATTTATATATATAGATATAAAGTAATTCCCCATTGGCCTGTCCCTCCATGCCTGTCCCCAGTCCCTCTCAGCTCTCCTGGAGCCCCTTCAGGCCCTGCCAGGGCTCTGAGCTCTGCCTGGAGCTGCTCCTCTCCAGGTGAGCCCCCCCAGCTCTGCCAGCCTGGCTCCAGCCCCTCTGGGCTCTCTGCTGTTCCTGCTGTGTCCCCAGGGCTGCAGGTGGGCTCTCACCTGGGCTCAGGGACTGAATCCTCCTTTTCCTGCTGCCCACACTGAGGGATCAGCCCAGGGGATCGGGGCTGATGGAGCACAGGGCCGGATTCTCCCGCAGGAATACAAATTCCACAATTACAATATTATTTTAGCAGTTGGCCATGGTGACATTTCCTGCTGTTAGGTGGCACTGGTCCTGCCAGGATAGATTAGCAAGGCTCACCAAACATTTTGTTTGGCTGAGGAGCTGCTGAAGGGCACTGCCTCCTTATTCCGTTAAAAGCGCCGCAGGAGCCCGCTAACATTTTCCTGTTGATCTCCACTGCTCTGATAAATGGAAAGCTCATCCCTTCCTCCAGGAGGAGAGGAGACATTTTTAGGAAGGGAAGCCAATTTCCCCTCAGTGTTATTGAGTTAGAGCAGGTAGTTGAGTTTCTAAAGGTGTTAAGGTTGTTTTGTTGGTCTCCTACTGAGCACTGGCCAAGCTCTTGGAATGGAGACAGAGGAGCTTCAGCTCTGCAGGCAAATTCCCACAGAGCAGGGAGGGAAGGGTCAGTACATCCATCCTGACACTGATGGAACACATCTGAATGCACAGAGCTTAGAACAAGTACTGCTGAGCAGCCCTCAGCACACCAGGGGCGAGAGAAAGGAGAAAAACCCAACCATCTTTGGAGAGATGAACAATCCTTCTCGTTATCAACACTTCATTTAGTATCTCAGTTGCTTAAACCCAATTATATCCAGAAAAGACAACTGTGAATGAAGAGGATCTGAGCAACCCCAGATAATGGCAGAAGATAAAAACCCACTCCAAGAGTAATGACCTGATTTGGCATTCATCAGTCGCTGGGTAATGAGCAAATGCTGATTTCAAATCTAAATTCATGTCAAATGCTTCTGGATAAAATTAACTCCCAGCATATTTCAAAACACCCATTCCAAGTGTCGCTGCTGCTTCCTCCCTTCCCCTCCAGCAGACCAGAGTCTCTCCTCTTCCACAGCTCCTGCTCTTCCTCCTTCCACCACTTGCCACATTCTTCCAGGCCCTGGTCCTGGCAATGTCCAAGGCCAGGTTGGAAGGGGCCTGGAGCAGCCTGGGATAGGGGAAGGAAGGTGTCCCTGCCCATGGTGGCCTGCTTGGATGAGATGACCTTTAAAGATCCCTCCCATCCCAATCTGTCCTGTGATTTTATGACTCTGAAATATCCCTAAGGATATTTCCCACCCTCTGCCATTTCCCAGTGCCCTGACCCTCTGATCAGCACTCTGAGTGTGCCTCCGCACAGGAACACCCTTGGCACATCACACATACAGAGAGTTTGCATTCCATGCAGGAAGAGACACCCTTGTGTCCTGGTTCTGTATTAAACAATAAATTCAGGGCTTTAAAAGTGCAGCACAAGTGGAGACAGGCAGGGGTGTCTCCCAAGCAGGTGTGTGTCAGCAGGAGACTGAAAAAAGAGGGAAAATCTCCCCTGTATCCTGCAGCACCAACTCCTGGTGCGAGCCTCAGCTCCCCCTGATCCATCGCTGCTTTCCTCTTTGGCCTTACCCGTGTTTTTCACACAGGCTGTGCAATCTGTGACTGGCACCCATCTGATTTAAACCACTGATTATTTATTTCCCAAGAAACTGGCACTGCAGGAGATTTGTTGTCACTGGTAGCAGTGAACACATCCAAACACACTGCTTCTGCTTTGGAAATGTTTAGGTTGGGAACGACCTCAAAGATCATCAAGTCCCACCATTCCCCCAGCACTGACAAAGCCACCACTGCCCCATGTCCTCAAATGTCACATCCACAAGGCTTTAAATCCCTAACAGGGATGGGGACTCCACCATTTCCCTGGGCAGTGACTGCTAGGGCTGGAAAACACTTTTCATGTGGAAATTTTCTCAGTATCCAATTTAACCTCCCCTGCCCAGCCTGAGGCCGTTCCCTCTCCTCCTGTCCCTGTTCCCCCTGGCTGTCCCCTCCTGTCAGGAGCTGTGCAGAGCCACAAGGTCCCCCCTGAGCCTCCTTTGCTCCAGCTGAGCCCCTGCCCAGCTCCCTCAGCCCCTCCTGGGGCTCCAGCTCCATTGCCATCCCTGGATAAATATGGCCAGATGTGCACAAACTGATGCCAACAGATTTCGATTAAAAAAGCCCTGGCATCATCCTGCAGGGTGATGGAGAATTGTGGTAAAAGCTCTCACCACCACCCCAGACCATCAAAGTGTTTGCAAAGACCACAGAACACCATTTAGACAGCAAATTCTCTTAATTCTGGCTGTGTGAAAAGAGTGGCACAAAGAAAAAAAATCCTCTAAGCCTGCAAAGTGTTGGTGGGAAGGGATTATAAGAACAAAAATGTTGTGGGCCATGGGTGGAGGACAGGACTCCCACCCAGCAGCCTCCAGAGGAGGCCTCAGGGCCCTTGTTGCCTGCTGCTCCCTACAATTTAACCACTTTTTGACCTTAAAGAACCCTGAAGCTGGTGGGTAATCCAGCTGTGATGAGATTTCCTACTCCTTGATGAAACATCTGAAGCTGCTGTTCAGTCTGTTGATGGATCCTTTTAAATGTCTGAAGCTGCTTTTTTCCTGGGTTTTTTTTGAGGATGAAGGGCACCCAGTGGACACCCAGCAGGGACTGCACAAGGTCAGAATAATGGTTCTGCAAAAGCAGGAAAAATCTGACAACAAAGCCTGTTTCTCTCTCCTCCTTGAGCCATTCCTCTACTGACTTGTTGTACTCTGGACAACCAGGCTCTGAATCAAGGAGTGGCTTCTCCAGCTCCAGCTTTTCCTGAAGGGGAATTTAAAGCTCTTTACTCCCTAAGGGACAACTCAGGTGGTGTCTCCTACAGACCATGCTGTCCAAACAATATTTCAGCTTCTGTTCATCCCTTCATGGTGTTGCTCTGTGCTTGGGGTGCTGACTGAAGCAGATGTTGAAAAACAACCCCAAATCCCAAAGTCCCACTAAAAATACAGGAGAGCTGCTATTTCCAGAACCTTCCTCACCCTTTGGTCAGCTCTGCAGGAAACAGTGAAGGAGGGGAAAACCACAGCTTGTAAGCACAGAGCCTGTGCTGTGTCAATGTTCCTGCACAGGCACTGCCAGTTCTGGGGGGGTCAGAACATCCCTGTGAGTCAAACACCAATTAAATCCATCCAGGGAAGGTTTGGAGGGGTAAAATCCATCCAGGGCAGGTCTGGAGGGGTAAAACCCATCCAGGGCAGGTTTGGAGGGGTAAAGTGATCTGCAAAAGCTCATTCAGCAGCCACAACCAAAGCCCTGAGCAGAACTTTAATCCATCACCCACCCCCACCTGCCACAAACAAGATCCTCTTATCAGCCTGGCCTTTTAATACACCAGCTAAGATATTGACTGTGAAACATTTCTTTCTCTTCCCAGCCCCAAACTGCTGCAGCAAAAGCAATAATCCACCTGCAGCCCCAGCAGCCAGGAGGAAGCACTCCTGAGATCCATTGGTTTGTACATGAGTGTGGGACTGACTGTTCAGTGATGCCCAGGAGGGAGCTGGGGTCATGAACACCAAAAAAAAAAAGGAAAAAAAGCAAAAAGTAAAGAAAAGAAAAGTAGGTCAAGCAATTCACATTTGCTGAAAAGGACAAAGAACGCTGCAGATTTTATATTACCTTATGCAATTGCTACCAAATATCTGAAGCATCCTTTTTATCTGATTCAAATCCCACATGAGTAATCCATGATTAAATTTAGTGGGTGTGAAATTTCATTAGGTCGTTCAATTTTAAGCAGATTGGATAATGAAGTTCCGTCGTCCTTCAGAATTAAGGGGGAAAAAATTAATACTGTAATTTTTATCTCACTCCCAGCCTTCCCCCATCTGTGAGATTATTCTCATTCATGTAAGACATCCATGTCCTGCTGCTCCATCCTTGAGCCACGTGACCTTGGAGATGGAGAGAGGGAACTGCCTGGAAATGCTGGCAAAAGCCAAACCCAAACCAGACTTTATCTGGTGCTTTTCTGGGATAAACACAGACCAGATATTTGAGTTTCCTTGCAAGAGACACGGAGCAGATTCCAGCAGGGATGTCTTCTAAAATACTGTGATTTCTCAAAAAAATCCCTTTGGACTAACTCAGTGATATCACAATGGGAAAAATGTGAATAGGTAGCAGATGCTGCTTTAAGTCTTAATTCCCTACTCCAAAGAGCAAGATAATTCAAGGGGAAGCAACCAGCTTCCTTCATGCAAAAAGGCTCCATGTTAAGACAAAATGAGAGGTTTGGAGTTTTTCTTGGGTTTTAAACTCTGCTTTTTTAAAACAAATAATGGTTTGAATTCAGACTTTACATGGAATTCCTGATGGGTTTTTAGAAGAGCATTGGTGCAGTGGAGTGTGCAATCCATGAGCCTCTCATTTCACTGTACATCATCCTGTCTTTCCCACTTAGGACCAATAAACTTTGTTCATCCACCCCCTACAGCTAATAAATCCAATTAAATTTCCACTTTAATCCAAAATTTAATTGTATAATCCTTGGGAAGAGCCTGGCTGAGAAGGAGTTAAACAACAGGCCTGATTCATCTTGCTGTGTTTTCAGGCAGCTGAAGGCACTCTGTGCCAGTACAAATAAATAATATCTCTATCCACATCACAACCAAGTATTTTCCTCTTGATGTTGTTCACCAAAGCATGATGACAAATGATGGCTGGAGAAACGGGAGTTGTCAATTCTGCCTTAATCTTGTTTCCTTTTGGGCTTGACAGAAGTTTATCCCTTTCTCTAAATGGCCACCAGGTGCTTCCAGCAAATGAACTGAACACAGCAAACACCAACCTGCCTTCCACAGCCTTCTGTGCTCTATTACTGGGGAGTTTTCTCAGGAAAGAAGAAAAAAACTCTCAAAACTTCAGTGGAGAAGCTGAAGCTTCGCACATCCCGAGAACTCTCAAGGAAAATACACGTCAGGTAAGACGATGATATTTGATGGGACAAATCAACACATGTCAGCCTCAACATTTATTAAAAGTGCATCCCAACATCACCCATCCATGATAAACTGTTGTTATCATGTTGTTGTTATCATATTTCTAGAGTCCCATACCTTCTGGGTGGTTTTCTCACAAGCAGCTCCTCACAGCAGTGCTGCTTCTGTATCAGGGCATCTCCAAGGCTCTCCCTGAGCAGCCAACCCACCCCTTTTATCCCAGTTATCTTCATTAAGGACATTAAGGACCCACTGAAGGACATCACAGCTGCAGCCCATCTAGAACAACTGGGACTGGGGCAAGGCCGCTTGTACAATGCATAGATTTTACTATAACTCAAAGGCCACCTATACAATGCATACTAAGATTCAATGGCCACCTATAAAAAACAGCATGAGAAGGATGTGGAGCTGCTGGAGAGAGCCCAGAGGGGGCCCCAGAGCTGCTCCAAGGTTGGAGCCAATTTGGGAGAGCTGGGGGTGCTCACCTGGAGAGGAGAAGGCTCCAGGGAGAGCTCAGAGCCCCTGCAGGGCCTGAATGGCTCCAGGAGAGCTGAGAGGGACTGGGGACAAGGATGGAGGGACAGGACACAGGGAATGGCTTCCCAGTGCCAGAGGGCAGGGATGGATGGGAGATTGGGAATTGTTCCCTGTGAGGGTGGGCAGGCCCTGGCACAGCTGTGGCTGCCCCTGGATCCCTGGCAGTGCCCCAGGCCAGGCTGGATGGAGCTTGGAGCACCTGGGACAGTGGAGGTGTCCCTGCCATGGCAGGGGTGGCACTGGATGGCTTTAAGGTCCCTCCCAGCCCAAACCAGTCTGTGATTCTGTGAAACAAATCCTAGTAGGAATTAATTTGAGAGTCTCTGGAGTGGGCGTTGTGAGACATCAGTCAGGCATCAACAGCAAAACAAATTAACACCACAAAATAGTGAAAAACAGAGGAGCCAAACCTGCATCTTTAAATAGCCCAGAGAGCTTTTCCTGTCAGTAGCAATTTTCTGGCCAAGCTCCACCACATCCTCTCCCTACTTCCCCCAAACCTGCATTTTTCACATGACTAAAATGCTCATCCAAGTCTGGATCAGAGAACCCTCAGGCTGTTTATCCCCCCTGCAGTTTCACGTTCACCTTCTCCTCCCCTCTCACCTTCTCTGCCTGTCCTGGATGCTTTCCCTGACCTCCCCTCCCATAGAACCTCCCCACCCACAGCACTGGATGTCTCCAGAGCTCAAAGGGCAGAACTGGCACCACAGGGAACTGGAAATGCAGTGACTCCAGGTAATCCATGTGGCTACACCAGGCTTGCTCCTGGGCCAGGAGTGCAGCTCCTGTCACACTTCAGTGTCCAGAGGGTGACACATGCAGGATGCCTTGGATCTGGAGGAGAACCCAGAGGAGAACATGCAGGAGAAGCAGGGGAGGGAGGTTATTTGGTGGTGCAGGGAATGTTATAGGACTGGCTCTGGGAAAAAGGAGGAGTGCCATGCTACCACGGAAGGAGAGAGAGGAACAAAAATGAGGAATTTATGAATGTCCAGTTCAGACTTTGCCTTATTCAGGGGATCAGTGGGATCCTGTGGAAAGCTGTGGTAGATCAGAGTCCGGAGAGTGAGATAACTGTTGATAAAGGACGGATGAGTTACAGACCAATTAAACAATGTGCACAAACACAATCCACAGTGCCAGATGAGATGGGCCTGGGGGTGCCAAGGGAGCTGGCTGCTGTCACTGCCACCGTCACCTCCCAGTGGTCACAGGGATGGGGAATGTCCCTGGTCATTGGGAAAAGGGCAACATCACAGCCACCTTCAGAAAAGGAAATGCCAGCCCAGCAGCCTCACTCCCTGCCCAGAGATTCACCAGCAAATCCTTCTGGAAACCAAAACCTTCCAAACCAAATGATTCTGGTACTTACTACCCAGAGAGTGTCTGACACAGAATTATTCAATAATTGCTATTTCATGTTTCCTCTACTCCTCTTCTGCACTTCAGATCCTGCTGCTTCTGCCTTCTCTCCCCTGGATTGGTGTCTTTTTGTTCCATATTTGCAATTACAACAAGCACAGGTTCACAAATAGGAGATAGAAATATATTTTCCACCTGAATTTGGGCACTCAGAGGTGCTGGATTCATTCTGGGCACTGTGCTCTCAGTGGAGTCAAGGAAGCGACACTGGGAATGAAGAGTGTGGTGGAGGAAGAGCATGGAGTCAGCATGTGCTCATTTGTCTGCTAACAGGGATAAATTAGAACTTGGGAATAGCTTTAATCATTCCTGTTGAAGCTAATTCCCTCTTGATGGTTTGTTTATGTGGGCAGTTCTGCCCTTAAGCTTAATGAAAAAGGTAAATAAAGCAGAGTGCAGTCATGAGAGAGGGACTGAGCTGTCAGAGCCAGAGCTTCTGTATCCTTTCCTAATGATTTATAAGAAAGAGCCAAACCCCAAACCCAATTCCCACAGTGAGTTACAGCTGCCAGAAAATGCCACAAAATGGAGCTTTATGATTTAATGCAAGACTCGTACATCAGAAGAGCTTTTCTCCCTGTCCAAGAAGCTCCCTGTACTCTGGAAAATGAACTGGGAATAGAGCACAGACAGTCTGGCAGGAAAAAAAAAATAAAAAAGAGTGCAACGAGAATGCATTTAAATTAATATTTGGCAGGAGATAAAGGAGTAAGAGGTAAAACAAGGGGAGAAGAATTAAATTCCAAATTGACGGAATTCCTTCCCGTGGGATCCGGCCACCAAATGTTCCAGACATGTCTGCTGCTATCCCTGGGTACTTCCATGGAGAGATATCAGCTCCCTGCTGGTACAAACAGGGGAAAGGCTCCTTGCCTGAGCTGACCCGGGCTCAGTGTCCTGGACAGGCTGTTCTGGCTCATTTGTGCTGCTCTGCTGCTGTGATATCAGCCAGCCCTTGGCTTGGGGAGGGCTCTCCATAAATCCTGAATTCATCCAGGGTAGCACTGCTTCTCTATTAACTTATGGAAGAAAAGCAAACCCATCACAATTGTTTTGACATATGGATTAATAATGAAAAGTGAGGAGGAAAGTAGGAAAGCAGCCAGTTCAATATATTAATAACACCAGCCAGGCCAGACAGAGCACAAGAATAGAAGGGGGAAAAACACCTGCACAAAGTTGGTGAATAAGCAAAAAATCTACTTGTGACAGGTGTAAAATAATAAATATTATGGGGAAAAAAAAAAAAAAAACAAAGAGAACTGGAGAGGGACTGGGGACAAGGAAGGGAGGGACAGGACAAGGAGCAATGGCTCCCACTGCCAGAGGGCAGGGTTAGATGGGATGATGGGAATTAGGAATTCTTCCCTGTGAGGGTGGGCAGGCCCTGGCACAGGGCACCCAGAGCAGCTGTGGCTGCCCCTGGATCCCTGGAAGTGTCCAAGGCCAGGCTGGATGGGCTTGGAGCAGCCTGGGACAGTGGAAATGGTCCCTGCCCATGGAATGGGTGGGACTGGATGAGCATTAAGGTCCCTTCCAACCCAAACCAGTCTGGGATGGACTTGGGACACTTCCAGGCTCCTGCCACAGACAGAAGGAACCAGGTGGACTCTGAGGACCTGCACCAGGCCGGTAATTCATCAGCTCTCAGCCTGTCCCATGCTTGAAAGACAAATGTTTATAATAACATAGGATGTGAAATGAGGAAAACATCTGAAAAATCGAAGTTCGGTCTCCAGCTTTCAAGTAGAGGTCAATAAACAGAGCAACTTCTTTCTTTATGGTTTCAAACAGCTTGGCAGGATCCTTTTGGTGTTGGTAAATCAAAAGATAAAGAGATTATGAAAAAGAACATGAAAGTGAAGATCTGAAGGGCTTCAGCAGAATCAAAAAGTCCTCCTGAAGCTTCTGCAGCAGCACAGAAGTTTTATAAACGGCACAAATTACCTCATTTAGCTTTTTGCAACTTCAGTGCTTTATCTTCCTTCCAAACTTCCACCTCCTGTTTTACCTCTCTTCATCCTCACACCGCCCTCCTAAGATCCCTCTCAGCAGCCTGTTGACTTTTCTTAATGATTCTCCTTGCACTTTATCAACAAACATCCCCTTCTGCATGCCCCACCCTGAATTCTTTGTGTCCATAAACCCCCGGCTTGCTCGGGGTGTTTGTGTTCCAGAACAGCCACCTCAGGCGACAGCAGCTCCTTCCATGGCATTTATCCTTCCCTAGCTCAAGGAATCCCTGCCTTTTCCAGCAGAAATTCACAACTGGTCACTGCCTGGCGGTGTCATCTCTTGGAATGAGGTACAACACTGTCAGGATTACAGGCAAGATCCCATGATTATTTTCTAGAGAAGAGGAGATGCTCCCAACATGGAGCAACAAATCTCTGCCTCCACATCATCCCATCTCAGCCGAGCAACAAGGTACACACATTCAGGGCTGTTCTCACAACTGAGGCACCAAAAAGTGACTCCAGTTTCCCATTTCCACTCAGGAGAGTGCAAAAGAGGGAAGTGCTGCAGTTCCTGCAGTGCCTGGGTAAGTCAATAACCTGTTTTATTGGAGTGGATAATCACATCAGTGTCAGGGCTGAATTCATTCTCCAAGACAGAGAGACCTTGCCTGAAGTAGGCTGAGATGTGGCATTTCTAGTCCAAATCTTATCATGCACCAATCATTCCACAACTACTTTGTCTCCTGTTTGTATTTTTGCTGGCTTTTTTTTATTTATTATATTTATTTACTAAAATGAATGTAGTGGGATGGTAATGGGGTGATCAGCCTGAAGAAGAGAAGCTCCATGGAGACCTGAGAACCCCCTCCAGTGCCCAAAGGGGCTCCAGGAGAGCTGGAAATGGACTTGGGACAAGGCATGGAGGGACAGGACACAGGGAATGGCTCCCACTGCCAGAGGGCAGGGATGGATGGGGGATTGGGAATTGGGAATTGTGGTTGCCCCTGGATCCCTGAAGTGGCCAAGGCCAGGCTGGACAGAGCTTGGAGGTGGCACTGGGTGAGCTTTAAGGTCCTTCCCAATTCAACCCATTCTGTGATAATAAATATGGTATTAGGGATGTCCAGGGAAACTACTGGAACAATCTCTCAATATTTCAAAAATATTTACAAGAAAGAGCTCCAAAAGATGTGTGATTGACAGCTGGTCTCTTACCTGTCAGAAAAGACTTTAAAGCCATTTTCTGTCACTCTTTGGGTGCAATTTGTGCAGGCTTTGGATTGAATTGAAAAATGCAGATGCAGGTTCCTTTCAAAGGAAACAGAGAGGAGCTAAAACTAATTTATTAATGGTCAAGGGCACAGCACAGCCAAGTGAGATTTAAGATTGAAGATTTTTTTCCCAGAAACTTTGGGAAGAGGCACTGCAATTACTGTAAGAGGAATCAGCTGGATCTCCTACCCAGTGCTGAAGTAGATGCTTTCAAATTGTCTCATTTACATAGGGAAGAAGGTCAGGAGGGATTAAGAAGGTAAATATATCACCTGATTAGGTATGCAAGTTCAGGGTGTTCCAAGGACTAATTCCATGAATATTCAAGAAGCTCTTTGCTTCCCAAAGGTTCAGTCATGAGCAGTAAGTTGAATATGCAGAAGGAATCTGGTCAGAAAACCAAAGATGCCACCTGTGTGCATCAGTATCACCTGTTCCAGTGAAATCAGGATCAAAATTTGCTTATTCCCCTTTCCATTTCACCTTGGGAAAATAAAGAATAAGGAGAATAGACACAGTGAGGAAGGAAAAGCTGGGAGCTGACAGGGACACATTCACCACTCCCTGGAGGTGCATTTTTAACAGGAGCACACAGCACTTGTCATGATTCCTAATTTGGGCAGAATTTCACACAAGAAAATATCACAGTGCACTGATGCAGCCTTCCCTGTCCTATTTTGGACAGACAGCACATGGGACAAGATATGGCCATCATCTGTTTCCTTGGATTTGTACTCTGCTTCCTAGGAAGAAGATCATTAATTAGGAAATTAAAGTCCAGATGAGCTCAATGCAGGACCAAGCCAGCTTTCCAGGAAGCTCAAATTGAGCTGAGCTTTTGCTGAGTGATGCCCTGATTCCCCCTGATAACCAGAAAATGTGCCCTGGGCTGAGTTAAGGCAGGAAAATGTTGGGCAGTGCTCTTGGGAGAGAGCACAGATGGGTCCCAACCAAAGAGCTGAGGTGGCTCTGGGAGGAAATCCTGCTATTCAGAATATTGCAGAATAGCAAGAATTTTCTTCCTTTCTTTATTCCCTGCAGCACAGAACCACCCAGTCCTGGGCTGATCCCCCAGTGTGGGCAGAGGAAAAGGGGGATTCTGTCCCTGTGCCCAGGTGAGACCCCACTGCAGAGCTGGGACACAGCAGCAGCACCTGGAGCTGCTGGAGAGAGCCCAGAGAGGGAAAGGCCTCAAAGTGACACAGAGTGGGTTTAAATTGGATTTCAGCACGGGATTGTTCCCTGGCAGGTGGGCAGGCCTTGGCACAGGTGCCCAGAGCAGCCTGGGACAGTGGAAGCTGTGCCTGCCATGGCAGAGGTGGAATGAGATGAGCTTTAAATGTCCCTTCCTACCCAAACAGTTCCACAACCACAATTCCCACCTTCTCTCAGCTGTTACTCCTTGATTTGCTGTCCCAGGAACTGTGAGCAGCACCAGCTCTTTGTATCCTCACTAATTGCACATCCTTGGCAAACAAACCCAGCAAATGCTCCCCACACCCAGCGTGCAGCCCCCCAAGGCACTGCTGTGAATGGGGATGTGTTGGGATGAGCCAGCACTGCTGCTCCTTCCCTCTTCCTGCCAGGTGACTCATCCCCTGAATTTGGGAGGATGTGCAAACCCATTGAAAAAGTGGCACCAGCTGCAAAGGCTTTGTGTCCACAGAGTCTGCAAACTTTGGGGAAATAAAAATAAAAATTAAAAAAAAAAAATCAAGCAACCCAGTGTGCAGATTGCTATTGCAGCAAAGGATAATGAGTCTGCCCATTAAAGCCATACAATTTTCCAAGGAAATTTGTAAGGATGAAAAGGAAGAACTGTGTATTTGCAAGGACTAAAAGGAAGCTTTTGGTCCTGCCATGAAGGAGATGGGGCCAGTTTTAAAGTGCTGCATTTGGTTATCAGAACTCCCCACTATTCCTGCTCTGTGTTCCCCCTTTTCTTGTCCCTCCATCCTTGTTCCCAGTCCCTCTGCAGCTCTCCTGGAGCCCCTTTAGGCCCTGGAGCTTCTCCTCTGCAGCTGAGCACCCCCAGCTCTGCCAGCCTGGCTCCAGAGCAGAACTGCTCACATAAAATTGCAAATATCCATCTACAACATCCTGGATGCTCTGGAAATCCTGTGCTTTCAAAACCTGGCAGCGGAGCCAGGAGAACTTCCTTCAGCCAAACCTGAAAACCTGCCAAAAAAATGGAAAACTTCCTTGAGTTCTGTTCACTGGAAAAACTCTGACCAACCTGAGCCCAGCTGGACCTGAGCATTTCCAGAGATCCTTTCCAGCCTGAATTATCCAGGGACTCTGATTCAAATTTATGGTACAAAAACCCCCAATATCCTGAGGACTGAACTTTCTGCACATTCATTTGGGCTTTGGTCCTGTTCCAGGGTTAACCCAAAATGGAGCAGGCACCATCCTGGGAATCTGTGATTTTATGAAAATTAGCAACTCTCTTCCCTCTTCACTTCCTTTAATTTGCTCATAAATGAATGAAATGAAACATTTGGAGTTGAATGAAATCATTTGTATTAAACTCAAGCAGACTGGCTGGCAGGCAAATGGGGTGTTGAGACAAGAATAAACATTAATTATTCCTTAAATAGAATGGAATTGTTATTATGTTTGCAGTTTATTTGCCAAATGAAATGTAACATCACTGTCACATCCTGGGCTGAATAGGCAGGAAAAAAATGGGCTGAACTGGGACAAAATGGGAGCTGCAGGAACCCCAGGCCAGAGCTAAAACCTCAGGGAAGGCCTGGAAAAGCTGCAGAAGCAGCTCAAGGAGGTGGAGAGGGATTTTCCTAATCCCTCTGGGGTTTAGGAACAGCTACAGACACCAGTTATTCAATACCCAGCCTGGAATTAAAACAGATTTATTTACCCATTAAAAATATCTCTCTTTTTCCTCCCAAAATCATCAGGACCACAAAGATTTCTATTTCTTTTTTACTCTATGATGTATTTTCCTTGGTTTTTTTCTACATCCTGCTGAACACACCTGAAACGCTTTTAAAGGACAAAAAGCCAATTTTCAATGCTCTATTTCAATTTCAAAATTATGTTTTCAGAGAATCCTGTTCTTTAGAGAATCCTATTTGCTCACACAGAAAAATAATGTGTTTTATACAATATTTATAACAGGTGATGTAAATCCACAAGCAGGAAAAAATGGGGAAAAAAAAATCAGTCAATGGGATTGAAAGATAAGGAGAATGTCAGTGTGGAACTGGAGGGAATAAAACCAGCAAGGCTGAGCCCACTGAAAGTGCTGCAGAGGAGCATGAGGAAGGAACAGGAATGTACATATCACCCCAATAACAGCTCCTTCTGATTTTCCTGTATTGCCTGCCAAGGCAAACTCCTGCCAACTCACCTGATCCATCAGGATCAGCACCCAGGGCAGCCCTGCTGTCCTTTGGGGTTGTTTGCCACCAGAGGTGCTGGTTTATCTCCTGACAAAGCCCAGGATGGAGCAGGGCAGGAGCTGTGGGTGCCAGCCCTGCCAGCTCCCCCCAGACAATAACAACCATTCCCAACAGTTCCTTATCTTATCCCAGCAGCATCCCTGCAGGAGATTAGCCAGGCATCCTGCTGTCAGGTTTTATCTCTAAAGCCTTGGCTTTAGGCATAGCATGGGTCTAGTCCCAAAAGCCAGGTGTATTCCAGGCAAACAGATGGCAATCCAGAAACATGGACATTTTTTGATGCTATGCACCAAGTTCAAGCCTGCTTTAGATCAGACCCAGTCCTGACATTCTGACATAAATCGGCCAATGATCAAAAAAAGGGGGAAATGCTCAAAATCAGGGAAATGTTTCCAGAAAATAATTTCATAGGGTTCATGTGCCTGCAGGTTTTGTGGAGGGCACACATTAATGCCAAAGATCTCACCTGATCCGTGCCTGCCACCACTGAGTGCTGGAACAGCACAAAGCAAGGCCTGAGGCTTAAAAATGAGGTTTTTTAGGAATGTACAGTCACAAAATAACCTGAGTTTGAGGGGACCTACAACAATCCCTCCAGGGATGGGCACTCCACCACTGCCAGGAACAGAGAGCCCTTTCCATGAAGAAATTTGCTTTAATATCCACCCTGAGCCTCCCCTGGCCCAGCTTGAGGCTGCTCCCTCTCCTCCTGTCCCTGCTCCCTGGGAGCAGAGCCCAGCCTGCTGTCCATGAGGAAAACCCTGCTGGTGGGGATGGGAAAAGGCAAAGATGAGCTCTCAAAGCAGCCTCAGAGCCAGAAGGAGTCGAGGAGGGGAACCTGTGCTGGCAAAGCCCTGGGGATGAGCAGACCATGACCAAAATGTAATTTATATGAAGATGTTTTGAATTTCTTCCAGCTACTTCCAAGCCAGCAATGCAGAACAGCTCCTCACAGCTTCCACACGAAGCTTTCTGCCGGGAATATGGCTGGATTCTAATTACAGGCCAGCATTTAACAGTAATTACTGCAATAGCTCATGTGCAGGTGCACTGTGCAATGCAATTATGGCACCCCTCGCTGTCCACAGCACCTTCCTCATCCTGCAGCCTGGAGAATCCCCACCCTGGCAAGATGTGCAATGTTTTGGGGGTTGTCTGGGGGGTTTTTAATATGAGCACTCAAAACTGCTGCTGGCTGCTCCATCCAGGATGAGCAAGGACATCCTGCACCAATGTAGGACGTGGAGACTCCCAGTGGGGTTAATGGCAAAGCAATGGCACCAATGCAGCACCATTTCTTTAAACACTTCCTCTGGGTGTGCAGCACCATTTGTCTCAAAACAGCTTTTGGAGGTGTCATTTTTGTTGATCAACCTAACTGTGATGGTCACGTGCCACTCAGCAAGGCTGAAATCCCATATAGGAAAAGAAATTTCAATGAACCTACAGAGAAATTCATTTCAAAGCCCCCCCAAAGGTTTTCTTCTTTTAAAGAGTAACAAGGGATAACAGGTGAAAAAAAACTATTTTGAAGGTTGTTGAACAACAAGAAAGAAATGCATAGAAATGCCAAGAAGTTCCTGGTTTAATGATTTCACAGCAAAGCTGAGTCCTGCCACTTTGTCCCACCTCAAGGACTAACAAGGCAGTTTGATGGGAACCTCAGGGAAACCTGGTGGGTTTTCCAGCCATGTGTGTCCTTCACTTCCACATCAGTGGGATCCCAAAGAAAAAGGCACTGCAAGCCTCAATAAAGATGCAAATAACTTCAAAAGGAGATTAAAGCCTTTGTCCTGTTTATGGAAGCGATGAGTTTGTGCACCGGTAACCAAAGGGACGTCGGCTTTCTTATTTTAACCATTCCTTGAAGGTCATTTCTGCTCAGAAATGGGGTTTTTTTGAAGACCTAAAAACTTGTTATATAACAAAGGCAGAGCTAAACATCAAGCCTGTGGCTGGCTGGAATTAGTTCACCTGTATCCCCCGTGTTCCATCAATAGGCACTGGGCTTCCTGGCTGGAATGTTAATTATTCCCCTCCACTTCCAGGGACAGAAAGAGATTCCTTTCTCCTCCTCTCATTAACCAGTTCCACTTGCTCAGCACATTAATGCAGGGCTAAGGATGATTATTCAGGGGCTCACAGGAGCTGAATAAATCTGCTTCCCTACAGATGAGCCCAAGGCATTCACTGGGAATAACGAGGGTGATGCTGGAAGGAAACCCAGGGGTTCCTGCTGGAGCATCCTCCCAGCCCCACACAGCCAAACCTGTGGGTGCTTTTGGGGTCAGGGCTTTGCCTTATTTCTAAAAATAACCTCACTCCCAGTATTGATTTTAAACTGTGGGCAGGTCCTTCCTTCAACTGAGGGACTGAAACGACCTTGGTTTCACTGGAAAAATGTGTTGGGATTGACAGCAGGGCAGGCAAGGCTCGTGGTTAGTGACTGGATCAGAAACTGGGGATGTGGAATGTGTGCCATGCATGGAAATATCTGCACACCTCCCTGTGGAGGCTCTTGATTTACACCAGGAGCGAGAGCAAACTGAAAGATTCCTCTAAAAATAAGGAATAATAAAATAAAAGACTCTAACACTGCCAAATCCTATGGAACCTGCACTGCTTGCCAACAACATTACAAGTCCTGCCATCCATCAAATCTCCCCGTTCCAGAGAATGCCAAGTCCTCCCGCTTGGCAGAGGTGGAGAGAGAAATGCAGGGTGACATTGCCTCCCTTTTGAAGGTGACTGGCTTTGCATTTACTCTGGAAAGCTGCTCTGAAGGAACAAGTGAGAAGCCTGAACATCCACATTTCCTAAATACCCAGGAGTCAGGCTTTTCCAGCAGGGAATATTTATTCCTGTTGTTCCTTGTGCATGTGCTCACAGTCAGACTGCAGAGTGACAGGAATTCCTGGTCATGGCTGTACCTCACTTTGCCCCTTAAACACTTCTGAAAGCCAGGATTTTGGGATGAACTTCCCAGGAGAGCTTCTCCAAGGCCAGATGGGCTGGAGCTGGTGCCAGATGGAGCACCTGGAGCACCTTGAGCGGTCAATTAGTCAAGGGAGCCCCAGGGATGATTTAACCATTGCTTAATGGGAGAGCTGGAAGGCAAACAAGGGGATGGATCGATGGCACTTGAGTCAGTGCCCAGCAGGGTTTGATCCTGAGCTTAATAAAAAGGCCTCCAGAATTTCTTGCACACCAGTTCTTCCTGCTCCTTTCCAGCAGGATACCATCCTGAAGAATTTTTTTCACAGGAAAAACAGAAGTGAAAATGATGCCACTCATTCTGAGCTTCTGCAGGAAGCCCTGGGAGAGCTGATCCCAAATTGAGTTAAAACCAAAGATGGGAAACATCTCCTGAAGCTGGAAATTTGATGCAGAGTAATTTTGCTAAAATATCAAAATAGGCTGTGGAAACCAAGCCTGCTTTTGGCGTGTGTCATCACAGAGAGAAAATCTCCTGCGTGTGTAAAAATTTTGCAGAGATTTCTTTTGTTCCTATGTCTTTGTTTACTCCTAAAGGCATTGGAACAGGATCTGCACTTAGGAGAAGTTACAAAATCCTGGAATGGTTTGGATTAGAAGGGATCTTCTACTGGGTCAGGTTGCTTTGAGCTGTGTCCAACATGGCCTTGAACATTCCCAGGGATGGGCAGCCACAGTTCCCTGGACAATTCCCATAGGAAAATCTGAAAAAAGTCCCCCTTCCTTCAAAATCACATTACCTCCTGAATTTGCTGCTACATTTAAGTGGAAGGAAGCTCCATTTTTCCATGCCTGGAGATTTCTCAGTGCACCTCCCTGTAGCTGCTGCTCCCAAAGTTGGAGAAAGCAGATCATGGTGGATTTCATAACCAACATTGTCTCATGAAATTAATTCACTGGTCACAGACATGCAAATAAAAACCAAATAATAAAATGTCTTTAATAACATGATCAGTCCTGAATTAGACAGGCAGATGGATGAGATGATTGCTGGAGATCCCTTCCAACAGTAATGGTCTGTTCTGTTCTATTCTATTCCTTGCAATCCCAAATAATGTGAAAAGAACAAAAATCCAAGGAACAAAACCCACTCCATCCCAAAAACATAAGCAGTGTTATCAATACCTTACCTATATTATATTACCATAACCTTTATTACCAATTAACAGCCATTAGAATAAAATAGTGATTGAGGAAAGCTCAATGGCCTCTTAACCACACATGGAAAGGGCAAAGGAATTATTCTGGGAACAGCACTTGGCCAGAATTCTGTGGGAACACTTAAACACAGCCACACACCTTGCAATCAACACCAACATCACATCAGGGTAATTATGCCATGTCCTCTACAAGTGGCAGAAAAACAACAACAACAAAAATTAAAGGCATTTATAGATTATTATTTCAATTAAGTTCTCCAGCCTCAGCATCAGGATTTATCTTCCTTGCATCTCACAGGATGCTGAGCAACATCCTGATAAAAATCTTACCACCACTGTTAGTGCTACAAAAATCCACCATATTTCATACTCTCCCTCGTATCTGCAGAGTAGAACTGAGCCATCAACCCTCCCAGGAAATCCTGCTGCCAAAATAACCTTTCAATCACAGAGATGAGGGCTGTGTTATACAGAATTGATGTTTTATTTGGATTCTGCATGGAAAAGGCAAACTCAGGCACAGCAGAGAGCAAAAGGACTCTGATGAGCACTGAGATTCTGCAAGCAAGAGGCATTAAAAACTCTTCTGACTGCTCTTACCAGCTGTAAAAAGATTCAGAGTCACCTGAACAGCAAAAGGATTTCATTATCCCAGAGAGAGAAAGATTTTACACCATTTAAAGAGGTTTTTACCATCAATGATAAGCTCCTGAGCCTCTCTAGAGGTTTGAAACTATTGATAGAAATATTATCTGTATGAGAGGCTGGGGCTGCCCCTGGATCCCTGAAGTGCCCAAGGCCAGGCTGGATGGGCTTGGAGCAGCCTGGGACAGTGGAAGGCTGAGTGGAGCTCAGAGATCAGCTGGAATTAATGACACAACAATTTAAGATGTCTAAGAAACTACACACAACAGTTCAAAAAATTCCCCAGTTCAGTGAAAACCCTCATTCAGGGTCTGGTGGATACAAATAAAAAGCCTACACAGTCACAGACTTGGGGAAAAATCAAAACCCATGGACAAGGGAGGATCACAAAGTAGTTTTATTTCCCTTTTTAAAGATTTTACTGATTTGTAATATATTAATTATAAGCCAATAAACGTTCAGCTGATTGAGCAAATGTCACTTCAGTAAAACTCCTTGGCAAATTGACAGACAGAAAAGTTAATTTCTGTGGGTTTTTTTTTTTCAAAAAAAACCCAGCAACTAAAAAATTATCACTTTTTGTGTCCTGTTCAAACTCCTCTATAGTTTTTCATTTTCCTTTGTAGTTTCTTTTCCCCAGTGGCCTGTACATAATGTTAAGTTTTCAGACAGAATTTAATGCAAAAAATAGGGTCATATGCAAAGAATACAATAAAAAACAGGGTCACAGGCAAAGAATGCAAGAGCTCAGGCACGACAGGAAATGTAAATGTTAAAAATCACACGAGAGAAGATAATAACAATAAAAAAGAAGTGCCCACAATACAACAAAAGCAGTGGCAAAGGCAGTGCACAGAGCATCCCTCAAGGCTGGCGGAGGGATGGGCTGACCTCAGAGGCCTCTGCCTTTCCTGACTTCCACACTTCTGTGGGGCTCATTAAAGGCTCCAAGCACAAAGCATCAAACACTTCAAGGAAAAGTTGGTCTCCATGGGAATAGAGGACAAACTAAAAATAACCATAAGCCAGCATTTTAACAATTTTGCAGGAGATTGTCATGGCAATGGAGAGAGTTGTAACCTGTTGTCATGATAACCCAAGTTTGAAATTAATGGGAAAGCATTCCACTTCCACTTCATCTTTATTCATAATGGATCCAGCACCTTCCACAGGAGAATTCCATGTTAGTGCCTGCAAGGAACCAGAGAGCCTGGGAGCAGCAAGGGAGGGATAAAGGACTGGGGGGATTAGAAGAAAAATTTAAAACTCCACAGCCAAAGTGAAGCAACAAAAGGAGGGGAAAAAACCCAGGGAGGAAAATCCTTTGATGGATGAAGGAATTTGGGTAGGAATTCTTGGGCAGACCCTGGCACAGGTGCCCAGAGCAGCTGTGGCTGCCCCTGGATCCCTGGAAATGTCCAAGCTCAGGATGGGGCAGTGGAAGGTGTCCCTGCCATGGCAGGGGCGGCACTGGATGGGATTTAAGGTCCCTTCCAACCCAAACCCATCTGGGATTTTATGACTCAAGTCCCATCTGGACAATCTCTTCTCAAACCAGAGTTCACATTAAACATTACAGAATGTCCAGTTTTTCAAGACACCCCAACTAGGGGGAAATAATCTGCATTTGCAGCCCAGAGGAGGCTCCAGGGGCTGCAGTGCCTCTGCTCTGGGGCCAGGCTGGGAGAGCTGGGGGTGTTGGGTGTCAGTGACCAACCTGCTGCTCGTGCATTCAGTGAGACCCTCAATTATATTAACGGGCTCAGAGCAAAGCATGCCTTGTTGGATGACAACATAATTGTTATTTTGGTGGGAAACTGCTCTGCTCACCCTGAAATTACTACGGTAGTCCATTATACTACTGTTTCCTTAACTGTTTTAAGGGGAAAGAAAAATTATTCTGACAACAGAGTGCCTGCACAGAACACACCTTTCTTCACCTTCAGAGCAGCACAGAATGCTCTTCACCTCAACAGAGCTCCTAATTTGAAATAAAAGCAACTAGAGGTAAACAGAAGTTCAGATGCCCAAACACATTCTTACACATTCACCTTCATCTTTCTGAATGAAACTCTTCATTGTTCAGCTGTAAAAATCCAGGTTTTCCCCTGTGTGATTTCATGTACAGTCACCATGCGCTTTGCATCCCCTGGGAGTGCCACAGGATCACCTCTTCTCCCAGGAGATGGATGCTCTTTGCTGCCAGACATGAGCTCTCTAATGATGAGGCACAGAGATGTCATTTTTAAGTGTAAACAGCTGGCAACAAATCAAGCAAAGAGTGGACATTTCCTTTGGTTGCTTACTGAAGTGAATTCTGTATCTATGAGCTCCAAAGTTTCACCTGTTACTACTCCAGGGTTTCTTCTTTGACTGCTCCCAGTCTTCTGAGAGCTCATCTTTTCAGCCCAAATTCTTTATTCCATTAGTGCCTGAAGATTATTGTGCAGATGAACTGAAATGCCCCAGAGCTGCTCCAGGAAGGGCTGGCAGCTCTCTGCAAGGATGGGCTGGGGGCAGAGAGGAGAATCTTTAAGGTTCTTTCCAACCCAAACCATGCTGGAATTCCATGACCTTCTCTCTGCACCACCAGGAGCCCAAGCCTTGCACCCTGCCACAAAAGCTGATTTTTTTTTTCCCCCCCAGATGAAGGATAGCAGCTCATTCTGGGAATTCAAAGGGCTTTACATGACGAGGCTGTTGACAAATCCATTCCTGTAAAAAGACCTGGAGATGGCAATTCCCACAAGGGAAGGAGCACTTCCCACCATCAGCAGAAACGCAGGGGTCGGGCAGGGGGGAAGAAGGGAAAAAGGCTGCAGCACTAAAGAGTCTTTCAGGACTCATTTATTCGAGCAGTGCCAAGGCAGCTCACTGCTGCAATATTTTCTTCCTGCACTCAGAGCCAGGGCTTTGGGATCTAATAAATCATGGCTGGCCGCAGAGACATTAAAATTCTAGCCCAGTACTGCATCAGATGAAACGGGGCCGAGTGCCAGCGAGCGCAGGGAGAGGGAAGGGCAGCCACACACACTTTCAAATAAGTGTATGAATGCATTTGCATATAAGCAACACCTGATTTGGGCCTCACACCAGGCTAAGTCTAATGAAATGGAACAGCAAAACACATCTGCAACTGGAGGATCTTTAAGGTCCCTCCCAGCCCAAACCATCCTGGGATTCTGTGATTAATAAACTCAAGCGCTCCGCTTCGGGAAAGCTGATCCCCACTAAATTAGAAATAAGATATTAGGTATAAAGCACAGTAGGAAAACAGAGCCAGTAATTAACAGATCTGCTACAAACCAGGGAATTATTTCTGAAGCTCATAAAAGCCTTTTCCAAGCCTGGGCCAGCTCACGTTTCTGTCTGTACAAACCTCTGTGCTGGATCACATTGACTGTGCCCAGTGTGAGAAATAATTGTGCACCAGGAGGGAAGAAAAACTCAATATTTAATCTAAAAACATTTTTGCAGAAGTCAAGCCACTAAATTTTAATTTATTACCTTCGGCCTGAAAAAACAGAACAAGGATCTGACCACTTATTTGCTGTGCAAGATGAAAAAAAAATAGGTGTGGGGGGAAGGAAAGGCAGCAAATATTAAGGGTTTTCAACAGATCCAAGGCAGCCTTGGAGCTTATTTGCAATCATTTAATTGAAGCACCTGGGGATTTAAGAGGTATTGAATGTGCGGGGTGCAAACATGCACAGAGAAAAACAAGCCAGCATATGAATTGGAACTGCAAGTGGCAGAAAGAAATATGCAGGAAAAGGCCTTTATTTTGGAGTGGCTGAGATTTTAACTCTGGGTGAGAGATTCCCTGAAGTGTGGGGTGCCAGGGCCAGGAGCTGTTTCCATGCTGGGTTAGGAACCCCCATCTCCAACCTGCAGAATGACAAGGGCACACTCCAGCTCCATGGAGCCTGTGGCAAAGGTTCCCAAATCCCCCGTCCCTGGAGGGACTGGAAAGCCACGTGGATGTGGCACCTGGGGACATGGGGCAGTGGTGGCAGGGCTGGGGAACATCTGCACCTGGATCATATTAAAGCTCTTTTCCAGCTTCAATGATTCAATGAAATGCCAATGTGATTTTGACTTGCTACACTGAGGCTCCTTGTTCAGGAGCAGAGCAAGAGGAACTTAGGAAAAGATATGGAAGTGAAGGGAACATGCAGAAAAAGAAGTTTAAATGGAAAACAACTGATCATGGCTAAAACAAGGAAAAAGGAGATGGCTCAGAAACAGACTAGAAATTGATAAGCCAGCCAAACCTAGTTTCATTCTCTGATATACACCCACTAAGAAAGAAGACAACAAAAACCCCTTCAGTTATCAATTTTAATACTGAATGTGTACTTAAAAGCCAAAAGCACTGGTTAGAGTTTGTCTGTATGCAATTTGAGGCAGAAATCTGGGAGGGCTCATGGTTAAAAATAAAGCTTCTCTTTTCCCCAGGTGAGTGAAGAACTTCACAAGATGTGCCTGTACTCTATAAAAGCAATTGAGACACAAGAAAATTCTCTGTTCACCTTTTATTTTCTTTAAATGGAGCACTTTTCTCTTCAAAACATGTTCCCAAGGCCATTCTTTTTCTTTTTCCCACCTATGCTTTTTGCTTCTCTGCCTCACCATTTTTCCCCAGCCCTCTTCAAGCGTGGCCATTTAATCTTTTTATTTCTTTTCCACCGCGAGGAAAACCAAAATCAATATTGCAGCCAAGAAATGAGGCAGAAATAAAGCAGTTGCATGGACTCACCCGAGCCTGGAGGAGGAGGAGGCCCACAATGAGGTCATTTGGGAAAACAGAACATGAGTTTTGTTTGCTTTTAAGATCTGAGACTACTCTGCTTCTTCACAACACAGGGGGACTCAAAAGCCTGTAAAACCTCCAGACAGTTATAAAACAGGGGGTGAGGGATGTTTCCCAAAGTTTCTATGAACTCCTTGGAAGGCTGGCATCAGTTGGAGCAGTGTCCAAAGGAGCTGAGTGGATGTCATGAATGATTTCAGAACCACAGAGTCATTAAGGATGGAAAAGCCCTCCAAGACCATCGAGCCCAATTGTTCCCCAGCGCTGCCAAGGCCACCACTGCCCCATGTCCCCAAGTGCCACATCCACGTGGCTTTGGAACAATCCCAGGGATGATGATTCCACCAGAGCCCTGAGCAACCTCTGCCACTCACAAACATCCCTAATCTGACCCAAACCCCTCTGCTTCCTTCTCCCAAACTCCTCCCTCCTTCCCTTAGTGGCTTTATGCTTTTTAAAACTTACAAAAAGTCCCTGAGCGGATTCATTGGGAAGATGGTGATTTATCCACTGTTGATGTCAATGCTGAAACTCAGCAGCTCCCAGCACTGAGGAATTCAGCAAGCTGTTTGGAAGCGTTCCCGTACGAAAATCACGCGTTTAAACATGAAAACAATGAGAGCCTACACAAGTCACAGCTCATTCTTCTCCCAGTCAAGTAGGATTTTCCTGTCTGCTCTATACACACCAATTAATAAACATGAAGAAACGCCAGAGGAAAAATATTCACTGTATCCACTTCATACATTTTTAATCACCCTGAAATCAATTCAACACCCTGAACACGGTTTAGAATTCCTGTTTTACAGAGCCGGTAAGCGATGGATCACCTAATTAAATCCAGGAGTGGCATTTCCCAATCAATGGAAGGGGCTGATGTGCAGGCACATCTTAGAGCAGAAGGAGTAGTAAGGAGAGAGCACCTCAACCCTGCCATTTACCCTGTGTTCCTCAGTGCTCCCCTTGAAAATGCTGAGGAATGCCAAAAAGAAAGAGAAAAAATATAAAGTTCATCCCTTTCACAGAGTACTCTGAAAGAACATGGTTTGTGTGGCCTAAGAGCTGATCTGCCACCAAAGGCCCAGCATTTCCAGAGAAGAATATAGCCAAACTTTAATTGTAAGTTAATAAGGGAGGCTGAAATCATGTCTAGAATTATCTTTGTCCCACAGAGAGTATGCAAAGGAGGATTACAAAACAGCAGAAATCCTATGGGAACATCCTTGAGTCACCTGCAACATCGAGGGCCACTGCCTTCCAACATCACAATAAATTAAGGGAACAGTCAGGAGTAAATGAGGTCACTCCTCACATGTGCAGTTGTGTCTGAGGCTCAACAATGAACACAAATGACAGGGATTAGGGCAGGAGCACACGTGAGAATCCTTCACCTCCTGTCCTGCCAACAGAACCAAGCGCCCGAGGGCACAGATTCCCTCTGCTCATCATTATGTCCCAACAAATGTTGTGGTTTCACCTTGGGGAAGAAAAAATGACAAAACTTGGGAATTTTCAACTTGGGAGTGCAGCAAACAGCCCAGCTCAGGGATGTGTCCTGCTCCTCAGGAGCATGAAGGGCTCCCATGCAGGGAAAGCCTCTCTGCTCTGTGCCAGGCTGGCAGAGCTGGGGGTGCTCACCTGGAGAGGAGAAGCTCCAGGGAGAGCTCAAAGCCCTGGCAGGGCCTGAAGGGGCTCCAGGAGAGCTGCAGAGGGACTGGGGACAGGCATGGAGGGACAGGACAGAGGGAATGGCTTCCCAGAGGGCAGGGATGGATGGGAGATTGGCATGGAATTTTCCCAGAGCAGCTGTGGCTGCCCCTGCATCCCTGGCAGTGCCCAAGGCCAGGCTGGACACTGGGGCTTGGAGCAGCTGGGACAGTGGGAGGTGTCCCTGCCCAAGGCTGGGGACTGCAATGAGATGTTCTCCAGGTCCCTTGCAAGGGACACAAACTCCCTGGAGATTCCCCAGCCAGCTCTGCATCCTTGGCCTCTTGGATTTTATTGCCATTTATTATTTAGGAATAACAGCACCGAACGCAGAGCCAGCCTAGCGGAGGTTCATGAATCACAGCATCTTATCAGCATATTAATCAGCTCCTGGGAGGGAGAGGGAAACGGTGTGAGCTATCACAAACACTTGATAGTTTCACGCTTGAAGTCAAAGCAGCTCCAGGAGAGACTGATTCTTCATCCCTGATTCCACACCAATGGGCTAATCTATTTACTGCAGCACTGGTGCCTTCCTGCAGTGCAGGGGTGCAAGGGAATGGGAAGGGTAATGTGCCAAAGGAAAAGCAGGTGCTTTGGCAGGCCCCGCTTGGGGCAGGTAAAGTGAATTGTACCAAGAACAAAAAAAAGCAAATTGGAGGCCTTAAATAAATTAGCCTCAATTAAAACAACAGCTTACATGAAGATCCAACTTAATTACAGGCTGGTTTAATTAAATAGTAAACAAGGCTGAAACCCTGCTGCTGATGCTCCAAAATCCGCGGAATTAGCGGAGTGGAAGCCGTCACCAGGCGGGCACGAGGAGCCAGGGCTTGGAGCTCAGAGCTGGCACTGGGCAGACGCAGCTCTGTCTGCAGCCAGAACATTCTCCCTGTGCCACCTTCCCTCGGCGCCACAGCCGCTCATCCAGAGCAGCAAACACTGCCAGCACAAGTTTTCTCCTCCTCTTTCAACAAAGAGGACCCCTTTGGTCTAAGGACCCCAAAAATGGGACACAGGAGAAGCCACAAGTGCTTAATAAATCCCTTAGTTCAAACACATGGATTGTTTTCATAAAGATTTCTCCTATGAGTTGAACAATTCTGATTTTATCTCCCCAAGGAACAGTATTTTAAAACTTCCTTTTTTAAATGTAATTGTTATTTCCCATAAAAAGTCAGCCAACCCAGGCCACACTTGAAAAATGATTTAGGAAATAACTGTCCTTCACACTTCCATTAAGGAAGATCAAACTGGAAAAATCAAGAATCTGAATAAACGGATGCTTCATCAAGTACTTGAGTATATGCCAAGGATTTCCCATTCTCCCTAACTCAAGGATTTCCTATTTTCCCTAACAGCCAATCTGGCAGAAAAAACTGGATTATTTATCTTGCAATAGACCTCTCTCCCTGCTCTGCCAGGAAACAACACAGAAGTCAGAATGAAAAGAAAACCATTAAAACTCATTATTTCAGACTAAAGGTACCATATAGATAAAAACAAAATATTAAGCAGTATAAAGCATTCACATTTAGCATGAAAAATCCCCCACAAAAGCACAGAATTCAACCTGCCAGTGTCCTGATTACCATCCCTGCTTTCCTCCTGCCTCTACCCCACCTGAGTTTTATTCCACAGCTCTTTTCATAGCTGCTCAGACCACCCTCAGGAGTTGCCTGTCTTTTCTCTACAGAGGCTAAAATTTACATTTTCTCCTCCTCATTCGCTATAGAACTTTGAGGCTTTCATTACATATTCAAACAAATTCAGATTTAAAAGAGTTTGCAATACTATTTGCCCAGGAAAAAAAAAAAAGAAGCTCTTCTGTTAAGTGCTTTCTGACTTCTATTTTGGGACTTCACTGTAAGAGTTCAGCCCACTGACTCCTCACCTTCCACCTGGGCATAGAACAATCCAGCAGGAATATTCCTGCTGTGCCGTCCCACATTTCTTTGTTTTACCACTGACATAACTGAGGACCTTGTTTTAATTTTCTCAGTCTGATCTGCCTCCAACTTTTCCCTCCAAGATTATCCTGCACATGCACCACTGATTGCAGTGCATTTACCACAAATTCTGGAAGACAAATGCTTGAAGGATGGTTTGGGATGAAACCACGGGGGCCACATCCTCCTGATCCCTGCATGGATCAAAGCTGGCACAAGTTGGCCAAGTCAAATTTCACAGAGTTAAGGGCACAGTAGGAAGTTCACAGTCATCAACCAGCAGGTTACTTCAGAAGATAACATCCCATTGATGTTGGCACTTGATTAATTCCAAATGGAGTCCTGCAGAATTCGTGTGCTCAAGCCCAGGCTGGACAGGGCTTGGAGCAGCCTGGTCTTTGCAAGGAGTCTCTGCCCATTGCAGAGGGTGGAATCAGATGAGCTCAAAGATCCAACCTAAACCATTCTGGAATTCCATTAATCCCTTCATCTAAAGCAGAATTCTCCCTCTAAAAGTCTTCTAGAAAAGGTCAAGGTCCAAATTCTGACCAATCTGCACCTCAATATTTAAATTAAATTGTCTCATCAAGTGCCAGAAAGCAGCTGCTAAGACACCCAGGATTGTCCGAAAGCAGATACAGAAATGTACACTGAATGGATATTAGGATGGAGCTTTAAGCAGATGCAAAAAAAAAAAAAAATCCAAGTAAAGTGGGAGAGAAGTAGCCTCTTGTGCTGGAAAGCCACAAAATTCCTGTTATTTCCAGAGCAGGAAAATAACTGTGCACTTATGAGCTCGTTCTATCACCCAGGCACTGCTGGAGTCCACAGTCCTCTCACAATGGGCAGATTTGTGAAGAGACTTTTTCACAGAGATTGTTGGTTTTTTTCAAGCCTCTCGTGCTTTGACTGTGAGACCAAAGTTCCCCCAAGCTACAGTATCTCCAACAAAGCAGCTGCATAAATTGGAACGAGAAAAAGAAAGGATGAATAAAAATGGGGCACCACGCCTTTGAGGAGCTCTCTGCTCTGCAGAGTCTCAGACTGGGCTCCTCACAGCCCCAGTGATCCACCAGCTGCAAGGGCGGCCAAACCCAACCACAATATCCATGCACAAAGCAGCTCAGAGTGTTTGATGCTCATTCCCATCTGCTGGTGACCACTCTCCTCATCAAAAGCACATTCCCAAATAATTCCACACATGAGGTGAAAGCCAACGCAAATAGAAAGCAGGAAGCTCTAACACAACATGACACCCAAGAGCTGATTGCATTCCCCAAAATGGCATAAAAAGGAGTTTTCCAGGGCTGATTTTGTACGGGGGTTCAAGATCATAGCAAGTCAAGGTGAACATAATCCACAGGGAAAACCAGATACACCTGAACTGGGATTTTCTTATTCCAAAGCACCATTTCTGTCCCAAATGAATTCTTTCCATATCAGTACACTTTAAGTTCCCCACTAGTTATGTAATGATGGTAAACATCTTTATCAAGTAATAAGGACGACATTTTTAGACAACTCAGTTCTAAAGAAGGTTTCAAACAGAAAACAGACTTGCTCTTCCACATAAAATTAACTCTACCAAAACACAACTTGAAATATAAAAAGAAAATCAGTCAATACTTTAGCTTAAGTCACCACTTATCACAATACCTGGGTGTTCTCCAAACAAGGGGATCTTGGCTGTGGGATCCTCATTTCCACAGCTGGATTATTCCAGCACGTGCACCCCAGTGGTTCAGGGGAACCCTCTCCTGCTGGACTGTCCCAGCACCTACTGGCATGTTTGTTAATGTAAAGAAAAAAGCCCTTTGCATCCTTTTCCTTAGGATTTCCAGGGCATCCTCTCTGCATGAATTCAGCTCCAATTCTTCTCACCAGCCTTGCTGAAGGGCTTCTCCTGCCAGTCACGTTCCCATCCGGCTCCCTGATGGGAAACCTTTCTCCCTCATTGAGGGATCAGCCACACCACACACAGAGATCAGGAACAGCCCCAGCCCCTGTCCTACCTGTGTAGGCCATGTTCTTCGGGTTTCCGTAGGGAGCCCCAGGTTGGACGGGGCTGTAAACAGGATTCATGCTGGAAGACCGGGAACTCTGAGGACAAAAGAAAAGCAGAGTTGAGACGGTTGCCTTGGGTTGGCTCCCGAGTCGCTGTCTGTGTGCAGAGCCCTGATAGCATCACCCTGTTAGAATTCCAGACACAGACAGCTGTGAAGGAAGGGATTTACAACCAGACGTTCCAACCAGATAGCATATTTAATAATTCAAGTTTTGGATCTCTCCGCTAATTCCCACAACTTCTCCGGCGCTGCATATTCTGCCTACAAATGCACCCGGAGCAGATTCATCTTCCACATCCCTGGGCTCAGGACTCATGACCCCACTTCCAGCGTGAGATGAACAAAGAGGAGGAGCCACAAAGTCAGGCAAGGGATTGTCCCCCTTGGAAGAGCGAGCAGTTCTTGGGTGATCAAACCAAGCGCACCGAAGGCCTGACCTTTCAGAGAGCAGCAGATCAGAGATCATTCGCCGCTGGCCAGATGGAGAAGGGCAGGTCTTGGTGAGCTTCCAGCGTGAGCTGACTGTGAAAACCTGGAGGCCAAGGCTTGGCTGCTGTGTGGGGCTGGGCAGGGCCACCCCCTGGTCCCACCGTTGGAGTTTCCATGAGCGAGGAGATTTCAGCAGCCCTCGTGCTCCCCTCGCCGATAAAATCCACACAGCAGGGTCAGCTTCTTGTGGGTTTTATTAGGAGGAAAGCAAGTGACTTGGGAATTTGTGTCTCCTAACTGTCAGTTAAGCAACTGGCTCAGTTAATTATCTTAATGAAGCACATTCTCAGTTCTGATTAATGGGAAAATCAGTCATTAAGCTTTATTAGGCGACGCATTTGTCTCCGCAGCTATCTAGTGGTAATTTCACACCAGAACCAAACCCATCTCGCCTCAAAATCTGGGGGTTTTGTTAAAATGTGTTATTTTACAGTTCATAAATAACACCATTCTCTCCAAACAAGTCCCTCATGATAGGGGACACAATTTGTTACATCATTAACTCCTTTCACTTTATCTCGGGAGAGTAAACAAGTCAAACGTTACACGTTAGCACCGATTGACTTGACAACAATTAGTGCTTAATTAATTAGCTGTCCCCTCCACCCCCAAGTTAGCACTGAAGGAGCCATTCTCTAAGGAAAGGAAATCAGGGTTATAAGCAAGTGGGAAGAGAGAGGGAGACTCAGAATTCCATCAGTGGCTTCACTGACACACAGCATTAAGAGCATTAAGAAGATCTTGAATAAAATCAGTGCAAACCCAGGCTGCCCAGAGAGGCTGTGGCTGCCCCATCCCTGGAACTGCCCAAAGCCAGGTTGGATGGGGCTTGGAGCATCTGATCTAGTAGTGGAAGCTGTCCCTGCCCATGGGACTGGATGAGCTTTAAGGTCCCTTCCAACCCAAACCATTCTGTGATTTTATGGAACAAAATTTAGGATGGTAACTCTTCACCTTTCCATTGTTCCTCCCCAAAAACCACCCAGTGACAGCTGGACCTGCTCCCAGGCAGGGCTGGAATCACAGCTGCTTTTCTAAAGTGCCTTTTCAATGCCAGCACCATTTCATTTGTACTCTTGTGTGTGTGAAGAGTATAAAAAAATCATAATTCAGGGGAAAAAAATGACAGAGTATGTGCGGCTTGCATTAGGTGTTGTACCAAATGGTAAAAGCAAAACACTCTTATTGAGAAGGATGAAAGAAAACGCTTTTTATCCCAGATAAAAAGGTTGTAATCGTGGTGGGGGCTTGAGAGCTTGTGAGGAAGAGGTCTGTGCTTCCTCCCTGCTTTGTATGCAGGGTGGGATTTCCAGCCAGCAGGAAAGAGCCCCTGCAAACGGCATTTGGGAGGGATGATTTTCTCTCCCATTCTGCAAGACAATGCCATCCGAAAATACATTTCAAATTCATTGCAGGCACCATGTTGTGGCATTGAAACAGCTACACTGAAATGGGAATAAAACAGGATTAGCAAAATTAAACCTTCTGCACCGCCAGAACCTGCAGAGTTCGCTTGTGGCCATGAATGCCCAACAAAAAGACTACTAAAAATTAATTATAAACAGACAAACACCAGCGCTGCTCTATTGCAGGAGCTCCCAGCGCTCCCTAATCCCTGAGCCAGCCACGCTCAGTTGCTCTGAGAGACTCCAGCAAGGAGTAACTCCAGCAGGAATGCCATGGGAATAAGCTGCTAGCAAACAGTCCCGGGATACTTGGTGCCTGTAACCTGGTTACCTTTTCATCCATTTCATCCTTCCTGTGAAAGCGCAGGGCAGGCTCCCATCACACCAGGGAGGGCAAACAGAGCCACAGGGGAGGGCGGGAATGGTCACTGTGGCCTGGGCAGAGATGGGGAATGGCTGGAGTCCATGAACTTGGAGGGTTTTCCCAACCTTGGAAGGCTTTTCCAACCTTAATGACTCTGATTCTATGAGTGTGCCCCCTGGGAATCAGGAACATCTCATCCCACTGTTTCCCCTTCACTTGGTGCCTTGGGAAGCACTGTGCCCAGATCCCTCCATCTCCACAGTGGAGTTTGCAACCTCCATCACTGTGGCTGGAAAAGATCTCCAAGATCATCAGGTCCAATCTCTGGCCCAATCTAAAAGCTAAAAGAATAAAGAATAAAGAAAATCCAGGAGGTTACCGAAGTTATTATCATTATCTTTTCAGAACAAAGGAATGAAATCTTTACAGAGAAATAAATAGATTTTGCAGGGTTTTTAAAACAGTGACACGGACAGGTTAATCTTTCAGGCTCTCCAAAAATTAAATAGCAGCTCTGAATTGAAAAGAAAAGAGTAAACAATGGGAAAGTGAGCTGTTCTGAACAACAGACATTTTTCCATTTTGTTTCAAGTCATTTCTTGTGTCAAGGTGATTTTCCCTTTAAACTCCCATTGCCTTGTTTTTTGTGCCACTGGGATGCAATGCCTTTTGAGAGCCCCATTCCTCACACTCTGGAGAGAGGGTACTATTTTCTCTATGTGCCAAAAGTAATTTATTTCACATCAGGTGGCACAGAACCAACATGAGAGAGTATGAACAAAGAAAAGAGATACTTTTCTTCCTTGACCCGCACATCACCTCTTTAAATGAATTTTACACAAATTGCATGCTAATAATATTCAGCCAAAGTCTCCTTGAACATGAAAAGGCCTCCTGACCTTACACTCCATGCAAATTCCACTAATTTTCTGACAATTTTTCCCTTAAGTCGTTTGAAGCTTGACCCTCACATGGGATCCACCAAACAATAATTAAATTACCTTCCAATTCATCTGGTAAAGGTTAATTTAGGCAAGTTACAAGGGTATATCCCACCTTCCCCCAAAAAAGGCTGGGACAGTGGGCACAAGCTCAGAGATTTGTTTCTACAATGAGCAGCTTCTTCTTTAATTTATTCTTTTTTTAGGGACACCTTAACTTAAGACTTGATTGAACATCTCACGTGGGAAACAAAATATTGAACCTGTTATAGAAATGTAACTGTGTTTTATATTATATATATATATTATATGTATATATAATAGGGGTATATATATATATGTATGTATTTTATATATATATATATATATATATATATATATATATAATGTAATATATAATGTGAACCCATCAGATTGACACATGGAAACCCAGACTGGTTTGGGTGGGAAAGACCTTAAAGATCATCCAGCTCCAAACCCTGCCATGGGCAGGGACACCTCCCGCTACCCCAGGTTGCTTTCTCCTCTCCAGGTGAATTCCTCCAGCTCCCAAAAATTTACATCCTACAGCATCTTCTGTCAGATCCACCTCCAAACCAGGGCAGGAGCACTCAGAGCTTCACTGAGGAGACTCAAGAAAATGTCCTGGGAGACAAAACTCCAGGGAGCCACATCCTTATCACTGCTGTTTCCTCTGAGATGAAGAACTAAATAATCAGGCTTTTCCAATCAACCAAGAAAAACCTGACATCTCTAACAGCAACAAGCCCTTTTGTCCTCATTGTATGAAAAATTAAATAGATCATTTATAAGCACAAAGCAGCTCTTGACTTTGGAATTTGCTGACCTCAGACCGACCAAAAAAATAAACGCTGAGGCAGGAAAAATCTCGACATTTCGTTTGCTGAAGTTTATGATCTGCTTAAAAGCCAGAGGATCAAAAAATGATAATTCAGTTATTAATTCAATTGAATATTATAGACTGCATATTGAAATATTGTAAAGGAAATCCCTGCCCTCCCTGAAAAGGACTAGGAAGGTGGGATCACTTGTTGCACAGGTGAATCTGAATGTGATGGCAAAATACCTGCACACTGTGTTTGCCTATTTGAATTAGGCAGAGCTGACACAAACACCCCTCTGAGCCTAAATAAATGAGAAATGATTGAATCATAAACTCACAAACTGGTTTGGATTGGGAGGAACCTTAGCAGGGACACCTTCCACCAGACCTGCTTATTCCAAGTTGAACCAGTTCCCCCACAAGAAATTTCAGAATGAGAAAAACCAAAATATTCTGGCACAGCTGGGGTTATATTAACTTGTTTCCAGAGAAGAAAATGTCTTAATGCAGATGAATTCTGTGCTGCAAATTCCCAGCCTTTTATCTGCAAGTCTGATGGGTTTCACCAGCAGGTAACCAATAAATACATGTATTTTTTAAAAGATCTAACATATCTGCCCCAGTGAGTCCCAAACCATTCTCAGCAGTTCTCAAACGACTTCCTTGATACATTGCTATTAATTTCTCTAACTTGAGGCCTTGCTGACTTTCCCTTTGGAGATGAACCCTGCTGCACTCTTGTACTTGGTGCTCCCCGACTGAGCCACGGCCTCCTCCGGCTGATTATCTCCCTCCTTTTGTCTTCCCTGCCCTACTTCATTATGTTCTGCTGAAAAGGCTGCTTGGAACACACAGCTTGAGGACACTTCTCTCTGCTCCTTCCTTTCCACAAGCACTGCCTTGGGAGATTTGGGCTGGCCACCAGGAAAAGCCTGGATTATAAACATCCATACCACAACATCACCCAGGCACTGCAAAAACAAACCAAAATATTCTTAGTTATCTTTCTTATCTGAGCTGCTTCAGACCTTTCTCCCAGCCAACCACTGCTCCCTCTCCTAAGAGAAGCTGCACTGCAGGAGTCACCCAGAACAACCAGACACAAGAGTAAAACCCATGAAAATACAATTTCTGACACTAATAAATACAATCTTCCCTCCTCCAAGCTCTTTAAAAATATGAAATAATTGATCACCTCTTTGGCTTTGTTTTACAGATGCAGAGAAGATGCAGGAGGGCAATGGGCTCAAGGGTGGGTTCACTGGGAGGGTTGGAATAGGTGGAATAACCATCCCTGGAAGCGTTCAGGGAACACAGGGCAGTGGTGGCCTTCCCTGAGTTCACAGGTGGACTCAGTGGTCTCAGAGGGCTTTTCCAATCTCAATGATTCCATGATTCTAGGGTAAACCAGACCATACTGGCAGGGCCAGGATTCAGGTGTAATACCCATTTTCCATCACATTATCCTCAAAGACAAGCTTTAATTTATGTTTTGCGCCAAATTTCCAACCACTACCACTAGTTAACCTTCCTCAATTTTTATAATTACTCCCCCCAAGATGGGAGAATCCCTTTGAAGCCATATCCCAAATACTGAAAACATGACTCCTTCCCATGGATCACAAAGGATAAACATTTAAATTTGTCTGGGAGTCAACCACACTGTACAAAGCTGGCACATCAGCAATACAATATTCCTGGAATTAAAATCAGATGAGGGCAGAGATATCCTTTTAATAACAGATGGGTCAGACTCCCCTGGGCTTCATTTGGTCAAATCCACTGTGCTGCAGGTTTTGGCTGTAATTTGTCACTTCCAGCCAGGTTGTTCCTCATTGCTCTCTAACAATCTTCACCCAGCTCCTGTTTTCTGGGATTTGTTCTCTGGTCAAGACTGGAAACCCCAGGCAGGGTGGAGGAGCAGCTCCAGCCCCACTTTTCCATCAAACAGCAAAGCAAATCTCTCCCTGTCCTCTTTTCTTCCTCTCCTCATGCTGACGGATGCACCCAGATGGGTTTAGAGACTGGGAAACAGGAGGATGAGCAGTGCAAACAGAGGGGATCAATCCTCCCTAACAGTCCTTTCTTCCTTAAATATTTTGGAATCTTGGTTCTGAAACAAAGCAGTACCAGGGAAGATGAAGGAGGGCCCAGGCTAAATCTGTCAGCAGGAAGGGAGCTTTGGCAAGAAGTTTGTTTATCGTCGTCTTTTTGTAATTTTGTGTTGGCAAGAGGCTCTGTGCTAACAAGCCCAGGAGCCTGAAAGTCTTTCCCCTCCATAGGACAGGCAGACAGTGGCATTCCCTCACTGCATTGGGAAAGCAAGCTACGAGGAAGGAGAAAAACAGACTCCAGATTTATGCTGGGCTTGATGTGCCCCACCAAAGGCCAGAAAATATACAGGGCAACTCAGTACCACTTGAAAAGTAAGCAAAAGGAGTTGGTGATGTTTTGGGGGAAAGCTGCCAAGGGATGAACAAACAGAACTCAAATTAAGAAATGAAGAAAATCATAACAATCATAGGCAGAGCGCAATAGAACAACACATAACCAGCACAACAGAAAGCAAGCTTACACAGATGACCACAATGGAAACCTTTCAATGAAAGCTACAGATGTCTGTAAAGCTGTCCCAGGCCTCAAACCCAAGTCAAACATTCCATACAGGAATTACCAGAGGTTAGTGGCAGACACTGTATGAGGGACAGCAGCCAATAATCAGTGCATGTACAGCACGATCCCTAACACATGCAATACGCACTCAGTTAGCATATCCATATTTCACAACCACTGGAAAAGCCAAGAATTTTCCAGCCTGCCATTCCAGAAGATTTGGAAGTGCTTTTATTCACCTAAACACTCGTTCAGGTTTCCAGTGAATACACCCAGCCCAGGAGGCCAAAACCAGGAATGCTTTTGCAGCAGCACAAAGGAAAGGGCTGAAAGGCCACAGCAAGTCAACAATTAACACTTTTCACAGATTTCTGGACATACCTTCCCGAACTAAAGAGTGGGAAAAGAAGTTTGAAGGAGCTCACAGCTTGCAGTTTATATCAGGAAAAAAAAAGAACTACTAAATCCCCAGCCTGTGATGGCTGCAAAACTCAGCTTTGCTTCCTTGCTTCCCATCAGGGGGATAAGATTGGTTTGGGGAATGAATGGCATGGCAGAAATTACAGATCAGCCATTCCCTTCTTCCTTTAAATAATAGTGAGTGCTGAAAGAAAAAAAAAAAATTAAAGTCCTGGAAGTGTCTTGGAAATATTAAAAAGGACAAGATTAGTGTGAAGCAGCCAAGCAAATTTCTGCCTTCCCATGTGAACATCTGTACTCATCTCTGATCCCTCCTGGCTGCAAGGCCAAGGAGCCGCTTAAAAAACCAGGGCTTCAGCATCTGTGTAGGTTAAACAGCACAAAATCTCAGAATGCTTTGGGTTGGGAGCTACCTAGAAAATCCTATTCCATGGGCAGGGCCACCTTCCACTGTCCCAGGTGGCTCCCAGCCCGGCCTGGGGCACTGCCAGGGATCCAGGGCAGTCACAGCTGTGCCAGGGCCTGCCCACCCTCCCAGGGAACAATTCCCAATTCCCAATATCCCATCCATCCCTACCCTCTGGCAGCAGGAGCCATTCCCTGGGTCCTGTCCCTCCATCCCCTCTCCAGCTCTCGTGGTGCAGTGCCAGGGGAACATTTGGACTCCATGTCCTCAGAGGCTGTTTCCAAGTTTAACAATTCCATATCTGCACCTATGACTGATAATTTAATTATTCTTAGAATTCAGTGTTGGTTTTGCAACACTCAGGTGTAGCCAGAATAAACCCACCTGGTTTAAGCACACAGAGCTATCTGTAGCCTCACAGCTTCATATTATAAACTCCACAGAGAAAAAAGCCTTTTTATATTTCACAAAAGATCCCAGCACACATTACACAGCAATTCCATGATTTACAGTGCACACCCTTATTTGTGCCTTTTTGAAAAAGAAGGAAAAAAATCAGGCCTTTGATTTGCAACCAATTTGTGACACATTTCTTTTCATGCTGATAAGCCTCATCTCTGCACATAATAAGGCTTTTTTCTGCCATCATTTCTCCCTAACAATTCAATTTTCATCTTAAATGAACTCTATCAATCATACAACAGGTGCACATCACCTACTCAAGAGACAGATTTCCTTTCTCCAGATTTCTCTGTCCTCTGACAATGCCTAAATTGATAATAACTGTGATAAAACCCCCAGTCTGGGAAGGGACTAATTTTGGTAAGATTCTCTCTATTTTTTAATGAATTCACAAGTTTTTTTGCCATGCCTGGAAAATAAACTCAGCATTCCCAAAAGATGTTTTGTGAAATACTGGTGGCATGTTTTTCATTTCCTTAATAAACAACAGCAACTGAGTTCCTGGTTTCTGTTCAATGATTAATTCAGCTTTAAGAGATGAATCCAACAGCAAGGAAGAGCTAACAGGGGATCTAGAAGGAATTAAATACATAATAAGCAGCCCAGGAGGCAGCACACACTGTGGGCAGGAGAGAAGCCAGACTGGATGTGCATCCTCTGCAAGTGCAGAGATATTGGACAATGTGACCAGCACAGGGAACACAGGCAAAGCACAGGGCAGGGCCTGGGCAATCTTCACAGGAATTGCCAGGCAACAGCAGGGAAAAAATGTCCTTGAGGGGAAGAAAAGGAGGGCAAATTATGAGAGCAGCCACGACCTCTACGATCTGGAGAGCCTGGGAATACACACTTCAGAAAGAACAAATGTTACACAGCAAGGCACTTCCCAAGGTCCTCCTTTCCTCTATATGCTTTTCCCAAACTGACTTCTTTCAATAACTATAGAATGATCTGGCTATTCCTTTTCAATTAATAATATGCCTTTAATCACATTTGTAATACATATTTTATGTTTTCACTCCTTTACCTACGTGAATTTAAACACAATGGTGCCTGCATTTAGAATTAGAGCACAGTGAATGACACTCCATAAAGTATTTCCACACAAATTTCCCAGGGCACAGGTGTCACTCATTGCCATTTCTGGGGCTGTGCCATCCCACCAGCATCCCCCAACCTGCAGAACATGCCTAGTGCAATGCCAGAGGAAGATGGAAGGTACACAAAACAAGGAGAGGAAGATGCACTTCACACCCCTCTGTTTTCTCTGGAAATTAAAACCCAGCTGTGCCCAGATTTCAGCATCAGCACAACAGTGTCAGATTTGTACTCCCAGTGTGGCTGAGGGCTATGGAAATGTAATTACAAAGGCTTTTAGGGTGGCACTTGTCATTTCCCCCTCAGGCAGCCTGTTTGCCACAGGCAGCAGCTCATCTGTGTGTTCTGTGGGTGTTTGAGCCCCTGGCAGAGGAAGCCCAGGTTTCCCCTGCTCTCACTTTCAGTTTTTAAGTGAACATGAGCCCACAGGTATTTCCAGCTCGGTGTGGACGAGCTGCCATTGATGTTCTCACATGCCTCCTTTGTTCAGCTCAGCCAACACTAAAAGCAGCTCTAAAAACACCAAATGTGTGCCTGCTCCTCTCCTGGTCTCTTATCTGATGTAAAATACCTGTCCACTGGCTGGAAAGAGAAAGGGAGGTCTGATACTGAAGGACAGGAGCACCATTTTGGAAGGATTTTATTCTGCATTTTCACAGGAGAACACAACCTGTTGGCAGAAGCTAAATGTTATTATTAGCAAAAGGTTCTTCACCCAAATGGAGCACTGGGATGGGCTGGGAGAGCTCCAGGAGTGTTTGGACACTGCTCTGAGGCACAGGGTGGGATTGTTGGGTGTCTGTGCAGGATTTTGATGCTCAGGATATTCCATGATTCTATGATCTGTCAAGGCAGCCTTGTGGAAGGAGCAGAGCAGAATTCCCATCCCCACCACAGCAGCAGCTCCATAGCTACACTCCTGAGCTCTTGCTGACCCAGGACTTGTAATCTCCTTCTGCTGGAGCATATTTGATACAAATGCTAATCCTCCTGATTTGCAATTCGCTGCTGCCATCTGATCCTGCAAATCTTCTGCAGACATCAGAGCAGGCAAACAGAGAACTGAACCAGACAGAACTGCTCAGGCTGTGCTGCCAATTACCAGCAATTAAGAGGGCACTCAAAAAAAAAACCTCATCAGCCCCTGAACCACCTTGGAACTCGGAGCTGGCATCACTGCCAAGCTTCCTGTGCCTCTCCAGCCTCCTGCTCCCCTCTGTGTGAGCCCAATCCTGGGCAAGGTGTGCATGGGTGACTGATTCCAGCCAGGCCACAGCCCCACCACAGCTCCAGCAGAGCACAGCCCCTGCTGGGGAGCAATCTTCCAAGGATCTTTGCTCCATGTGGAGGAACAGCATCTCCCCAGAGCTGCAGAAGAACCCTGCAGCTCCAGATCTGTCACTGGCACATGAAAACGCCAGCTGAAGGCTTTGGGACAGTCTGACAGCCTGGATATGGTGCATTATGGAATCCCAGGCTTTGGGTTGGAAGGGACCTTAAAAACCATCCAGTGCCACCCCTGCCATGGCAGGGACACCTCCCACTGTCCCAGCTGCTCCAAGCCCTGTCCAGCCTGGCCTTGGGCACTGCCAGGGATCCAGGGGCAGCCACAGCTGTGCCAGGGCCTGCCCACCCTCACAGACAGGAATTCCTTCCCAATATTTAACCTAAATTCATCCTTGTTCAGTTTAAAACCATTCCACCTTGTCCTATGCCCTGTGCTGAATTCTTCTGCTGCTGCCCTTTTATAAAATATTGTGACAATCCTGAAAATCCTGAGGTCAATAGGAAAGCCATGTAAACTGAAGGAAGCTCCTGGAGGAATGCAGGGGGACCAGATTAGAAACTTAGAGGGGGAAATTACAGAGGCAGAGGGAATGCAAAAGCAGCAAGTGCATCCCTGAGTCCAAAACCAGGAACAGAGGCTGAGTCATGGCTGCTATATTTGGTATAAATCCAGAGAAATCATTCCTAAAATAGGTTAACAAAATACTAAGAAGCAGAAAAGGGAAATTCCATCTTGAATATCTTGAATATAGAATGAAAAACTCCATCTCAGAGAGTTTAACACGGTAAGGAAAGCCCTGGGGTCACCAGCATCCAAAGGGAATGAAATACTGGTGTAGCTGAAGAGGAGCTTTGTTAGACATAATCCTGCAATTACAAAAGAGCCCCATAAAAATACAGCTCCATTTCCCATCTTGTAATCCAGTCCTTAACACTTGCTTTCACCAGCAAAGAAAAAGCATCCTGTTCTGTTGGGCTTTCTAAGGCTGTGCAGTGTTTGCTCAAAAAACAAAGTAGGGCTTCAGATGAGCAGCAGGAACTCTGGGTTTACTTTCCCAGGGGTGATGAGAACAGTGAGAATGTGCAGCCCTGCAAAGGTTTGGGAACTCTCAACATAACCAAAAAAAAGGCTCACAGCTGCTCCAGCAGCTTCTGCCCACGACCTCGGATCACTTCCTGCAAAGCTCAAACCCCCTTGGCTGGGTGTTCACACATCCTGCTCTGTATCCCACACAGCCTGGGCAAATCACTCAATTAAGTGGCTGTTAATTAGGGCTGCACATCACTTTTTTTCTCAGCATCAGCCTTAGGGCAATGCCACATCTCACCCTGCTCTGCCTGGGTGGGACCTGATGTCTGTGCCCATATCCATGTCCCAGAGAGGGCTGAAGCTGCAGCTGGGCTGGGTTTGGCTCCCTCCTGGCCAGCATTTTGGGGTGACTGGGTTAATGAGGTGACCTGCTGGTCCATATCCCACATATCCTACATGTTCCTGACATGAGCTGGAGACTTCATACGGGTCTGTGCATCTCCTGACAGAGCCATCAGCAATCAATCCAAAGACAGCAACTAACAGAGGATTCAAATTAATCCAAAGCTGCTCCACAGAATCAAGCTTGCCCAGATTTCTAAACTATTCCATGACTGCTTTACTGGGGAAAACCCATGCAATATGGAATATGGATCTCCGTGAAGCACAAGCACTGGTTTAACTGGAAGCTACAGACCTGAAGGTGACATTATACATCAAGTCCCACATCTGCTTGAGAGGAAGTCAGGAGAGATGCACTCAACAGGCTCTTCAAGCATCTAAAAACTTATTCTCTCTTCAGCAGGGAGGCTGAGGAAAGCCTTCCAGCCAGGGAATGCAGGCAATGCCACTGCCTGTGCCTTGGCAGCTCCCCTGCTCTCACCATCAGCAGCTGCTGGGCCTTGCTCTGCTCCCTCAGCTGCAAACAGCCTGAAGATGAATCACTGTGGGTCCCTGAACTTGCAGAACAAGGCATCATTTTTCCAGCTCCAGCCTTCCATAGCTTTTGGCTGGCTGGATCAGCAGCGCCATGCCAACAGCAGCTATTTCACCCAAAGATGCTACAAACACATTGCCAGGTTTGGACACAGCAAGAGGACAAGCAAAGATACAGAATCCCAGAATTTGGGTTGGGAGGGCCTCAGAGTTCATCCAGTGCCACCCCTGCCATGGCAGGGACACCTTCCACTATCCCAGGTTGCTCCAAACCCTGTCCAACCTGGCCTGGAACACTTCCAGGGATCCAGGGGCAGCCACAGCTGCTCTGGGCACCCTGTGCCAGGGCCTGCCCACCCTCACAGGGAACAGTTTGTTCTCAGTATCTGGTCAGATAAATCCACACTCTATCAGGATACGTGTGATTTACTTTCCTTTTCACACCTCTGTCAATGATCAGTGCAAATTCACAGATAAGCAAGTCAAAAGTTTCTGTTCACCGCATTGGAACCTCATTAAAAATATCCATAAAGCAAAACTCAAGGGAAATTACAGTGATCTGCCTTGAAAATGAAAGGAATTTGGCTATTCCTAAATGATAGGAAGAGGCCATGGGGATGCTCTGAGGGCTGGGGGCGCTCACCTGGAGAGGAGAAGGCTCCAGGGAGAGCTCAGAGCCCCTGCAGGGCCTGAAGGGGCTCCAGGAGAGAACACCCTCAATCAGCCAACTCCACCACTTGGAGCTCCCTGGCCCAGAAATCAGCTACAATTTGAGAAGGGGCTCGTGGCTGGCATGGCTTTGTTGGAATTCCCTCTGCCTGGCCCCTCAGATTTCTACATCACATCCAAGGCACCCTGGACAGGGTAAAGTTGCTTTGGGCCCCACTGAGGAGCCACTCTGGGACAGCTGCAAGAGCTGCCCTGTTCCAGAAGTGCTCCAGTGCTTGAGCAGCATAAACAGCTGATGTTTCCTGGGATGAGCAGTAAACACTGTCCCTTTTAACTGCTGCCAACATGTGTTTCAGCCTCCCCTTCTGAATGGAGCAGCACAACCTGAACTCGCAGCAACACAAAACACATGGGGGAATTTTCCGCTGGGTTTTATGGCCAGCCCTGCCCACGTCACACAAAGGAGCAGGAAAACAGACAGCACTGCCCAAATCCATCCTTCATTCACTCATCCATAGAAGGGCACCGTGAACTCACGGCTCATTTCAAAGCCAAAGCTGCTCTTTAGAACTCAGATGAGAACCTGGCAAACACCCCTTTTTCCAAAGCATGAATCCTACTTTTCCACTGCAGGCTCATCATAGATAGGGCCAGCTGGGGGAGAGCTAATTAATTTTTTTTTCTCTGAAAGACAGGACCTCCATTCTATGCAAATTCATGTTTAAAATACAGTTTTAGGCTGGAATCTGCAGTTTAGTGATGCCAGCTCAGAGAATGTTCCTTCCCAACCTGTTGCCACCAGGTGAGTTCTGGCAGCTCATTTAATGCAGAACTAGAAGAAAATTGGATTCTTTAACCTGAATTTAATATTCATAATTAGGTTTTAACTTCAAAACCAGTTAAATATGAAAACCAATTTTAAAATGTAATTCCAAGAACATATTTACTTATGGCTTTTGAGCTATTCTGAGGCCAGAGCTGGCTGGGTACCTATACCAGGAGCATATCCTACAGGGTATTTACCAAGAAATTCCAGGGGATTTCTAGTTAATAAAGAAAGACCATCTGACCTGACAACTCCCTTTCCAAAGGCTTCCTGAAACACAGGTGAAAGAGCAGGGAATTATTGTGGGACAGGGATTTAGCACTGGTACAGTTACAAAAGGCATCCCCTCACACTGGGGTTCAGAATCCAACTGGCACTAAGAGGCTTTGCCAGCCCCAAATAAAAACAACAATACAGCAGCACCCCCACCAGTGGCACAGTGTCTTCCCCACTTATTCTCACCACAGGCACCCCCAAAAAAAGAGGAATTTTCAGGCTAAGTCAGAACACACAGTCGAGCAGCTTAAGGCACTTCATATTCTCAGGTTTTTTCCCCAACTTCCCGCAGATTTCTCTCATTTTGCCCTTCCCAGCCAAGAACAGCAAATGGAAATCTGCTCCACATCCCTGTGAGATAATGATCTAATACAAGTGGAAAGTATTTCCTTATACCAGGAGAAAACAGCCATCAACAAGACAAAGAGGTGGAATTGCTCGTTCCTAAGTGTTTCCGGATGAGTAGGAAAAAGAAAAAAAATATGTTCTGGCTCTCCCTGGAACACATCTGAAAGATTTCACTTCTCCTACATCTCAGAATCAAACCAACTGCCACCAAGAGCTGCACGTGGTGCTCCTAACTTGGGAATTCTGTACATTCCCTGCTTTATTTTGGGGTTTCTGATGTGTTTTTCCAATAGCAAGAGCTGTGTTTACCGTGAGGACTCCGAGGGCTGAGCATGCCGTCAGTCATCCGGAAATTCTGCAAACAAACAGCACTTCAGCTCTTCCCTGCCAAGAATAAAATCTTATTTGGGACAGGGAAAAAGCCAGTGCTCTCCAAAGTGTGCAGGGTGACACACAAATTTGCATCTGTTCACAGGAGGGTTTAAAACATGGATCAATTCATGTAAAAAGAGTCCAAAGGTGGGGAAATGAAAGGCATCAGACTCTGCCTGTGGTCTGCTTGAGGAATGTGAGAGAACCTCCAAAAAACGGGGGAAGGAACAGGACAGCAGGGAGGAGGATGCTCAGTGAAAAACAGTCATGGGAAGCAAATGAGTCAAAATCCAAACCAAGAAAAGCTTAAACAAAACTAGAGAACACCTTAAACAAGCTAGAAAGTAAAAATAGCACATACCGATCTGATCCACGTTTATTCCAAGTATGGAAGGATTGGGAATTTCCAGACAACTCCATGAGGGAAGAGAAAGCAAATATAGGCTAAAGTCAACAAAATCAAATATTGTTTACTTGAAAAGTCAGGGGAAACTCAGAATGCCCTGTCCATGATGTGTTTGAAAATCCTTTATCACATTCACATCTCTCACTATGTAACAGCACAAGACTTGTCCTTCTCGTTAACAAGTGTCCTAAGGATTACCATGGAATTAGCCAATGTCCTCTCCCATGAAGCAAAGTGGCTGCAATGCTGCAGTGCCCTCACTCAGATAAACAGACACAGCATGGGAAGCAAAATAACTCAGCCCAAATCCTTCAATTGTGGCTAAAGAGTCCAGGACTGGGGAATAAACCACCTCAAAAAGCTGCTTACAAAAGCCCCAGCGAGACACTATTAAAAAATTAAAGTAATGGGACAATAGGAAAAGGGAATGTTATGGATTAGGGAGCAGTTAAGCAATAGGAAACAGCCTGTATGAAACATGGGATTTCAGACTTCCAAAAGGATGACAGCAAGGTGCTCCCAGAGCCTTTAGAGGGACCAGCAGTGGAAACTGGGAAAGAGACAGAAGAGACAAAGCAATGTTTGTGGAGAGTAAATTATTCATAATAGTCATAATTAAGTTGGGAGATTCAGAGAGCCCTGAGAGAAGTGCAGAGAGTGAAATCATCTGCTGAGACATGCAAGGTAACGTGTGTGTGCTGAATAAAACAATAAATCCTGCTCCTATTGCTGTGGCTGATGCTTTAGAAAGATCCCCTAGAGGCAATTTTTGCCTATCCAAAAATCACTTATAATGGAGCTTCTGAAACTCTTGATTGAATGCTGCAATATTTCTATCCATGCAATGAAAATGAAATTGCCAAATGATTAAAAAATGCATTAAATGCTGCATTTCTTTTTTTGAATTCCAGTACCTAAAGCGGCTCCAGGAGAGCTGGAGAGGGACTTGGGACAAGGGATGGAGGGACAGGACCAGGGGGAATGCCTCCCCACTGCCATTGCTACTCTTTCCCAGATGCACCTTGACATTTTAATTCCCTCTGCTTCAACTTCATCAGCCTGCAAAAGCATTCAAGAGCCACTAAAACTCATTTGTGTCTGTTCTGAGGCCGACCCTCATTTGTGAGCCACGGGAGAGCAACACAAAAATGGGATGATAAACCTGGCATTTGGGGTTTCTGTTTTTAAACCACACCTATTTCACAGGTGGGACTGGAAAGGGATAAAGAAAATGGCACAGAAGATGGCAATGGTGAGGAGAACTGAAGGTTCAGCTCTGTGTGTGGCCTTCTGAGGAAACAGCAGAATCAAAGGAGCAGACAAGAGCAGGAACTCTATAAAAACACACACAGGGGAAGGCAGAGCCACAGGGAATCCTGCAATGCTCTCCCTGCACTGGCAGCGAGCCCTGAGGCAGGGGGATGAGAACAAGGACAATCCAAGTGTAAGGATGATTTTCTCCTCTCATTTTACCAACAGCTACTCCTGCTACAACTGATAATGGAGTTAAATTATCAGGAGAAGGGTGATGATCTTACACTGCCCACTCTGCTCACATTATTGCCCATCCCATGCCTCAGTCAGGTGTTGAAGGCAGCACATTACAACAATTTCTCTAAGCAGGATTTGACTGATAACCTCCCATGTCCAAGGAATTCCTTTTTTTTTTTTTAATCAACACTAGCACTACTTAATTCCTACATGGCATTCAGCTGGGATCCTGCAGACACAAACCCCTCATAAAACAAAAAGCTTTCTTTTTCCCCAATGAATTATTTTAAGACTGTGAAAGGAATTTTTTTTTCCTTGTAAAGCAAGTTGTCTTTTTGTTTGAGGAAAAAGAATACACGTTTCCTCTTGTGTAGAAGATATTCTGATTGCATTACAGAGATCCTGCTGACGCACTTGCAGTGCCAAATAACCCTCAGGAAAATGAATTTTTCTAACAATAAAATATATGGATTAACAGTTTAGAGCACGAGCACCCACACCCACTCTGTAATCCTCCGTAATCCTTCCTGAACTAACAGGAGAACTGGCTTCTCATTCCAAAACCCCACTTTATTTCAACGTTAAATGCACAATGTTTAGGGGCTGCAGCCCGAGTCCACCAGGGGAACCAAAGCTATCAGCTGGTAAATCCCCATCCAAGCTTTAATGAACTGGCAAAACACTCCTTGAGCAGTGCCTGGGACCAACAGCAAACCCCTTTGCTGGTAGCTTCTGATGAATAATCAGCAAACCCCTTTGCTGGTAGCTTCTGATGAATAATCAGCTCTTTTCAGGCACTTTTGCTGAAGAAACACCTTTCAAACCCGACCTACCCAAAGACAAGGCAACAGCAGCTCCACAAATGTAGAGTGCTGCTTGTTTCCACAGAATCCCACAGTGGTTTGGGTTGGAAGGGGGTTTAAAGCCCATCTCATTCCCATCCCTTTCCATGAACAGGGACACCTACTAGACCAAGCTGAAAGAGATTTTAAATGCCTAGAGAAGAAACAAGGAACTTCATTTTTAGGTGGCCTCACAAGTTCTAAGTAATTAATTTTCCCCCAGTTACCATGGCCCTCAGCCCAAGACACCTTCTGTGGATGAATGACTTTTAGGGGAGAGAATCCTGGACAGAAATCCTGCTGATAATGCCTCACATAAATATAGAACAAACTGCAAGTGCAGCTACTGACTCCCAGCCCCGTTCTGCTTTTTGAACTTTGCAATCTTGACATTAAAGATGTCTTATTTTTAACTTGAAATGCCACACTCAGCTGTATAGAACACACAAAACACAACCATTCTCCTGACAGACAGGCACAAGGAGCACCCTGAAGTGCCAAGGAATTATCAGCCACAGTGTCCTGACAGGAGGGGGCTGCTGGGGGAGTCAGGTTCTGCTCCCAGGGAAAATTTCTTCCCCAAAAGGGTTGTAAGGAGCTCCAAAATGAGAAAGAACTCTGGGCAGCAAGAATTTGTGAATTTTCCCTGCTCTCAGTTGGTCTTCAGTTCTCCTAATTTTTTTGTACCTAACCTCTCCATTACACACCCAGACACATCCAAAGCTAAACAGGATCCTAATGATCTCCCATTAGCTAAACTTCCCAGCAGAACACTTCCAAAGCAAGGAGAGGTCAAAGCCTGCCATCACTAGAAGGAAAATTTCAAAGGACCAGGAAACCAGCTGAATTGTTACTTTTCCTACTCCAAATCTGTAGCTTGCAAGGACCCACTCCCCCATGGAAAAGCTGCAAAATGTTGACCCAAAGAAAGACATTAAATAACCATAAAAGAAATATAAAAGTTTAAGAACAGCTGCTGTGTAATATCTCCTGGCTGGATACAGCATGAATATGGGGAAAAAAGAGATTTTAAATGCTTGGTCTGTACAGCAGCAAGAACTCACTCATCCTGTTTTTCTGACTGCTCCAAAGGGGCACAGACCACCTACTCCCAAATTGGACACATCCAACCCAAATTGCATGGGGGATTTCACCCACTGAGCAATGGCAGATTAGGAGGCTTTGAGGACAATTGTGTGGGATGAAAAGGAGAGAGGGGGAACCCTCAGCCCTGAATGAGCACATGGAACACCAATGTCTAGACAGTGCTGACACCTTTGTCTTTGGGAAGAGGGATTAGGGAAGCAATCTGGCTGTGCTGTCCCTTGTTTGATATGAAACCAGAGGACACTTTGGGCTAAAGGCCTGGCCCTGCTCCAAAAACCACTTTATTATGAAGGAGCTGAAGAAAAGGAGGTCTGTAAGAGTGAGAGAGAGGTTTCTGCCTGGCAGTCACAGCAATTAAACGAGATGCCTTGATGAGGAGGAAAAAACCATCTGAATAAAAGCCAACGCCTCAAAAGAACAGGAGAAAGTAATTTGAAGAGTAGGTCAAGCCTCCTGAGGGGATTACCTTTCCAGTTTGAGACTTAATGCTGCAGACAAGCTTGGAAAAGCTGACCAGTGAGATCCTGCTGATCCCAGGATCACCCTGCAATGTCTGGATGCTCCAGCACAAGTCAAGTGTTAAAAGGGAATGTGGAAAATGTGAGTTAGGATCAGAACTGGCAGAGCTAGAAGGTTCCTTCTCTTCCTTCCTCACTGTGAGATTGCTGGGTTAAAATGTGTCTCATCAAACCCCAGATCACATAAGAAACTTGAAAGATCCACTTCAAAGAGCTACTTTGGCAAACAAAGCATTTAAGTCAATTTAATGCTTCTTATACTGGAAAGAACCACTTCCTTCAATGGGAAAGGAAAACAAATAATGGAGAGACAAAGCTGGGAACATTTGTGGGAGCTGGGAATAACCCAGCCCAGGCTGTGGATGTGAAAAGATGGGGAGCTCACACCTCCCTGGCTGTTCCAGTGCTTCCAACATGATGGACTTCTCTCCAAGGATGTGCTGGCTGAGAGGGAAAAAGCAAAGAGCAGCTCAAGGGCTTTCACTCTTACCCAAAAATCCATCTGCCAAACATGGCAGACACTGGAAACTCACTGCCCCGAGGACTTGGATGGTTCAGGGAAGGGAATACAGCTCTTAAATACCCCCATGCCTCTAAAGACATTTGTCATTTCAGATCTGTGCTGCGGTTAGGAACCAGTTTTTGCTAAAAATGCATTTTAAAGGCAGTTCCCATCTCCCTGAATATCCAGAGGATATTTCCAGTTCAGTACTCCAAAGTCCTACAGTACGACCATCATCTCTCCAGGCATGCAGGGAGAAGGAAGGGAGAAGGAACCCTCTAGTGCTGCCAGGAAAATAAGGCAGAGCTGGAGGATCCAACTGCTGGCTCCTTAAGGACAAGTTGGGATGGAAGCCCAATCCAACCTTCTTTTTATGGAGAAGTTAACGTGATAATATCTGAGAGAGCAGGAAACTTTATACAGACAGAGGGAAATCTTAATACTCAAACGGACCAGAGGCAATTACCAAAATTATAGCAATGGAATTGTTTTTTTGCAGTCAAGCATAATTATGGAAAGTCTATTGGAAAGAAAGCTTAGGCTATCATTTGCATTTCAATTAATTTTCAAACTTTTGTGTGTAGAATTGGTGGCCAGAATTGAGAAATACATGAACTACCAGACACTGAAACACACTCATCAATATAATACAGGATTTCCAAGGATACAACTCAGACAATGTTCCAGCATTTAGGGCTTTTTGGCTTTTTTCCAATTAACCTGTAGAAAATGGAAAAAGATGTAGAGGGAAAGAAAAAACCACCAGTGCTACCACCTGGCTCTGCTGGGTGGTACAATGGGACAAGAGGCAATGGGAAGAAACTGGAATGATGAAGTTCCTCCTGAAGGGGAGGAAGAACTTTGCTGTGAGGTGACCATGCGCTGGACCAGGCTGCCCAGAGGGGTGTGCAGTCTCCTTCCCTGGGGACAGTCAAAGCCCACAACCCCAAGGATGGTGGACACAATCCTGGGTTACCTGCTCCTGGGGATCCTTCCTTCCTGCCAACCTGACAGTCCCAAGTCATCACTTCCACATGTTAAAAAGGAACATTTCTGTATTAAACTATCTGCAAAGTTCTGCCCAATTGCCTCACAACTTTATTGATTATAATTGGCTCTTCCTCCATCAGCCCAAGAATTTCACACAAAATTCCAATTATACAATCCAGCATGACACAGCCAGAGATACAGACCCTCTAACAAGCTTAGGCAAAAATCAAAGGGCTAAATCAAAAACTGGCTCACACCAAGTCTATTCTTTGTGCAGTCAACCAAGACTAATTAATGCTTTTAATGGCAGTTTACCCCTTTTGGCGCCATAAATCAGAGCAGGCAGCTTTTCTGAATTAACAAAAGAATCTGTGAAAGGTGTAGCTCATTAAGCACACTCCCAAATTCAAATGCACTTAATCAGAAGCAGGTACATTGAGCAGGACTGCAGTCCAGGAGCAGAGCAATCTGCAGGCTGTACACAGGGAACATTCATTCATCAACACAAACAAGGCTGGCACGCTGGGAACAGGGGCTGAATTATACATCTGAGAGAAAGGCCCCTGCTTCCAGCACGGCCTTTGTGAGGGCAGGAATGTGGAGAACACTGCAGGAAGGCGCTGTGGAAAGGTGGGGGGACAGGGAGGGTGTTTCCCATCAGCTCACCTCAGCCCCAGAGCCTTGAGCAGAGCACAGTGCTGCTGCTGAGCTGCTGGAGCAGAGCCAGACAAGGCACTGAGGGATCAGAGGGATGGAGCAGCTCTGCTGGGAGAATTGGGACGGTTCAGCCTGGAAAAGAGAAGCTTTGGGGTGACCTAATGGTGATCTTCCAGGACCTGAAGGGAAGGATGGAGACAGACACTTCACTAACTGACAGAGAGGCTTAGACTGGATCTTAGGAAAAATCCTTCCCTGGGAGGGTGGGGAAGCCCTGAGAAGCTGTCCTAATCCCTGGGAGCATTCCAGACCAGGTTGGAGCAACCTGGGATAGTGGAAGGTGTCCTGGTGGCACTGGATGGGCTTTAAGGTCCATTCCAACCCAAACCATTTGGGGCTTTTATGATAAATGTAAATATGCTATAATAGATCACACAGGGAAACTTCCTCCTTGTATAAGGTGATGAAATATAAGGATTAATGACCCAGCATTTCATCCTAGGCAACACCCTTGATTATACTTTCCTGAGTCAGATCCACTCCTCTAAAAAATCCCCTTTTAAAAGGTTTTTGCCACAGTTCCTGCCCAATATCCCATCCATCCCTGCCCTCTGGCAGTGGGAGCCATTCCCTGTGTCCTGTCCCTCCATCCCTTGTCCCAAGTCCATTTCCTGCTCTCCTGGAGCCCCTTTGGGCCCTGAGCTCTCCCAGGATCCTTCTCCTCTCCAGGTGAGCACCCCCAGCCCTGGGGCCTCCTCTGGAGCCTTTCCAGCAGCTCCAGGTCCTGCTGCTGATGTTGGGGCCCCAGAGCTGGATGCAGCACAAAACTTGGCTTGACAGAAATCATTTTCCATATCACATGTTCTCTGAAAGGAATTTTGTTCTCCAAAACAGAGCTGGCAGTGCAGGAAAACTTCAGATCTGTGAACAAAAGGATTAGCTCCTGCTCTAAAAAAATTCACTAAATTTGTTCCCAACAGCATCAAAGTGTCCAAGAGCTGCTGGCAAAGTGCTCCCCAGTGAAGTCCCCACCAAAGTGGCAGAAATGCTCAGGAGACTTAAAGTCCAGAAATTTTCCACATGAGTTCAGAAATGTTGAGGAGCAGAAGTATAAAGTCAGGCCCAGTTCCAAATTCCACTCACACACACTGGATAAAAACCAGCCTAATGTAAAAGCACATTTAAAAATATTTACATCAAACCAAAGCATTACAGAGATAAGAGAGGTATTTATAGAAACACATGGATTTTACAGACACACCATGTTTAACTATTTAATTGCTGGAATTTCAATTAGAATGGGAAGAGTGGGGTATTTCCCAAGCAGGAAACAACCTAAGTAAGCTAAGGCATGGAGCACTCACACCTACCTTCAAGTTTAACTCAATTTCCTCCACCTTTTGATTTCTGAATGAACACTGAGTCTAACAGGGAGGGGTTCAACCCAAGATAAAGCCACCCAGAAGGAAATATTTGCTGGAGATCCCCAGCAGGACAATCACAGCCTGGAGAGCAACCTCGATCTGCCTGGACAGCCAAATCTCCACAGGCTCCATCAACTTCACTCTTGAGCTTCACCTTCCTTAATCTGGAGCTGGATTCGATCAGGAGCTTTTTTATGCAAAGCCAACACTCCACATATTCCCACTTCAAGCACAATGTGGTTCCCTGGATCTCCCACCCATCACTTCCAGCCTTACTTGGTGTCCCTTCTCCCATCTCACCACCCACCAAACCCACCCTTGGCTTTGCCTCTCCCCTTCCACAGCTCTGCATTTCTTTTGTTTCTTCATTTATCCTTTTTTCTAGCATGAAGAGGGGAAAAAGGGGACACTGTTGTTGCCTCAAACAAGGAAAAGCTTTTCTGAAATCCTTGGCATTTTCTGTCCCATCCCACCTAAGCAGGGGTGGCAGGAGAGAAAGAAATCCCCAGATTTTGTCTGTATCTATAAAGGAGGCATTGATTTAGGGCAGCTTGTCCCAAAGCAGGGCTGCAGTGCTAAATTATTGTGAGGATAAGGGTCAGAGCATGCCCAAAGGTTTGATCCCAACGCAGTGCAGCAGACCCAAGAGCAGCTGACATTTAAAGTTCATGTCATTAAGTGAGCAGCAAAACACATAAAATGGAAAAAACCAGAGTCAAGCCTGGTTTTTCCATATTCCTGCACAAGAACAGCTGGATGGGGTCAGACAGACACTTCAGCCACCCCTGTGTCTTCTCTGCCCAACAGGGAAGTGTGAATCCCTAAGGGAAAACTGAAGGGCAGGCACACAGGAATATTTTCCCAGCATACTTTCCAGAGGGATTTCCTGAGGGGATATGTTCCTGTTTCACAGCTCCTGTAGATTATGCTGTCCCACTGTTATATTAAATTCTCTTACACATATATATAAAAAAATACACACATATATAAAAATATATGTACATGCTCAAACGGCTTGACCTGCTCAGGTCTCATCAAGCTGGACTCTATCAACTAAAATAAGGAGTTAAGATAGAAACTGCTCCAACCAAATGACATTGCAAAGTTTCTATTTGAAAACACTGTTTCCAGCTTTCTTCTCCCAAGAAATAGAAGCTATCAGAAAACCATTTGCCTGTCTCCAGGCAAATGACAGAAGTTTATATCAGGAATGGTGTCTGTGCCAACCTGGGGATTTTGACCCAGCTAATGAACACAAGTCTCCTTTTTAATATAGAACAAAAATGTATTACTTACTAGGAAGATATTAAGACCAATAAACACTAAAAAAAAACCCCTCTCACAATTCTTAACAGGAGCAGCACATAAGTACTGTGTGTTTTACTCAGGCTGCTGAAGACCTGATGTTTATTAACTTTCTAAATCAACACAATAAAACACACCAGGCACACAGTGTTGCTGGAGCTTCAGCTTATGCATTTCTTGACCCAGAAATTCTCCACAGCACCCAAGGCTCTCCTGTCTGGAGGGAGCAGGGAAAGGGCTTTGGGAGGAGCAGCTAAAACTGAAGGGCACAAAGACAGGAAGAACTGGTACCTCTTGGATACGAGCTTCCTTGGGATGGAGATAATCCGCAGAGGAGTGTGCCTGGGCTGGGAGTCTTCACAGCATTCCAGAGCTCTGCAGCAGCAAGAGAGACAGAGAAACACCCGTGAGGCTCTGTGGAAAACCTGCTGGAAGGAAACACAGCTCTTCCCAGCTCAGAGTGGCCTTCACCTCCACTGGAGCAGAAGGAGAAATGGGACATGTAAGAAATGTGGGCAAAGAGAGGAGGAGCACTGGAGCCGCAGGGTACGAGGAGAGGGAAGGGACACCAGAGCTGGCAATAAGAGCAAGGCCTTCCCAGCTTCCCAGAGGGAGAAAACAAAGTCCAAGCTTGCATTTAAATACTTGTTTACCAGCTATTTGTCAGGATTTGGGACTAAACAGGTTTTAGCCTGAGTTTTACATGTTACTCCTACATCCTCCCTTCCCAGCTGACACAAAAGCTCCGAGAACTGAAAATGAAATCCCTCAAAATGAAGTGCAGCACCCAAAAAAAGCTCTCGAGGCACTCCACATGCTTTATGCATTATAGGGAGGAACAGAAACCCCACTGTTCCCAAAGCAGGACCAGCTCCTCGGAACAGTTGTTTATTTTAATCAACCCAGCACCGAAAGGTTTCCATTAAATATTTTTTCATGGTTTCTAACCACTGATCCTGTATTAGTTTACATTCACTCAAAAAACACTCTGGGGGAGAAAGCAGGAGGCAGAAAACATTGAATCCAGGAAAATAACTGAGGTTTTTCTAAGGAGTGCTGGTACATCCCACTTTTCCCTGTAGAACTACACCACCAGACCCTTCCAGCCAGCTAATGAAACAGCATGAATTTGTAAGTGAACAGAAAACAGTAAAATCTCCATTTTTACTGAATCTTTCCTCTTCCTGCCTCCTGCAGGAAGCCACCACCTGCCATCAGAGATGGCATCCTTGGAAACAACTCAAAACCCACCCTGCTGATGCTCCAATGGGCCAATAATCCCAACCCTGGTGCCAGCAGGAGCATGAGCACACTCGGGAAAACAGGTCAGGAACATCTCCACCTGTTGCTTCCACGGGTGCTTGGCTTCAGCATTTCTACATTATAAGAAGCATATTCATTGCTTGGAATTTAATTCTGGCTTCAGGCTTTTTGACTTGTTTTTATGGCCCTTCAATTCAGAGATAGAGCCCTAAAATATCTTCAGGAGAGAGAAGAAAGCATAAATGAATTTCAGCAGAGACAAGGACTTGACAAATCTCATCCCATCAAGCTCTGCAGTGGCAAATGAGTCTTTCTGAGAGCACATTCTGTACTCAAAGTAGCCTCAGTACTTCAGGAGGTACCAAATATAACACAGCCCCATTTTAACTTCCTTCCAGGAATACACACACTCATTTATTAAGAAGACGTGGGCTGCAGCTCCACTTCCAACAGCTTCAGTAACATTTTGCAAAATTAAACAAATTACTCCTTTTGTGGCAAGAAAGAAGCTGAAAATAAGTGTTCAAGCAAATGGGGGAGAAAACCACCTCCCTCACATCTTCCTCCCCCCTTGGATTTTGGGAAAGCAAGCCTTGCCTGCTGCACCAGGCTCAGCATCAACCACAGGATCACCAAGCACTCCTTTGCTGCTTTCACACCTCAATCCCCACACTTCCACCATCATTATTTCATTGCAGAGCTGCTCTGATGCCTCAGTTTGCTCCAAGTCCCCACTCTGGGGTATTTTCACATCCTCATGCGTGCATAAACCAAGCAAGTCCACAGCTCTTGCTGACAAGCACTAAAGGTGAGTGTGCAGTGGTGCTGAACATCCAGAGGGTTCCCAGGATCTGGCAGGAGGACAGCACTGCCACAACCTTCAATGCTGAGGGATTCTCCAAACATTCCCCCTTTTGTTCTGCTCTGGCTGCTGCAGAGAGGGAGAACAACAGTGCCCACCTCTCATTAACCTTGGTGCTGCATCTTTCACCATCAATCCCTGCTTGCATTGTGCTGCCACTCAGCAGATTTACCCTTTTTTGGATTTTTTTTTGGCTCTTTTTCTGTCTTTTCCTGACCAGAAGTCAAAATGATTCAGTTCAGAGGGAGTGGATGCTGCTGCTGCAGAGAGAAGCTGTGAAAAGCTGCAGAGAAGGAATTGCCAGCACACATCCCTGCCCTCTGCCACTGCTCAAAAAGCAGCAGGCAACAGGCAGGATTGACCAAATTTGGACGTATTTACAGAAAAACAATCACTCCCAATCAGTGTGTTTGAGTGGAAGCGCAAAGACGTGCATTAAAGGAGGAGAAAAACCAGGTGAATTTGTGAGAATGTAAGTCTTTGGAAAATCTAGAGAAATAGCACAGTGCTGAGAGGTCCTGTTGGCACAGCCTGGTTCATGAAGAGTGAGATCTGGGGTTTAGTCAGGGAAAACTTCAAGAACATTGAAAAAAATCAGTATTTTTTCAGTGGCTGCCTGTGGGGCACTCTGTGCCAGGGTTCAGCACTCTGACAGCCAAGAATTCCCAATATCCCACCTGACCCTGCCCTCTGGCAGTGGGACACCATCCCCTGTGCCCTGGCACTACAAGCTCCCATCACAAGTCCCTCTCCATCCCTCTCATCAAGTCAAGCAAAGACACCAAGGCAGGTTCCTGCAGCCCAGAATTCCTCCTTCCATTCCCACTTTCTTCTTGCTAAGAAATAGATTAAATCCCTTCATATTTCCCAAGATTACCACAGCTACTAAGTAGGGAAGATCATTCCCTAACATCTCCCTCAGCTCCATGTGCTCCTGTGCAGCAAAACAAGATTTTTAATTTTATCCTCCCTCCTATGCCCCAAATTTAGTTTTCTTCTTTTGTTTTATTAGCTATATTTCAATCACAATCTGATTACAATTATTCTTCTATATTTCTCTTTGAATCCATTATTTTCCTTCTTCTTTCTACAAAACTGGACTCCAGTGGTAGGAGCTGGGTGGATGGATTATAAAATAGATTGAGTTAATTAGGATGTGGTGATTAAAACACCTGCTTTGGTAGATTGCAGAGGGTTCTCATAAAAGAGAGGTAGCATAAAAACATACTCCACAACTGCTTATCAAATGAAGATAAAAACATTCAGCAAATGTCTGACATTCTGCAGGGTTAAATCCCATTGCACAACATTTTGGGTTCAGCCTTCTGAGCAACCAAAGCCCTCAAAATGGGGAAGGGGAAAATTCCCCCAAATGTCAACGTTCACTTTCTTTACTCCCTGTTTTCAACAATTTTCCCAAACTTCTTCTAGAATTGACTCTGCAATAATTATTTTCACTTGTGCAAGTTATATTATATAAGGCACCTCCAGGTTTCTAAGTCACAAATGACTTTGTAATGAAAAGACAACAATTTCATTATCTAAGATTATTGTTAATTGAAGGAAATATTGACTGTGCTACCAACAGCAGTCAACCTCCAGAAAGGACAGCATTAAAAACTATATGCAGCCATTGTCTTAGAAATAAAAATAAACCTTTCAGTGAGAGCAGCCTCAGTGTGGCCTTTTCCTCTATTTAAAAATAAAAATAATAAAATCAAAGCAAAACACTCCAGCACAAGCCTTCCCTGCATTACAAAAGAGGGATTAATGAGAATCTATTTGGGCACTGGGAAAAGCCCTGGCAGGTTCATTGTGAAGGTTAATTCAGACACCTCTACTCACACAGGGAATGGAATTAAAGAAACAGAATTTAAAGGCAATAATGTTACACCATGAGCAGGGAGACACCACAGAGAGGATACCAGAGACATTTGTCATGGAGCCTAATGCACTTAGGACCCAAATTGTGGAAAAACAGGGCAAAATGTTAATGAATGTATACAAATTATCCAGAATGGATCTGAATCTAAGAATGGACCTGGAGCAACTGGAAGGGAAAACATCTGTGCAAACACCTAGCAGGAAATAAAGGCATGGAAAGAAATAATTTTGGGAGGCAGAGAACATTGCAGGAAACCACAGGGTCATTCCTGGCTGGAAGCACCTTCCTGTCTTTCCTCTCCTTAAAAACTGGCAGCTGCCTTGGGGCCACCAGGAGCTGGCTTTGGCCACTCAGGAGGGGAAGGAGTTTTTAATGAAAAGGGTTAAAAGGGCCTGTGGTTCAGCAGCACCTTGCACACATCCACCAGGGGAAAACATCCCTCCAGGAAAACTCCATGGAACAACAAAAAATGACTCAACATTTCCAGGTGTGCAATGAGCTTCTAAAATTAGATGGTTCTTGAAACTCCAGAGTATTTAATATCCCAGGATCCTTCTTCATTTTTTACATGCAGGATCAAAGTGAGGACTCAAGAGGCAAGAAAAGGGAGGAAAGCATTAAACTGGCAAAGTTGGGCATTGCCCTTTTCCAGGAACATCCTGTTGGCTCAGCCCCCAAGAAGCACAAGTGACACACATCAGGGTTCTGAATGTCACCCCTGACATCACTTCCACGGTATCCTTAGAATAACTTTCCCACTTGGAGGATGCCAGCAGCAGGCCAGAAGGGCAGAGCGAGCTTAGGAAAAGCAGCAAATCCCATCCGCATTTTTACTTACTCACAGTTACTGATTAAAACAAAAAAAAAGAGTCTAATCCCCTGGAAAACTGGAGAGGTTGCTTTTGGAGCCAAAGAGCAGGAAAAGGACAACTGCTACTGAAATATCAGCACTGGGCTCCTGCTCCTGTCCAGCCCTGCATTTCAGGTGCTGAGCTGGGAGTCAATGCAACAGCAGGATGGGTGGGTTCAAGATATTTAAATCAGACACTCTAATCTGAACTCCTACCAGCAGATAAGAGAGACTTAAACAGAGTGAGAGCTGGTTTGCATTTATATTTAGCTCTATTTAAAAGAGACTCATTTCTCTAAGGCCAGTCTTTCAAACATGCCAGTTTGCCAAGAAATATCGCTCTGCACCACATCTGCCAAAGTTTGTAATCCAGAAAAATACACACTCAAGATAAATGCCCTCATTCTTGATTTTCACTTCATTGTGTTTAGAAAAGCAAAGGGCAGTAAATTCTAGCCTGGTTTAATAATCCACTTCAATTTACATGGGCCATCTTTTGGGGAGGGCTGTCCTTCAATCTGCAAACTCAGAATAACTGGAATATCAGAACCATTCAGCTCAGTGCATTGCTGAGAAGCAGAGTTTGGGGAGACAGATCCAACTGCTAATAGAGCACAGAAAATAAGCACTGAGAGCCCCTTCCAGTACCTAAAGGGGCTCCCTGGATCCTGCTCCTCTCCAGGTGAGCACCCCCAGATGTCCCAGCCTGGCTGCAGCTCTGGTGCCTCCTGTGGGCTCTCTCCAGCAGCTCCACATTGTCCTGCTGTGTCCCCAGGGCTGGGGCAGCTCTGCAGGTGGGGTCTCACCTGGGCTCGGGGGCATTTCCTCTCTCCCACCCTGAATTCCAGGCTAAGCACAGCCCTTGATCCCTTCAGGATGTTTTCCCACTGCATCTGCACAAGGCAGCGTTGAAATCTTCTCTGCGCCGTCCTCAATGGGAACATGACAACAAAATCAATTTGGAGATTGTTGTATCGACAGAGACACTTCCTGCTGGAGTTATTTCCATCTGAAAAACCAGCTGAGCCACACTGATGAAAACATTGCTTAAACTGTGATTCTGCAAGGAAACCTTGCAGCTCTAGAAAATTCACCCATTCCAGTTCTTATGGGAAAAGGAGTCCTGGTCAAAAAAGGGCTTCACAAAACTGACTGGTGTTTTTTAATTTATCTATAAAGTTCCTCAAAACAACAATTGATTGTTTATCAGGTGTTGTGCTTTCCATTATTCCCAAAGCACACACATTCTGCCATACCTGAGCAGCATCCCTGGGCTGAACCACACTTCATTAAGTAATTAATTGAGTGATTCAGACAGATTAGGTAGCAGTAAAAATTATTTTAAGGTGAGTAACTGCCTTTCCATAGAGGTGTTCCCAAAGTTCCCCACAATCTTTCAAGGCCTTTAATTACTTTCAATACCAAACTCACTTAAGAGCTTAAAAGCAATTAAAAATTAGTTAAGTCAACATCTCTTTCACTGGGGTTTATTAAGCACTTGTTTGAAGCAGTCCCAGTCTCTCCTTCCTTTAGAAGTCATTGGCAATTTCTGTCATTGTAGCCTTAATTTTTGTTCACTTAATTCCCTAGGCCACACAGAGACAGGTATTACAATGCTGGTGGAAAACTCACCAAAATTTAGAGTAACATTCCCCATTTTTTAAAAAGATCATAGTGGGGAGCCCCCCAACACTCAACTACTTCACCTTCCTGCACATGGATTATAAAAATTCCTGATAATATTAGAGCAAAACAACAAGCTTTCCTCCAGCTTTTGCAAAGGGCTTTAATCATTTCCTGTTCCAATCCCAGCACGGCCCTTGCCTAAGGCACATTAATCCTCACCCCACACATTTCGTTCCTGCAGTTGGGTCAGGTCACAGAGCAGGCCAGAAATGGTCCCTTATTAATTATTTAGTCACTGCAGAGCGTGGATTTCCTCATTTCCCAAGTTTCTGGTGTGTTGTGGTGCTCCTGGACTTTCCCACTGGCTCCAACAAATCCACCTTCTCATTCCAAACCCTTCTCTGTGCCAGCATCTCCCTGATGTTGTCCTCCTCCATCCCACCCCAGACCTATATATTCCACACACTCCTCTATTTATTTCCTAGTGTTACTTGAAAACTACTTTTATTTGCACAAAAACCCAGAATTTAGCTCCAAACAACTCCTAAAAGTGTGTATTTTTCCATTCTCCTTCATAAAACAGGCAGTGTTTCAACTCTCACATTATACAACAAGGGGGAATGGCTTTAAACTGACAGAGGGCAGGGTCAGATGGGATATGGGGAACAAATTCTTCCCTGGGAGGGTGGGGAGGCCTGGCACAGATTTTCCAGAGCAGCTGTGGCTTCCCCTGGATCCCTGGAAGTGTCCAAGGCCAGGCTGGAGCACCCTGGGACAGTGGAAGGTGTCCCTGCCATGGTACTGGATGGGCTTTAAGGTCCCTCTCAACCCAAGCCATTCCATGATTCCATGAACTTCTCATTGTTTTATCTTCTTCCATGGAAAATGCAGCTTCCCTAGGAAAACACCATGTCAGATTTTATTGTTATCATATTTCTAAAGTCCCATACCTTCTCAGTGATATTTCTTGGGGACAGTTCTTCACAGCACAGACTCCTTCCTCTGCTTGGTGCTGCTTCTTGGTCAGAACTCCTTCCAGGCTGTCCCTGCCTGGCCAAGCCCACCCCCTTTTATCCCAGTTATCTTCACTGGCCACAGCTGCAGCCCAATGAAGGCCATCACAGCTGCAGCCCATCTACAACAACCGGGGCTCATCAGGGCAAGGCCCATACACAGATATTCAAATACAACACAGATATTCAAATACAATACAGATATTTTACTAGGACTCCTACTCTAAGATTTAGTGCAGAATGCACATCAAAATTAAGTAACACATGACAGATCCTCTTTTTGCCTCTCCACTGGCTACACTGAGAAATATTCCACAGCAAAGTGCAGCACCTGAGCTTGTCTTCAAGTGCCCTTGCTGTACCATTCCTCTGAGAGCCATGGAATCCTTCAGGCTGGAAAAGACAGCCAAGATCATCAAGCACAACCTTGAAAAGCTAGAAAAGCCTGAGAAGCATCAATTCCTCTTCAAACAGCCCTGAAAATGTGCTGGGGGAACCACAAGAGAGAATGGTAGCAGTGCCCCTCCTGCAGAGATAACAAATAAACCAAATTCTACAGACCACAGTCCAATCTCATGGAGATACTGAGGAGCTCAGCTCCCCCTGAACCAACAAAGTGAAATTCCAAAATTCCTCTGCAGATCCAGGCACCAGAGAAGCACAGTTCTTTCAGCTGGCTATTTCACATTTAATGTTTGTTGTGTGTTCTGAAGACATCCAAATGTTCCAAAACCTCCAAACACGCCACAGTCACCAAACATTTGCTTCTACAATTCCTTTGCTGCTGCTGTTTCCACAGGAATTCCAGTCCAGGCTGTTCTGGTAGGGGTGACAGGTTCAGCCATTTTATGCTTTCAGCAATCAGAACACAGCTCCATTTTCTTTCATGCACTGCAATCAGAGTTTTGCCCTCAGTTTGGCAGCTTTTTATACCATGCAATAACAATTAACTCCCTTTGGCATAATTTATATGAATCATTGATTTAATACAGATAGTAAGGAAAAAGAAAAGACCTATTAAGTCATCTAAATGACCCAAGCAGCACTGCTGGATTGTTCTCAGCAGCACATTTGCTGTGCTTGTTTGAAATGTGCTTGCACAGCACAAGTACAAAAACTGTCTGCAGAGCAGACATGTTTCACTAACAGATGCTCTAAGTCAACATAGCTTGGAAATCTTCAGTTTAGAACTAAATGTTGTACTGCACTTTCACTCCTCCAAACAGGCTTTAATGTTTCTTGAGGGGGTGAGAAGGGGATATTTGTGTTTCAGTGGAAAATAGTTCCCTGACAATTTCCAAGTTAGATCTAAGGCTTGCACATCCAAAGCAGGACCTGAAAAATCCTGAGACCATCTCTTGAGAGGATTTGGATGCACTGCAAGAGGATGTCCAATTCTAGGCATATAAATAATACAGCAGACAGGCAATGTATTTTCAGGATGGGTTTTGGTGGATTTGTTTGTTTGTTTTTTAATCTCTAGAAGAAAATAAGGTGGGACTTCCCTGATGAAATTCCAAGAGCCAAACTCCTGGCAGATGTGTTTTCTAATCTAAATATTTCCAATGGGGATTCCCATGTTTCCTCAGGCAATAGCTCAGGTTTGGGGGTTTTTTCCTGTCTCACCACAAGCTTGCCTTCCAATTCATCTGTGGGTTTACAGATCGTGCATGCTAATCCTTGAGAGAGAGAGTTTAGAAGTGTTGGTCTCGCTGTGAACCCCTTGGGGTGGGATTCATGCTGGGACCCTTGGGGTTGTCCTGAGCACGGCCAGGATTTGGACACAATGATCCTCGGGGTTCCTTTCCAGCTCAGGATATTCTGTGATTCCATGATTACATCCTGTAATAAGCAGCCCTCTGGGAACATCAAACCACTGACCTTTACTCATCCATCTCACAACACAGCACTCCTGGGGATGTGGAAAACCTTCCTAAGCCCAAGGGAATGACATCCACCCTCAAAGCTGCTCAGCTCCCTACTGGGAGCAATCAGGAACCACCAGGAGTGCTGTGGCAGGAGGAGAGGCGTTTGTAATTAAGCACCTCTGCACAAATGCAAATTATATTTGAGTTTAGCAGAGCCTGACTCTGCTTTTGCTGGCACAGCTTGGAAAGCTGTGACCCAAGGGGAGGGAGCAGAGGTTTGTGCAAGGAGTGCTAAAACAAAGCTAAGCAGAATCATTTCACAGGCCACTCCAGAAGCTCCCCTCTGTGTGCTTCCTTGACCCACTAAAAGCCTTCTGCAATAAACAGCCAAACACACAGATGTCCAGGGCCCTCCTGCAGAAACCATTTGCACTGTAAACAGGACATAAAGTGGGGGGGAAAGCAGTGCTGGGAACGTGCAAGAATTACAAGTCCTAAATTTCACTGTGTACCTCACAGTGCAGTCTCCGTTCTTCCACAGAAAGGTTCCTGAGTGGAGATCTGTGATTTGGCAGGACCTTGAGAAGCACCGTGGGAAGAGAGACCAAAAACCAGAAAAGTGGCTAAAAACAAGTGGGACATTAGAACAACAGCAAAGACCAAAGGAATAATCAGGAAAATGCTGTCAGGAATACTGAAGAAGGATCACTGTCATGAGAGCTGAGATCACCAGATGACTGCCAAGACAAGGACTTATTGGGAATAAATCACCTCAGAGCCACATAATCAATGTCTGTCTCCTTACAACAGTGACAACCTACAAGGCCTTAGAACCAAACCTCTGGGACAACAAATTCCAGATAACACTCACTGTGCAGACCATATCCAGGAGAAACTGGACACAATGCAATCCTGCACTGGATAATGGAAGGAAAATATCAACAACCACCAAATGTAGACTGCAAGCCCAGAACAGCAAGAACAAAGAGCATCACAGAAGTGTCCATGAACACCAGTGGTTCCACAGCATCAGCATGTGCCCACCTCTGCATCAGGACCAGGACACCCACCACAATTCCCCAAGCATGGACCAACACCTCATCCCACTCCATGGGTCAGCTCCTGCCTTCCTCAGCATCCTCAGACCATCACCACCAGCACACTGACAGGGCCTGGCACGTCACATTCTGTCACATGTCACCAAATTGCTCTCACTGGGCCATTAATGTGATTATCACCATGGGTCCTACTGCAGGTTTGGGGTTTTTTCCCCAAAGGAAAACAAGTTCTTTGCAGTCACTCTGGAGACACTGAGAGAAACAGATTGTTGGTCCCCTGAGTATAAATCATTGTCCTTGTCACGATCGTGACCACTGCTGTGTCAGAATGCACAAGAATTAGCTCTAGAAAGTGTCTGTGCTGTAAATTTTAACACTGAGAAAAGCCTCAGATCCTTAAAAACCTCTTTGCTCAGCTACAGTAAGGAAGAAGACACAGAGAAAAAACTTGTCTGAGTAATAGGAGAGATGTTCAGTGCTACAGATAATGCAGGAAAATTTATCCTCCCCCCTTATACATGGCCCAAAAATGAGTAATTATGTGCCAGGAGATATCATCTACTCCACAAATCAAGTCACTGAAACTACAGACTAAAAATTGTTTTTAAGAAAGTCAATTTATTAGCGATTACTGTGCAGACAGACATATGAGTGCTCTTGTGTACTTGCTGCATTAACAACCTCTCAAAAGCCACAGGAAAAGGAAAATCAATACTGTGTATTTTTTCTCACATCAATTTATCTACTGCTGAAAAAAAATAACTCACTTCTGTGTATGCCACACATGACATATCCCAGGTTTCCTCTGAGCAAGGAAAATAAAACAAGCTTTTGCTGGTTTCAACCAACCAAACCCTGCCTTGCTGGACTCAGATTTTGCTTTTGATAAAACCTGAAATAAGACTTGAACAAACTCAGAGCAGTCCCAGGCAGCTTGGCAGTGGTACACAGAGCCTTTTGTTACTGATCCTGTGGTGCTGGCGCAGGGCTGGAGCCCATTAGCAGTGAACGGTCCACTAAATATTTCATGATTCTGGATTTCAGACGTTTCCCAGGACAGGTTCTATCACCACAGATCCTACAAACGGGCATGACAGTTGCTAAATAAAGGATATCATGCAGAGTAGCCTCTCCAAAGCACTCCCAGAGCCTCCAGCCGGGAACCAAGCTCTATATTTTTTACATATATATATGTGTGTGTCTCAAAAGTATGTATTTTTTTTCTCTCCAATTACAAAACACAAATTTTCTCTGCATAAAGTCTTTCAGGCTGCTTCTTTGACAGGAATCAAAATAAATCCCAGGATGGCATTCCCTGTCGAGCAGACTAATCTTGTTTCCTTCATTTTCTTTTTCCAGGTCACCAGTTTACTTCCCTCAGCCGAGAGCTCCCCACAGACTCTGGGAGGGCGCCTTAAAGAGCTCTGCAGCCACAGCATTTCCCTATCACTAAACCCTAAAACATTTCTAAAAGGGGGCAAAGTGCTCTCCAAAAGGAAAGCTGCAGCTTTTACTGTCCAGGCTGGTGCAATTCCCAAAGATACGGCCTTGCTGCTTTCCTGATGGGAACACACAGCCTCAAAGCCTGCCCAGCAGAACGTGGCCTTCACCAGCCATGCTCCAGCAATGCTGGGACAAATCCACCCAAATGCCTGGAGAGGAGTGGCTGGAGAGCCCTGCAGGCAGGAATTGGGGGTGCACGGCAGGGAGGACAAACCACGGCCTGGGATGCACCCGAGGGCCGCCCAAGGGAGGCCTGTCCCTCTGGCCTGTCCCACACAGGCTGGACATTTGGAAGCATTTCTTTACCAACAGGGTGGTCAAATGTTGGAAATGGCTTCCTGCAGAGGTGGCCAATGCCTCAAGCCTGTCAGCTGCTCCCTTAAAGAGCATGCTTTGTGAATTTGGTCAGTCTGGGGTGTGGGTGATCCCTCAGGGCCCCTTCCAACCGAGCGAGCCTGTTGGATTCTGACGCAGGAGAGAAACTTCAAGCACTCAAACCAAAAAGTTCAATATCTAACCTTTGCTCAGGCAATGAGGGGCATACTCAGGTGCTGATCCTCCTCCCAGAGACACTTCCATGCCCACTTGGAAGCATGGCACTGTCCCAGGCAGCCGGATAATCCTTGAGGCAAAGCAGCTTTGTGGGCCGGCGGGAGCCATGGCGCCTCAGACAGGCCGGCCCTCACTCTCCCGGCCGCCTTAAGCTCATCTGAGCTCAGAGAACACGGCCAAAAACGTTCCCTGAGCCCCAGTGATCCACAAATGGTCGTGGCAGCACAAGGAGAGGGGGGAACAGAGCAGGAGAAGACATCCCCTGGTGGGAGCCTGCCTAGGGACACAGGGTAGGCTGTTCTTGGAGAAGGGAGCTACTGGAACATGGTTTTACCATGATTTTATTCTCTGCCCTCATATCAGAGCTCACACACCAGCACTTCTCCTCCTCTCTTGCTCCTGTGCTTCGTATGACCCACTCTCCCTCCTCCCCTGCCCTGCAGCCACGTGGTCAAAAAGAAATCACCACTGAGCTCAAAATGTCCCCATTCATCAAACGTCAAAAGCTGGAGCAAAACTTGGTTTTTAATCAAAATTTGGCTGAAGTTGACCCCTGCACTCAGAACCTGTGAGGAAGCAGCCGACGAGCAGATGTCACTGCTGGATAAGCCTCGTTTCTTTAGGTAGCTAAAAATGGAACCAGCCATCACCCTCATCTATGTTTAGACCCAATATTCCAAACAATTCCTCTATTTGCAGTTCTTTTTTTTCCTCCCCCTCCTGAAGCTATCTCTGGCAGAAGAATGAACCAGCTGCCAGGGAGAGCAGAAGTGAGTTAAAAGCTGAAGAAATGCAGCGCTGGTAGCAGAGGTGACGCACCAGCTGGATGCATTCCAGGTCACTGCAGCCTGGCAGGCTCTCCACGAGGACATCCCAGCGGATCTCGGCGGCACAGTTGGATTTTTCCCCCACGTATGCAAAAGCCATAACTCCTATGGAGCCAATCATTTCACGCTGGAAGCCCTGCAATTCATTTTTTAAATGCTTTGCCAATCAGGTTATTATGTTCAAGCTAAGGGAGGAAAAAAACCCTACAGAAAGACTTTTCATGGGGAAAGCATTCCGCTTGGGATTTTCCTTGTCTTCCTGTGCCAAATTGGCAGGAGAGCTGTATAATTACAGAGCTTTTACAAACAAAATTAATGTACAGCAAGTCTGTACATGGCCACCCTCCCATCCATGGATTTTATGGAGAACAGAGCAAAAGGATGCCAGTTTTATTTCACTGTGAAACCACTCTCCCAAATCAGGAGTATTTTTAAGTAAAATCCCTGTGTGGTACCACAGACTGTAGTCCTCCCTTCCATTTTACAAGGCAGGCAAACTTCACAACACAAGAGCCACAGAGAACAGGGACAGCATCCCTCAGATCTGTGTTCCCACACAGGGATCAGGATGCAGGATGCCCAGGGGTGGCATCAACATTGTGACAGAGACAGAAGGGCAGTTATGGATGTTGTTAAACATAAAACCTTATTTTCTAATCAGCCTGACCAGGAGACCCTATTTTTTAGACTGAAATATAACCAAATACACGTGTCAAAAACCAGTTCTCAAAACAAGACACCTTATTATATATTAAAGGTTTATTTCTCTTTATTATAGCAGCACATCAGTCCCCCTAAGATCCAGAAGCAGCTTCCAAGAATCCTCTGCTGCTGTCACAAATGTTCATTCTGTGGATCCTAATTTCTCTTTGTTTCCCCTGTCACATTCAATATATCTCCAGCTCATGAATTATAGACTTGCCTGATTTCCCTAACCTCACCCAGGAGTCTACAGTAATTCAGGAACCCAGCAGACACTGGGGAGGCCCAAGTCCTGGATGCTGAGACTCCTTCAGGATGAGAACAGACTGAGGCACGTCATCCCCCCCTGACTGAGCTGAGCACATTCCTTTCCCTTCATTTCCCTCCAAAATTCCACTGCTAGCAATTCCCCCTGGAGGTGCTGAGGAGATGAGGATGACACACGTGTGTGGATCCCTGGCAGTGTCCCAGACCAGGCTGGACAAGGCTTAGACCAACCTGGGATAGTGGAAGGTGTCCCTGACCCTGGCAAGGGTGGCACTGGATGGTTTTTAAGGTCCCTCTCAAACCAAACCATTCTGGTTTCTGTGACATGATTCAATGATTCCCTATTTCCCAGCAACATGAGACACATCCCCACTTGCTCCGGAGTCCCTATCCAGATTTTTTTTTTTTTGGAAACAGAACAAGAGCTGTCATTTTAGCAGCACCCCCACAACACTGGGATCATTGAAGAATTTAAATTTACTCAGTGACCTTTCAGCAGCAGATAAGCACATACACTCCTTCAACATTAACTCCTTCCAAACCCATATTCATTTCAGCATTTTTTGGACACTCACACAACTTCAATTGAGAGCAATAAATGTCAAAAACATTCCACTGCTTTCTTCAGCCTGTGAGAAGCTCAGCACAGCAATTAAACCACATGCATGGAGTTAAACACAAGCTCTAGAGGTGCTGTACTGACAGCTTCTCTCCAGCTCTTCATGGTCCTTTACCACTGCAAGAGGCTTTGTTTTTATTGTTTTGGGTGGTTTAAGTCATCTTATATACACACTTCCTTGGCAGTTCTCTTGGGGGGAGGGAAACAAATTTTTAAGAGGATTTAAAATTATTTTAATCTGAACAGCATTTATAAACATTTCCCAGTATACAGCAAGAACAATCTGTTGTTGGTGGTACATTAATCCTGGCGAGCACTTGAAGGGCAGAAACACAATGGGGTGAAATTGTTACAGATGGCCTCAGGGCTATTCCAATACTTGAACAACTGGAATAATGGGGTGGAATTAAAAACATGGGCCCAAGCTTAGGAAACGCCTCACGATAAGATCACGGTGCCCAAAAAGAGGAACACAAAACTGTTGAAGAGGAGACACTTGTGGAAATTCAAAATGAGCCTTGTAGAAGCACAAGAAGTGCTTCTAGCCCAGATAGAAAAACCATCCATCCTTTTCCACTCAAAAGAAATAATAACCAGCAGGAAAAATTATCTTTCTTCCATTTGGACAAGTAAAATTTCACAAGGTTACTGTATAGAACAACCAAGAACTGGCAAAATGGAAGAGAGGAGAGATAATCTAATAGGCCTTTTCTATCTAATTTTTATGATTCTTAAGAAAAATGACCTGAATAAGTGAAGTTATTTGCCCTTGTCCTCTTTGTTCATATTGGATTTAGTCATGAGGGAAATCCTGCCAAGGATAGTATGTTTTACTCAATTTACTACCCTTTGTGATTGCTCTATAAAATATTGGATACATGATGGGAAAGGTTATGGAGGTTTGGGGCGGGGGTTTTTGCAATGGAAAAAGAAGGAACACATTGAGCACTTGCTGGCAGCAAAAATGAAGACAACAAGAACTGGTGGAATTTTCTGGGGAGAATGTTTATCTCTGAGTCCACGTTCAAAGGATTGTATTTAACCCGAATAGGTTATAACTTTTAAAAAACAGCAATTGAGTATTAAACAAACAGCCTCTTGCAACATTTCAGTTCCAAGTAGGTCACAAATAACACCGGAGTCAGAAGCTCCATCTCCCTGCTGCACACACTCTGTAATTGCCAGGAGCTGAGGTTTCCTTTGAATTCCCAGTATTTATAATCCTGCTACTCGGACTCTCGCCGTTAATCACACGGGTGCCCCGCTCCTGCTATTACAGCAGAAGGCAAGAAACCAGAACCTGCTCCTCCAGGCTTTGCATTTGTGGAGCTGACACTGAGCTGTGGGAGCCACCCCCAGCCCCAGCATCTGTGCTGACAGAACCTGGGTCACGCTCAGTGCAGCCTGTGAGCCATAAATAACACGGAGAACTCTGGCAAATCCCAGGTGCAGCCGCTCACCAGCAGCACCAGCCCCTGCCCGGGGACTCCAGCACACTGAGGCTGTTTTCCTAAAGCTGTACAGGCCAGCCATAATGGTGCAGGATCTGTTCAGTCCTGGGAATGCGCTGTGTTGTAAGATTCCAGGCAGAAGCTGGGGCATTCCTCCCTTACCGTTCAATCCTACCCCAAAACCGAGAGCCTGGGAATTGCAGCCGCGCTGGATTGCAATAAGTGGTGTCAAAAATTCCAAGCAAATGAGTACCACATGTCTGGGAAGCAGGCCCTTTTCCTGGGCTGACCTTGGAGCTGAAGGGCTGCCCCTTTCCTGACAAAAGGATTGCAGGAAGAAAAACATCCCAAGTGCTGCCGTGTAACCACGCGGGTGAGATCCTGTGCCACAGAGAGCACGAGTCCAGGGTTTGGGATGAGATCAATGAGAGCAGATCCCATTGCTCAGGAGCATCCCCAAAAGCTGAAGGGACAGAGTGGGCCTTGTTCCCTCACAGACTTTGGGTTTTTATGGAGGATTCCATAAATCACTGCTGCTGTAGCATCCATCCCCCATGGGTTTATGAAGGCTGCTCTTGGAATGGGCGCTGGGAGACAGAGGCAGAACAGAAGCCCTGACTCACCTCGTGGAGGGTGGGTTTTGTGCTGCCTTTGGAAAGATGGACATGCTCCTCTCCAGCTGTGTCAGACATGAGCATCACAAGGCCTGCAAATTATACATGTTACTCCTTAACCTCGTTCACAGCAAGGTCCTCCTGACCCTCTACTTGGGATTAAATTACACACATTTACAAAAACTAATTGTCTACAACGCATTCCAATTACAAGTCTAATTATACTTATCTAACTGCTGCCTGACCGACTTGGTCTGGAATCAAACCATGCTTTTTTGCTTTATTCCATATTAAATTGGGCTGAAAGGCTTTCTGGAGCTCTGGAAGTTCAGAAATAGATAAAATAGAAGCATCTGAAGACTGAGCAGATAAAAGGCCAGGCCAACACAGAAGAGCTTTCCAAGTGCACATCAGAAGGATCCATCAGGATTTAATAAATCTTGGACTCAATATCTTTACTTTTGTTTCCAAAAGACCAAAAGAAAAAAATGCTCAGTCCCAAGCTGCAGGAGGATCTTTCATCCAAACAGAGGATTGTGTCAGTCCCTCCTGATCTTGGAACATATAAATTCATTTTGCACTACTTTCCTTTTTGGAGGCTCTGAACAAGTTATCAAAACCTTGCAGTTACAATAATAATTACAATCAAACAAACATGTCTCAGTGGATTTAAGGCAATATGGAGCACTGTGCTCAAAGGACAGCAATCAATGGCTCCACATCCAGCTGGCAGCCAGAAACAAGGAAAACAGGGCTGGTACTTGGGCTTGTCTTGTCCAAAACCACCATGGATTACTTGAGTAACAGCACAGGCTGATGTTAAGAGGAATCACAGGATGGTTTGGGTTGGGAGGGACCCTAAAGACTGTTAGAACTCCAGCCTGGCCTTGGGCACTGCCAGGGATCCAGGGGCAGCCCCAGCTTCTCTGGACACCCTGTGCCAGGGCCTGCCCACCCTCCCAGCCAGGAATTCCTTCCCAACATCCCACCTAACCCTGCCCTCTGGCAGTGGGAGCCATTCCCTGTGTCCTGTCCCTCCATCCCTTGTCCCAAGTCCCTCTCCAGCTCTCCTGGAGCCCTTTGGGCAGTAGAAGGCTGTGGCTGGCCAGCCAAGGGAAGTCATTAGTGCCCCAAACTGCACACAGCACAGGACTTGGAAAAATCAGGTGAGGGAGCTGAACTTTGGTCTGGCAAGCAGGAGACCAGAGGCAATCCAAGCCCAGCCTGCAGCCCCCTAAGCAGCAGCTACAGAGGTGCCAGTCAGAGACTGTGAGCTCTGCAGGAGCTTCTCAGGCAGCCCTGAGCATCCTGCCCGGGCATCAGCTTAATTCCAGGGAGGCAGGGATGGCACTCCCTCCTCGTGTGGTGCATGGACCGTGCCCAAGCGAGCATCAGCCATGCCCATGAGAGCAGCCTCAGCAATTAACACCCTCTTCTCACCCCTCAGCTCCCTGTGACAGAGTTCATCCTGTGAGGAATCACAGCCTGCGTTTCGTTTTCTGCTCGGAATTTGCACCATCTCATTTACTCACCATTAGCATAGATGATCTAATATTCCTCTCTGATCTTAATTCCCAGCAAACCCATCAAATTCAATCTCCCTTTTTTGTACACACACTACAAAAGCTCGAGTCATTACAATTCCTAGCCGGTTCCACGCTGGTGTAAACGAGAGAATGAGACCCTTAAATTTCCAAAGAGCTTGAAGGCAGCGTTGCATTAATGAACCTCCTGGAACAACCATGTGTCTGTGCAGAAGAATGCCAGCTCCTTGTACGGCAGCCTTTGAAGGTCTCTCCAAGGAGGAAACGAGCCATCAGCCAGGACAAATTCCCCAGCTGGCTTTTGATGGATCACAAGACAAACAGATCCCTACAAAGAGAGGCTGAGATGGTTTTACAGGGCCTGGTACCCCTGACCTCAGCGCTGCTCTGTCCTGCCCCACTCACACAGCCTGAGCAAAACCCCTTCAGGTGGGCACACACAGACTGGGGGATGCAGAGTGGTTGTGACAAAACCCAAGCACCAAGAGAGCACTTCAGTATCGGGGTAGAAAAGGGGAGGGAAAAGCAACATTGTTCATGTGAGTGATTTAATGTTTATCTTCCAGCAAACAAGCTGAGACACACCTTAAACTTAAGATTCACATCTTCTACTTTCTGAAACAGTCTGAAAGAGGGACTAGGGATGGACAGGGAAGGGCTTCCTAGTGCCAGAAGGCAGGCGTGGATGGGATATTGAACAGGAATTGTCCCCTGTGAGGATGGAAAAGCCCTGGCACAGCTGGGGCTGCCCCTGCATCCCTGGAATGTCCAAGGCCAGGCTGGATGGGCTTGGAGCACCCTGGGACAGTGGGAGGTGTCCCTGCCATGGCAGGGGTGGCACTGAATAAACTTTAAAGTCCCTTCCAACCCAAACCATTCTGGATTCTGTGAGAACACCATCAGATCCATCCTGCTGCTGACATCCCAGCCTGCTCTGGGAGAAATCTGTTCCTTTCCACAGGAATTCATCAAGTGGGAAGCTGTTCTTTGAACACAAACACTTGTGCACCCCACTCTGGATTAATCTGAATTCCAGTTTCCAAGGGGAGCTTGACTTTAGTTCCTAGCACACATCACCACTGAAATGTATCATTCTTTGTTTGTTACACAATAAAAAATTAAACAGACTCTCAAATTACTAATTAGATGCCATTACTTAAATAAGTGTGCACAGAAGCAGTGGCCAAAATAAAGGAGGTCTAATTTTAATGAAAGGACAGCAATGTACAACTGATATTTGACCAAGCAGGGAGCAGAAATTTCTTTCAGGAGAACAAAAGCATTACTTAAAAAAACCCCAAAACTTTATAATCAAATGTTTTAAATCAGCAAGCTGGGAATTCTTGACTTAAATACAAATAAAATCAGCAATAGATTTAAAATATAGATTTAAAACCAGAAGTAGCTACATGAAATTACCATTTCTTCTGGCAGACAAAGCTCCAGGATCCCTTTGGCAAGAAAATAGGAAATTTTTAGAGAAATTGAGTATTTAAAATAAATCATACCTATTGCAGCCCTTCCTCATACAAAATACAATAATAATCCAAAATATTGTTTAAGGAAAGCAATAAAAGGAAGGCAAAAACTACCTTAAATAGGATGGTAAATGGTAAAATGCAGCTCTCCCACCCTTCCCCACCGGGAATGCAGTCACACACAGGCTGTGGCTAAACACAGGAATACAACAGGAAAAATTAAACTGGGTGTAACAACAACAAACAGAATGGAAATGGAATCCATTCAGATCCTCCCTCCCACTATCAAATTCCTTGCATGATGACTGTTGAAGGGGCATAAATTGAAAATGCAAACATGCAGAAGATAAAAGGTGTTGGTTCACTGCCACTCTGCCTTTGCAGGGCTGTGTGAGGCACTCGAGGAGTTCAGAGCATGATAAAAACCAGCTTTTTCTCCAGCTCTCACCATTACTTTGAGTGGCACCAATGCCAAACCCCCGAGCTACAAGGGATTCTGTGCCATATCATCAACTCCTGGAAAATTTCGATCCAAGAATCCTGAAAACAGCTTTGCAGGGGAAATATCAATAATTCCTTTCCAGGAATAGGGAAAACAAAAATCCAGACAAAGCACAAATCTTGCTCCAAGTCACACAAGAACTCAGCTCCTGTGTCATGCACAGTCCCTGGCCTTGATGGCAAAGCATCTCTTGCCATCTCTTCCCCTTAAACCGAAAAAAATACCTTGGCAGGCTGCAAAAGAGTTCATTTCCAAGAGAGAAAAACATAACTTCGCCTTTGACAACTGTTTTTCAGACTGAAATATCCCCCTGAACAAGAGAATTTCCCATCCTGGAAAGGTGTGAAAGCTCTCCAGCTTCCCCTTGCCAAGTTTTAATCAGTGTAATCCAGGACTAACTTCCCAAGCCCAGAAAATGGGAAGGTTTTGGCTTTTCCCAGTCCCACAGTGAGTGCTGCTGAGGGATGAATAAAACAGGTCAATTCCACTGTGGATCTGCAGCATTCCAGCAGCTCCATTCATAATTCATGGTTTGGACACATCTACCTGCTGCTTGGGAAAGATGAGCACACACAAACATGACATGGGCAAGAGCTTTCTCCTTCTTTCACTCTCCCCCCCAGAAAAAAAAATAAAATAAAATAAAAAAGGAATAGGCTGAAGAAGCAGAGTAGGGATTAATCCCAGAAGAATAAATTTATTGCTTGCACACAAGCCCCTGGCTGTCCAGAAGCACATGTGTACACTCACAGAAAGCAAGTCTTACATATTATTTTCTGAAGTTCAATATGGTCGTTTACCTTTGTAATTATCAGTTTGAAACTGCAGGGAAACAGACATCCCTGAGAAATGGACAGACATCCCTGGGAAATGTAAACAGCCAAGATGTTTGGGTGGTTCCAAAGTGAATGTTGTCAAACAAGGAAAACTTCCTAAATCTGCTAAGTGGGGGAAATTGAAATGGGGAAGTGTTTAATTTATACAGTCCCAGAATGGCTTGGGTGGGAAGGGACCTTAAAGATCACCCAGCTCCATCCCCTGCCATGGCAGGGACACCTTCCAACACATCAGGCTGTCCCAATCCCTGTCCAGCCTGGCCTTGGGCACTGCCAGGGATCCAGGGGCAGCCACAGCTGCTCTGGGCAGTGCCAGGGCCTGCCCACCCTCACAGGGAACGATTCCTTATTCCCAATATGCCATCCATCCCTGCCCTCTGGCAATGGTAAGCCATTCCCCCTTGTCCCCAGTCCCTCTCAGCTCTCCTGGAGCTCTTCAGGCCCTGCCAGGGCTCTGAGCTCTCCCTGGAGCTTCTCCTCTCCAGGTGAGCACCCCCAGCCCTCAGAGCATCCCCATGGCCTCCTCTGGGCTCTCTCCTGTTCCTGCTGTGTCCCCAGGGCTGCAGGTGGGCTCTCCCCCGGGCTCAGGGACACAATCCCCCTCAGCCCAAGGGCATGGAGGTTTCCAGGTGCCAGTACCCACGGGCAGGCCTTGCCCAGCTCTTCCTCCCTCAGCACCCCAAACGCTGCTCCCCAGCCCAGCCTGGCTGTGTGGCGCACGCTGAGTTAATTCCATGGCGGCTCCCTCTCCCCTGAGGGCACCATGGCTGGCAGCACACGGTGACAAGCTGGGGTCACGTCGTGGAACACTCCAGCGTGTGGAGTGCCATGCTTTTAGCTTGGCTGCAATTAAGACCGTTTCATTGTCTCATCAGGTTCCCTGTGATACCCAATTAAGTAATAACACAAGGAAAGTGCTCTTAATTAATGAGGAAAATGCTCTACAAGCTAGACACAGGTGTGTGTATCTCAAGCAGGGCCTGAAACAGTTGAACAGATCATTTAATCTTTATTAAAAAAATCCCCACTCAAATTTGTATCTAATTACCTCAATGGCAGGAATCTTCCTGATTTCTTCCAAGGGGGTTAAATTTCTTTGCAATATTCAACAACCAAGTGGTTTATAAAAGACTCAAATTAAAACTGACACTTGAAATGCAGGAGTGATCACAATTTACACATGGTTATTCTGGGCATGGAGCAAATGGGTTTAAACCACCTTTCTCCTTGCAGTGTTTTTACAAAATCAATCTCCTCTATCGATATTGAATTCATGTTTATTCCTATACCAGCTCTGCTATTTGGGTTGAGCTAAATGAAAGCCCATCCCCACTGTTAGATTAGTCAGGGTAACATCTTTTAAAGAAAGATACTGAAAAAAGGCAGAATATCATTCTAAGTCTCAAGTCTTTAAGTCCGAAATTCTGACTTCAGGAGCAGCAATTGCAAGGAGCATTATTTGCAGGGAGTGAGGCACATGAAAATCTGCCCTTGCCTTTCTGCCCAGATCCTCAGGCACAGTCACCTTCCCTGGGAGAGCAGCCTTCCTCCCCTTCAGCTCTTTCCTCCCTGGAGAGCACAAGGAGCCAGCTTTCTAGAAACCCAAATCTTATTCACAGCACAATGAAAGTCTTTGATTTTTAAAAAATACTGTAAAAAAAAATTTCAAAGTACCTATCCAGGCTACAGCAGCCTGTCCAAAATCTTCTACAGCAGATCCCTATGGGGAAAGGTTGATAAAGAGGACAGAGCTGTCAACCTGTACTTTCATAACCTCCCACCCTAGTTTTTCATCACAAGCTTCTTCCCTAAGCTCTGCATTTCTTCCTTCAGCTGCTCATTTTCAGCTCTTGAAAGTTTTGGTACAAAGGAGGCACAGAGACAATTTTTTCCCTTTGATCAATCACGTCCCACTGTTCAGAAAACAGGCTCCAAACCATTAATCTTGCTTATGTTACCCAAACGCTTGCTAGGATCTCATCTCTCCTATCATTTATTTAGCACTGAGCCCCCTGACAATACATCTGAGGTATTCTTAGATCACTTCAAACATCAGTCAGGCCAGGATGGCGAGGCAGAACTGGCAGGGACGAGTGTGAGATGCAGACAAAGGCTGAGCAGTGCACGTGGCACTTGTGGAAATGCCAGGGACAGTGCCCAGGGAGCACAGGGATCACTGGACACATCCAGGCACCACAGACATCACCTGGAGCCACAGCATTCCAACACAGGCTTTGTCTTGCTGCTCAGAGCATTCTTGCTGTATTGTTTTACCTGGTGCTGACACCCATTAAAACTCCATTATATTCAGTTCCCTAAATTAGGATGCAGTAGCCAGAGGTGAACACTTGGGATGGGATTGATTTGGGGAGAATCAATTAATAATATATAATAAATAATAATTGCAGAGTAATTACAGGGGTGGTGCAGTGCATCAATCCCTCCCTTAACTGCTCCTGTGTGGAGTCCCACCAGACAATGATCACATTGCCAGCCCAGGCTCCCACAGGCATTCTACAGCTTTGAGACATTCTCCCATATAATGAGGAAGCTGAGGAGCAAAGGAGGCTCAGGGGGGACCTGCTGGCTCTGCACAATCCCTGACAGCAGAGTGGAGCCAGGTGGGGTCAGGCTGTGCTCCCAGAGAACAGGGACAGTATGAAAGGAAACAGCCCCAGGTTGAGCCAGGGGAGGTTTAGATTGGATATTGTGAATATTCCATCCTGGAAAAGGGTCCAGCCCTGGCACAGCTGCCCAGGACAGTGAGGCCTCATCCCTGGAGGGATTTATAGCTGTGTGGATGTGGCCCTTGGGGACATGGGGCAGTGGTGGCCTTGGCAGTGCTGAGGAATGGTTGGATTTGATGGGCTTGGAGGGCTTTTCCAACCTTAACAAATCTGTGATTCTATATAGGGAAATACATTTATCATATAAACAGAAAGCTTTATAACCTTCACTCCCAGCAAACCAATTGCATTCCCATGTTCCCCATGTGCTCCACAACATTTCTGGGCTTGTCTCCAGCTCCAGTTAATTTGAACTGTATCCCAAACCCACCCTTCCCCCTGTGCCATCCTCCACAGAAACGCTGGACTAGAAGGAGGCGGTGATTTTAATGTTTAATGATTTTAATGTGAAGTTTGGCCCATGAAATAAAACCTGATGTTCCAATCAGCAAACTCCATCACCCCTGTGCCACAGCCAGGGGGTAACAGTGCCTGGTGCCCTCCTGCAATCCTTCCTGCCTGGGAAGTAAACCCTGGCCACACTTTCATCATTTAAATGTCACCAACCACCAACCTAATCATGACAAGAACATGCCCTGCACTGGTCTGTACAGTTTTAAAGATCAATTTTAGAGATGGGAAGTGCTCTTTTCCTTGGATCATTCACCCCAAAAGGCAGTTCACCTTTAAAGGGTTCTCCCTTTAAAACTTCCTAGGATGCATGGCAGGGCACTCAGTGCCTGGAATTTTCTCTGGGATGCTCCTGCAGTCAGACTCTGCCTCTGGCAAGCCAAGCAGACCCAGCTCTGGCCTTCTCTGTGTGTTTTTCTAGTCCTCAGACTATTTTTGCGTTTCCTCCGTTCCCCTACAACTTATCCAGGAGCTATTTCAGGATGCTGAAATGGAAATCACGCTCAGGAAAGTCACAAGCACCAAATACAGAAATGAATTCTGTTCTCTTCTAAATATTTTCTTGTTCATACACCTAAAAACTAAAAAAAAAAAAAAAAAAAATTAAAATATTCAATTTAAAATTGCGTTTTTTGTTGCAGCATCGCTGCTGGTGTTTACACCCACCTGCTCTGCAATCCCTTTGAACACCACTGCCCATAAAACAACTTTCTCAGAGCCCCTTTAGGCACTGGAAGGTGCTCTTAGATCTCCCTGGAGCCTTCTCCTCTCCAGCCTCCCAAAATCCTGCTGCATCCACTGCTGGATCATTGGAACCCTTCTAAAACCCATCCACTTGACCACAAGAACCCATTTTTAATGTGATGAATACAGTATTTATTTGCTAACATCCTGCCAGTTCTCTCCATCAGAATATCACTTGGTTCTAAAATCCTCCCAGGCCAGAATTTAAACAAAAGCTTCCCTGGATCCATCCCAGAGGTTCCAGCAGGACCAGGGTGAGTTCTCAGTGCTGCTGCTCTCCTTTGAGCCACTTAATTGAAAACAGTAATTTAAGCACAGGCAACTCCATTTGATTTAATTTCCTAGTGATGACAAAAACTAGCAACCTATTTAGGCATTATTAACTTCAAATCAAGTTGAAATTAACTTGGCTCTAAGTAGGAGGCAGATCTGAGGTAGCAGGACTGAGTTCAAGCCTTTAAGCTTTCCTTTATTCATTGGGGTCTGGCTGTCTCTGGGTGTTCTTTCATTTTTAAGAGATGTTTATTGTAGACAGAATCCTGAGTGGGTAAATTGAAATCAGTAACCTTTGGAAAATGGATTTCCACAACTTTCCTGATTTATGGATTTAAAGAGACACAAGTTTTGAGAAAGTAAACAAGCCAAAGTGAAAATCCACATGAGAACACAAAGGTGCCTTTAACCTCCAGTGATGGCTTCTCACCATTCTGTATTCAGACTGTATTCAGAAATAAAGCTCAGGTAATCTGGGATGATGGACATGAAACAAAATCTTTTAATTTTCCTCTTTATTTTAGCATGCGAGAACGAAATTGTGAGAGTTTGCTAATAATGTGCTTTATGGACACAGTGCCAAGCAGGAATAAATTATCCCTGTGTAGAAGAATCCCTCTAAGATGAAACCCTGAAGGAAAAGCAATTTTAATGGATCAGCTCGATTTTTCAAGGCATTTTGGGAAACAAAACTGGCTTTAAAAATAATGTACCTACACACATTTTTCTTCTGAAATTAGAGTGACACAGTTATCTTGAAAAAAACTATTTTTAAAGGCTTCCAGCTCTCTTCATTCCCTGAGTTATCTGATAACACCCTGCCTTCACTTCCCAGTGTTAATTGGGTTTGTTCCTGCACTCCTGTGTGCTGCCTACAAACACAAAAATGAACCAAATCAGGCAGAAAGCATCAGGGTTAATTACAATCAGCACCAAAATCTCGAGTGCTATTTGTGGCAGCAGTGGATTTTTATCTGCTCTGCGAGTAGGAGCCACTCAGTAAAACAAACACAGAAGGGAGCTCAGGAACTGTGTCCCTATGGATTCAGGTGCTTTTTGGGAAGGCTTTAAAAGCAGTCTCTGAATCCTCTGTGCAGAGACTCTGTTTGCCCAATTTTGGGGTTTTTTTACTTGAAATGAATGTGAAATGCCTGGGGGTTTTATAACCCCTCATGCTGCTGATCCTTCCCACTGTTCGGGCTCTGGCAGGAAACACAACTCCCAGCAAAGCGCTCCAATTAAAGCAGATTTCCGCTCCCAGCACCAGGAATAGACTCTGGATACTCCCCAGTAACTCTAAAATGGATACTCCCATTCAATTATTTCAATGTAAAAAGGTTTGCAGACAGCACTGATACCCAGCGAAGCATCTTCATGGGAACACAGCTCAAGTAAATTTAATATCTGGGGTTTTTTCTTCTCTCTCTTTACCTAATGGCAATATCCCTAAAAGTACAGCAGCTCCTGGTGTCTACCTTGAGGCAGGAAAAGGAACACTGCCCTGTTTTCTCCTCCCTCCATGTTCCTGGAATCTGGTATCTCCAGAGGGCAGGAGGAAACCAAAAGGCAAAAACTAAGAGATTCTTTTACCCAATGCTCTTCCCACTATATTTGGGTAAATATAAACACCCACAGAAAGCAAGAAATATGAAAAAAAAAATCATAAGAAGATAAAAATCATTGGAAGGTCAGGTAAAACCTAACCTAAACTGAAGGCACAACTTCCTGCAGGAAGAAAACTCCATGACCCATAAGCCTCATGGCTTATCCTGACAGCCAGAAAATCCTGATAACACCGAGAGAAACATATTCCAGAATGAGCTCCCTCCCTGCCCCAGGAGAGAACTCTGCTGAGGTCCTTTCAGATTTAAAAACAAGATTGTCAAGGAAGCAAAGCCCAGCTAATCCTGGCTGCCAGCACAGTCCTGGCGAGAGAGGTCTCACACGCAGAGAAGATCCAAATCGAGATTATTTGCACAGATCAAAGGCCTCAAGTGCAAACCTGAGCAAGGGTGACACCAGAGCTGTCCCCACAGCCCTGGTGTCACACAGGCACATTTCCATGTGGCAGGGATCAACTGGCTCTGAAACCTGTCTAGGACTTTAAATAAAGGAGCCCAAGCACAACCTTCCCATTCCTGCATGTGGCAGAGAAATAGGGGGAATTTGTCACTGCAGCATCTTCCAATGTTTGATTTATCAATCTCACTAACTACAGACATTGCCAATCCTTTTTGCCCCATTCCAAATGGGAAGCTGAGGCACTGCCTATGCACTTTGGGAGCTGGAGGGAAATTTGGGACATGGAAAGAATCAGGTGCCAGTCTTCCACCATTGGATCACAAGAGCATTGTTCATCCCCAGCAAATTATGAGCCACAATACAAAAAGTTGGAAATTTGCGTTTTCTGGCAGGGAGATCTCCCCTGAATTACGAAGTCGAGCCTGAGGCTGAAATTTCATCCCAAAAATCTTCACTGAAGACAATTCTGTTATGTGGAATTTGGTTAAAGCCTGAAACTCTGGCCACAAACAGAGGGGGAAAAGACAAACATGAGGGTTTGTGTCAGGAGAAGGGGAAAATCCACAAGCTGCAGGGAACAGGATGGAACACTCAAGTCAAGTGCCAGGAACGTCAGTGAAGAGCATCAGGGAAACAGGAGAAAGTCAAGGACATCCAGGGAGACACCCATGGTGAAAGTCCCACTAAACCCCACGTGTGGATTCAGTGCTGGCAGGGAAAAAGGAGCTTGCATTAGGGAGAAAAATGGTTTCCTGCTGCTTTCTCCAGGCTGTGCTCAGAAATCCAGCCTCTGCAAGCCTGCTTTGTGGATCAGCACCGTGGCCTCCAAGAAATCCTGCCTGCCATGGCTTTCCTCTGCAACACTGGCTGATCACTGCTCAGGGATCCTGGAAAGGAGCTCCAGGGAAAGCCCAAGCCGAGGTTTGGCAATCCTCACTCGCTGCCACGCCAGGCTCTTCCCTGCCACTGTGCAGGGTGCCAGGAGAGGAGCTGCCTCCCAAAGCAGCAGGAACCTGCTTCCAAGCAGGACAGAGGCTGGTGCTGAGCCTGGAGCTCGGGGCAGGCAGGAGCTGCCAGCTGCAAATTCCTCTTGCAGGCCAGTGCCTCCAAATGCAACGCTGCCTGCTCCACGCTGCATCCCCAGGCTCCTTGCACCTGGATCCCCCAGCTAAAAGGTGCAAGGGAAAGCCCCAAAAAATCCTGGAATTGAACAGGGCTGCACAAGGGATGAGAGAAATGTTTGGGTTGGAGTGATGGAGCAATATTGGAGGGAAGGGAGAGAGCACAAATTGCAGAGCCAGCACCTTCCCAGCTAATAAGACACCTTCCCAGATGAAAGTGCTGATGCATCCAGGAAAGGCACGAGCTGAACACAGGAGAAGGACACTTAGAGGGGGAAATGAGGCACAAAGTCAGACAAAAAAAAAAAAAAATTTCTGTTGCTATATATGGATGTAGGGAGTCTGGATAACAAGCAGGAACAAATGAAATCCTGGCCAGCAGGAAAGAAAAAAATGAGCATGTGACTGGACTTGAAAATTATTAGTGCCTGTTCAGATGTGAAAGGAAGAGATGGCTGCAATGCATCCCTAGAAAAAGGTGGGAAGGCTCACCTCTCGGACAGCCATCAACACTACAGGAAAACTGCATTTCCAGGGCAGAAAATTGCTGTGTTTCAATGGGGGAAGCTCTGGGAAGCACCAAGACAGGTGAGTTCATACTGGGGAAAAAACCCATGTGGGGTTTGGGAGGGGACAGGAGGGATACAGAAACTCTGATGCAGAAAGTAATTACAAGAGATTAGCTCTCTAAATCACGGGTGACAATTTGTAACACCAAGTAACTGATTTGGGCCTTGTTACAAGCAATAAAGCTGCAGGAATCACTGGACTGGAAGCCTTGACAGAGCAGGAAAAGAACAGATTTGTATTTAAATATATCTCAGTTTAGTAATTCAATCAGGACTGCAAAATGTTCTTGATTTCAGTAATTGATTTTAACCTGTATGACATTTGTGCTTTTCAGTTATCATCTTAACAAAATATCAACATAATCACGGGCTCACAGAATCATCTGGGTTGGAAAAGACCTTTAAGATATTGTGAGTCCAACTGCAATGAAAACTGGCATCACTTGATTTTCCACAAATGCAACACAGCAGAGGGAAAATGAAGGAATTTGCATATAGATGATCCACTCACTGAGTTTCAAAGTGCTTTTGGGATCAGAAAGGAAACAGCTCCAGAGCGAAGTTTGGAAAAGCTTCTGGGGCAAATCAGAGATTGAACTCCCCTCACCCTCAATGGGAGGACACCAGAAAGATGATTTAACAATTTACATAAAAGCAATTACAGGACACAGCCAAAATGAAACCACATGGATGAGTCAGGACCAAGCTGTGTCAAACCAAAAGAGCCTGGTGAAACCCAATAATGACAAATGGAAGGGCAGGGTACAATGTGCAGGTGGAGAAGTCCCAGCTGGGCTGATGGACAGGAGAAAACAACCCTGAGGGGATATTGGATCACAAGGAAAATGTTAACAACACAATGGAATTGCAAAAAAAAAAAAAGAAAAATTTAAAAAAAGGCAGTTCAGATTGTTTTAAGAGTGCCATGTGGAAAGCAGCATTATTTTGTTTTATACAATGCTGACAAGGCCACGCAGTGCCAAGTCTGAGGAGAGAGAGAAGTAAACACACCAGAGCACAGAGGAAAGCTGAGGGAATAATGAAGGGATTTGGATACAAACTGATCCATAAGAACACAGTAAAGGGCTGTGCCAGCCCAGGAACACAAACTGGAGGAGGATGTGACATGCTCCCATCAGGGACAGCAGGAACAAGGGGTTAGGTTATAAATAAATAAATAAAATAGCAAATAAATGAATAAAAAGCAAAGCATCTTCATTTCTCAGAGATCTCAGCATCTCTGGATGGCTTGGACTGGAAGGGACCTGAAAGATCACCCAATTCCATCCCTGCCATGGACAGGGACACCTTCCACCATCCCAGGCTGCTCCAAGCTCCATCCAACCCGGCCTGGAAAAATTCCAGGGATGCAGGGGCAGCCACAGCTGCTCTGGGCACCCTGTGCCAGGGCCTGCCCACCCTGGCAGCCAAGAATTGCTTCCTAAAAGATCTAAGACACTGGAAAAGCTTTTAACCAAATTGGTTAAGGGTTCCCTGCCAGCTTCCTGAGCAGGCTGGCACCTCTGAGACGGGAAGACTTTAAGGAAAAATTAGAAATACATTTGTTAAGGATGCTCTAGGGACACTTCAGCTTGCCTGGAGGAGTGAATGGACTGGAAGGTATGCCAAGGTCTCCACCAGCTCTGCATTCCACTGTGGAATGATCCCCAAAGCCCAGGATGTTTAACCATGGAGTCCTGCAATATTCCAGAGACCACAAGGGCTCACTTGCAATATTTTTCAGAACGCAGGAGAAAATTTGGAAGACAAACATTTCTAACACAACTGCATCAGGAGAGGGCAAAATGACTCAAGTAAACACCAGCCTGTTTGCCAGACACGAGCTCTGGACAAAACAAGGGAAAACTGAATCAGGCTGGGTCTGGGCTTTAAAGAACAGGAGTGAAACCAGTGAGAGGCAAGGCAATGTTACGGAAAATAGGGATTGTCAGGCAAAGCTGTTTGCTTTTCCAAAGGATCCAATTTGAAACATTTCTTACACAAAGGAATATTTCCTTCAGCTCCCAAATCCGTATTAGAAGACCCAGCTATCCAAGAAAGTTCAACAGCTGGGATTTGGTAGAGAAAAAGAACCCAGCTCTCCAATTTATGGCACTGCATTGTAAGGCTTGAAAACTTGTGTTGTGAATGCAAGGCAATACAAGAGCAAACTGGAAAAATATGTGGAAAGCCATAATTTTGTAAAAGCCATTAAAAGTCTCATTAAGTGACACCATACACAGAAAACTGAAGAAAATGATTTGTAGAATAAACTGCTACAGAACCAAATGTTTACACAGGGACCTATTCCAAAGTAATTGCATTTTAAATGCTCACGAGCTTCACACAAAATACTTTTCAGCAGGGAAAAGCCTCTAGAACCTGTCTGTCCAAGGACTCTTAGAACCTTGTTTAAAATAACCCCAAAAATCCCCTTGTCCATTAAAAAGCGAGTTATTATTGGCTATAAATCCAAATATAAAGAACTGAATGGAAAATGGGGATAAAGAAGACCATGCTCAAAACTTCTCCCCGCTCCTCAGGATGTATTTTGCAAACTCAGGATGGTAAAACCCACTCGTTATCAAATTTAGGGAGCTGCTATCTAAGAGCAGAGAAAGCAGCAGCTCGAGCACTGGGCTTTAATTTGTGGCAGATAAAGAGCCTGATGCCATAAAAGAGGCAAATCTTTTTTATTAAGCTCTACAGCAAATTAGAAGGAAAAACCCTGCGGACCCCGAGATGTTATGGTCTATTTTAACTTCTGCTGCAGTCTGCAATCTTTATCCATTTTATCAAAGAATTAGACATGCCTAGCAGGCATGATGCCATCTATTCTTTTTTCTTTTTTTTTTTTTGCCAGTTTAGTACTTTTCCTCTCATAAAATACTCTAAGCTTGTCTCCAATAATCCTCCCAAATCTCTAACCCTTGCTGAGACAAGGAAGGCAAAACCCATCAGCCTACAAACACACTTCAGCTTCAGCCTTCCTATTGAGAAATTATTGCACCAACCCCAGTTTTCTGTTCTAAATTCTCATTTTTCCACAGGACCCTTTCAGCCAAGGAGAGGAAGAGGAGACAGGGTGAAGCACAAACACAAACCAGAGGAGGGGAATGGGCTGTGTTTTATTCAGCTTTTATAAATCCTGTGACGATAATCTCCTGAATGGTTTGCTGGGGAGCGTCAGCAGGCCCACATTTTATTATTTTTGCCTCCCAGAAAGCACAGTCACTTGAAATTCCTGTGCAGTGCTCAGGGTTTTCTGCACATCCATAGTAAACAAAACCCAGAGGAGCTCTGGAAAATTTATCCGAGTCCCACTCACGCTGTAAAAAATCTGTGAGTCTCCGTCATCATCAACAGAAGCTCCTTCCCTACGTGGGTCTTAAAAATAAAGAGCTCCCACAAATTTCAGATCTGCAAATGCTGGATATGCCTTTGTGGAATTGCCAAAAAGATCCAAAAGCTGCATCTTTGCTGCCTGGGATCCCAGTTACGGGTCTGGGATTGCTGCTTCACACGCCCATGGCACACCTGTCCTCAGCAAAAGAAAATCCCAGAAATCCCCAACTGTTGCTGCCCAAAACAAACATAAAACCCCACCTCAGGATTATCCACCCAACAAAGCACTGTTAAAGCAGAGCATAACATGATATATAGATCATAGGCATGTTTGTACATTGATTTTACACGGATTTTACTCTCTCTCTGCTCAGGTGGGCAAGTAGGAAGTGCAATCACATCCTGACTTTCTCCAAAAATCAGGTTTACACAAATTTTACTGGGAAAAAGTTCCCCCAGGGAGGGTGCCCAGGGAAGCTGTGGCTGCCCTTGGATCCCTGGAATGTCCAAGGCCAGGCTGGACATTGGGGCTTGGAGCAACCTGGGACAGTGGAAGGTGTCCCTGCCCATGGCAAGGGTGACACTGGATGGGCTTTAAGGTCCCTCCCAATCCAAATCCTCCTGGGATTCCATGAATTTCCATAAATAAACACAGCCCTGCCACTGACATTTAGGGATATCAGTGTTTGTGACACAAAAGTAGGAACAAAGTGATTCAGCTGAGTGGAAGGAACAAGAAAGTGACACAATATAAACAGCTCTGGAGAACTCTGCCTGTCCAGCTGGCATTTGGATCTCATGGAAATAATTCCTAAAAATTCATTCCCACTTTTAAACAGTCACAGATCAAGAATCAGTTTTTTTTTTTAATTCAGAGATTTAGAAGGCCATCAACAGGTAAAGAAGCAGACAGGTGGATTTTATTTGTTGTCACTGAAACAGAAATCTTCTGCACGGCACGAGAACCCAGCAGCATCCAGAGGGACCAAGGGGTTGGAATTTGGAAGCAGCAGGAAGAAAATACCACAGAGCATGCCAGGAGCTGTTTCCCAGTCAGTCATTCCACACTGAATATTCCTGCAGGTGAGCAGTGATGGGTTTTGAGCAGCAAATATTCCTGTGGACTGAATACTGACTGAATATTGCTATGGACTGAAGGTGAGCAGTGATGGGTTTTGAGCAGCAGAAGTGAGCCCAGCAGATGAGGAGGAGGAGGGAGGAGGGAGCAGGAGCACAGGGAGAGGCTCTGGGAATCGCAGAGGAAACACAAAGTACACGGAGCACTCGTGCTCTGCGGAAAGGGAAGCCGGGGCCTCTGCAGATGCCATCAGCCCCAGAGGCAGGGCTGGGACACAAACGGAGCTGCTGAGGGAGCAGAGAGCTCTCCGAGGGGACAGCAAAGCCGTGCTGCCCTCCTGACAGCGCCGGGAATGCGCTCAGGGCTCCTGGAGGGAGCAGCAAGGTGCGGAGTGCCAGCACAGCTGGAGCCAGGCAGTGACACCCCAGTGTCCCCCACGGGCAGGCAGTGCCCCGGGTCCCACACACACCTCGGGCTGGGCACGGCACAGGATCCACTTCACCCAATTCAATGATCACCCCAATTGTGCCCCCAGCGCGGGTACTGCAGCCTTCCACTGAGCTGCTGCTCCAGAGCATCCTTGCCTGCCCTGCTCCTCCCCGTTATCCCTCGGATCATGGGAACTTCACTTGATCCAGCGGATTTTCACCCCTGGGTCGTTCCCCTGCTGCAGCGCAGGCTCAGCACGGAGTTTGACAGGTGGCAGAGAGCAGCTCCACAGATCTCTCCCTAAATCACTGTATCCACGTTATTCCATGTCCATTTTTCTGCAATTCAGCTGTTGCATTCCTTACTCCAGGAGATTACTTCCTCAAACTCCAAACACATTTTGCTCCCAGTCCCTTTGTTCCAGAGGATATATATCCACCTGTCCTAATATACCTGAGAGTGTACTCCCTTTGTGACAGCCAGCAATTTTAATCAGCTGAAGAATATACCCCAAACCCCCTAGAACTGGACAATAACATCTGGAACAATTATCCCACCTTCCCTAAAGTAAAGCACAGGGTTTGGGATGGAAAAAATCCTTCTAAAAACCGTCAACATTTGCTTTGGTAAATAAAAAGTTGGGATGCACAGCAGGGTAAGTTGGTATTTGCAACTTAGAGAACAAAAGTTAATCAGATTTAACACAAATTTAATGGAAAATACACAATGCTGGCAGATATCAGTCCTTTTAATAACTATGTATGTATAACAAGAATAAATATACACATCATAATTGTTGTTTGGGTTGTTTTTTTTCAAACAGACTCAACCATAAGGGTCAGGAGAATCCACGAAATAGTTAAAATTCAGAATCAGAAAGAACAGGAGAAAAAAAAAATAAAATAAGCATTTGGCCTCTTCATACTAATTTCCTTTTTCTTTACATTGCTCAACATCGCTCCTCAATTTGAGTTCTAATCAACAACCACTTCACAGCTCACATTTTATGAAATAATGCAGTTGATGCAATCAAGTCCAGCAAAATGTTTCCCTAAAGATGTTTCCATCATTCACATTCCTTTAAAAAAAAACACACACACACACAAAAAAAAAGGCTCTGACTTCCTCCATCACTATTTAGCAGCAAAAATAAACACACCACTGCATCTTAAATCATATTCTGATTAAAACAGAAATAGAATCTTTCTGGGGTTTCTTTCTGCTTAGCACAACATGTCTTTGTCCAGGAGAGGGGGGAAAAAATACCCTCAACCTGCTCATTTTTCTGCACTTGACAATAGTGAGCACCAAATAAATAAAATTCAGCCTATGGAAATACAGACCATAACCCAAAATCCCATCACCATGTGCAGTGAGGGGGCAAAAACGCCCCCAAAAACCCAACCCGGTGCAAACCTCTTTCTGCTAATGAATATTTATTTCATTTCCATACTTGCAGGCTCCCCTGCTTTCTATAAAGGACTGGAACCGAGCTCCTTTTTGGCATTATTCCCCCACAATATAGCGATGGACTTCGCTGCCCTCAACGCCACAATGCCAACAACAGAGCGTGCGAGCAATCATTATTAAAAAAAAAAAAAGGGAATGGGGGGGAACAATCCACATTTTCATATAAAAACCCGACCGGAACAGGCATTTTATCCAGGCAGAGAATCTCAACGCCGCCTTGCATTTCCCAACCTGGACGTCCCTGCTTTCATTCCTGTGGATGCTGCGCGCCGGCATCCCCCCGCTCCGCGCAGCCTTTAACCATTTTATCCCCGTTTTATCCCGTTTTATCCCATTTTATCCCATTTTATCCCCGTTTCCCCCCGCAGGGCTGCGGGACGGGCTCAGCCCGGAGTTGCCGGCGATGTGCCCGCACCTCCCGGCCCCACGTGCCCCGGGCACATTTCGGGGGGTTCGCCCATGCCGGGGGCACCCCCAGCGCGGGCATCCCGTGCGGGGCTCCCGGGCACGGGCTGAGCCTGGAGCGGGGGCACAGCCCTGGAACGGGGGACAGGGACTGTGCCAAGGGGGCACAGCGGGTTCGGGGGCAACAGGCTGGGCTGGGGGCAGCGCCGGGGCATGGACGGGGACACACGGCGCGGTCCGGGGATAGGACAGGGGGACACCCGGCAGAGCCCCGGGCAGATCGGGCTCTGCAGGGACACGGCGGCAGCAGCAGCCCGGGGGGACTCGGGGGACACGGGGGACACGGGGATCAGGGGCTCCCCCCGCCCCGGGGCTCCGCTCCGCGCTGCCCCCGCCCGCGGCTGCGGGATGCTGCCCCGCCGCCCCCTCCCTGCGCAGCCCCCTCCATCCCCGCCGTGCCCGCACGCCGCCACCCCGTTCCCGCCGCTGTCACCCGCCGCTGTCCCCCCTCGCCTTCCCCTCGCCTTACCTGCGGCTGCTCGGGCGGCGGCGGCCCCTGTGCCGGTGCAGCAGCTCTCCCTCTCCCTCTCCTCCTCCTCCTCCTCTTCCCGCTGCTCCCGCAGCCGCCAGCCGGGAATGGGGGGGGTAGGGGGGGCAGTACCACCAGCGGGACCGTTACAGCCGCCGGCGCTGCGGGGACTACAGCTCCCGGCACGCTCCGCGCCCCGCCGCCGCGGCCTGCCGCTGGCCGCTCCGCGCGGGGGGTCATGGGTAGTGTAGTCCATGCGGCCGGCGGGGGAAGGACATAAGGCGACAGGGCCCGGACGGGCGCGGGGCGTGCTGGGAGGTGTAGTACGACAGGGGTAGGGCCACCGGGCATGGCGGGAGTTGTAGTTCAGCGATGCATGATGGGAGCTGTAGTGCGCAAAGGCTGATGGGAGGCAGAAGGCCGCGACGAGAATCCCACCGGGATGTGCCGGGCGGGGCACCATGGCCATCCGCGAGCTGATCCCGGCTCCGGGACACCCTTCCCGGGTCGCCTGGGGAGCGCAGGGCCGCGGGCCGGGAGCGGAGGGGACCGGGGAGCGGCGGGGCCCGGCCGTGCCCGCCGCCCTCACGGAGCGCTAGCTCCCTGCCCTCACGGCCCAGCCGCCCCTCACGCTGCTCAGGGCAGGACAGGAGTGTTTGGGAAGGGATGGAGAAACCCGTGGGTCTCACTCAGGGACTGACATTCACCAGATCCCTCACAACAGCGGTTACGTGTGTGCTGCTGCTGGTTTTGGGGGCGATGTGAGCTGCGGGTGTGGGACGCCTCCCCTGGGAACCGGGGAATGGGGACCGGGGTACCCAGGGTCTGATCCCTGCCCTGGGACGGGATGAACATGCCGGAGGGAACCCCTGTCCTTGTGCATTTCTCCCGCAGGATTCCAAAGGGACACGCTCAGCTACAGGAAAAGGAGGCTCCGCAGGGATTTTGGGGTGTTTAACCAGGTGCACACCCGTCCCCATGGTGGGGATGACAGGAACAGCAAATTCTGTCCCCACGTTCAGCTCTGAACCCCCCGAGCTCCCGTCTCCACAGCTCCCTGGAACCTGGGGAGACCCCCTGTGGAAGACAGGGATTTCCTGAGACGTGGGAAGAGTTTGGGGAATTCCTAAAACGGCAGGCTGTGGCTGGGATGGGGGAGATCCCCAGCAGGCAGAGCTGGAGAAAAAACAAACCAGAGGCATCGAAGTTCATGGATTTTATTAAACAACCCCCAATTGCTATGGAAAATGGCGGGGGGAATCCAGGATCTGGCTCTTCTGAGAGTGTATTCCCACGTGGAATCCTCTCCTTTCACTGGCTGGAAAACATTTCCTGGCTCTTTGGGTCATCATTTCCACCCAAATTTATCCTATTTAACATTTTAAAAAATCACACCCTAGTTGACAAAAAATAATAGACAAAGCCCCCCCAAAATCCCAAAACAGCACTGTTTCCTTCCCAAGAGGAAAACCATAATGGAAAAGTTTTACAACAATTAATTCCAATTAATGTCTGTATGGAGAGGCAGCCCAAGCCAGTGGATAAATCCAAATTTCAGCCCAAATCCCTTCCTCAGGGAACTTTTTTCTGGACTTGTGGCAGGACAAAATCTCTGTCCCAGCCAGATTTCCAAACAATTTCCCTGATTTTGGGAATATTCAGCAGCACCAGGATGTTTTGCAGCCCCGCAGCCATGCACTAGGCTGTGAGTGTGGGCTGGCTGAGGAGGTGATTCCCTTTTGACTCCTTTGGGATCATCCAGCAGGCTGCTGGATTAATTTAATTCCTTCTAAAAAAGGAAATAAAGCCAGCAATGGTGGGAGAGGAGGGGAAAGGGCTTCACACTGAAAAACGTGCTGGAATAGAAAACATATATATATATATATATATATATAAAAATAAATAAAGTGTTCAATGTGCTCAATAAACATCTTTTATTTACAGCTGTCACCTGATTTGTGTCTTGACTTCCCCAAATAATCCAACCTCGTGTCCCACAGCCCAAGACAGTTCTAATTCCAGCAGAACCCAGGACAAGCTTTGATTTTAACCCAGAGGATTCCTCACTCCACTCGGAAGTTTATTTCAGACGAGCGCTTGGGTGCTTAAAACTTTTCCTGGTTTATTTCGGCATGAAACACCTCCTCAGAGCCATCCTCAGGAAAAAACTGAGAATTTTGGGCATCGCTCCCTGTGCCCAGCTCGGCGCGGGGCAGCAGCTCCACCACGGATTCCCAAATTCGGGCTGGGCACCCGCACTGCTGGATGGAAAGGGGGCAAAGGGGGGATTGGAGGAGAGAGGATGGGAGCGGCTGGATAAACCCGGACATCGCCGGCGGGCAGCGGCTTTTTGGGGCTAAATGGAGGGAAAGCGGGGCTAGATCTGTGCAAAGCGGGAATAAACCTGTGCAAAGCGGGGCTAGATGCGCGCACAGCGGGCTTTGGGCGGCGGGCAGCGCCGGGATGGCCGTGCCGGACTACAGCTCCCGGCGAGCCGCGCGGGCGGGCGGGCAGAGCCGAGCCCGGCGGCGGGAGCGGAGCGCAGCGCATCCCGCAGCGGCACCGCCGCCTCCGCCCGGTGAGGGATGCGCGGGGGGACCGGGATGGGGAGCGGGGATGGGCAACGGGGCAGGGACACTGCCGCGGGGACGGGGCTCGGAGCTCAGGGAGCTGAGGGGGGAGGAACGGTGCCGCGAAATTTGGCCACAAAATTTGGGTCTGGAGGGGGGAAGATGTCAGGGATGCGGGATGAGGGCAGCAGATGTGGGTACCGATGGTTGTGAGCACAGTGCGATGAGGGTGAGTGAACAGGGGGGTGCCAAGGGATGGGGGTATGGGGTATCCACGCGCTGGGATTTCCCGGGGATGTGGCAGTACGGGCGATGGCAGCAGGGCTGCGAACTCCACGGGGAGCTGGATGCTCAGGGGTTCAGGCACAGATTGCTGGGGGGTGTTTGTGCCTTGCCGTGCCCCCGGAGCTGGTGGGGAGGTCCTGGAGGCCATGCCAGGGTGCCAAGCTCCCGTCACTGGGAGCTGGGATTCCCAGTGGATACGGGGGATACAGGGGCCACGGCCAGGGAATTGCTCCTGCCTGCCCCTCGGGTGTTGGCTCTGCTTGGGGACCTGGGGAGCGATGACTTCATGGCCTTATTAAGGACTAATTTCCATCCAGGCAGGGAAAATAAACAAGTGGAGGTGTCGTTCAGCATGGAAAGTTACTGGGGCTGTGGGGAGGCACTGCCTGCTTTCCTACACGGCCCGGATTTCTGCCCTTACCTCCAGGCCGATAATCCCTAAATCCCAATGAGATTAAGGCAGGAGGCAAGGTGGCCGCAGTGCCTCCCTACCACGTTTCCCACATGACGAAACCCCGCGTCTGCCTAACCCCGATTAACCCGGGCGCTGAGCTCATCCCCCAGAAATACCGGGAGCAGCGAGGGTGAATGCCAGCCCCAGAGGCTGTGGGGAGGTGGGAGCCATGGCCAGAGGCGGGGGCGAGGCAGGAGCTGCTGTTTCACCCCCGTTGTTGTTCCCATCCCAGCAGATCCGGAGAAGCCCGCGGCAGCCATGGCGCTGGTGAAGAGCGGTTGGCTTTGGCGCCAGAGTAAGTGCCACCCTTGAGCTTCCCGGGTTGGGAGCCCCCCAGAAACACCTGGGGAGGTTTGCTGGGAAGAGGTGGGGTGTGGGGGACACCCAGAGCCCCGAGCTGAGCGGGTAATCCACAGGGAGATTGTGGCTCGGCCGCTCACGGATTTGCGTCAGCGCAGAGAGAGAGGGGCTGCCTGCCATGAGAGCACACACGGCTCCGTGTCCGGGGCTGGATCCGCTCCCGAGCCTCGGCAGGGCAGCACCCAGCGCCCTGATGGCTTTTTTGGCAGCCCTTTCCCACTTAGAGCCACCTGCTCACGCTGCCCTGGCTGCTCGTGCCAGGCACAGGTGTCCCAGGAGGGATCCAAGTGTGGGGAAGGAGATGGAGTCTTGTGAGTGTGCTGGCCGCGTCCCACTGGCACTGCTGGGCTCCTGCAGCTGCTCCCTGTCCCACCAGGCTCCATCCTGCGCCGCTGGAAGAGGAACTGGTTCGTGCTCTACCTGGACGGCAGCCTGGTTTACTACCACGACGAGACGCAGCGGGACATGGACGGCCGGATCCACATCAAGTACAGCTGCCGGGACGTGCGGATCGGCCGCGAGTGCAAAGGTGAGCCGAGCCCCCGCTCCCACCCCTGCCTTCCCAGCCCCATCCCACGTGTGGCTGCACCCCTCTTCAACGAGGCTCCAGCTCTGCACATCCAGCAGACCCCCCAAAATAACCCATTAATAACCCAGGCTGCCCCATTCACCCCTCCTCACTCCCAGCCACGAGATGCTGGATGGTCTCTGCCATTGCTTTTCCTGGGGGAAGGAGGGAAGGAAGGAAGGAGGAAGGAACTCTCCTCCTGGTTAGTGCTTGTAACAAACAGGATCCCACGGCCCTGACTCATCGCTCACGTCTCGCACAAACAAGGGAACAAAGCAGCAGCTCGGCGGGCCCCGCAGCCCACGCCGCCGCACAAAGCGCCTTTCTGGGGCTGGGAGCAGCCGTGGGAGCACAATCCCACAGCTCTGTGCTCTCCACACGCTCCTGCCAAGCCTCAGAGGGGGAACACACACAAACCTCAGGGAATGAAGATTTTGCTCTTGCTGGAGCCCAGGATTCCAGTCCAGCAATGAGCATCTCCCATCCCTACACAATTTGGGAGCGCTCCGGCAAGTTCAAAGCAAAGGCAGCTCGGCCTCGTGGCCTCGAGCAGATTTTTGGCAGTTTGCTGCCCTTCCATGTTCCTTCTGCCATGGGGGCGGAGGTTTCTGCCCATCAGCTCATTCCTTGTGCTGGCTTTCACCCTGTGAGACCCTGACAGCATCCTCCACGTGGAGAGGGAGCCAAAACAAAACGCAGCGCTAATTTCCATCCAGGCAGGGAACGGCACATTCCTCTTGTGCCAGGAGGGAGGTGCAGCCCGGGAAGCTCTGTGGGACTGCTCCTGGCCCAGGCTGGATCCCACCCCATCCCTCCATCCCTTCCCTCGCAGACGTGCAGCCGCCCGAGGGGAGGGGCCGCGAGTGCCTGCTGACCGTGGTGCTGCGGGACGGCTCCAAGACCACGCTGTGTGCCGAGAGCGAGGACGACGCCGTGTAAGCGACTCCTCCATGCCAATTATCCCAGCCTGGAAGGGACCCGGGCCGCAGGAGAGCCCCGGCCTGCTCCCCTTGGCCAAACCGGCCCCCTGTTCTCAAACACACTTGCAGGGCAAAAGGTGCAGGAGGAGATTGGGGGCTCTCACTGAATAATCCACAGCCAAAAGCAGCTGGTTTTGAGCAGTCCATCTCCTGATGGGGGAGTCTCCTCGTGGATAAGAAATCCCCTCTTGGCCTGACTGAGGAGAAGGGTTTCATCATTATTTGGAAATAAGAAGTCTGAATGTGAAGCCCTCACTGGCTAGAGGCAAATTGCTCATTTTAGCACTGTTCCACTTCTATTTATTTCTAAAAAACACTTATAAATTAATTTTTTTTAAAAATTATAAAATTTGATGTTTTTTAAAATAAGAATTTTAAAAGTTAGCAGTGGCAAACATTCAGCTGAACTTGGATGGAGGGACACATGCCAAGCAGAACTTCATCAACTGAGCTTGATCTCAGCTGAGTGGAAATTCATCCATTATGTGTTCTTCCCCCCAAATTTAGGTGTCATTTTCCTGCCTGCCCTTGTTTTAGCCAGGCCCACCCCCAGGGACTGCCCCGTGCCCATCCCTGTGGTGTCAGGTACCTCCCAGCACATCCCCAATCCCAGCTGTTGGCCCAGCACTCATTTAACAGGGAATTAAAGACCAGTGCCACATCCAGGTCCCCGTGGGGAGGAAAGGGACAATTGCCACCAGTCCAGCACCCACCAAAAATAAGTAACTCTGTTTTATTTGCAGTGCTTGGAAGATGGCCGTGCTGGAGGCTAAATCCACCCCGGTGAGGCTTTGTCCCCTGAGCAGGGACACCGTCCTGGCACGGGATTTGGGATTCAGGAATTGGGCAGAGAGAGGGTACCCCAACCCTGAGCTTGGGGGGCTCCCCAACACCCACAGTGCAGCCTCAGGGCACAGGGAAGAAGGAGGGGAGGGGTTGGATGCCACCACTGATGGCAGGTGACAGAGCACGGGTGGAGGGTGACGGCAGGAGAGTTAAGGTGACAGGGACACAGGGTTATGGGGACACAGGTCAGGACATTGTTAAGGTGACAGGGACACCATTAAGGGGGCCGAGTTGATGTGGTGGGACATGGGTAGGTGACAAGGGCACACAGTTAAGGTGACAGGGACAGTTAGAGGCAATAGGAGCAGAGTTGAGGTGACAGGGACACAGCTAAGATGACAGGGACGATGTTCTGGTTATAGGGACACAGTTAAGGGGAATTGGGGCAGAGTTAAGGTCACAGAGGCACAGTTAAGGTGACAGGGACAGGTGAAGGGAATGGGAGCAGAGTTAAGGTGGCAGGGACACCATTAAGGTGATGGGAACACTGTCAAAGTGGCAGGGACACTGTTAAGGTAATAGGGACACCGTCGAGGTGACAAGGAAGGGGCAGAGTCAGGCTGGCCCGAGCACAGGCTGTCCCCAGCCCTTGGGGCCGCTGTGATTGCCCACCCCAGAGCCCCAATCCCCCCCAGAGGGAGCTGAGCCCACCGTCCCCACCCGCTGCAGGTGCACGTGTACGACCCCTACGACGACGACTACTACCAGACGGTGCCCCTGGACTCGCACCAGGCCGCCTACATCAGCTCCGGCCACTACGGCCCCCAGTACGGAGGTGGGTGGCCTGCTGGCCCTGGGGAGGGGTGGCTGAGGCCATCCCCACTGCTGACACCCCCTTTTCCCCGCAGCTCCCGGGGTGACCCACGTCATCGTGCGCGAGGATCCCTACCGCGTCTCCGGGGACCAGATGGCGCTGGGGCTGCTGGCCGGGGCCGCCACCGGCGCCGCCCTGGGCTCCTTCATGTGGATGCCCTGCTGGTTTTAGTGGCTGCCAAACCGAGCCACGGCCCCCCTTCCCTCCCCAGCCCTGCCTTGGACCCTGCCCTGAGCGCCCTCAGCCTTCCCAGAGGGACACACTCCCACACACGCCCTGCTCCCCGCCCCAGCTTCTGCATTAAACAGCCCCCACGTGCTTCAGAGCCCCCAAAACCCACTCCAGAACCCCACAGCACCCAATTCCCATCAGCAAAGGTTCCCTGGGCCATTGGCAGAGCTTCCCCAGCCCAAATCTCCACAGGGAGCTGGCTGCAGAAATTCCGGGTTTGGGAGAAGGGGAAAGTTTAATTCTTTTAATTTAATTTGGGGGGAAGTGGCTGGATCTTTTTTGACTGGGTGAACCCCACAATGCAGAGGCTTTTTAAGGGCATTTTTGGCACCAGAGGGCACCACAGGGATACTCAAGAGGTGGGTAAAAGATGAGGGAGGATGAAAACCTTTGCAGGATTTCTACCCCTTTCCAACATGCACAGGTCCCCTGGGCCTGGCCCAGTTGGAGAAATGGTGCAAAACCCTCAGGAATTGGAGTTCAACCCTTGGGAATGAGGCAGAGAAGAGCCCAGGGAGTGGGAGGGACACCCAGCATCCTCAGTTTCACCCTGATTTTTGGGATGAGCAGAAGAGCAGCTCTCCATGGGGACCAGGGAGCCTTTCTGGCAGCCAAGCCGGGATCTTGACAGCAGGGATTTGGGATTGAGGGGACACAGCAGGGACAAAGCCCTGGTCAGGCCAGGGGACAAGCAGCAGCTCAGGGTTTTGGTTGGGCGATGGAAGAGGTGAGGAACAGCTGCCCAGTGTCACCCCTAGAGCCAGGATGGGATCCTGGAACCACGACTGACATTGAGTTTAGGAATTACAGCCCCACAGCTGGATGGAAAACCACCAGTGACACCAGCACCCCAGCCTGCTCCTGCCTTTAGGTCAGTTCCTGTGCCCATCAGGGGATTGGGGTATCCCACACACCATCCTCATCCTCTCCTGCATTCCCTGCCTCCCTCCTGCTGCGCACCCACTCCCGGAAAGGGGAAAAAATACAAAAAAACCTCTTTGAATTCTAATAAAGGCACTGAAAAACCAGCCTGGCCTGAGGGTGAGTGAGGATGAGGAGGGAACGCTCTGGGGGTGGGAAGGATTGTGTCCCCATGCAGAGCTGCCCAGGGCTGTCACCAGCTCCTCTTGTCCTCCCTGCCTTTCCAGCAGGACAGGGGGGTTCTGTCCCTGAGCCCAGGTGAGAGCCCACCTGCAGCCCTGGGGACACAGCAGGAACAGCAGAGAGCCCAGAGGGGCTGGAGCCAGGCTGGGAGGGCTGGGGGTGCTCACCTGGAGAGGAGCAGCTCCAGGGAGAGCTCAGAGCCCCTGCAGGGCCTGAAGGGGCTCCAGGAGAGCTGAGAGGGACTGGGGACAAGGGGGAATGGCTCCCACTGCCAGAGGGCAGGGATGGATGGGGTATTGGGAAGCTTTTCTGGTCAACCTGTGCCAGGGCCTCACCACCCTCACAGAGAAGAATTTTACTCTATTTACCAATCCAATATCCATTTTATGGTTCGTGGGCCAAGGTGAGACACACTGGGAGATGGAAAGATCTGGAAACTTGTTACCAATAGCAACATGACCTAGAAATTGTCTGTCCTTCCCATGCCACGTCCAGCTGCTGACTGTAAAGCTCCTTTTCCCAAGCTCACAGAATTTCTAGGTCTAGAATTTCTAGAATTTCTTTAAGCTCAAACCACATGCTCCTCCTCCCTGCAGTACCTGGACATCCTGGAAGTGCTCCTGCTTCTCTCCTGCTGTGCTGCTCTCCCACAGATCCAGGAACATGGAGCAATTCAGGCTGGAGCAGCCTCCAGCAGCAATTCCCAGGGTCTTCATGCAGGCCCTGCACTAGGGAGCTAAATGAAGGAGCAATTCAATATAAATAATTTTGGAAGCACAAACAACAGATGCACAGCCCACAAAAGCCTCAGCAGGGGCTTCCCAGGAGCTCGTGGTGCCTGAGCATGGTGCTGGGTAGGAGCAGAGGGACAAGGAGTGCTGAGGGAAAGGCTCAGGGCTGACCTGCTCCATCCCCAGCTCCATCCCCAGCTCGCAGCACTCCTCTCTCCCAGCAGGGAGAGCTGCTGAAGCTCCAAAGCCCAGAACAACTCCAGAGCCCCTCGGAAAAACGGGACCCGCAGTAAGGAGCAGGCACGAGCCATTACAGCCCACCATGGCCACAAACTGCCTGGAAAATGAATCCCACAATTTCCCATGGAACAGGAGGCAGCTGGGGGCCACACTGGGCTCCAAACCCACCTCTCTGGAAATGGAGCAGCTCAGGAAATGTCAGGATCAAACCTCCAGTTTCCACACAGCCCCCCTTCCCAAGCTGGGATAAACACAGTGCCAAACCACCAGTGCTGGGAGCATGGATAAATCCCATTTTCTCCCTTCCCTGCCCTGTACCCGAGGAGCCACTGGCTGTGGGAGAAACACTTCAGTGCTTTAATTAGCAGTAACTTTAATCAAGCCTTTAATAACATCCTCGTTGCAGCCGTGCTCTCCGGGTGGCCCACAGCGAGCACTCACAATGGCTCTAATCTATACCCAAACCCTCAGAAACAGGTGGCAAGGCTGGAAAATTCCATTTGGAAACAGCAGCAGCAGGGCAGGGCTGTGGGGCAGCAGGAGCATCATCACCTGCAGCCCTTCCCTACCCCTCATCCTCCCGGGAAGGGCAGAGCTGCAGTTCCACAGGAGTTCCATTCCCAACATTAACGGGAGCCCAGAGTTTCCAGCATCCATCTGGGCAGTCAGCTCCATTCTGCTCCTACAAGAGGATCCTGAATATTTTATAAAAATCCACGTTTGACTTCACCACACGCTCGGATCAGGGTGGGGAAGGGGAAAATAAAATCAGTATTTTTGCCAATTGATGAAAAATCCCTTGAGTTGATGAAACAACAATTGCACTGGTGAAAGCCCCAAGGCCAGCACGCCTGGAAAGGCAGAGGGAGAGCAGCAGAGGAGGAGGAGGCAGCGCAGATGGGAGGAGAGGCCGCTCCGAGGTCCGGCTGTGCGCAGCTGCCTCCGTGCCTGCCGGCAGCCCTGCCGCAGCCCGCCCGCCCCATTTATCTTCCTCCGGGGCTGGGACATGCCCAGCATGGCAAAGGGGCGGCTGCGGCAGCCAGGGAGAGCCCTTGCACTTTGGATTGCCGGGATTGGGGAGCTGGCAGCACGGCTGCAGCCAGGGGATGCTCGGCTCGGCTGCCGCAGCAGCTCTGCAGATGCTGCCAGGTGGATGCTGAGGCTCCTCCAGCCTGGGAAAAGCAGGGCTGATCCCACCAGCCAGCAAAGGAGCCATCAGCACCTTCCAATCTAAACCAGACAATCCCTCCTGGGTTTTGGAGCCGGGCTGGAGAGGGAGCTCGACTCAGTGCAGCCATGAGTGAGCGGCCAGGAGCTCCCTCTGAGCTGTGGGTGCTCCCCACCCATTCCCTGCTCCGCAGCAGCTCAACCCAGACCCCTCCACCAGAGGGAAGCCGGGAATTGGGACAGCAGTGCGAGGTGGGGGTCCCAAGGTTCCCCACAGCAGCAGCCATGGGAACTGAGGAGGTGAAGGTGGGGTTTGCAGAGGCTCCCAGCCAGGACAGCACCTGCAGGCACCAGCTACAGGGAACAGAAATTCCCCCAGTGACAAAAACCTTCAGGAACCCAGCACTGTTCCCATATCCCTAATTCCAGCACTACCTTCCAATTTCACAACCTATTTATTAATTTGAACAGTGAAGAGCTTGACCGAGAGACCGAGGTTTGGGTGCACACCAAACCCAGGTAATTCCCCTTCCCTACTGGATGGGGCCTGGAGCAACCCCTGCCCTTGGATGCTCTTCAAGGTCCCTTCCCAGCCACCCAAGCTGTATTGCAGGATTCTCTCTGTCCCTCAGGAAAGCAGAGGGTCACTCACCCATGTGTCACTCACCTCCCGGCCCCGCAGAGCCGCCTGCAGGAGGATCCTCCCCAGGGAAGCCGGGCTGGGTGCACCGTGTGCCAGGGAGCTGAGGCAGGGCTGGGGCCGCACAAGGTGCCCTCGGCAGGGCAGCAGAGGCAGCAGCTGGATGCACGGAGCAGGAAGGGAGCAGAAAGGCACAGCTCAGCCGGCACGGGCCGGGCTCCGTCCCTGGGGCGTGGAAACAATGGCAGAGACACGGCAGCAACAGCAAACACAGCCCTGCAGCACCCCTGTACGCCTTCCCTGTGCCAGAGCCCCCCAAAGCTCCTCCTGCAGCACCCCTGCACACCTTCCCTGTGCCAGAGCCCCCCAAAGCTCCTCCTGCACGCCTTCCTGTGCCACAGAGCCCCCAAAGCTCCTCCTGCACACCTTCCTGTGCCACAGAGCCCCCAAAGCTCCTCCTGCACACCTTCCCCATGCCAGAGCCCCCCAAAGCTCCTCCTGCACACCTTCTGTGCACAGGCCCCAAGCTCCTGCACCTCCGCAGAGCCCCCCAAAGCTCCTCCTGCACGCCTTCCTGTGCCAGAGCCCCCAAAGCTCCTCCTGCACGCCCTTCCTGTGCCAGAGCCCCCAAAGTTCCTCCTGCACCCTCCTGCCACAGAGCCCCCAAAGCTCCTCCTGCACACCTTCCATGGCCAGAGCCCCCCAAAGCTCTCCGACCCTTCCAGCAGAGCCCCGAGCTCCCAGGCTGCTCCTCCTGCCCGCGCTGTGCTGAGAGAAGAGAGGCAGAGCTTTCCAATGAGACAGGTATTTATTTAGTTCAAGCACTAAGGATTTGTTCTCTTGTCGTTGTTGGTTCATATTATCAAACAGAGCTGAGGTACCAGTGACATTCCAACATGAAGAAAAGGAACCTTTTTTTTTTTCCCCCCCTTACACAATTTCTTCAACTACTTTTATCGAGACAAAACGTGAGGCATGGAATAGCTGCATGATGGACTGTACAACGAGCAAGCCAGAGCAGGGAGGAGAAAAGAAACAGAGCCGAGACCTTCGCTCAGAAAATGGCACAAAAATCAGCATTAAGAACATCTGTTCCCATGGCTCCACTGGCCACACCCACAGAGTGAAAGAAAATCAGAATCTAAAACCTGACAGACGGATGGTGCAAAAAAACCCAAACCAAAGCAAAAAACGAATCTCAAGACCACGCTGCTCCTGTGCTCACCTTGGCAGTGTGCTTTCTCTGGAGAGCTGCAGTGAGCCCTGTCACAGCACAGGCCACCAGCAAGGACATGCACTGAACGTACCTGGCTGTGCTCCTGCAGCCCCCTGGCCGTGCTGAACACGGAGCTGTGGGAATGCTGCTCTCCACACCTTTGTTCCCAGCGAGTTCTGGACAAACCCGCCCTCAGGTCTCCCAGGAAAAGCGTCCAGGCTGCTGGTCCATCACAGCCCCTATGGGCTAAGCCAGCTCCTTAAATCCAGGGCTTAAAGCTTGGGACTGTGGGAAGCAGAGGGGGCTGGTTCTAGCAGAAGCAAGGAAATAAAAAAAGGATGTGCTCGTGGGGAACAGCCAAATGAGGACCAACAGAAGCCGCACGGAGAACCAAAGGAGAAAAAAGCAAACCAAAGCAAAGGAAGAAGCAGCAGGATGAAGCATTTCAGCACGGTTAAGAACAGTACAACAAAGGAAAAGCAGCCAGGTTTCCTTCCCCCAGAGAGTTTCTTTTAAATAAAGAATGATCCTTTGTCACATATCATTGATGTTTATTTCAAGACATGCCACGTCAAAAAAATTCGCCTTTAATATTGCATTAGAAAAGCACTTTTACATCTCGTTCTGCCTTTAAGTTATTGTTGTGCAGAGTTGCTAGAAACCCAGGGCAGGGCATGAGCCTGGCATTCACCTCAGGAATGAACAATTCCAACTCTTTTATGCCCGCTTCCTGGGAAAAGTGGTGGTGAGGACGATTCCCTTCCTCTCCCCCAGGTGGTTATTTTAGATGGTAGAGAGAGGGGCAGAAGAGAACCAAGGAGGAGCCTGAATATTCCCTTGCAATTGTCCATTTAATCCACAATCGCAACACAGACTCGAGAATTCCTTCCTGCACTGTAACTCGGCCAGAGTCGCCCAGCAAACAATGTATTTACAATTGTGTTTATTAACTTACACAGCAACTTCACAATGACTAGTAAAGATTAAAAGGGTGCACTTCTAGTGTGTTTCATTCCGTGTTTCTCAGGTAGCTACATCTCGCAACATCAGCAAAGCTCTACACAGATTCCTCAGCCAAAGGAAAAACAATAAAATCAGCATTGGAAAGAGTAAAAAAAAAATTAAAGCCGAGAAATAAATATCAAAGAAAAAAAAAATAGGGTTAATTGTGAGCCTAATTCCATAGAAAACTAAATTACGAATTATTTAACCAAACTATACAGCTCTAGAGAACCAAACTAAACCAACTTGGAAGACTGAACATAATAATAATAAAAAAAAAAGCTAAAAAATAAAGGCATAAATCTGCATAATCAGAAGTTGGTTTCCATCCTACTCAAGTCCCTCCCTTTCCATCTAAGATGCCTCAACTAGGATTCTGCAGGTTCAAAGTAAACACCCCCTCCCCATGGACCTATGCCCACGCTCTGGAAGGTGCCATTCCCCCTCTGCTGGGGCAGCCAGCTGCTCTTCCCTCTTCCTCCCAAATTTCCAAGGTTCCAATCAGCTTTGGCAGGTTTTAGTGCCAGTCCTGATTTCAATATTTCCCCTAAAAAAGGAAAGCAGCAAAATGCTTTCTCTTCCAAACAGCTGAACTGTTACGTTCCCATCTCTTGGGCAGTAATAATTCACTTCATTGGTGTTCTACTTAAAAAGGACTATAAAAAAAAAAAAAAAAAAAGCTCTGAAAACTCATTTTGCACTCGAAACGTTATTTCCCTGTTTCCTGCAAGTGTTTTGCTAATGCACATCCACCTTTCCTTCCCCCCCAAATCCTCCAGAAGCCACTCATCCCAAAGAGCCCGTCCGTGTTTCCCAGTAATGCTTCCTTGGAAACGTGTCCCCGCTGCCTCGGCGAGAATTCCCAGCTCCAGAGCCAGCAGTGCCCAACCCCTGCTAAGGCCAGGCTGGCTCTGGACACCAGGCAGACTTGCAATTAAGAGCTTGGGGTTAATTTGTGTTTAATTAATATAAGCCTTCAACCCTCGGCATCTGCTGCCTCCCCCCGTGATTGCGCCTGCTGTCTACACATTCCCAGTTTCTGAGAGAAATTCCAATGGGTCAGATTTGCAAGCCTTCTTCTGCACATACATCTCATCTAGGTCCAATTCCAAACTTACTCAGTTGCCATCATTTCAAAGTGCAATATCATAACATATTAAAAAAGGAACAAATATTAAGAAATTGTACCTATTTTTTTGTTTGGATTTTCTTCTTCTTGTGTTTTTTTTTTTTGCTTTTGTTTTTTTTTAAAGTTATACCTAGAATACGGTGGAATATTTTGGCTTTTTTTTTTTTCTTTTCTTATAAATAATGAAGACACTGACATTTTGTTGGTGTGTGTGTGTGGGGTGTGCTTGTGAAGCTAAAGATCATCTCCACGAGACAGCCAGCGATGATGAACTGCGATACGTTATTACAGAAAGGGGAAGGTTCAAGCCAATATTCACACTGCAGTCAATGAAGAGGACAGGGAAGGAAAGCAGTGATGTTCTGGAGAAAGGTGGAAGCCACATGGTATTAGCAGGAACAGCCTCCTTCACTGACAGGCTGCTCTTGAGGCTTTTCCAGTTTTATGTCAATCACTGGAAGGAGGAAGTTAAGGCAAACAGATCTCCAACTCCGTTTCCCTACCAGGAGTGGGATTGGGAATGGAATTCTCAGTGCTTCCTGCTGAAATACTGGCAAAGACCAGCTCCAAAGCAAAGCTTTCTCACCTGCCCCTCCTGCCCTGGCACTGGCACATGAAACTTGCAGCAGAAACAATGTCAGACCCCAGTGTTTGTGTATAACCAGTCTGCTCTCCTGCTGTGGGAATTCGAGATGCATGGATCCACTGAAAGGTCCAATCACCGCTTCTGCAGAAGCACAGAAGGATTCAGGCTGGAAGAACCCTCTGAGATCTCCAAGTCCACCTGCTCCCCCAGCACTGCCAAGGCCACCAGCACCTCACATCCCCCAGTGCCACATCCACAGGGCTTTACATCCCTCTGGGAACGGGGCTCCATGACTCCCTGGGCACCACTGCACACCGTGCCACCCCAGCAGGCAGCACAGCCCTGCACCAGCCTGCACTGTCCCACAAGGTCACTGCAGAGCTGGCTGCTCACAGCCTGCCTGTGACAGCGACTCCCTCTCAGCAGCACTCAATTCCCAGCGGATCCCTCCAGCTACAGCCTCCCAGAGCCCTTCCCAGGAGGAGCTTGGAATGCTAATCCCCAGCTCAGAGCTGTTCACCACCAGTCTCCAGCCTTCCCCTTATCACAGAACACAGAGGCACAGAGATCACACAGCTGCTGCTTCCAACTGATTTCTTCAGGGGGTTGAAGCTGCTTTTTAAAGAGGTTTGGAGAAAATAAACATGGAAATGGGAACAGAAGACAGGCAATTCATCTCCTGTGTTTGGTCCACTTGGCTGATTTAAAGCTTAAAGTGTGTTTAAGTTAGAGATCTTGACATGAGCCTTGCCAGCTTCATCTGAGAGCACGAATGGGTCAAGATCCTTGAACCCCCCATGTTTTGCAGAAGTGCCCCCTTTAATCCTAATGCAGCAGCCTGGGAGAGAGGATCCCATCCATCCCTGCTATCTGCAGGCTGCAGGAAGCCCAATTCCCAGAGCCCTAAATGCACTCCCATTAGGGACTGCTGATCAAACTGCCTGCCTGTGCACTCTACCCTCCCTCATTAATAAAGATGGTTGCTCATTAACCTTTTGGGGACCTGCATAACAAAATATTTCTGATCACTCAAGTGCCTACCACACAAAGCTTGGCAGCTGCAACCCCCAGCTTCCCAAACCTTTTCCCCATGAATCAGATGCTCAGGTGGAATTTCAATGCTAGGTCCCACAGTTCCCGAGACCTCCTTCATCCAAGGCACAATTTCTTCTCTATTTACCAGCTCCATGATCCCTGCTGCAAATAAAACCAGCAATCCTGGTAAAGCTGCTATTCCAAGCACACCCACCTGGCCAGGTCAGTGATCTCGGTGTAGCCATACTGCTTTTCAAGCCTTTTCCACCCCTGCTTTCCCTTGGCTGAGACAGACCCCATCAGTTGAGTCTGAGATGCTGCCTGGGCTCCCAGGCTGCCCTGGGAGGTTATGGGATCCCCATCCTTGGAGATTTCCCAAGTTTCCCTGCATGTGACCGGGAGAAACTGGCTCAGTTTGGGAGTCAGCCTTGCTGTGAGCAGGAGGATCAGAGAAGGGGCCTTCAGAGGTCCCTTCCAGGACAGCTTGGTTTGGATTCTGTCAGTCAGGTCTGCAAGAACCACAGGGGTTTTTGTTCAGACCCCTTTGCAGCTGTTTCCTCCCACCTCTCACACACTCAAATACCAAGCAAAGAATCCTTCTGGATCTCCATTCCTCCCCTTGCTTGCCTCTCCACCCTCAGCCTTCCAACCCAGCAATCCTCCTTGCTCAGCTCGCAGGTTACTTGCCCCTGTTCCCCCTCTCTCTGGGATGTCCAGGGCTGCAGAGGATTTTCCTGGTGCAGGGTAATGCCTGGCACAGGCACAGAAAGGATACTGTCTTCTCTACTTTTGTCTTGTGTGCTTTCCATCCCGGGCAAGGCAGCTGCCACGCGTCGGAAAAGCTGCAAAGAACCACAGAGGGAACAGATGAAAACAACGGCTCCTCCCGGCTGAGGCGGCTCAAACAATGATCCAACACATCCCCAGCACTATTTACACTGCTCAGCCCCAAAATCCTGACACCAAATATCACCCTTCTTCCCAGAAAAGGGCAGAGCACAGCTCTTGTTAGTGGAGATCAGGGAGCTGTGTGCAGCAAACCTCCTGCACCTTCCCTGCAAACAGGATGGGTGGGATCCAGCATTTCACCCCACACCTGCCATGCACGTCCACAGAGCCAACAGCCTCCCCAGGGCAGGTGGGAATTACATTTTCACACCTCCCCAGACGATTTCAGAGGAGCATGGACAAGCTGATGAAGACAAACACACATCCAGGAGCCTGTCACTACATCAGCCCAGCTGACACACGTGGCAGAGTGTCTAAAATGGGATGGATGGAAAGGATTTCTCCCAAGCTCACCTACACGTGGCTCAGGTTCCTATGGAACAGACAAAGGAACACAGCCAAACCTAATCCTCATCATTTGGTGCCCACTCCATGGATTTCCTATGCCCATATTCAGGGCAAAAAGCACAGAACAAAGGCATCCAAAGCCTCTCACTTGAACACCACCTCCAGCTCCCAGCAAGGTCTGACCTCCCAACTCCCCTCACAGTTTTATTCCATTTAAAGGAGGTGAGATGGAACAGGACCGATTCCCTCTCCTGCACTTCCTACCTCTGCCCCAAGGTTCAGGCTGGTCATTCCCCCCACACAGCTTCTCCTGGGCCCTCTGGGTGAGGACCCTGTGGACAATGCAGGAGAAGTGCCCTGGGTGCAGCTGCCTGTCCCCCTGCCCAGGATGCTGTCCCTCCACCTCGTGTTCCCTGTGCATCCCTGGATCCTGCGGCTCTGACGTCAGGCCTGGCGTGTTCCTCTGCTGCACTGCCTCTCCTCAAATGACACAAAGCTAAACCACTTATTCCCAGTGACCCACTTTGCACAGGAAACCCAGCCAAGGCACTGCCAGCCTGTTTACATCAGGGCTGTGGGTACCCAGCAGCCCTGGGGATCCCTGCCCAAGGCTTTCCCCATCTGGGCTCTCCCAGTGATGCTCCCACCTTCCTAAAGTCACTTGGTTGGCTTTACAGCCCCTTCCAAGCTCACCATGAATAAGCCCCCAGGTGTGTATGGGATCTTTCTTGGCAGGAATCTGGCACACAGTGCAATCTGAGCCAAGGATGGGTCTGAGAAGTCGGGACTCGATGGAACTCCCTCATTTCAGCCAACAGTTCCCAAGTCAAAAAGCTCAGTACTCCTCCCTCTGTATTTCTGGGGACCTCTGCCATTAACCTGGACCTTCCAGCCTCCCTGGAAACCTCAGGGAAATCCTCACAGGCCAGCCAGGAAGCAACAAAACTCCAGATGTTAAACTCTACCTAAACCAACAGCAGGAATGCCCACACAGAGGAGGATTGTTTAAAAAAATCCTCAGCTGATGGAACCGACTGGAATTCCTGCATTTAAACCACACTGCTGACAGAAAGGCTATTTAAAATACAGTAATCCTTTCTTTACATTAAGACCAGGAATAAAATGATGCTTTTAGCAGTATTTCTCCCCTAAATTATCAGACTAAAAATAGGAATTTGGCAACTAAGAAAAATCAACTTTATTTCTTATTAACCTTCTGCTTATCAGCCCCAGCATATGTGAACAAATCCAATTAGGGAAACTTCCTGATGGTTGGAAAGCAGCCTTCCCACAGGGCCCTCTGAGCTTCCTGGTGCTGTCAGCCCCGAGCCAGTGTGTGTCTGTACACACATGTACATGTTTCAATGTTTGTGTGGGTATAAAAACACAAGTGTTGATGAGCATCCAGGACTTTTTTTCCAAGGCAGGAGTTAAATGCAGCAGCTGAAAGACTAAAAGCCACGCAAACTCTCTTTCAGCGCTCAACTCTGCAATCTGCTTGCTGATAGAAACTCTGGAAAGAAGCCTCATCCCTCACCATCAGTTTCAAGTCATTTGCCAAACTGTGCCTTGCCTGCTACTCCAGCCAATAAATCCCAACAGATCAGGGTCACAAAGGACTGCAGGCACAAACCAGTTTTCAGCAATATGGAAAGGATGGGAGGATCACTGTCCAGATGGAGAAGCCAGGCAAGAACCCTGCTCCCCAATGCAAGGCAAACAAAAATCTCTCCCTAATTCTCATTCTCTGCAGCTCTGAGGGTAATTCCTGCCCATCAGATGGGTAAGAATCAGAAGACAGGAGAAAGAGGCCAGCTCTGTGGGAACAGGGTCACAGAGGGGCTGTGCTCAGAGAGCTGCTGCCGTGAGAAAGTTCTTCTGCCAAGGCCCACATTCAGCCCTGGCTCTTGCAGGGCCAGCGTGCAGCGTGCCAGGTACTGCTGGAGGCAGCACTTCCAGGGCCCTCCCTCCCCTCTCCTTCTACAAGACAGCAAAATGAACCCTGACATATTCTGGGCATGAAATCCAGGGACTAACAATAAGATTCCCTGAACTACAGAGCGCCGAGACAGAGCAGGAACGGCAAAGTCTTTTAAAGCTCACTCAGGGCTGACAGAATGAATCACAGACTACAGCTCTCTGCATTAAAAGGAGCAACTTATCTACTTCTCTTCCCAGCTTAAGGCTCCCCTGGCAATCAGGCTTTGCAGGATCCCAAAGTCAGTCTTTTCCCCTCTGCTGCACTGGTTTAACCCTACAACAACACCACCAATGCTTTTATTCCCTAATATCCACTCATTTTTCCCTCAACGCTCCCTGCCCAAAGCCAGAGGAGGAACAGCAAGTGTGAAGGACCTTGGGGACTGCAAACAGCTCTGCGGTCACAGGTCCAACAGCAGCCAGCAGCGAGGTGCCATCCCCAGAGCACTCCCCTTTGCTGCCTCAGGGAAGGGCAGGAAAAGCCTGGCAGCAGCACCATCCCCTCTGCCTCTCTGCTGGTACAAGATCCTGCACTGGAACAGCTGCAGAAAACCCTGGCACTGGAATAGCTGCTGCTGGATGTACAGAGCATCTCACCTGCTGGGGTCCAGCACAAAGGCAGGCCCTCTGCATGTGCAGCACAGCTGCAGGGAGCTGCAGGCAGTGCCCTTCCCTCTTATCTCTTCCAGTAGAAAAGCCTGAACCAGAAGCTAAAAGCAGCACCAAAGGACAAAAGGCCCCTGGATTCCTGCTGAGGAGTCACAGCCATTCCCTCCCCGAGCAGGACAAGAAATTCAGCTGTTTCTGGATGAAAATTCTGTGTGAAGATGAACTGAGACAGTGATTGTTCTGCAGGATCAGAATATATGGTGGAGAGGAGTTATCAGTTGTGGGAAGGTCAAATTTGCATTCAGCTTATTAAGGATTTCACACAGGTTATGGGAAGGGGACCCATTCTGCAGTTGTACTTTCCCATTTCACTGGGAGAGAATTTATTGCTAAGTTCTAAAATAAATTCACATCCTTTAGCAGAGAAGCTGCAAGGAAACAGGGAGCTGTCTAAGTGGTGGTATTAAAGGTCTTATCCTTTGATAACTGCTTAAACAACTGCTTATTAAACTAATAAAAAATGAGTTACAAATACTCTAGAATACAGAGCAGCTTTGAAATCCTTGAGAATCCCAGTCCACACCTGCAACACACAGATCAACACTCGTAAGAAAAATCCATTTTTAATTCTTTTTGAATATCTATTCATGACTGTGCACACCATCACATGCTCAGGGTTCCAGCTGGCCCTGAAAGCCACAACTCCCTCCCAGGCTTGGCTACAGAACCTCTGGAAATGTGGCAGGGCACAGAAACTCCCTGAAGGAAAGAGGGAGGGTAGAGCTCCTTCATCATCATCATCACTCCTCTCAGTGAGGCAACTGCTCTCAGTGCACACCCCCAGGTCTAAGCACTCATTAAGGATTGCAGCACAGAAGCCAAACCCTAATTATCTGTTGTGGCAGGATAATTGGGGGACCCTGGAAGCCAACACATCCATGGTGGGTGATGCAGTGAAACAGCTCTGAGTTAACACTGCTATAATTATCCCATTACATAGGGAATCATTTTGCTACTTAGAGGCAAAGTCAAGGGACATTTTAATAACAGACTCTTTAGTCCTGTCTAGAACATGAAGCAGTTTATAATCCTATTTTATTACTCCTGGTACCCTTCTGCACAGAACCCATTTGTGTAACTACATATATAAGATATTTGTGGAATGTCACCCATACACACAGAATCCCTGATGGTTTGGGTGGCAAGGGACCTAAAGATCACCCAGTGCCACCCCTGCCATGGCAGGGACACCTCCCACTGTCCCAGCTGCTCCAAGCCCTGTCCAGCCTGGCCTTGGGCACTGCCAGGGATCCAGGGCAGCCACAGCTGTGCCAGGGCCTGCCCACCCTCACAGGGAGGAATTCCTTTCCAATACCAAATCTACTCTGTCAATTGGAAATAAACATAAACCCTCGTTTTTCTGCACTCCCATCAGTTCAAAAGACCTTTCACTGCTTTCCCCAATTCAAAAGCAACTCATCATCTTCTAGAAATAAATAGCTCTGGCTGTCCAGAAACATTTGCTGGCACTTGCAGTGCCTTCCAGCAGAGTGGGAACAGCAGTTGCTCTGTCTCCCTGAGCACTGGGAGCATTTTAAGCCATCAGGCTCCTCCTTCCCTGGTTTATTTCATTCACTGAAACAGAACACAAACAGAACTCAGACCTGTGCTTCCCCAGCTTTGTGTCTCACTCTCAGTCCAAACAGCAAATCTGGATTATCAAAAGCCCAGGAAGGTGTGATTCTGTACTCACAAAGCTTCTTCCACAACTCCCCTGTTATTTAAGGAAAGGAAGTCCCAAATCATGTGAAGCAAGGCCAGAGATCCTGCAGAAGCTCAGCCAACAATTCAGCTCTGAGGTGCTGCTTGCTGTGTGTGGACTGCAATTCCCACTGCCCCCTGTGCCAAGGCTCCCCAAGATCCAGGGAAGTGCTGCTCCCACAAGGAGGGTGTGTTACCTGCAGCCACTCACCTGTTTTACATTGTATCCTGCTTTTGCACTAGTTTCAATGAACATTACATTCAACTCTTTGGCTTTCCTTTCTCCTTCCTCAATGGACACTTGTCTGGGGAAGAAAACACAGAGTTAGGGGAAAAAAACCTCCTAAAACCCAAACCTGGACAAATACCTCAATAATTAAGATGTATTACACTTTAAATAAAACCTTTAAGTGCTTCATCTGAAAGCACCTAAAGGGTTTTTTTCCCTGCATGGAATCTACAGGTGCTGACAGTATCACCACTTCACTTCCATGGCACACCCAAGCAGAACTCAGCATTCCAGCAGAAAAGCCAAGAGTTCACCCACAAATCCCTGCCCAGGAAGCTGTGCTTTTATGTCTGAACAATTAGCAATCACAGTCCCAAAATAATCATCAAAACCAAACTATTTCCACAAAAGTCCAAGTGTAACCACCTCATTTGGGAGGGATTTTTCCCTGGATATGTGTTCCACCCATTAAGCAGAACATTGTTAAGAACAAATATTTGTAACCAGTTTATTCATTCACTGGTGTGGGCTCTAGTTAACAATCCCTTCTCCCCTGACATCTGTACAAGCTGGTGATGGTTTTTCAGCCCTGTGATGGAAATTTGGCTTAGCCAAAACAAAGAGGATTTAAAATTGAGATTTCTCTAGTCACAGCCATCTCCAGAAAAAACAAATACCTTACAATATATTCCTTAAAATAGGAGCAAAGAGCAGCAGAGTAAGAAAATGAGGATTTGAAAGCTGGGTGATTGGCCCATACCTCTTATCTGCTAGATCTGTTTTATTCCCCACCAGCATGATGATGACATCGCTGCCCCGTTCCGTTCTGACGTCGTCGATCCACTTTGTGGTTTGCTGGAAGGAGTTTACATCTATCAGAGAACAGTGGAGAGGGTTAGCACTGCAGCTGTCCCTCACAGCTCACCAGGACACACATCTGCACTTGGAAAGAAAAGCTGCAATTTCTGTGCAGCCACGGAGGAGGGTGATGGAGAATCAGCGAGTGGAACCCTGAGTCTCCCCCACTAAGGGACACGGAGCTCTGGCATTGGTTTCAGGTGGAAAAGTGCCTCTTTACAGGTGGGCTCAAAGCCCCAGAGGGAGCTGAGTCCAGCTACAATTTGGTTTTGACAGCACCTAAAATGAAAAGTCTTAGCACTGTGTTTCAGTTCATTTTTACATGAAGTATTTTCTGTCGGGAGCGGGGATTAGTTTTTGCACTCTGCTACTCATGGCTGGTGCACCTACAGAGGTTCCTACAGTTCCCCTGCTTCCCAAAAATCCTCAATCCCAGCCTTGCATTTTTGACACTTGAATCAATTTTTATTTTTCTTAGGGAATCCCAGGGTTATACAACACAGCAGCAACTCCCGTGGCACTGAACGCTTGCCTTCAAAACAAAAACTCCTAAATCTTTGCATAAAATCAAAACCAGACATTTACCCTCTTCACAGGCACTTCATGTACACCCTTAAAGCTGCAAGGTAAGAATTCCAGACTCTATGGTGCTTGAATGGTTGCATCCCACAGGGAAAAAGGAGTTGGAGGGAAGCTGCCACAGAGCTCAGCATTTGCCAGTTAGTGACACAAAGAGCATGTGAGCAGCCAAAGTAGTTTCAGTACTTAGGAAAGGGGGGGGCCTCTGCAGCAGTTCTTGAAAAGTATTGATTTTTTTTTAATGGCTTCTACTGCAAAGTAATACATTGCATGCTAGACAGCCAAGACTTGATCACTTGCCAGTGTCTTAATTCCCTTTACTGCTTGGCAATATTGAATTTGCTGGGTCAGGAAAAAATTCAGAGTTCACAGCTAACCTGTAATTTTAGCTCAAAGGAAAGTGCCATTTTTAACAATTAGACCTTTTCTAGGTAAAGCCCCTATTCCTGGCTGTAATCTTCTAGTATTTATAAATCAAAGGACAAGAACTTATGCATTTGTGCAGAATTAGGCCATTGCTCTCAGTCAATTCTGGTTTAAAACTGATACTGTCTGAAGGTTAACTCCCCTAAAACAGAATTTCTGCTCTTTGTCAGTGAGGAACTGGTAAGTTAAGGGGTGTCTGGACTGAGGGGAGGGACAGAAGGAGCAGGGCTGAAGAAGCACTAATATTTTAGTTGACAAAAATGTACATACCTTAGTAAGGAATGAAAGAGCAATTGTTAAAGGGTAAGAGCTTAGTAGTAAGTTTGGCATCTCGCAGCGTGTGAGAGTGGCTGATTCCAAGGAAAAGGTGATGTTAATGCCTTCTCCCCGCCAGCCCGTGCCCAGAGTTCATTGGAGGGGGAGGGGGAATGAGGTGGAGCAAGCTACACAAGTCTCCAGTTTGAGAATTCAGATCCCCATGGACACGAAGACCAAAAGGCACAGGTGATGTTATGACCAAAGGCAGATGGAGGAGGGCAACGAGAGCAGGCAGGACTGGGGGACTGAAGAAAATGGGGTGGGGAAGGGTTCAAATGGCCTCTGTGAGACACTTGATACATTGCAACAGCAGCAACCACGGGGCTTGTGTGAAACAAGCAGAGAAACCACGTTTGTCATGCCAGCACGGAGCCCAAGCAGATGATGTGAGAGGACATGCAAAGCTAAGCTAGAGGATGAAAAGGGCAGAGTATTAGAAATGCAGAATTCCCCCCACTCACTTGTGATATCATAAACAACAACTGCAACAGTGGAGTCACGAATGTAGCTAGGAATCAAGCTCCTGAACCGCTCTTGACCTGCTGTGTCCCATAATTGCAACCGTACCTAACAAAATCAGTCAAACAAGCAAGAGAAATGAGACAAAAGGTCAAAGGCAGTGCAGATACCTACTTGTGATATCGTACACTACTACAGCAGCAGCAGAGTCACGGATGTAACTGGGAATGAGGCTACGGAAACGTTCCTGACCCGCAGTATCCCACAGCTGCAACCTGATCTGTGGGCGGGAGAAAATTAAAAAAGCCAAACTGCCACTAAAAATAAAAGAGTCAAGAAATGTTTCACTTTTTTTTTTTTCCTTCCAAAAAATAGCTAAATAAAAAGGAGAAACTCATGCAGGAGGTGCCTGGGGACTGGCAGCAGCAGGACACTGTCTCCCTACAGCAATCTCTCCCAAGGGGTAAGAGCAGCCAAACTGGGGGGGTGCAGCTTCCCAAAAAATGCTTCCCTTGCAAAATGGGGGAGTGGAATGGCTCAGCTTCCAAACTGAGAGCACCAACAAGAAAGCTACAGCTGAAGTGGTGGAATCACCATCCCTGGAAGTGCTCAGAAGGGTGTGGATGTGGCACTTGGGGACGTGGGTTAGTGGTGGCCTTGGAAGCGCTGGGGATGCCTGGACTTGATCTTGGAGGGCTTTTCCAGCCTCAGTGGTTCTGTGAAATGTTCACCTGCACTTCTCCCTACAGGAGAAATTCATGCTCTGCTCTCCTTCCTCAGGGCTCACACAGGAGCATGAAGGACGGTTGCTGGTGGAAAAGCTCCTCATGTCTGGCTTTTGAGGATAAAATGCTTGTTGTAACTCTAAACTGCAAAATAACACTCACAGACAGGCTCAATGGCTCTTACCAGCAAGGCTCTGGAAGAAAAGGCAAGGCACACTAAAAGCAAGGTGTGTGGCAAGGTGTGCAAGAGCCAGCTGGGCCATGGAAAGCACATCTCATCCCTCAAGCCCTCTCCATGCAATCCCATTTACTGGGGGCTTATCCAATCCCATTTATTGAGTGTTCATCACAAGCTTCTGCAGCACTGCAGTTTTGTTTCTGCAAATAGCTCAACTGAGGCTGAATTTCTTAATTAAGAATCTGAGCTCATTTTAAACCACAGCTTTGCTTGCACAGAGGAGTGATTTCACTTGATGAGCTAAAACTGCACCAAGCAAGGAAATAAGTCTCATTTGTGCACTCATCAGAAGCCACCTTCTTTTTAAACAAGAGTATTAAGAAAGTGGAACCATCTATTAACTGGCCACATTTGACAATCTGCATTTCACCTTTCTGTCTTGTGGCATCAAAAGCTGAAGGGGTTAAGCATCCTAAGGGTTCCCCCTTCTCCAGACCCCCACCATCATTCACCCCTCAGATTCTCTCTTTCTTCACAGGGGATGACACCACATTTCCCATCCCCACTGCTGTGTCTCCACAGCACTTGTCAGCCTGGGAGCAGCTGGGAGCTGAAGGCTCAGCCTGTGCTTCCCAGTGATCTCACAAGTGTGGGCTGCACAAAACCAGATGCTGGTCCTCATTCCTACTGTTCACAGAGAAAAGCAACAAAACCTTACTCACTGTTCGATCCTCCAAGTACATGGTTTTCGATAAGAAGTCAATGCCAATTGTTGCCTGGAAAGAGATGAGAAAACCAAGAGCTCTTAAAAAAAAAAAAATGCCAGAACACCTGCAATGATTTTCAGGGGAGCAGCAGAAGCTGCAAGAAAAAACGGGTTTGGTTTCTTGTTTTTAAGATATAGCTTGCTTCAATGAGCAATTTGTTTAATATATCCAGGACCAGAACAATTCCTTAAAGCACAAAAGGTTTTAAGCTTGACTTGGGGCATATTAATTTGGGTAGCAGCAGGGATTTTTATGCATGTGACAAACTGGTGTCCCCCAGCTCAACCAGGATATGGTGGGCACACTGCCTTCTACCCAAGTGCCAAATATTTCCACGGATCTTCACTCTTCCAAGCAGATCAAGGCAGACACCTCCATGATCCCTAACTAAAGCTTGGTTCATCGTAAAGCAGCAAAGCTGCACCCAAACTTCCCAACACCAGTGGAGAACATCTTCATGGCAGTGGGAGCCATTCCCTGTGTCCTGTCTCTCCATCCCTTGGCTCCAGCTCTTCTACAGCCCCTTTAGGCCCTGAGCTCTCCCTGGAGCCTTCTCCTCTCCCAGCTGGTCCTACCACAACAGGCAAGCAGCATTATCAAGGAGCTGATCCCAGCATGCCCAACACACCAGACTTTTAGTAAACCAGATGTGGGGCCACAGCACAAAGGAAACCATTCCCAGCACATCCATGGAGGAGGGGAATGGCTCCTGGTAAAATAAACCCCTCCAATCCCATGGTTTTATTCCAGGTGTCTGGGTTTCTGCCACAGCACAGCAAGTTCTTACTGACAAGACAGAGGGACACAGCTGAATTGCTCTCATCCAGCAGCGAGCAGAAGGAATCCAATGCACAGCACGGATTTTTCTAAATGGCAGCTTGCTATTTTTAACAGCTGAACATAAAGAGCCCATGTTCAAATGATAGGTTTCAGAAAAACAGGCATTCAAAATGAGCCAGAAACGTCCAGAACAAGCAGATCATCCCTGAACTCACCTCCTGCTCCAGCTACCCATGATCAGGTGCATTAATACTGAGGTCTCAGGGTCTCTAGTCAATCCTGGGCATCCAAAAATGTCTGGTTGGGGTTGACACCAACAGGCAGTGTGATTTTGGCCAAATCCCTGGAGCTTTTGTGACTGATTCCCTCTTCCAGCCACAGCCCCACCTCAGGCACAGCTCCAGGAAAGCCAAGGGGTTTGGATGAATGGCCCTGACACAAGTCCATAACACCCACACTGGGCAGGCAGCACTGATGCCTAAACCCAAGCTGTCTTGGAAGCCCTCAGGATTTCTCATTGTTGAAATGCCACTCACTGATTTTGCAATCATGTCATGTATTACATCAGACCACCTTTCCATGGTGACACCCTAAAGCACACAGGGTGAAACCTCCTCAAGAACTGGGACACAAACTCAGCAAGGAAAAGGAGCTCTCCTAAAAGAAAAATACTGGGGAAGGGATGAAATCCCAGCTTACATAAAAGAACTGCCTTCCATGTCCATGGAATTACAGTGGGAGGAAGCAGTGATGTGTGCTCCAGCCCTCCCACTCTATGGAAACGTGGCTCTTCCCACAGCTCAGGGACAACTCCCCATCCCATTTTTCCTAGCAGCAGCAAGGAGGAATTACTGAAGGAGGCAGGAGGGGAATCTCTCAGTTCAATGACATCCTTGGCTAGACACTGAGGAACAGGAGAATCACGTTTTCCTTTTTTTTTTCCTGTTACCTCCTCCTCCCAACCCCCTAAAAAACCTTCCCAGGCACCAGGGAACAGATTTTTCTCAGTTTCGTGTATCCAGAACATCACCAACTGTAACCAAGTCATGAAACATGTTCTGCTTGGAGGAGACACACTTCAGGAAACTGAAATACTTTTGTATCTCACCACATTTTGAGCTCAGGCTAAATTCTGGGAGTGGGCAACACTGACTGTTCTCCTGGGCTGCACTGTGCTCATCTGTAAACTTTGTTTTCTAAGCATCTTAATTTTTTAAAAAATATATTTTGTATTATTTTCCAGCTTGTATCAACTTGTTTAAAAGAGCTGGGTACCTGTTATGTTTTCCACATATAGGGATTAGATTCTGGAATGATTTTCCTGCAATGGAAGACACAGCAGCAGAGGAGTCTTACACAAGACAAAAATATGGATTCACTTACCTGGTAGGTGTTGTCAAAGCTGTCATACATGAACCTGGTGATCAAGGAAGTCTTCCCCACTACAAGAAGAGAAAAAAAAATGGATTCAAGGACCAATTTCAGAGCAAGTTTTAAACAAGTGATTTAAAAATGGTTTACTGTGTCCAACAGATCCATTGTGTGCACTTAAACTTCCTGCAAGGACAAGAGCAGTTATTGACTTTGCAACTGTAAAGTCACTTTTCTTTCCCCCTGTATCATTCCCAACCATCAGATTTGCTCTTAAATATTTGTGATTTGAGATGGAAATTAGTTTCAGTGTTCTGTGTAATTTTGGTTGCACTGAATGACCTTAACAGCCCCCATAACAAATTATGAGCAACAGAAAGCTCTTCTCACTCATAAAAGATGGGATTTATTCATTTTCAGACCCCATCATCCTCACAACACTTATTTTCTACTCCTCTAAGACAAACACCACAGCCTAACTCATACTTTAAAGGCTTTTTCCTTCTCCTGCATCTTCACCTGGAGGGATCAGCAAGATCCACAGGAACATCTCCAGCTGCCTCATTATAATGTGCAGAAATCCTCTTAATTGTAGGCCAGTTATTTAGGAAGCAACTCAGGGGTGCATCCCAGAGTTTTTTCCACCCTCCCTGCAGCTGGAATTTGCCATCTCCCAGAGGCAGAGGAGAGGAGCTGTGTGACTTGAGTTGGACACAAACACTGCATGTGCAAATAAAAGATAAAAAGGAGTGCTCAAGGCAGAGCTTGTGCTCTCCAAGCAATATTCCAAGGATTTCAGTTCTTTGCCAGGGTGGACATCCAGTGAACACAGGGATTTAAGGCAAGATTAAGGTCCCTTCCAACCCAAACCATTCTGTGATTTCTGGGTGAGTTTTGGGGGATTCTGTTTGTTTTAGATATTACCCTAAGTGTGTCACCAAAATCTCCAGTATGCCAATTAAGCAGCATTTTCTCTTCAGTTAACTCTGAAAAAGGGCTGAACAAACAGGAACCCAGCAGACAGCCTCAGAGAGATGAGATTTCCCAAGCCAAAACCTGAATTCCCATGTGAATGTCTAACATATTCTGCTCTGGAGGCAGAATCCTGTTCCCAGCCAGTTAAAAAGCTCCTTCACAAAGGCAGAGCAAATACTCCCTGCACTGAGTAGGTTTTCAGCAGCAGCACGTCCCAGATGGGAATGATTCCTGAACCCCTCACTCAGAATTGTCCATGGATGTGCTGTGAGGGAGGAGGGATTCATTCCAGGCCTCAGGAGACACAGACAAGCAAAGCCAATCCCCTCCTGCTGCAGCCCAGGCTGAATCCCAGGAATTGATCTGCAGCATCACAAACAAGCTGCTGCTTTTCCTCACGTGGCCACTGATGCAAAGAGCCACATTTAACCCTCACAGGCCCAGTCTCAGCCAGGAAATTTGCTTTGCTAACTCACAACCCCTAAGGACAATCAAGTGTTCCAGAAAATTCTTCCCTTCTGAGTGACATGTCTTGGAGGGGATCTGTCCACAAATCATGAAATATAAAAATATTCTGTTTATTCCTGGAGCCTCCCTACACTATCTTCACTCATTTCACAAAAAGAGGGGAGAAATAAGGTACTGCTTGGCTTGTTTATATTTAAATATCTGCTTCAACCAACATTTGGAGAGAGCATCCTAATGGACTGAGTTCCAAGACATCCCTTCTCTGAACAGACCCAGGTTTATGTTGACAGGCAGCAGATCAAGATGGCATTAACACCAACTGCTCACAGTTTTAATTCCATGAACACTGAGGCATTGCCATTCCTCCTTTCAAAAAACCCAGAGTGACTCCTTTCAGAAATGCTGGCAGGAATGAAAGCCCACAGCTCCCACTGTATCTCTAATTTCTGCTCTGCCTTGCTGGCTGTATGCTCCTCCAATTCCCAGAAGGCAACAATTTGGGAGTGACTGCAAGCAAGGGAGGGGACAGATTCACAACTCAAATTCATCTTGGAAAATGCCAAAATGACCTCAGGAGGCCAATGAAGCCCAGCAGGGAGAAGCAGAACAAGGTAATACACAGACAAGAACAAGCAGCTGCTTAAAATCCAGATGGGAAACAACTGGATAAGTAATCCAGGGGTCACAGCCCAAGGAACAGATCAGACACTCAAGACTTCAGCTTTGTTTCATTAAGATGTTGGTTTGGGGTTGTTTTTAATCTAGGGAGTTAATTTAATCTCTTGGAAAAATTTCCACACACAAGCACGTCCAGGGCAGCATTAGTCAGCAATGCAATAAATATCCTGTAGGGCAAAATATTCCTGGTATGCTGCTGGAACAAACCCAAGGAAAAGGTCAGTGTCACATCCTTGCAGGGACAGAGGTGGGGAGGAAATGCTGGGAATGGGAACTGCTTTGACTGGACACGCTGACAGCTACAGGAAGCGAGGGGAAATCTCCAACAATTCAGGAGCTGAGAAGGAGCTTGGTGGCCCAAACCCAGGCAGCCTGCAGAGCTCACAGCAAGCAGCTGAGAGGGCAGGGGCAGCAGTGGCCCCTGCTCAGGGAAAGCTGTCTGCAGCCACTTTGCCCTCTGTAGATTCAGCTCCAACAGCCAAAGGCTGAGGCCAGCCACAACCCAAGCAGGAAGGGCACAGAACTGGGAAATTGAGGCAACTGAACTTCAAAATCACTTACTCAGCTGGGCAGGGGATTCTCCTCCCTCCCCTGGCATGCAGAGTTGCCAATGTCATTCCACTCTAGGAATTTACATCCATAAGTGATTAACCAAAGAAACCACTTGGTTCGACACCAAGCCTGACATTCTGGACATTTTTCTGTCATTAAGAGGCTGAACAATGCCTTCACCAGATGAGTTCTTGACTCCTTTCAGCTTTCCATCCAACAAAATCCACATCAAACAGCTCCTAATCACACAGCTGTGCCTCACACACCATTGCTTGAGTGACTGCTGTGATTCTAAGTTCCCAGACAGTTTTGGGTTGGAAGAGACCTTGAACACCAGCACATCCCAACTCCTTGTCCCCAACAGGGACACCTTCCACTGTCCCAGGGTGCTCCAAGCTCCATCCATGTTGGCTTTGGACATTTCCAGGGATCCAGGGGCAGCCACAGCTGCCTGTGCCTCAGCACTCTGCCAGGGAACAATTCCTAATTCCCAACATCCCATCCAGCCCTGCCCTCTGGCAGTGGGAGCCATTCCCTGTGTCCTGTCCCTCCATCCCTTGTCCCAAGAGTGTCTCCAACTCTTCTGGAGCCCCTTAGGGAGCTTTGAGCTCTCCCTGGAGCCTTCCCCAAGTGAACAACCAGCTCTCCCATCCTGGCTCCAGCCCCCAGAGCACCTATCATCTATCAGTGGTCACTTCTGAGGGATCCAGCTCCAGCAGGAAGTTTCATGCTCAGATGGTTTTCTTCAGCTGGATCAGCTCTGGAGCAATCTGGACCTGGTGGCTCCCATCATGAACTGGCTGCTCACCCATCCCCACGAATTCTGCAAGGCTGCAGTGTTCCCATGTGTTCTGGGACCAGAAGAAGCTGGCTGTTCTGATACATAAAATGAGGAAACACTTAAAAGGAAAGGTTTGATCACTGGTTCAGCACAGAACCCAGCAGATGCCCCAACACTAAACCGTGGCAGCAAAGAGCCAAGTGCCCAAAGATGACTGAGGGGAAGTTGTGACGATCCCATCAGTGCGACTGCCATGAAGCAGGAGGGGCTGAATTGCAAGGCTCCAGCTCCTGGAGCGGCCCTGATCGATGCTCTCTGTCTGGGAGCCTGCAGGCCCTGCCTGGCAGGGATTTACAGAGAACTCAGCTGCAGGATGGAATCAATACGCTGATCTCGTGCTCCCAGCCCCTCTGATCCCACAGCAGCCCTGGAGACACTCCAAGGTCACTGCATCTGATTCTTGCAGGCTGCCTTTGTCCTGCTCCTGGGGACAGCTGTGTGCCCAGCAGCAGCCCCAGAGAGCCATGGTGGCAATGGGGAGGAGGGCCCAGAGCCCTGAGGTAACACAAATCACCTCCCTGCCAGCACCAGCACGGGATTACAAAGTCCTTTGATGCCAGAGTCTGCAAAGGGCTCAGGCACCAGCCAGGAGTGACCTGCAAGGAAAAGGAATTGGGACTGTGCCACTTGGACCGTGTGATGCACACTGACACGCCCCTCTCATCTCAGGCACATCATACTCACAACCTCGCAAGGATTCTTCTGGAGAAGCCACACTTAAATCACTGACTTCATCCTAGTGCTTGTTTAGAACTTGCAAAGCATCAGCAATCAGGAAAAAAACCCCAAGAATTATCTCGAAAGCAAAATAACCTTCAAAGTGATCAGCACATCCAGACTGTTCAAGTGGAAAGCTGCCCTTGGAGTCTCCCAGCTCTCAGCAGCAGCCTTGGCCAAGAGATCCAACCTGCTGAAAGCCAGAGCTAAAGGGAGGAGGATGAGGAAAACCCTCCCCTCACTGTGTAATCCCAAAATTTCACTTGCCCTTTGCATGGCTCCTTTCAGAGCTGATTGAAGGATAAACCCCAGTGACACTACAACTTGCATACCTAAGCTCACCTCAAAATCTTCACTGGAATTATTTTGCTGTGGAAAAAAAAAACACCCAAGGCACCAAAAGGAAAAGCATTGCTAAAAACAATATACTGAATTATGAATGCCTCAAAACCATTTTTAGATGTGTGTTTAAAAAGAAGCCCCAAAAGGAAGATGCACAGAGTTGACTTTTACTGATCTGTGTGAGCCAGTAAAAATATTTTTAGGTACGTCATTCCCAGCACTGCAAACAGAAATGCTGTATTAAAGGGATTAAAGCAGCTTCTTCAAAAAAATATAAAAACACCCCCCATCCTCCCCTGCTGTTTGCTGTCAAACCATGGAAATTTCACCTGGTTCCCTCAAAGCAAGGAACCAAACTCATTCATTTGGCAAAGGCACAGCAGGCTGCATTCACCCAAGGGATTCTCAGGCAGGTGAGATTTGTCTCAGTCACATGAGGAACCTGGAGGATGGAATCCAGCTAATCCAGCTTGTCCCAGGGAGCAGAGGCAACAGCCACAGGTGAGGGGGTCTCATCTCCTCACTCTAATAAAAGGATTTTTTACCCCGATTTTTTCCCTATTGATTCAAACCTATTTTATTCTGCCATTTCTTTCTTGGTGGGAGATGAGATCAGACCAAAGGACCACCTGAGACAATTCCTTACAGATTTAAGTCCTCAATGTTTTTTTGAAAGATCAAGAAAAACTAAAATTAGCAGAAAGCCTGCAAAATACAAACCTTCTTGAAATCCATGCATGGACCCCTCTAAGTAGTATAAACAAAATGGTTCAAACAGTTCCTTTTAAGATAATTCATTCCCAGCCTAGAAAAGATCTAGGTTATAAATTATACTGTGGAGATGTGCTTCATTATTTAAGATTCTGTTTAGGAAATTAATGGAGAATATTCAGAGTTACAGGGAAACGAGACCCAGAAAAACAGGAACAATTTAGGTTTGCTGTATATTGCTTTTTGAATTCGAGAGATGCTCCATCATTTCCTACCTTAAAAACATTTCATTTCATTGCTCCCAGAGAACAACTCACCTTGATTCTGGCTGATTCTGGGTTTGATACTCACTGCAAGAGGAACAAACAATGGCCTGGAGCTGGTGGCAGAGATCACAGAGGGAGATGAGGAAGGGAAATGAAAGCAGGGATGGGGAATGTGCCGGCTCTGAGGGCACAGCGAGCACCCCTGAGCACAAAGCCCCTCCAATTCCAGCAGCTCCAGCCCCTCCCTTTCATTAACAGCAAATTTCATTGTGTGCCAAAGGACATTTGCAGCACAGAGCCAGTGAGGAGCCTTGCACACAACGTGCTGGTGCCAAATATTGCTGTTTAGGTGTTTCTTTGGCAGCTCAGGACATGTTTTGTAGTATCCACAAGGACACTCCTAAAGTGCAAGGAAATAAATCACAGAACCATTTTGGTTGGGAAAGCCCTCCAGGATGATGGAGTCCAACCATTCCTCCAGCACTGCCAAGACCATCACCAACCCATGGCCCCAAGTGCTGCATCCCCAGGGCTTTAATCCCCCCAGCAGTGGGGATCCAGCAGCTCTCACAGGGCTACAAACAACACCCACATGGCAAAGCTCAGCCCCAAAATAAGCCAGAGCCCTCCAAGAACCCACACAGGCTGCAGAACCTGCTCTGAGCTCCTGCAATGCCAAACAGCCCCAAGGATGCTGCTGGCAGCAGCTTGTGCATGGCTGCAGGGGACAGGAGGACAGGCAGCAGCAGAGCAGCCACCTCCAAAGGGGTTTTGGCACTTGATTTCTGGAGGTTTTATGGCACCCTACCTCGGAAAGGAACTCTAGAAAGGCAGACACAATCAATAACAATGTCAAACAACTGCAGCTGGCCTTTTTAGACCAATGAACCCCTGCCAATCCTTCATCTCTTTTCAGGTCACCGCCACAACAAAGCCTTTATTTTGCCTTTTAATTAAAAGCACTATTGAAAACTGTTTGATACAGTCCTGGATCAATTACTTTGGCTTCAGGCATTGCTGGCAGCCTGGAGCTCTCCATTTGAGACTGGCTGGCCTGTACCCACAGAGCAGAGGAGAAAACACACAGAAACACAGGGACTGGCAGTGGAGCACTCCCATACCCAATTCCATTCCCAGAGCAGCCTGCTCAGCCTTGCTGAGCTCCAGGCAAAGCTGCACTTGGCCTTGCCCTGTTTTCCATTTCCATCCCTTAGCCAGCAGGTGACAGAGCCATAATAAGTTACTCCTCTCAGCCATCCCCACAGTTATTCCAAGAGTTAGAAATAAAAGTTATTTGTAGAAGAAGCAATCACAATTAAAAGCTCTACAGAAACCAAGCAGAGAACAAGGGAGACTTCTGGAAGCTCCAGGTAATCCTGAAGCATTTGGATGCCCTGCAAGTGTCCAAGGCCAGGCTGGACAGGGCTTGGAGCAACCTGGGATACTGCAAGGTGTCCCTGACATGGCACTGGATCATCTTTAAGGTCTCTACCAACCCAAACCATTCCAGGATTCTGTGATTCATGGGACAGTGCTGAGCCTCTTAAAATGAAACTATTTTTTAAAAACCTAGATTTTAACCCCTTTCCAGATGATCACTAATAGCCCTGTCCCAGTGCTCCACACAAAATGGGGATGGATTTAACGAGATCCAACATGTGCTCAATGGAATAACCAAACTGGCCTCTTTCCTCTGCCCTCTGCACATAGCCCTGAGTATTTTAAAGTATTGAGAGATCCTGAACAAAAAGTTGATTATTTGCTCACTGTGAATTCAATTCCCCCAGTTCTTACAAAGATTCTATCTGGACTGGACTTTTCAAGGCAAGATGAGACAGCTTTATGAGAGCTGAAGGTGGAGAGATGAGTTTTACTCATTTAATGAAGTACAAAAAAACCACCACAGCCAGAATTTTGCTGCTGCTGAGGAAATTTCCATTTTCCTTTCACCCTGTGACAATCAGGTGCCTTGAACTTCAGTCTGCTCTTTGTGATGGGAGAATTTCTGAGCAAAACCTTTTACAGCCTCAACATGCCAGCAAGTTGCTAAAGGAGGAAGTGTGACATCAGCCTTCAGCTCCCCAGCACGGGTAAAAAAAGCTGCACTTAGCAAACTGGAGCAGACCCTAAGCCAGGGAGAGGAGCCTAAATGGATGGTGGGAAGTGCTGATGAATATTTATGAGTGTCTGGTGCAGAGCAGCAGGAAGGGAAGCATGGAGTGGAGTGAACTGGCTTGATGTAACAGGGAATAACAAGGAATGACACTTACCCAGCAGAGGAACACACAGAAAGCTGCTCTGGGAATGCTTTTGCTGGGATCATCTGCAGCTCGATCCCACGGGCTGCAGGAACGGGATACAAAGGAAGGAGCCAGGCCCTTTGCACAGCAGCACCATTTTCAACTCTGGCCATGTGAAAAAGCTGCCTCATGGTGCATTTCTCTTCTTTTTCATACCCAGACAGAGGGTATAACTCAGGTTTGGTGTAACTCTTAGCAAAATCATCTGCTGTATTCATTACAGCCCCAGGACAACAGGGAAGTGCAGCTCCTCAGGGCTCAGGGCAATGTCCTCAAACAGCAGCAGAGCTGTTTGTCACCCATGAGAGGGACACTGAGACTGAGGAGAGTGACACTGGGACTGAGGAGAGTGACACTGGGACTCAGCCCCGTTTGTCACCCGGGACAGGGACACACAGACACTCAGCCCCGTTTGTCACCCGGGACAGGGACACACAGACACTCAGCCCTGTTTGTCACCCAGGACAGGGACACACAGACTCAGCCCTGTTTGTCACCCGGGACAGGGACACTCAGACTCAGCCCTGTTTGTCACCCAGGACAGGGACACTGAGACTCAGCCCTGTCTGTCACCCAGGACAGGGACACAGACTCAGCCCTGTTTGTCACCCGGGACAGGGACACACAGACTCAGCCCTGTCTGTCACCCGGGACAGGGACACACAGACACTCAGCCCTGTTTGTCACCCGGGACAGGGACACACAGCCCTGTCTGTCACCCGGGACAGGGACACTCAGCCCTGTTTGTCACCCAGGACAGGGACACACAGACACTCAGCCCTGTCTGTCATCCGGGACAGTGACACTGGGACTCAGCCCTGTCTGTCACCCGGGACAGGGACACTGAGACTCAGCCCTGCTTGTCACCCGGGACAGGGACACTCAGCCCTGTTTGTCACCCGGGACAGGGACACTGAGACTCAGCCCTGTTTGTCACCCGGGACAGGGACACACAGACTCAGCCCTGTTTGTCACCCGGGACAGGGACACACAGACTCAGCCCTGTTTGTCACCCAGGACAGGGACACACAGACTCAGCCCTGTTTGTCACCCAGGACAGGGACACACAGACTCAGCCCTGTTTGTCACCCGGGACAGGGACACACAGACACAGCCCTGTTTGTCACCCGGGACAGGGACACACAGACACAGCCCTGTTTGTCACCCGGGACAGGGACACACAGACACTCAGCCCTGTTTGTCACCCGGGACAGGGACACACAGACACTCAGCCCTGTTTGTCACCCGGGACAGGGACACACAGACACTCAGCCCTGTTTGTCACCCGGGACAGGGACACTGGGACTCAGCCCTGTTTGTCACCCGGGACAGGGACACCCAGCCCTGTTTGTCACCCAGGACAGGGACACACACACACTCAGCCCTGTTTGTCACCCAGGACAGGGACACTCAGCCCTGTTTGTCACCCAGGACAGGGACACTCAGCCCTGTTTGTCACCCAGGACAGGGACACAGACTCAGCCCCTCTCCCTGGCCACCACCAAAGGCTCATTTGCAACGGCCTCTACAAGAAATTCACAATACTCATTTGAAGCCATGCCAAAAATGAAGTTTCACACACATTTGGGATCGTGTTTAAAGACCTGCCCTTGCTGCTGAGAAGCAAATATGACACAGAATTTTGTTGCCACCCAGTTGTCATCAGAGCAAAGGGGTTTTAGTTCCAGTCAATCTCTCTGGGCAATAATCCATGGAAACAAGAGTTCTCATGCCTGCCCCTTCCTGTCAGGCATTTCCATCATGTACAAAAAGGGACCAATTACTCCCTTATCTACAACAACCAGTAATCAAATGATTAACACTTCAGTAACTGCCTGATAAAAAAGATGCCTATGAAAATATGTGTTAGCCTGAAAAGCTCATTAATTCTCATTCATTCTTCTCTTTGGGCACCTCCGAGCACATTCACAGGCTTGTTTTCCACAATAATTCATCACAGACAGAAGGAAATGGAGGCTGATGCACTTTTCTGACCTAGAAATTGGTTTTTTCCCAGGGTGTTGCTGACAGCAGGGCCTGTAACTCCACCCCCCAACTTCTCAGTCAAATTCAATCCAATGCAGAAATCAAGGATTTATGTTCTTTCTTCCCAAGATATGCTTTTCAAAATCCACCAGTTCAAGGCTGGTTGATGCCTTAAATTTGAAGCTCTCAGCCTTGTTTTAGATTAGACATACATCTGGATAGAGACAAACACTTGGGATTAAATCTAGCTGAACATCTCTCTGCCACTAGGAATGCAGAGCTAGTTAAAGTCATTAAAAACCTGCTCTCTTTTCCTTTAAATGAGAACATTTTCATTTTATTCCTAATCCTGCAGCACACATGTATAATTCCTGCTGTACCCTGCTGCAGTTTGCTTCAAGGATTTGGCAAAAGAGCTCTCACAGAACAGGATGGGTTGGAAAGGACCTTTCAAGATGATCCTGTCCAAGCTCCCTGTTGGGATCTTCATTCCCAACAGCTCAGGTGGAACTTCCCTTCCTCAGGGGAGCCCCAAGAGCATTTCTGCCACTGCAAAAGATGTGAGCAGGATCCTTCCTTTCACACAGCCATTCCCAGGCATTCCCACCATGTAAAAACCCAGCAGGGTTTCACAGCTGGCAGCTCCCCATGGAAGGACAAGCAGAAAAAAGCCTGCCCTGCCACTGATCCAAGCATTCAGTGCCATATGGATGCATTTTATGCAGTCTCCAGGCATTTTAAAACCAGCCAGAGAGGCAAAGAATTGTCACTTGTGTTTAAAGCTCAGCAGTAGCTAAAGGGGAAAGGAAGAGGCAGAACAGAGTATTTTGTATTATCCATCTTGTTCTGAGGCAACACCAGCCTGTTAGCTGTGTACAGGCAATTTAGAATCCTATTTTATTTAGCACTACACTTTTTCCTCGAGGGAGATGCCAGTGAGTTTTAGCTGCTATCTGTATTTCTCAGAAATAAACTGAGGCACAAGTTAAAACTGATCATCACTGGCCCCAAAGCAGAAGGCACAGCCTGGACACAAAGCTGGAAAAGGTTCCTCTTGGCATTTTGGGATGTGAAAGGATCACACAGATCAATAAAAATGTGTGAAGACTCATTACAAGTTTAATGACAAACTGAGAACTCCTTCCCACTAAGCAAATCCTAATCAGCACTGGCAGAGTTGATAAAAGTAGAACAATATCCCTGATTATTAATGCACAGGCAAGATTTCCTTCGGGATCTGCACCAAGCCTTGTGACAGGGACAAAAATACCCAGTGATAAATAGCTTCATTAATTCTTGTGGGTTTTGTCAGTAATTAGCTTGACTCTTCCTCCCAAAATGGGAAATAAATGAAAGAGCACAATGCAAACAAATCTTGTTCTGTTTGCTCAGTCACAGCCACAAAGAAATGAAACAGTAAAAAGGGGTCAGCCTCTGCTTCTGACTCAAAATCACACCTTGGAGTTCTTTTAAACAATGAAAAGTTTTCAGATAAAAACCAGGGTGTTTTTTACCATCCCATTGTAGAAAAGGATAAACAAGAGTCAACCCTGAACAGGGTTGGAGCAGATCTATTAAATATAACAATTCAATTACTCTGTCAGTATAGTAAAATAAAACATGGAAATGCTACCTCCTAAGCACAGCTACAAAAATGCATTTTAAAACCTGCACCTTATGTTGTAGAGATGAAACCTCTTGTTTGCTTTGCTGCAGAGGAACTCCAAGCCCAGCCTGCAACACAACCAGTGCTATTTTCACAGTCTGAAAGGTTTCTGAAAGCAACAGAGCCCAAAGGAGTGGCACAAGTGGAAGAGCTCCAGGCAATCCCAGCTCTCCTCCCCCAGGAAAAGTGACACAATGCCACGGGAGGAGCCAGACTCCCAGTGCTCTGCTGCAGGAACAGCTGCCATCTCTCATGTGCTGAGTGCTGAGCCTCCCATCATTTTGTACAGAAGGGGCAAATATTCTGATTAAATACGGCTGAAGGAAAGTCCTGCCCATTTCTGAAATGCTTGGTGAATTTTTTAATTTCATTTAGGTTAAACTGATGTGGAAATCTCAAACTGGTTTCAACTTGCAATGGCCAAGCAAATGAAGAGTTTTGGCTTGGAGGAGGAGCCTTGGAATCCTGGGAAGAGCTGAAACCCAAATGCTGCCATGGGGTAAATGAAACACGAACACCTGGAACCACAGGGAACAGCAGGAAGGGAATCTCACACAATCTCACATGCCAATTGCTGCACTGTGTGGTAAACGTGGCTTCATTCAAATCAGGGAGAACAACCCAAGATAAGGCAACCAGAAGATCAAGATTTGGAGGAGCTGATAAGGAAAACAAAAGAACAGGGAGACACAAGAATTTTGCCCAAGCTGTAAGGGATGAGACAAAGCACCTAAAGGGAAGGTCCCAACAATTCTGGCTCCTAGGGGGTGCAGGACAAGTGTGACAAAAGCATGGAAAAGGCAAAAGACAGCTCCAGCTGTGTCCCACGCTATGTCACAGCATCAGGGCACAAATCTTGGCCCCTTGGAGTGGATAGCTAAGATTTACACTCCAGTGGCTGGGAGGGAAATCCACATTTGGATGCCTCTCACTTCCATGGGGATGAGTTTGACACCAACCAAAGAACAGGAATTGTGGGGGATACACTCATGGTTTCATGGATATCACTTGGCTCATTAACTAAAGGGTACTCACAGGCCACCTTTACATTTCAAAGACTTCTCTGCAGTCTCTCATTATTTGCCAAGAATGCAAAAAAAATTCAAAATTTACAGACTCACGAGGATTTTTTTTTTTCACCACAGCCTGAGGATTTGGCTTTCCTTCTTATCTTACATACTTAAGGCTTTTAAAATAGCTTCCAATGAGGCTTCAAATATTCTCCAAAGGATTTTATCTTGACTGCTCACAAAACGCCTCAGGACCCTCAGCCTGGTAACACAAGGCAGCACTTGGAAATACTGTAAAGCACATGCCAGGGATCTTCTGACCAGCTGAGGATGACTGTGGAGCTGAGGAAGAAGGAAGATTTAGCAGTCCAGAAGTGCATGTGACCACAGTCTACCCAAAATTGCTCAGGAGCAAGGCACAGTGAATGGAGGAATTCCAGGGGGACCTGAACAACAACTCAGCTGCAGCACCAACTGGAAAAGCAAAAACATCCCATGCAGGAGATGCTACTGGGAAGCTGCTCCTCCATCTCAGAAATTACTTTTTCTAAAGGTGATGAACAGCAGCAGTTCTTGCTAAGTCACCTCTTTTGGACTCCTCACTCTGGTTTTAAACACTGGGAAGACAAATTCCAAACCTGGACTGGATCCTATCCCCAGCATTTAGTTAGGTGATATTTCTAAGTACATTTCTGTGAGGGAAAATACTCATTGAAGAGCATATTTGTGAGGCAGAGCAGTTGGAGGATGACTGGGAAAAGGAATAACAGTGCTAGATCCTGGCTGGTGACATTTACTATTTCCTTCTTCCCAAAACAGCCTGCTCATTATTGCTCCAATAATCCCAACAGCAGCACTCCAGATAAACCATCACCTCAGCAACTCAGCTTTTGGACAAAGTATGGATTCTGGATTGAAGTGTTTGGGTTGAAATTTCAGAACAACTCAACTTTATCTCAGGTTATTATGCTTTTGCTGTGAGCACGAGACAAATCCAAAATCTCTTTTCTATTTCATTCCATTTGCTTCTCACACAAAAATTTGGCCTATCAAGTTTCAAAGCCCAATGCTGAAGTTTTACTATTGGTGGCTCAATATTGAGTTATATATGATGGCAGTTAAAGCCCATGAGGGTGAAATCACTTTTTGAAGCTGCATCCAGGTTCTATCATTCCAACTTTCCATTAAAAACCAGTGCAGGACTGAGCAAAAACCCACCAGGAGACCTCCTGTAATTAAACATTCATAAGATCCAATTTTTACATCCCAGTATTTTATTATTAAATACCTAATTATCTGCTTGTGAAAGAAATAAAATGCTACATCTGGAGAAGCAGCAAATGTAATTAAGCCACTCTGGACAGACATTACCTTGGAGGGGTGGGGAGTGGCTCTGAAAAGCACAAATTTCACACGGACAAAAAGGGAAGGAGCCAGGAGCTTTTCCATTACCTGAAGCATGATGGATCCCTTCAACTGATTTCCAAAAACTTAAAGCCAACTTAAGTGCTCAATTTAAGTCAGAGACTAAATGCTATCAAACCATTTTGGAAAGAAGAAGCAGACAGCAAAAACATAATTATGAAATTCTGGTTTAAATACCTTTAACACAGAATTTGTTCCCATAATAAACAATATTCACAGGCAGTTTAGACAGAGATCTGCATAAAAATCCTCTAACAGAACACTTCCCAAAAGTAACTTCTGTTAAATAAACTGCAAATGATAGGCTAATGCATCATCCAATATGGAAACACTCTGCTGGATTCCTCAGAGAAGTTTCAGGAGACCTATTAAAATGCAAGGGATTACCATCCCCTTCCCTTCCCTCCATCCTTTAACTCAGCTAAATTTTGCCTAATGTTTCCCCAGCACCATTTTCCCAGTGGCAAAACAAGCAAATGCTTCCTCTCCTGACTCCCCACACTGCCACAAAGAAATTCCTGCTCTCTCACACTGTGTGACAATTTTCCTGCTGGGGGAAGGAGAAAAGAAAAAGGAAAAGAAGGGGATGAGAGCTGTATATAGCATTCTCCTGAGTGATTCCATGTGATTCCCACAACCTACCATCTCCTGGGCAGCACTGGAAGGATTGGGAGCTGTCCTCTGCTCTTCCCACACAGGAGGTGCAGAACAGCTTCCACAGGAGCTCCTCAAACTCAGTTTCCACAGGCAGACACACACGTGAGTGTTCCTTCAGAAGTGACTTTGAACAAGATCCTAAAATAATCCTGATTTCAGGTGAATGCAGCTGCCTTATGAAGAGGCAGCTTGCAAGGAAGAAGTGCCTGGAGTAGCCTCAGGAAGCACAGCTCTCCTGCAGGCAGCTGCTGATGGGAGCTGACAGGGCTGGCTGTGGAGAACACCTGGGGACAATAACCAGGGACACACACGGGTCTGTGCACGTGATGGAACTGCCCTGGCAGGCAGAGGGAAAACAGCTGGTGTAAAACAGCACAGGGACACCACAGAACCTGGGGTTTGGGAAACCAAAAAAACCCCAACCACAATTTGGTTTTTAGTAACAGAAACCCAAAGGGTGTCAAACTGAGAGCAGCACAGCTGAAGGAGCTGTGGGCTCTGGGCAGCAGCACAATCCTACAATCCCTGGCATTAAGGATGCAGGGAGGGATATCCTGACACCACAATGTCCCTTTCTCCTTCACACCTCCTGATCCTGAGCTGCCCCTGCTCCTCTCCTGGGAACTGGGGCAGGACAGAGGCCAGCAGCCATTCCATGCTCCTGCTGCCTGCACTGCAAATTAACAACTCCACGCTAAAGGATGTTAAACCATTACATCAATTCCCAACTTTGCAATGGGAAACTTCTCCTCTAACTTACTCCAAACTGAGACACTGACCTCTCCTTATGGAGCTGACAATGAGCTTGTTCCTTCCCAGCTGGGCTCCACAAATGCCTTGGGCAGAGCCACAGAGCCTGAAGGCTCTGCAGACCCAACGTCTGATATTCACCTGTTATCATATTTCTAAAGTCCCATACCTTCTCAGTGATATTTCTTGGGGGCAGTTCTTCACAGCACAGACTCCTTCCTCTGCTTGTTGGTCAGGGCTCCTTCCAGGCTGTCCCTGCCTGCCCAACCCACCCCCTTTTATCCCAGTTACCTTCACTGGCCACAGCTGCAGCCCAATGAAGGACATCACAGCTGCAGCCCATCTACAACAACCAGGGCTCATCAGGGCAAGGCCTAGACACAGATATTCAAGCACAATATTTCCCCCTTTTCTTTTACTTACATATATTCAAGTACTAGATTAATCTAAAATTAAAAATAGCTAGTCTTTAAAAGGCAGGAATTTGGTTGCAAGTAATAAAGGGAACAAGGTCTGTTTGTGTTTTATTCTGATCTCTTCTAGATGAATGGATATTCCAGAAGGAATTGTAGGATTCAACTATAGAAAAAAAAAAAAGGAAGTGTTTATATGAGAAACTGGGGTTGGAGCAGAAGATCCTTCAGACAAGAATTATCTACACTCCCAAGTGGGATACAGTATCTTGAAATAAATACTCTCCTCCAGCAGTACAATTCCTTCATATTAAGGACACATAATAGTTAAGTTGCTATTTAATTGTAATATTTCTTCTCTAAGAGTTGTTTCTGACTTCAGTAATTCCTTGTATAAATGTGCACAGAAAATATTCTGGGGTCTTCAGGCTGCCCTACCCAAAACCAGCTTTTAAGGGTTAGCTCCAAACTCAAGCACCAAATCCAGGGAAAAGCACAGAGCTGCTCTCAAAAACATCTCATGTAGGACACTTCTTCCCCCCCTCCAGTTTGCAAAGGTAAAGCTAAAAAAGCCTTTGCTCTTCCTGGGATCTGGATGCAGGCAGGCAAAACCAGACCTCAAATCTCTGCCTCTCCCTCAGCCATGCAAGGCTTGCACAGACTAAACAACCAAATTTAAAATATCAGCCACACAATCCCCCAGGGACATTTTTCTCTAGATGGCAGGATTTACTGGAGGCAAAGTGTAGTAATTCACACAAGGCTCCTTTTGAGTTTCCTAAATCTCTCTTGCATTTTTAAGCAAAAATGTAAAAATCCTAAAGCCAAGGAATTTATTTTTAACTGTAAATTACTCACTGTGACAGTACAGAGTCCACCAAGCCTAGAAACAGAGGCAACCTATGGACCCTTTGCATTTCACCAGAGAGGAGGGAAATATTTTAACACCAAGATTGGAAAAGCTTTTTTCAGTGGGAAAAGCTTTTTTTAAGTCTGCTGTTGCACGACAGCATCCAAATAAAGAGGTCAATTTTATGGGACACGAGTGTTTGATCTCCCTACTGTTTATGCAGTGTCAGGGGGAAAAAAAATAAACACCACCCTCTTCTTCAAGTCACATTGTGGTTTAAGAGCAACCAGAAATAAAAAAGTGGAAGAGAATTATGGTCATGATTGTACAATGGTGGAGAAAACTGATGACTGCCCAGTGAAAAAAGAGCAAAGATAATTCAGCTAGGGCAGACAAACGGGAAGCTGGAAGAACAGAAAGAGTAGGAACATAATTATGATTTGAATACATAAATATTTAATATTAAGGGCAGCTGGAAAAGCTGAGAAGAAATTACAAGAACTGGTGAGTAAGCCCAGCAGTGAGAGCCTGGAATAGAGCAACCCTGTGAAAACCTCTTGGTAGAGCATTCCAAGGTCAGGGGAAAAAGGGAAAAAACCAAAAAGATTGGGATTTCCTTGTGATGACACTCCAGCTGTCTCCAGCCTCTCTTCCAGCTGTGTCCAGCTGCTGCTGAAGGATTCACCTCTGGCTTTACCCCAATCAGTGGCACCAGCTCAGCTTGAGGAGAGCCATCCTGGCTTTGATGTGGACACAAGTGACTTTTTGGCCATTTTGAGTGAGCCAAGGACAAAATGCCCAAAAAGCTGCTCCAGAATCAAGTCAGGGGAAGGGGAAAAAAATAATGAGGTACTAGAGGCAAGACAGAGCAGCAAACCTATAGCATGAATACCTGCATACTGCTGTGAGGAAAGTCAGAAAAGAGTTAGAAATTCCTTCAAAAGAATGTTCTCCATCTCCTCCACCACTCAGACACCCACTGCATGACTCCATCACCCAGCCAGGTCAGATTTCTCTACCAAGCCTTCCTTCCATCAGGCCATTCAAAAACCCTCCAGTCACTGACACCAGGGGCTCTGACAGCCAGTGCTGTACCAGCAGAGGAGGACAGGAATGAGTAGTTCCTACTCCCAGAAAAGGCAACATCTCCATTAAAAAACAGAAGCTGCAGAGAAACACTGCTGCACTCACATTAACCCAGTGCTGTCTGCCCTTGCTGTATTTCATACTTCTATAGTCCAGTACCTTCTCAGTGATATTTCTTGGGGGCAGTTCTTCACAGCACAGACTCCTTCCTCTGCTTGGTGCTGCTTCTCAGTCAGGGCCCCTTTCTCTGACTGCCCAACCCACCCCCTTTTATCCCAGTTACCTTCACTGGCCACAGCTGCAGCCCAATGAAGGACATCACAGCTGCAGCCCATCCAGAACAACCAGGGCTCATCAGGGCAAGGCCTAGACACAGATACTCAAATACAACACAGATATTCAAATACAACACAGATATTCAAATACAACACAGATATTTCACTAGGACTCCTACTACAAAGTCCCAACCTGTTAACAGGAACTCTCCTTTCCCAGCTCCAGCAGCAGCTCCCTAAAGCCCACACTGACAGGGATCTCACCAATCCTGCACCAGGCACTGCTTGGAGCTTTGCCAGGGATGCTGCACCCTCCATGGGCCCCCTCTCCTTTCCAGCTTTAATCCCCCTTCTCTTGGTGTTGCAGATATCAAGAACATGATGAAAATTAACTTGCTGTAACTCAAACCTAGACAGGGGCATGGGCAGGAAGCACAGCAGGAAGCATTTAGTGGAATGGAATAAACTGGCCCCTGCATTAATTACAGAAATGCTGGAGTGGGTTGGTTTTTTCTGCAGCAATTGCTGATTGCTCCTGAAGAAGCAAACCATTAAAGGAAAGTCACTTAGCAGGATAAATGGCACTCGTCTGTATGGTGCAAATGCTAATGGTACAGAGGTTTAAAGGGTCACAATTCAAGACAGAGAAAAGGCCAACTCAAAGTTAAGACATTTTCTCATTAGCAGGTTTAGCTGCCCCTTCCTGCTTCTGCCTGAAGACAAAATACTGCTCATCAATATTGCTCCAGAACTCTTCAAATTCCGGGCAAATATGCTTCAGAGTTAAGGCAAAGCCTTAATTCTGTGTGTTGGTAACACCTACACATGTCTGGATGAGAGAACACCACGAGCCTGAGAATCTCAGAATAGCTGGGTGCCATCTCCAGGGGATACTGGCAGCTGCTCAGGGCATGGAGAGACTTCCAAGGGAGCCCCAAAATCCCTGCTCCATGGGGACAGGCACAGAGACTCTCCCAAGGGTACCCCAAAATCCCTGCTCCATGGGGACAGGCACAGAGATTCTCCCAAGGGAGCCCCAAAATCCCTGCTCCATGGGGACAGGCACAGAGACTGCTCCAAGGGTACCCCAAAATCCCTGCTCCATGGGGGACAGGCACAGAGACTGCTCCAAGTGAGCCCCAAAATCCCTGCTCCATGGGGACAGGCACAGAGATTCTTCCAAGGGAGCCCCAAAATCCCTGCTCCATGGGGGACAGGCACAGAAACTGCTCCAAGGGTACCCCCAAATCCCTGCTCCATGGGGACAGGCACAGAGACTGCTCCAAGGGAGCCCCAAAATCCCTGCTCCATGGGGACAGGCAGGGACACTGCTCCAAGGGTACCCCAAAATCCCTGCTCCATGGGGACAGGCACAGAGACCCTCCCAAGTGAGCCCCAAAATCCCTGCTCCATGGGGACAGGCACAGAGACTGCTCCAAGGGTACCCCAAAATCCCTGCTCCATGGGGACAGGCACAGAGACCCTCCCAAGGGAGCCCCAAAATCCCTGCTCCATGGGGACAGGCACAGAGATTCTTCCAAGGGTACCCCAAAATCCCTGCTCCATGGGGACAGGCACAGAGACTGCTCCAAGGGCACCCCAAAATCCCTGCTCCATGGGGACAGGCACAGAGATTCTTCCAAGGGTACCCCAAAATCCCTGCTCCATGGGGACAGGCACAGACACTGCTCCAAGGGAGCCCCAAATCCCTGCTCCATGGGGACAGGCACAGAGACTGCTCCAAGGGAGCCCCAAAATCCCTGCTCCATGGGGACAGGCACAGAGACTGCTCCAAGGGTACCCCAAAATCCCTGCTCCATGGGGACAGGCACAGAGACCCTCCCAAGGGTACCCCAAAATCCCTGCTCCATGGGGACAGGCACAGAGACTGCTCCAAGGGAGCCCCAAAATCCCTGCTCCATGGGGACAGGCACAGAGATTCTCCCAAGGGTACCCCAAAATCCCTCCTTGTTCAAACTGCCATGTTGACATCAGCATGGACCCATCCAGGTCCAGCAGAAAGGAAATGCAAACCAGAATAAAAACCAGGCAACTCACACCCTGACTCTAAGAAGTCAGATTAATTAAATGCACTATTATGCTGGACAGCTGAATAAGAATTTCCTTCCCAAAACTCCTTTTTGCCAGACCCAACAGGAGGCAGCCAGAAGCAAGCAAGGGGCTTGACAACTCAGAGCTCACACCGAATTTATTTACATTCAGTTTCACACAATATTTGCTTCCCAGATTGTCTTTTTTTGTGATGCACTAGGCTTCATTTGGATAAAAGTTAAATCGTGCTGAAACACACAAAAAAGTCTTTTTTCTGGTTAATATCACTCAAATATTCCAGAACATGGTTTGAACATAAAAGGAAAATGTCTGACATAAAATAATTGATGGAATTGTTCACTGTCCCTGGGCCTTTCATAATATTAAGAGCCAGAAGAGTTCGGTTTATGCTGAGGGGAAAACAAAGAATTCATTTAGCTTGTCAACTTCTGTGAGCTCAGTAAATAAATCAAGCAAAGAGACCTGAAAAATTGGACTTTCACTGCAAGTCCACATTTTGCTGCTGTTTGTTTGCCAAGACACACATTTTTCATTTAAACTGCTTCCATAAATAATTTATATGAACGTGTCAAACCCATCACCATTTTGATGACATCTGTTAATTTTCAAAGCAGTGCATCCAGGTTGGAAAAGACCTCCAAGATCATCGAGTCCTTGATCAGCCCATGATCTCAGAGGTCTTTTCCCTGCTCCAAAGTGGGAGAGATGGATCAGCATTTCCACACCTGCTCAGAAACACCCATGTATCACAAGGTCACTGTTCTTCCAGGCCTCACAGGTCAATTCTGGAGGCTGACTTGAAAAGTCTGCTGGTGTTCATGTTGAGGCAGCAACGTGTGGGTTTTCTGAGGCACCTTTCAAAGCACTGAAGGGTTTAGCTGGCTTGTTTTGCTTGGTTGGCTTGGGTTCTATAACCATTAGTGTGCACAACAGGTACTTGTGCACGCATGAGCACCACAAAATGCCTTTAAACATCTGGACTAAATTAGCAGGTAACTAAAAGGCAGCTCTTTGCTCACAGACTGATTGCAGAAGACAGATTTTTAACCATCACTGAAGCTGAGAAAAAGGGCTGTGGGCTCTGGTAATTCCCAAAAGCTGCTAAGGTGGGCTCAGATGAGCTTCCCTGCCTTTGTTTCTCCATTAGTCCCACTTCCAGCCCCAGCAAAAGCTTTCAGGCATCTGCTTTGCAGAGCCTGGGTCCCGTGCCAGGCACCACCAGCACCCCAAGAGCTGCAGATAGAAAATCCATTATGGCACATCAAGGGAAAAGATGATCATTTTCCTTCCAGCTCACAGATTATTTCTGAGATGCAGAGAGAGAGAAAAGCACAGCAGAGTTCAGCAAGGCACAGCTACTCCTCCTTTCAAGAACAGACACAGCTCCTTCAGAGGCTTCCACAAATAGCCAGGGATCAAAAGGCACCGTGAGAACAGGCACCACAAAACACGGATGGCTTTTTCTCTGTGCTCCTTCCACACGTTGCTGCAGGAAGGGATTTTTCAGTGATGGAGAAGAAGAGAAATGGTGGAGCTCAGGATGTTGAAGGATCAGACCCCAAGCACACTGCACTGTGAAAGAATCCCAGAACAGTCTGGGTGGGAAGGGACCTGTCACCAATGCAGATGTTCAACACTGCTGATCCCATGGCTGAGCCCTGAGGAACACAGGTGAAAATCGAAAAGGAAGTCACTGAGTGCCTCAGCCTTCTCCTGGGGTAACCACATCTCCTGTTCCTTTCTGCAGACACCCCACACTTTTCCTTTATTGCTACAGAAGCTTTTGACTTCCAGGCCAGGTTTAATTCTATCAGGGCTTTGGGTTTCCTAACCTGACAATTTCTGTGCAACCTGCCCTCACTCCCACCCTCCCAGGCTTCCATTCTGAGTTTGAGCTTGTCCAGGAGTTCCTTGCTCATCCATGCAGCCCTCCTGGTGTTCCTGCCTGAGTCCCCCTTGGTTGGGATGCATTGCTGATATTCCACTTCCAGGTGTGAAGCCCAAGTTTAGAAACTCACGGAAAATTCATAGAGTCCAAAGAGAACCCCAAATATCTGAAGGCCCAGCCAGAGGAAAACCACAGGGTTAGGAAATGACCCGGAGGGGAGGGGAGAAGCCTTTAAACCACCAGTGCAACAAGGTAACAGCCCTCTGGAGCTTGTGCAACTGAGAATCCCTTAAAACAAGGGAGTTTTAGGCAGCACAGGGATGAGTGTGTGCCTGCTGTGAGCCCCATGTCACACACAGAGCACCTGCAGCTCCCCAGTTATCTAATGAGCCACATCACACTGCTCAGCAGTGCCTGTACCAACAGCGTTATGCAACAGAACAGCTCATTAGTGCTTTCCAAACTGTTATAGCTCCAAAGTTATTACACTGCGTTTCAATATTAAAAATCTCAGCTCCTGATTAAAAAAAAAAAAAACCCAAATGCAACTGGTTCTAATTTCCTTCAAGATCTTCTGCAGAAATGCTGGCACAGAGAGACAGCTGGGAGTTCTTGTGCTTTCTGCACACGTTGGTGCCCTTCAGACCTGCTTGCCAATGAAAGCTGCAGTAGAAACTCACGTGACAAACAAATATTTCTGTTGCAGTGCCCCAGCACTCACTTCTGCCCACTCAATCAAAAAAAAATCCATTTATTAACAAGTAGAGATGTTCCTATGCAAAGCAGAACCAAAGAGGTTATTAATATTTGAATATGTGTCATATTTACTGCAAGCCACCCCAATGTAGGTGAAGCGTCCACTCCCTGACGTGACCCAGAAATCAGAATTCCTTAAACTTGAGGTATTAGGACTGATGAAAACCACCTGATAAAACCAGATCAAAGGCAGTAAGAAACATACTTCCCCACACACAATAGCTCTATCTAATCCCTCAGCACCGAGAGCTCTCCCTGCCTTTTTAGCAAAGATTAGCATATTTAAAACTGCTAAACTCTGTATAATCTTCAATCATTGAGAAAAGTAATTCAATTAAGGAGAGTGCTGGTGAAGTTGCCTTCTCCCAGCCAGCCAATGCTGTATCCCTGTAGAAGTTAATAAAAACAGGGCTGGGAAGAGAGGAGAGGGTTCTTGTGGCTGGGCAGGGATGATGCTGCAGGCTCGTGATGCACCCACAGCAAGTCCCCAGCTGGGCCTGCGAGGGGCGTGGGGGACACAAGCCCCAGGAACAAGGAGATCTGGGGGCCTGAGGAGCAGGGAAAAGCAGCATCCTAGCAGGGGAAAGAGCATCTGCAGTGGTGCTGAAGGGCACGAGGCAGAGGCACTGCAGTCCGTGGGAAGGCCGAGGATACGGCAATGAAGCCCCACAACATGGCTGAGGAGAGCAGAGCAAACCTCACACTGCCTCCGTGGGCAATCCCACCCTCACACGGAAATAAAACACCCAGGGATGCTTCTAGATCTGCCATGGAAGGGCTGCAAAGGCTGCCCAGCAAGGAGCTGCAGCTCAGATTTCCTCAGCCATGAGACACACGTTTATTGGCGAGGCTGCGTACAGCCAGCACAGCTCTGGATGCTGAGGCAGCTAATGGCCATCACAGCCCTTTGTACCATTTCATTTGTCATCCTGAGGTCCCTGGATGTCAGTGAAGGCAGAGCACTCAGCCTGCCACCAGCAGCCACAGCATATCTCTAATTATGGCCTTCCAACAGGGCACAGAACCTTTCATCTGAACAGGAAGCAAATGCTGCAATCCAGCGCAACAGTTGTACAAAGATCTCCTGGGTTGGGAAAGCTTCTATCCTAAAAAACTTTTATTTCTGCATCTCCCTTAACCCTCCAGACAAAGAACAGCAAGGTGTGAGCACAGCCCACTCCAGCTCCCTTTCTGCAGCACCAGATTCTCCCGCAGCTTCCTCCAAACATCACGAGGGCGTCTATTCCTCCAGGAGAGCTCCGCATCCTCCGGGCAGTTCAAGAAATAAAAAAAAATAAAAAATTACAGCGAATGACATCATGACAGAGACATGTGAAGAGCTCCACTCGGGGAGGAAGGGCCGTGTCTCAGGGAGGCAGGCTCAGGGAGCCGTGTTGGAGCATGCCCACGCTGCAGCACCCGCGGGATGCGCGGCCACGGAGCGAGCTGGCACCGAGTCAGCCCAGACAAAGGCAGGGGCAGGGCTGGAGCCCACCGTGCTGCTGCCAGCCCTGCCTGCACTCCAGGCAGCTCCCAGGCAGCCCTGAGCCCCGGCCCCGGCAGCACAGGCAGGGCTGGGAGTGCTCGGCCAGGAGGATTTCGCTGGGCTGTACCCACAGAATCCCCCTCTCCTCCCCGGGCTTGACGCTGTGACTGGGAATTATTTAAAACCTTCCAGTATAAAAACACATCATTAGCTGAGAGGCAAAAAAAAATTCCTAGAGGAAGCAGATATCTGACGTTATGTCTGCTAGAGGAGACAAGAAATCCACGTGCGAAGGAAGAGCTGCTGAGGTTTGAGATCTGCACCAGGTGCCACAACCTTCCAAGGATGGATTTGAAAAGCCTCGTGATACTGAAGCTCAGAAATCATCACAGCCCTTTGTAAATATTTCAGATTCCTGTTATCAAATACCTGGGAAAAATACCAACCGAACAAAAAAAAAAACCCAGCATTTTCTACACATGACCCTCATCCAAAATCCTCATAAAATGGCTGGCCAAATAGCACCTTACCAAGCAGATCAGGTGACTTACCCAAAAAATACTAAATAATCAAGTTGCACTGGTGCTCCCCAAATCTCTGATATGAGAAGAGCTGTTTCAACCCCAAAAACACAAAATAAAAAGGGAATGATTCAAGGAATAGACTAAAGGAAATTGCCAACACACAGGTAAATAATTTCAACCGCAGCCTTATCACCATCTGAGTGAGGAAACGCCAAGATACAACTAATTTGGCCAAAAAATAAAACCAACCAGTATTTCATCATCTCCTACCACACAGACCAAAGGTGGCTGAGGGAGCAAATACCCCACCCCAAGACAGAAAATATTTTGCACCTATTCATTATGTCATAGATCTCACAGTATCTACCCAGAATTGCACAAAGCATCTCATAAAGGAGCTTTTTTTTTTTCAGAAAACTCTTCCAAGGGAAAAATTTGGAATGCAGTATTGGAGATAGAGGCCTTCCGCTGAGGAAGGAGGAGACATTGTTTAGGTTGGGCTTTTTTTTTTTTTTTTCTCATTCCAAAGACAGGGAAGAAAACCTCATTGACTGAATTAAATATTCAGAGCGTCGCTCTGCCAAGACATAACTCCATTATGGAAAAACGCTGGATTTCCACAGCAAACGCTGCGGATTGAGCCTCCTGCCCCCCAAAAAGCAGAGGAGCCGGGACCCAATGAATCAGCAACTGCTCCTGCAGATGGGCTTTGCTGGGTGGGGGGGTTAAAGCAGGGCTGAACCCCACGGAGCCCCACCAGGGTGGGTGGGTGGCAGGGATCTCATGACAGAGGATGGGTGTCCTGAGGAGGGGGATCCCATCAGACCCCAAAAGGGTGGGTGGGTGTCGGGAAGGGTGAGGAGGGGGATCCCATCAGACCCCATAAGAGTGGGTGGGTGTCAGGGAGAATGAGGGGGATCCCATCACACCCCATGAAGGTGAGTGGGTGGGTTTCAGGGAGAATGAAGAGGGGGTCCCCAATCAGACCCCATGAAGGTGGGTGGGTGTCAGGGAGAATGAGGAGGGGGATCCCATCACACCCCATCAGGGTGGGTGGGTGTCGGGGAGGATGAGGAGGGGGATCCCATCACACCCCATGAGGGTGGGTGGGTGTCAGGGAGAATGAGGAGGGGGATCCCATCACACCCCATCAGGGTGGGTGGGTGTCGGGGAGGATGAGGAGGGGGATCCCATCACACCCCATAAGGGTGAGGAACGGGATCCCATCAGACCCCATGAGGGTGGATGGGTGTAGGGGACAAGGAGGAGGGGGATCCCATCAGCCCCCATGAAGGGTAGGTGGGTGTCAGGAAGGGTGAGGAGGGGGATCCCATCACACCCCATAAGGATGAGGAGGGGGATCCCACCAGACCCCATGAAGGCGGGTGGGTGTCCGAGCCGCTCCTGAGGATGTCGGGGAGGATGAGGAGGGGGTCCCTTCGTGCCCCCCCGAGGGCAGCCGAGGGTCGCTCTGGGGTCCCGGCCCTCGGCGGGCGGTGACTCACCGCTCTGCTCGCCCAGGAACACCAGCTTGAATTTCCGCAGCGGGTTCCCGAAGTCCCCGCCCGACGACATGATGGAGGAGCCGCCGCCGCCGCCCCGCGCTCGCTCCGCTCCCCGCGGCGGCACCCGCGACCGCGACCGCTTTCTCTCCGCCTCCGCCTCCTCCTGCCGCTTCTCCTCGTCCTGCTCCCGCCCGGCGAAGGCTGCGAGCCCCGGTGAGGTGCCGGTGATCGGTGTCGGTGCCGGTGTCGGTGCCGCCGCTCGCCCCCCCGCGCTCCCGGAGCCGGCGCTCCGCCCGCCCCGCGCAGGCGCTGTGGGCGCTTCCCTCGGCTACGGGCCGGGAATGGTTCGGGCTGGGAGGGACGGGGAGAATCGGGCAGTGCCACCCCTGCCGGGGGCAGGGACACCTTCCTCGGGCACAGGCTGCTGCAAGGGCACTGCCAGGGATCCAGGGGCTGCTCTGGGCACTGCCAGGGCCTCGCCGCCCTCACATCCTCAGCACCCGGGTAAGGGCTGCAAGGTGTACCCGGCCCGCACGGGCGTGAGGGGACAACCAGCAAAGTCCTTAAAAGCAAAGGCTTAAAATCCTGCCCTGGCACAGATTCTCCTTTCAGAGGAGATCTCTGGGGAGCAGGTCCCTCACAGCAAGGCGATATTTCCCAGTGATCCCCACTGCCTCCTTTGACAGTGGCTCAGGGCCCTCCACCTTTTGCTGGATGAGTCTTTGCCTTTCACTAGTTTTTGCCCATTTTCCTCCACTCTGCCCTCAAAGTTTGGTGTTTTAGGAGGTTTCCAGGTGCATCCTGGCCCCTCCTGTTTAAACCTTGGCTGGGAGATTGTTCCAGAGCATCTCTGCTGTGATAGTCAGGGAAAAGGATGTTGCCCCATGTTTAGTTTTGAAAGTCTTTCTATTTTTGATCCTTTCATTTATATACCCTCAATGTGATGAACTGCATCACCAAGGGTTGGGGTTTTTTCCCCCAGGCCTTGGAGTACCAGAGAACTAAAAGAGGGAAATGTGTCTTTAATCAAGTGATTAAATTTAAGCAAGTTTTAATAGATATGAGCAGAATCTCCCATCCAGCTCTACACCTGGCATCTGGGAGTGCTTCCACACTGGTTGTGTGGCTGAAAAAGGGAATCCAGCCTGGCCTGACATGATGTCAAACTTTAAATGCAGACATTGTCCTTATTTTTGTGTCAGGGTTCATTCCAGGATCTTTCCCATGAGTCCCAGGGAAAACAACAGCTGAAGGCAGAGGAGGAGACACGTGAAACAGAGGTTTTCTTCTGCGGTCTGTTTGAACACTTCTTGATTGTTTTCATCATTGGATGAGTCTGAAAAGAAGTGGAAGCGAGACATGGGAAGCCTTAAACAGGAGAAAGAGCTTCCTGGAGTTTTTAAGTGTGGTGCAGGAAAAGGAAGTCATCGAGTCTCCTCAACTTCTCCATGTAAATGTCACAAAAAGGTTTGCATAGTAGGAGTCCCAGTAAAATATCTGTATTGTATTTGAATATCTGTGTCTAGGCCTTGCCCTGATGAGCCCTGGTTGTTGTAGATGGGCTGCAGCTGTGATGTCCTTCATTGGGCTGTAGGTGTGGCCAGTGAAGGTAACTGGGATAAAAGGGGGTGGACTTGGCCAGGCAGGGACAGCCTGGAAGGAACTCTGACCAAGAAGCAGCAACAGGCAGAAATCTGTGCCCCTGATGTGATGGAGATATGTAGCCTGAGAGCTGTGGAGGCAGAAGGTATAGGACTGTGGAAATATGATAACAACAAGTTTGGAAGTGGTGCTCCTGCAACAGGGATGTGAAATGATGCAAAAGGCAAAGAAAGGCATGTTGCAGTTGGAAATAAGGACTGTGTCCTAACAGAGAGGGTGCTCAGCCACCAGAACAAGCTGCCAAGAGCAGCACTAGCTTTGTATCCAGGGAAAATGGAGAGGAGCCTTTGTGACAAAGATGCTTTCACGGGGAGAGGAGCGATCTGCTTCCATAGAGCCATAAGTCACTGGAAACCCATCGAGTGCGACGTGCAGGAGAGTGAATTCCCTGATTTAACAGTCCCTTTTGGCCTTCAAATGTATCCACCTATGATGGATGGCAGAGACATTGCTCACTGCAGGAGAGGTGGACTTGTTTCTCACGGAGACACAGAGGACAGCAGCAATCCCTGCAATCTGTTCCTGCCCCGCCCCACACTCAGCCACGTTTTGGGGCTGGAACAAAGGTGAGTCCCCAGGAGGGGCAGAGGGAATTAAGGGGTGCAGTCCCACTCCATTGGGAGGGCAGGGAGTTAGGAGTCACTTTGATTCATTGTGGTGCTCAAGGCCAGGTGGGATCAAAGGGCAGGCAAACTTCCACGTGGGCAGTTCTGTCACGTCCTGGGAGCGCCAGGAAAACACAGCTCAGAGCTGGGAACACGTGTCCTTGCACTGTGGGGCAAAGAGCAAAGGTGCCTTGGAGTCCTCTGCTCTCTGCATGTGCTGGGCAGGTGCAGACACACAGCTTGTCCCTTCACATTCCTTCTGTCCCCTCTAGCACAGACAGATGGACATCAAGGGTATCCAGTGTGTGTCTGGAGCTCCAGGCACTGAGAAATGCAGGACAGGGATGGGTCACAGAGCAGGACATGAACTTGCCACGTGGATGAGCTGAGGGGGAAAGTCCATCAGGAGTTCTGACAGCTCTGAGAGAGTTGGAGCAGCCACCAGGGTGGGAAATTCTGACTCAAAATCTGGATCCCAGGCAGGCAACAGCTCCAAGAAGGGGGCTCGGGGATGTGGGCTCCAGAGTGAGAACCTGCTGTGGAAGCAGGGGGAACTGGAGCCACACTGGAGACAGGGGAGCCAGGAGGAGGAAAAAGAACCCGTGGGAAATTAAAGTTTGTGTGGAAGAGGCAGTGAGACACAGGATGTGATTTCCTAAGCTAACTCCAGACTGTCAGGCCTGGCAGGCAGAAGACTACAAGCCCATCTCCTCCCAGACAGATCCCCTGATGACCTGCTCTCCCACTGGGAAATCAGAGAGTAGGTCCCTGCCAGCCCAGCCTTCCTACTCTTGGAATTTCGTGATTATAAATATTTTATTTTTTTAAGCGATACCAAAGGCCTAATGGCCGCTGGGCCGCCACACTCAAGATGGCCGCCGCACCACGCTAGGGCGGGGCCGGGCACCGCCCTCAGCCCTGCAACGTGGCCATGCCACACTCAACATGGCCGCCGCGCCCTGATGGACGTGGCTGGGAACCAATCAGTGTGTGAGGGCGGGCGGGGGGCGGGCCGTGATGGGCGGGACGCGCGGTGATAGGCGCAGGGCAGGGTGCGCTGTGCAGCCGCTGCCGCATGGCGGCGCTGCCCACCGCGTTTTGGCCGGCGGAAACGAGGTGTCCGCCATTACTGCCCGCACGCCCGCGTCCTTCCCGCTGCCTCCTTCAGGACGCCAGGGCCCCGCCAGTACCGCGGGTTGTCCAAAAGTTGTTGCCTGCGGGAATTCTCGATGGGCGGAGCGGGGAGCTGTCCGAAAATTAGAATTTCTGGGAGGTGTCGGTGGGCGGAACGCGGGGAGCGAGCCACTGGACTGGGGGAGCTGAATGGGGGCGTACCGAGGCATTGAGGGGGAGCGCTTTAAGCGACGGACCGCGGCGCCGAAAGATGGCGGCGGTGCCGAAGGTATCGGGGATGGCCACGGGGAAGGGGAGCGGGAACGGGGAAGGACGCGGGGACAGAAGAGCGACAGCAAAGGTCTTTGCCCGAAGGATGAGCTGTTTCCTCCATCCGAGTGGAGGCGGGACAAGCACGAGGGTTGTTCATGGCCTATCCAGCCATGTCCCTGGGAGTGCTGTCCAAACGCTCCTGGAGCTGGGTCAGGCTGGTGCAGTGCCCAGCATCCCTGGGGGAAGAACCTTTCCCTGATCTCCATCTAAACCCCTCCAGACCCAGCTCCAGCCCTTGCCTGGGTCCTGTCCTAGAGGTGGAGTAACCTGGAGAAAATTCCGGCAGATCTGCCACCCTGCTGTGTTTTAACTTCTGCAGGTGCTGTGCTCGGAGAAGGGAGTGTTGCTCAGACAGGTGTTGGCCCTCAGCAGGTGAGAAAACATACCTGACCAGAAAATTGCATTTTTTTTTTCTTTTTCTTTTCCTTTTTTTTTTTTTTTTGCCATATCTTTTAATAGTGGAGTTAAGACTTTGAGCTGGGAGCTGAAAGGGATGGGGAAAAGGGGGAATGTGCTAATAGGATCAGGCTGTGCCTTTGCAAAAGGACATTTGGCCACATGTTTTCTCTTAGTGAGGGAAGTCAGAGTTATCAATTATTGACTTGTTTCCTACTGATTTTTTAATTGTTATTTTGTTTCCTACAGAGGAGCAACAGCCAGAGGAAACCTTCTGTGTGCTGCAGGTAAGGTCTGCTGTCCATCTAGTTTTGAGTCAAAAATTCAGTTCCCTCAAATAAATATTAAACACTGGAACATTTGTGGGGTTTTTTTGTGGGGAGGTGTTTAGCCAATTTTGGGTTGGGTAATTACCCAGAGCAGGTGCTCTGCCACTTCCATAAGTTTTTTTCCCAGCATTTTCTTTTTTTTTTTTGCCCTGTTTTGGCTAAGCAGGTGGTGTTATGTGACTATAATTTGGAGCTCTCAGAGCACCTGTAGCTATTTGATTGCAGATGGAAACAGTTTGCTCTGCTTGCATTTTCAGGTGATGCACTCCTGGCTCCCCACAGGTCCTACAGGTCCCGACCCACCCATGGGATTGGGAGGTTCAAATACCTGCTCCCAAAGGAGGTAGGCAGAGGGATTTCCCAAGGTGATCCTGAAGCATGTGGTGCCCCATCTCAGAGGGAGAGGCTGGATGGGGTTTGGAGAAGCCTGGAGTGGTGCAAGGTGTGCCTGCCCATGGCAGGGGCTGGAATGGGATGAGATTGAAGATTCATTCCTATCCTAACTCATGATTCTATGAAATAGCCACTCAGCACACTGCAGAAATGCTTCCTTTTGTCCAGCACATTCCAGCTTTAGAAGGGAGAAACATCCCCCGATGTTAATTAATTAATTCAATTTAAGGTTAATTAATAATTCAGTTTCACACCTGAATATTGTGAGCAGCTCTCACTTGCATGGAGCCTTTTCACACTCCCTGAGATTTGGAAAGACATCAATTTCTGTGGCAGGAGGAAACAACAAGAAGTCAGCTGCCTTTAGGCAGGAACTGAAATTAACAGCAGGTTTATTTCTACTGGTTTTACGCCTTCCTTTTTTCCTCTGGGAGAAATTAATCAAAGCACGAGTGTGTGTGAGGCCACCCAAGAGCTGAGCCTTTATTCCAGCATTGCTCAAACCAGATGCTATTTTATCCTGTTGTATTTTCTTTCTAAAACAGGCTCCAAAGAGGAGGAAGGAGAAGGTGCAGATGAAGGAGATCAGTGCTGGCACTGAGTACCAGTATGGAGACATCAACATCCAGATGACTTCCCATGACCTGTGCCTGGTGGAGCACTTTGCTCAGTATGTGCACAGGCTCTGCAACCGCCTCTGCATCCGGGTCAATGAGAGGTAGGGGAAATCTGGCCCTCTGGAACACGGCCCCTGCACATCAGGGCACACTCCAGTCTCCCTGAGGGATTCCCATTTGGGTGTCAATCCAAACCTCTCACCTGCCCTGTGCTCTTCTTTTGTGTACCTGTACCATTTTGGATGCTTTATTTACAAGCATCAATTTTTTCAGGCACTGACTTGAGCAGATTCTAAGGAAAAAATGCCTATTACATGTCCTTCCTCTGAGGAAAAGGCTTCCAGCCTGTGGGTGCAGAGCCTGGGAATTGCTGCCATGTGCTGCTGGTTTTCCTTCATGGTTTGTGATCCAGGCTCTGCATGCCTGGAACTGGAATGAGCTTGGGAAAGCCCTGAAGGTGCTGGGTGAACTTCTGCTGCTTCAGTTTAGGAGGAGAGGATGCTTCAGGTTCTCCAAAGCAGGAGAATTCCAACAGCCACTCCTCTGGCTGTAATGCCTGAGGAATGTCAGAGCATTCATTTATTCTGGAATAAAACCTGTGGGGACTCTCTAAAATGTGTGTGCTTTTCCCTTGTACCCTCTGGGGTGCCTCAGTGTGCAGAGAAAGAAAGGATTTGCCCTACAGACAGGGAATTGAGGGGAAAAGGTGGGCGGTAGGATGGAGCTTGGATGTGGGCATGAGGAAACTGGGGTCTCTGAGCGTTGAGCAGAGTCTGATCCACTCCCAGTCACATTCCCACCAAATCTGAGGTGCAAACATATTTTAAATGGTGCATTGCAGCAGCAGATTTTACTGTGTCCCAAAAGACAAAATAAGTCACAACTGTTGCTTTTCTTGAGCTGTGAAGAAGGTAAAAGTTCTCAGGCTGGTGTTTGTAGCTAATCCAGGTTTTTGCTGGCAGAGCTTCCTCCTTATCTCCTCCCAGCAAAACACCCAGCCTCTGCCAGCCCCTGGTTTGCAAGATACATCCTTTGCATAATTAATTTCCCCTGCAAAGTTAATCTCCTTGCCCATTCTGTGCTGGGGAGGGTGGATATTTACGGGATTCATCCCTGCAAATGTCCTGCCTGTGCTAAGCCCTGCCCTCTGCTCCTGCAGCTACGCCATGCCCACCAAAACCAACGAGGTGCTGCTCCTGGAAGAGAGGGGATCCAAAATGCAGCTGGATGCAGTCCTTACCACCCACCAGAGGGTTGTCCAGGTAGGAGCTGGCATCCCATCACAGCCTCCACAAACCCCTCAAATTGGGGCAGTTTGGGCAGAAATGGAAGCAAAAAGTCTGGTTATGTTTTCTGCTGAGTGTTGCTCCTAAACTAGAAGCCCAGGGGGAATTCCTGGCTCTGTGTTTCAGGCAGAAGATTTATTATCTATTTTCTGCTGAGTAATTGATATGAGGGGTAGAAGAGTCATGTTTGGAGATGGGTGAGGGCAGAAACTCCCAGGGATGGATGGGATATTGGGAAGGAATATGTGAAGGGTGGGGAGGGCCTGGCATGGGGTGCCCAGAGAAGCTGGGGCTGCTCCATCCCTGGGGGTGTTCAAGGGCAGGCTGGAACAACCTGGGACAGTGGAAAGGGTCCCTGGGTGATCTTTAATGTCCCTTCCAAGCCAGAGTCTCTGGGATTGTTCTCCTGCAGCTCTGTCACTTCTGCTTTCAGATCCGCGGTTTGAGCTCCACGTTTGCTCCCATCCTGCTGGAGGTCATCCAGAGCAGCCAGCCTGAGGGGGTGCACCTGCTGATGAAACAGGTATGGTTACACTTCCCAGTGCTTCCCTTTGGGGAGCAGGGAGCTTTTGTGTGATCCTGATTTGTGGTGGTGTTCCCTCCCTGCACAGCACACGGAAGCCGATTTCAAGAGCCGGCTGAAGGCTCGACCAGAGCTGGAGGAGCTGCTGGCAGAGATGTCCTGAGGTGAGGAGCAATGTGCTGCCATCCATGGGCTGTTCCAGCCTCCAGAGGGTGCCTCCATGAGCTCTGTCCTGGTAACTTTGTGAACTGGGAGGAATTCCCACTCTTGGCAACCAGCTTGTCTCAGTAAAAATAAACTATGTGTTTATATCTCACTGGTTTGTACTGGGAGAAAATGTGGCACAATGGAATGTGGGTTTGCTTTCCTTCCTTTTTTATTTAATTTCTTTTTTAATTCCTGGCTGTTGTGGTTTTGGTAGGTGGGTATTTCTGCAGAAATCTCTGTGCATGAATAGTGCTGTGCTGCAACAGTCCCAGGAATTGTTACAGCCAAATTTGATGGATGCCAAGAGAAACTGTTCCAGAAACTGGCTGGTTTGTTTGGAGGCTTTTTTTATCCCTTTCTAAAGACCAGCTTGTGGAAAAGAGAAAAATAATTCATTTATTTACACTTTTCTCCCAAACTGGGGCTGTCCAGGTGTTGCTTGTGCTTCCATGCCCAGCCTCTTGGTATTCCCAGCACGCACATCCCTGGGAAATAGCCTGGAACCTTCCTTCTGACAGAAGTAATTTTATTTTCTTTCTCATGGCTTATTTGCCAGCAGGTGGTGGTCAGATGAGAATCCCTTTTTCTCCCATTCCTAATTTTTTCTGTGGCTTCCCAGGAGATAAATCCCATCCTGTGGGACATGAGGTTATCACTGCTGAGAAAAGCCTTAGATGGCACAGAGGACATGGAGTAAAAATTCATGGCAAGGTTTTTCCAGCCTGAGTGCTGTGAATGCTCCTGGATTTGGACATTTTGGGCTGGAAATCCACAACCACAGAACAATTTTGGTTGGAAAAGACCTCTGGAATCATTGAATCCAAGCTATGCCCAGTCCCCACCTTGTCACCAGCCTAGAGGACCGAGTGCTGTGTCCAGTCATTCTTGGGGACTCCAAACCTCTCTGGGCAGTCCCTACAAATGTTGAAAACCCCTTTCCATGAGGGAATTCCTGCTGATGTCCCACCTGAATGTACCACGGCACAGCTCGATGCTGTATCCTCCAAACCAGCCCCCCTCTCCCACTGGCACACACCAAGCCGAGCGCTGACCAACTCCAGGTTTATTTCCCAGCAATTCCACCTGGGTTTTTAAGAAGTTGGATAAAAACCAAGCCCGAAAGGAGGGGTCTGTCGGTCCGGGGGTGTCAGTCCGGGGGCTGGGCCGGGCCGGTGCCGCGCTGCCGCTGCTGCTGGGCCATGCAGGCTCCGAAGGCGCGGACCTGCTCCTGGCAGTGCCGCCAGTCCCGCCGCTCGGCCATGCACTCCTGCAGCTGCCGGTGCTGCTCCAGGCAGCCGCTCCGCGCGATCCTGGCGTCCAGCGGGTCCTCGCCCTCCTCTTCCTCCTCCGAGCCCCGCTTTGCCGCCGCCGCGCCGCTCCAGCCGTGCCCGGGCCTCGCCATGGGGGCGCTGCGGGCGGGACAGGCGGCCGTGTCCTTCGGGAGCACCTCACCCCAGCCCTGCGTGCCCAGCGCCCTCCTCTCCTCCCGAGGGTCCCCATTCCCAGGAATTTCCAGCCCCCTCCACGATCCCCTCCCTCCCCATCCATGCCTTAGCCCCCGTACCAGCGCAGCGCGGTCCCTTTAAGGCGGGAGCTCGGCACGGCGCTTCCGGGATGTGGCCCAGCCGCGGCGGCGCTCGCTGATTGGCTGGTTTCTCCCCTTTCCGCTCGCGCGGGGGCTGACGGGAAGCAAGGAGGCGGAAGTGTGTGCGGCTACCTCGGCAAAGATGGCGGCGACGCTGCGGATCCAGAGCGACTGGAGCCGGGCGCTGAGGTGGGAACGGTCCCTTTCTTTGTCCCTGTCCTTGTCCTGCTCCCTGCCCCGCTCACAGCCGCTTGTTCTCTCTGCAGCAGGGACGAGGGCGAGGCGTGGCTGAGCTGCCGCAGCCCCGGTGAGTGGCCTGAAGAGGCCTCGAGGGAGGCGTGAGGGTGAGACGGGATCAGGGAGGATCGAGGGGGGTCTGGGGGTGAGGGGTGTTCAAAGACAAACGGATGGGGGTGCCCGGGGGATCCTTTGGGATAGGGGTGGGATGTGTGTTAGCAGGGAATGGGGCTGATGCGGTGCCTTGCTGTCCCTTGGTTTAAAGGGACTGGGGTGGTTTGGGGATCCCCTTGGTTTTCAAGGGTGTGGGGTCATGGAGAGAGCCTGAGGACGGCAGGAGGGGATGGGGGTGTCTGAGTCCTTGCGGGTGAGGAGGTTGGGGTCCCTCTGAGTTGGGAGGGGACGTTTGGGGTTGCTGTGGGTGCTGTGACTGATGACCACTGTCCCCCAGGGAAGGCCACCCTGTATGGCAGCGTCACCCGGCGTGGGCTCAGCTCCGACGGCGTCCCAGACATCGTGGCCTCCGAGGGATTCGTGGTCGGGGAAGTCACCAAGGTGCCAGGGCTGGGGGAGAGGGGTTGGGGACATTCCCTGTACCTAAAGGGGCTGCTCTGAGAGCCTAAGCTGTCACCCTGCCCTGCACAGTCCTGTCCTGCTGTGCAGGGCCCTGGAGCTGGTCCCTACCTGTATCCTGAGGACATGAGCCCCACACTGACCCTCCCATCATTTTTCAAACTCTGGGATCCCACAGCTGGGTCCAGTCCACAGTTCTACCTGGGCAGTCTCTGTTTCAGGACTAACAGCACTCCTAATTCCTTTTTTTCCTTATTTCTCCTCCTAGAAAAGCATCCTCATTTCTTGTCCTCATGAAAATGTGTCCACCAAGTTCCTGGCTCCATACACGAGTTTTTGCAGGATTCATCAGCAAAGTGTGAGTAGCTCTGTGGGGTGGGAGTCTCTGGGTGTGGCTGGCAACTCTCACATCCCTGTCTGTGGTGTCCTTACAGTGAGGGGTGGCCTGGAGTGTGGATCTGCACGGGAGGGGTTGCAGTGCAGATGGAACTTGTGGTTTAGGGATGGTGTTCCCACTGAAACACCCTGGACCACAAGCCACTGACTCCTTCCCTCTTCTTCAGTAGGATAAAAATGGGGATTGGAGGCAAAAAAGGCAAAGATTGGGGTTGAGATGAAGCAATTTACTGAGAATAGCAATGGAGTTGAAAAAAGCAACAGTAGCAACAGCATTAATTAATAAAATGTACAGGACAGGGAATAGAACTGCTCACCACAAGGAACTTGTGCAACCAAATATCCCAAATGTGCTCCTTCCTGCTTGTGTAAGTATTAACCCTGTCCTGGCCAGAACCAGGACATTCCCCACCCCTCATTCTATCCCATCTACTCATGCCTAGATCCCACACCACCCAACCATATCTATACACACAAAAGCACAGGAATCATTCCCTTCATCACAGGTAGTCCTTCCTCAATGTCTCAGAATATGAGTTTATATCCATTGTACTGCTCCTCCTTGTCACCAGTGGACTTCCAATCTCTCTCATTGCTATCCAGGGGCTTCTTTAGCTGACTTTTAAAATCTTCTGATTTTTCTTCTCCTGCTGTCATTTTTTCACTTGTGCTTTGAGCCTTATGAAATCAATCCTTTAAGACCTTGGTGTGTTCAGCATTTTCCTTGGGAGCTCTTCTAAATGCCTGATCTTTTGCAAGGCCTGGCTTTGTAAGGCTGGGCAGCAGGCAGGACAGCGTGCTCACGGCAGATGGGGCAGGTGCTGGAATGTTCCAGGAGCCACGTCCTGATGCACTCCCTGTGGAATTCATGGCCGCACTCCAGCTCACACGCGCTCCTGCCCAGCTCCTCGTGGCATATGGAGCAGGGATCATCACTGCAGGCTGCCTGTTCCCTGGGCTGTGTTTCCACATAGGAGCAGGGTTTCACTCTGTAGTCCCAGATGAAGGCCTTTAATTTGAGCACCCTCAGGTTCCTGCTCCAGGTGATGGATGACAGCGCCTTGGCGTAGAGCGGCGGCGCGCTCCTCCTCAGCGCCTGCCACATGTCCCACGTGCAGCAGGCCCTGTCCAGATCATCCAGGCACCGACTGTTGTGTGCATTCCCAAAGAGTATGTCAGCCATGGAGAGCTCTGTCAGGTACTGCACCCCTTCCAGCCTGCTGCTCCAGCTGTCCCTCCGCTGCAGCAGCTCCTCGGCGGTGTAGGCCGCCCTGACGCTGCCCACCAGGCGCGTCCACAGGCTGTGCCTGCCCGGCCTGCTGCCGAGCCCCCTGTCGATGGCAGCGTCCCGGGACAGGCGGCCCAGCTGCTGGGCCTCACAGCTGTCCAGCCACACGTCCACGTGGGCCCCTGCAAACCAGCACTCGTACAGCCACAGCAGCAGGGACTGATCGGCACGGCGCCTGAAGCGTTCGCACACTGACCACAGCTTCCAGTAGGATTCGCTCATTGCCTCTGCCTCCTCCTCTGAGGACTCTTCCTCCTCTTCATCGTCTTCATGCCTCACTAAGGAAACGAATTCAGTGTTGGATGTGTTCTGTTCAGGAGCGACTGCTCCCAGCGTGGGTTGTTCCTCTGGTGCAGCTGCAGTTTGAGTGGCCTCGCTGTTTGTTGGCCTGTTCTCCTCCTCTTGCTCCCGAGGGGGCTGGCTGGTATCCAGCAGTGCCCGATACAGAGTAGCCAGGGCCCAGCAGAGCGCTGCAAGTTGCTCCTCCCTGGAACCACGGCAGCGTTTCTCTTTCAGGTATTCTGCCACTTTAACGGGGTCCTGTATTTGTTGAGGGGTGAACTTCCAAACCACCGGAGCTGAATACTCCTTCAGAACCTGGCCAATTTTCTCCCACCTCCCGTGCCACTCATCATGATCCACTCTCTGGAAGACCTTCCCAGAAATCTCTTTTGCAACTCTGAAGATGAAGCAGACCATCAGGGTGATGTAGACCAAAGGGAGATACAGCAGACAGAACGACAATGTGCTTTCTTCAGTATCCAGAGGCAGCTCCAAAGGTGCTTTAAGAGGCTTAAAGGAGTTAAAGGAGGTGAAAAGGTTGTGAAAGTATTCGTCCCCTGCTCCCCCCACGGACTGGGAACCATTATTAATGGTCTCCTGGAGGTGGTGTATAACCTCACAGGTTATTAGCACAAAGTCCATGGACAAAAGAATCTTGAGCCATCTCTCTAAGCTGTTAAAGTGCATTATCAGGACCACACAGGGAAATATAAACCTGTACAGGTACCACTCCACGAAGAGCTGACTAAGCCACATCGTGACCAGCGACGGTACCTAACACCCCAAACACTCAGCTCCAACTTGTTTCCAGCCCGCTGCGGGCAGAGCTGTCCTTATCTCGACCCTTGGTGCCGCACGATGGCTGCTTTGGGATTGGGATGCCCGAACTGAGCGTTCCCACGCTGGGCTGGGTGCGAGGCTGCAGCGGGGAACCGGAGCACGAAGGCAGCGACTCACTGGGAACAGCAGCGGGACAGGGACGGAGCGCGGGGAGCGGGCTGGCGAGAAGGGAAGCGGGAAATTGGGACTTTTTCCCGCCGCCGCACGGAGCGGTGGGAGCGGGAACATCCTCCTGCTGGCCCTGCCCCTGCTGCTGCTGGGAGCTTAACCCTGTCCTGCCTAGAGCCCGTCTGCATTCTTAGGCCTGTCCGTGGGTTTTACCGCTGCAGCGGGTTTTTTTGTCCCCACCCACAGCCTGGAAATTCAATTTTAAAAAGGCAATGCAAGTGCAGCTCACAGGATCACAGAATTCCTAATGTCAGAGAAGATCTCTGAGATCAGAGTCCAAGCTGTCCAATCAATTCTGTTGGCGTAGAATGCTGAGCAATTGTTTTATTAAAACTATATTATATTATACTACAAAGAATACTGAAGAAAAACCCTTGAGCTAGTTGGGACACAGCTTTGACTCAACAGGCTACCAACTATCACCTGAATCCCATTAGGAACTCTCTTCAGCTAATCTTCCCAATGCATTTCACCTGTGCAAACAGGAGCAGCAAGTAGAGCCAAGAATTGTTTTCTCTTCTTCTCTCTGGGCTTCTCTAGGAAAAAACCTGGGAGAGAGAATTCTTTGTCTCTGTCCAGAGAATGTGAATGCCATACCTTCCCTGGACAGGATCCAGCCCCTTCCCCAGCTCTGCTCTCTTCCTATAGTAAAACAGGGTGCCCCAATGAAGGAAATTATTGGTATCTGACTCTGTTGATTTAGAATGCTGAACAATTGTTTTATTAAAACTATATTATATTATACTACAAAGAATACTAAAGAAAAAATCCATGACTGCCTTGAGCTAGTTGGGACACAGTTTTGACTCAACAGGCTAACAACTCTCACCTGAATCCAATTAGGAACTCTCTTCAGCTAATCTTCCCAATGCATTTCACCTGTGCAAACAGGAGCAGCAAGTAGAGCCAAGAATTGTTTTCTCTTCTTCTCTCTGGGAAAAAACCTGAGTGAGAGAATTCTCCTTCTCTCTGTTCACCTTCCCTGGACATGCTCCCTGCTGCTTGTGCAGGTTTGTGCCTCAGCATTCCTTTTTCTCCTTGCTTTGCAGAGCCATAGGCAGACAATGTACTTAGCAGGTCTCCCCCTGTACAGAACTAGGCTCTTGAGCAGCAATATTTATATTCAGAATTATATAAAGCTAATTCTTGGTGCTTTTCCCTTCCTGCAGATTACCTGCCTTGATATTTCCAGTGGTGGAGGACTCGGAGTGTCTACCAGCACAGATGGGACTATGAAAATATGGCAGGCTGCAAATGGAGAAATAAGAGTAAGAACATGTGGCTTGGATGTTTTTGGGTTTTCTGTGACATTCCTGAAGGCCATGACTTTGGTCAGGCTGTGCACACCCTGTGAGGAATCTGGCTTTTTAATGAAAAGCTAATTGAGATTGGGCATCTTGGAGGCTTTAAGTCAAATCTGTTGGAAAAGGTGGCTTCTCCCAAGGGGGATGTTGCTCAGAGAGGTACTCAGGAGTAACAGGCCACTGACAATCCCTATCCTGCATGGGAAGAAGGATTTTGGTGCTGGGGAAAAGGATTTTGGTGCTGGATTAGCCACATCCTGGCTTGTGGCCTTCCCAGTAAAGGGAAAAGCTCCTTCTTGTGGGGGATTTTTGGCAGAGGATAAAGACCTTTAACCTGTGTTTAGAAGCAAATATATTATCTTTTGCTGTGTAATTGGCTGCTCAAATGGCAGAGGAAGCCCCAAAGTCACCTCTTTGACTGCCCCAAATTCAGAGCAGTCCCTTCCAGCAATGCAGAGCCAGAGGATTTGGGGTTAATCCTGAATGCCAAGTTTTCCAGGGTGTAACTCAACAACTGCTCGGCACAAGGATGATGACAATGGAACTAGCACGTAGTTCTTTGTTTTTCCAGAGACTTCTGGAAGGCCATGTGTATGATGTGAATTGTTGCAGGTTTTTCCCATCGGGCCTCGTGGTTCTCAGCGGGGGAATGGATGCCCAGCTAAAGATCTGGTCAGCAGAAGATGCCAGCTGTGTAGTAACATTTAAAGGTCACAAAGGAGGTACAGAGCCCTTGAAATGCTTGATGTGCTGTGTGTGTACTTGCCTTGCACTCCAGGGCTGATGTCCAGTCTGCAGCCTGCTGCACTCTGTTTTTCATGTCTGGAATGTGGCATCAGATGCCCCAAACTCTACCCCAAATTCTTTCTTCCCTGAGCTGCTGTGTCCAGGCTCTGGTTTTCCCTGTCCCACGAGGTGCTGAGCTTCATTGAGAGGTTAATAAACCTGTGTCTGGCTGCCCTAAACTTGATTAACTCAAAAGCCCATCTTGTGCTGAACCTGCCTTTGTTCTTACATCATTTGGGGGGTTGGAACTTGTTCTTCAAGGTCCCTTCCCACCCAAGCCATTGTATGATCTGTTTGTGGGCATTGAAAATGCTTTTGCAGCCATGTCCCCTAACCAAACCAGATGCTGTGGCAGCACCTTGGTCACAGTGACACTGCCAGTCACTCTCAGGTGACCTTAGCCACTGTCATTCCTCCAGCCCAAACTGCTGCAGTCTGTTTGCTTGGCTTATCCTGTCCTTTGAGCTTCTGTAGGGAAAGAGCCAGTTAAATCTGCTGACCACCTGGCTGTTCTCTGCTGAGAAAACCACTGCCATTTTCAGCTCCAAATTTGACAGGAGAATAAAGTGGTTAAGGGATCTTAGTGCCAGCAGACACTGCCCTTTGGATGTTGCTGTAGCTGGACAGCAGGGGTGGAAATGAGCATGTTTCAAAGTGCCAGGCTCTTTTCTGCTCAGATTAGAGGTTAAGTTTGTGTGGCACCAGCTCGGGCTGAGGTTTTGCTGATCATTTGGTTGATAATATCTGTAATATCTCTTTGTGCCAGATGGTGGCTCTACTTTGTGGGGTTTTCTGGGAGCTGCTGCCTTCCATAGGCGCCTTTTTTTGGGAGCACAGCTTGTTACTGTCACTCTGCTGTCACTGGGGACGGTGGCCTGGAGGTGAGCTGGGGAAATGGGCTGGTTTTGTGTCTGTGTGAGCAGAGTGCTTGCTGTCCCACAGGTATCCTGGACACTGCCATCGTGGATCGGGGCAGGAACGTGCTGTCCTGCTCCAGGGATGGCACTGCCCGTCTCTGGGACTGCGGCCACTCCTCCTGCCTGGGCACCGTCGCCGACTGCGGCTCGCCCGTCAACGGCATGGCCGTGGGCACCGCTGACAGCTCCCTCAACCTGGGCTCCCCCGAGAGCCCTCCCAGTAAGGCCTTGCCCTAAAGCCCTCACCTCCCTGGCCCACGCTGCCTTGCTTGGCCCCGGTGATCCCCAGGGCTGGCAGTGCTGCTCCGTGCCCTGGTGTGTTCTTACCCGTTGTCCTTCCTTCTGCCAGGCGAGCGGGAGGTGGGCACAGAAGGGAAAATGCTGCTGCTGGCTCGAGAGGACAAGAAGCTTCAAGGAGTGGGGCTGCAGAGCAGGCAGCCGGTAAGGATCTGGGGCTGGCAGGGCACTGGGATGGGGAATTGAGCCAGGTTAAACCTAAACTGGAGGAGAGGCCAAAGCCTGGTGCAATAAAGGGATGCTCTCCCTCCTTCCTCCTGGACAGATTTTTATGTGAGGAGTAAGAATTGCTCAGGATTTAACTTGGGAACAGGGAAAACCGTATTTAAAATTAAACAGTGGCAGCTGTACTGTCTTGGGAATAAACGACAGCTTCCCTCTCGTGGGTGTCCCACGTGCCTGACACTTGGTTTGTTCCCAAATCCTCAGGTGTTCCTCTTCATGGGATCTGATGCCTTCAACTGCTGCACGTTCCTGTCAAGCACCTACATCCTGGCAGGGACCCAGGATGGGAACATCTACCAGCTGGATGTGAGAAACACCAAGTGAGTGAGTCAGGGAGTGCCTGGGGCAAACAAGCAGTGTTTGCTTGGAAAAGAGTCAGGCAGAGGGTGCTGCCACTTCCAAGGGGGGCATCCCATTGCATCCTGAGCCTCTTGCATTATGTTGATGTGCTGTATTGATATGGAAACATTGATGTAATTTTATATTTATATAATCTGTGTGCACATGCATGTAGATGAATTGGGCAGAAAACACCTTAGCATCAATATTCCCCACTCTCACACTGCCCATTTCTTTTCCCTCATGTGGATCCTGATATCACATTTATCCTGATATTTACCATGATCCTCATTCCAGCACAGGACTGGAACTGAGCTGTGGAGTTTTATTGCTGTTCCCTGCTAGCTCAGTCCATAGGAAAGACTTCTGGAATGGTTTGGGTTGGAAGGGACCTCAATGCTCATCCATTCCCACCCCTGCCATGGGCAGGGGCACCTTCCCCTGTGCCAGGGTGCTCCAAGCCCATCCAGCCTGGATTTGGACACTGCCAGGGATGCAGGGGCAGGCACAGCTGCTCTGGACAGCAATCCTCATCCCTTGTTTCTGCTCCTTTTCCCAGTGCTCCAATCCAGGTGATCCACAGGTCAGGAGCACCAGTGCTGTCCCTGCTCCCGTACAGAGATGGATTCATTGCTAGCCAAGGTAATTCCAGGGCTCTTTTGTGCCCCTAGAAATCCTAGAATCGAGTCAAGGAGCCTTGTGCTCTTTGGGCATTGTGCTCTTGCCCCTTTGCTTTGGGGTTTCCACCCTCCACATCCCTCGTACCCCTCCAAAACCCCTCCCAGGAATGTCTCACCCCCTGGAGCCTTTTCCCTCTGCAGTTTCTGTCTGCAATTAAGAGTGTGGCTCGTTTCACTAATTGCTGTGCCTTGCTTGCAGGGGATGGCACGTGCTTCATTGTTCAGCAGGACCTGGATTATGTGCTGGATCTCACTGAGGCTGACTGTGACCCCGTGTACAAGGTGGGAATGTCCCTCAGGAGAGGGTGGCCAGGGAAAGCTGATGCCAGGCAGGAGGCACTGCCTTCACCTCAGGCAGAGATTGACTTCTGAGCTTATCTTTGTCCTTTCTACCTGAATAATGCCAATATTTTGCATAAAGCAATCCTCTGCAGAATTCCCTGGCTTTATCTCTGTTGTGCAGGAGCTGGCTGGAAGAACACCTCTGTTCCTATAAAAAGTGTGGATAAAGGGTGCTGGGAGGATCCTGAGGGTAAAAGCAATGTGTTCTGCCTAACTCATCTTGTTCCTTTTTTCCTTTTTTCCCCCTTCTTCAGGTGGCTTCTTGGGAGAAGGAGATCTACACGTGCTGCAGGGATGGGATAGTGAGGAGATACCAACTTTCTGACCTTTAGGTGTTTGAAGGGGCCAAAAAAGGAGAAACACGTGGGAAAGGCTCTTCCAAGCTGATTTTCCTGGGATCTGTGTGTACAGCTTTGAGGCTGTTGCCATGACCAGGCTCCATACACAGTGTTTTTGTAACAGGATATATTTTTTTCCTCCTACACAAATGGGATCAATTTTTAATTTAGAGAGGATCTTGTGTTGCAGTGATGTTGTGGTTGCATTTCCAGTGCTGAAAATACGCTGTTTGTAGTGGGGGGATTAAACAAATAAAGGGGGAGAAGAGGGAGTGCAGTGAAAGTGACTGTCACAGGATGGAGTGAAATAAACCGCTGCTTTGGTAACACCTGTTATCAGCATTCCTTTTAATACATAACATGTGTTATATGTTATACATGTGCTATATGTTAATACACGTGTTATATGCTAATACATGTGTTTCCATGGGAACTTGGGGATTTTTTAAGAAAAGAGGTGCGGGGTGAGGACTGAGTGAGCCCGGCAGAGTGCGGAAGTAAGCATGAGAACTGCATTTCCCGTGGTGCCCCGCGCGGCGCGGACCGGAAGTCCTGTCGCTATAGCAACGCGACGCCATGGGGCTGGACTACTACGCTGTGCTGGAGCTGGACCGCGGCGCCACCGCCGACGACATCAAGAAGGCGTGAGGGGACCCTCGGCATCAGAGCGACCCCCGCGGCCGGAAGGGAGCCGGGGGTGGCCGTGCTGGGCCTTGGACAGTGGGAAAGGGTCTGGGGGTGTGCGGGCAGCCCAGGCTGATGGGGGAATGGAGGGGCCGGGGGGCGCTCTGAGGGCTGCAGTCCCTCGGCTCTGCTCTGCAGCCAGGCTGGGAGAGCTCACCTGGAGACGAGAAGGATCCAGGGAGTGCTCAGAGCCTCTGCAAGGGCTCCAGGAGAGCTGGAGAGGGACTGGGGGCAAGGCCTGGAGGGACAGAACACAGGGAATGGCTCCCGCTGCCAGAGGGCAGGGATGGATGGGGGATTGGGGGTGGCCAGGCCCTGGTACAGGTTCTCCAGAGCAGCTGTGGCTGCCCCTGGATCCCTGGAGGTTGCTCCAAGCCCTTTCCAGCCTGGGCCAGTGAAGGTGTCCCTGCCCATGGCAGGGGCTGGCAATGAGATGCTGTAAAATCCCCCTGAACCCAAACCCTCCTGTGCCCCTCAGCTATCGGACGTTGGCTCTGAAGTACCACCCGCTGAAATGCAAGGAGCCCTGGGGCCCCAAGAGGTTCCACCAGCTGGCAGAGGCCTACGATGTGCTCAGCGACCGTAAGTGGGACTGTCCCCCTCCTGGAGTGTCCTGCTCCCTGCAGGACCAGCTCCTTCGTGACCCCCAGCCCAGCTGGGAACTGGCACACGCTTCCTGGGACCCCTCTTCTCTCTCTCCTGCACCCCAACAAAGCCTGGATTCAGGCTGGGGCTCTTCCCCCAACACCTCCTTGTTCCCTAAGCTATGAAGAAAGGCATCTACGACAAATTTGGGGAAGAAGGGCTCAAAGGTGGCATCCCCTTGGAGTACGCCAGTGACAACCCCTGGAGCGTGGGCTACGTGTTCCACAACAACCCCGAGAGAGTCTTCAGGGAGTTCTTTGGAGGGGACAACCCCTTTGCAGGTAGGCTGGGACACTTTGGGGCTCTGCCACCATTCCATGGCAGCTCTCCAGGGATGCTTCCCTGCCGTGCTGCCCTCAGATCCCTCTGGTGCTCGGGGGGGAGATCCTGGCTGCCATAAACTCTCCTGGAAAGAAAACATTGGGGGCGGTTCTGGGTGGGAGGTGAAGAGCGCGGAGCCCTGAGCCCAGTGAGGGCTGTGCCCCTGCTCCCTCCCCCAGAGTTCTTTGCCGAGGATGGCTCGGAGGTGCTGCTGCCCTTTGGGGGGCCCCGGGGCCGGGGGGCCCTGCGCAGGGACCCCCCCATCGTGCGGGACCTCTACGTGTCCCTCGAGGACCTGTTCCACGGCTGCACCAAGAAGATCAAGATCTCCCGCAGGGTAGGCAGGGGCTCTGGGGCTCCAGGGGCAGCATTTGGGGTGAGCTGTGCCCTCCCTGGGGAACGTTGGGGTTTGGGGGTGGCCCCGCCCCAGGAGCTTGTGGCAGGGAGGGAGTAGCACCAAAGGCAGGAGGAGCTGAGCCAGTGGTCACCTCCCCGGCTTGGCAAAGGGAATTCAGCACGGGAGCAGGAGCTCAGTGTGTTCTGGGCTCCCACAATTCCATTTTCACACTGCTCTGTGTCTCCTTTTTGTGCCCTTGGTGATTTCTGTCCCCCTCCTTGCTGGCCCAGCCCTGAGCCTCTCCTGCTCTAGGACATGAGGGAACAGCCCCAAGCTGTGCCAGGGGAGCTTTAGCTTGGGCATTAGGGGAAATTCCTGTACTGAAGGGATGGTCAGGCATTGGAGTAGGCTGGAGTGGAGTCCCCATTCCCCATAAAGCTGTGTGGTTGTGGCACTTGGGGATAGGGTTAGTGCTGGGGGAACATTGGACTCCATGGTCTTGGAGGGCTTTTCTGACCTAAATGACCCCACAGTCCTATGGATGTGATGATTCCATGGATCTGGGTCACGATCTGCCAGGCTCTGCCATTCAAGCCAGGCTTTGCCATTCAAACCAGGCTTGCCCTTTGTTGCTGACCCTCCCTGTGCCCTGTGCCCAGGTGATGAACGAGGATGGCCAGACCAGCACCATCAGGGACAAGATCCTGACCATCGAGGTGCAGCCGGGCTGGCAGCGTGGCACCAGGGTCACCTTTGAGAAGGAGGGAGACCAGGTGAGCACAGAGCCACACAATAACCAGGCACCCCTGCAGATCAGCTCATCCAACACCCCTGCCCAGGCAGGAACCCGTCCAGGGGGGTTTGGGATCTCTCCAGAGAGGAGATTCCATGTCTCCCACCCTGGGCAGCTGTTCCAGTCCTGTCCCACTCCATGGGAAAAGCTCTTCCATGAAGAACTTCTGCTTTCCCACTGCTGAGGGCAGCATGGCCAACAGAAGCACTCTGAGAGCCTGGATTTTCCTCAGGACAGGTTAAAGAACAAATAATAGAAAGGGCTGGCTTTCTTCCTGGCAGAAACACAGTTCTGGACAGTCATCTTCGATTAAAGATTCCTTTTTGTCTTAAGGGAAGAAAATTCCTTTCCCTTCTCTCTAGCCAGCTGAAAACAGCAACAAAAGAGGAGCAGGAGTTTGTGTCAGTTTTCCCAGTATAAAATAATGTTCAGGTTTCCAAGGACAGGTTGGATGTGGCTTGGGGCAGCCTGGGCTAGTGGAAGATGTTCCTGCCCATGGCAGGGGGTGGAACTGAGTGAATTTTAATGTCCCATCCTGGCATTCCATGACTGTGTGACCTTTTCCCCCTCAATCAGGGCCCCAACATCATTCCAGCTGACATCACCTTTGTTGTGCAAGAGAAGCTTCACCCAAGGTTCAAAAGGATCGAGAACAACCTCCTGTACGTTGCCAGCATCTCCCTGGCCAAGGTAAGGGGCCCAGGGAGGGGACACAGGGTCACCCCTGGGCCCTGGGGCTGCAGCAGCAGCTCCTGGTGGCCCTGCACGCCCGGCAGGCACTGACTGGCTGCACCCTGGACGTGTGGACGCTGGATGGGAGGCTGCTCAACATCCCCATCAACGACATTGTGGAGTAAGTGCCAGGGGAAACAGGGCTCCGAGATCACCTGGGAGGAGCTCAGGGGGCTCCAAAACCTTTTCCAGCAGGTTTGGGGCTGCAGGAGGGGGAGAGTGGGTGACTCTGTGGGTCTGGGGTCACACTGCTGGGAGCAGAGCCAAGGAGAAGACTGGGTGTGGGTGGATGCTGAAGAGAACAGGCCCTGGTGGAGCTGGAGGAGCAAATACCCTGTGAAACCCACCTGGGGCTCTGGGGATCATGGCTCTGCGCTGGGATCACCCCACAGCTCCCCTCAGCCCCTCCCTTGGCCCGGCAGCCCCAAGTACTACAAGAAGGTGCCAGGGGAGGGGATGCCGCTGGCGCAGGACCCGCAGCGCAAGGGCGACCTCTACATCTACTTCGACATCCTCTTCCCCAAGAGGCTCAGCCCCGAGGTGAAAAAACTCCTGCGAAGCGTCCTCCAACCCTAGGGACCTTCCCCCTCCTTTATCCCCCCAATAAATAGCTTTGGAGCCAGCACTGGGACTGCACAGAAGTTCTTCCAAATGCTGGGAACTCTAAGACACAGGAGCACCCTAAAATAACAGCCCTGAGGTGTGGATCGGGTCCAGCTGGATTTGTGGTCTCTGCTCTCCAGCTCCCACCCTGCAGCTGCAGCAGCCCTGAGGAGCCAAGGGAGGATTTGGGGGGATGCAGGGAGGCACCCACGGCCCAGACCCTGCCTGCCAGCCTCAGGGTTTTATTTTCCTTATCCCAGAATCTGTCCCTGCTGAAGCTGAGCCCTGACAGCACAGGGAGAGGTCAGATAACCTGTATGTTTTCCAATGGCACTCCAGGGCTGGGAGAATGCCCTGAAACTGGGAGGAAACCCTGACCTTGCTGCCATCAGAGCCCATAGGGGTGGTTTACTGCAGGTGCCAGTAAGGGATAATGGGAGGCTGTGCCGGGAAAAGCAGGACTGAAGGGAACGTGCCAGGCTGCTAGAAACGTCATTTCCAGGGAGTTAACCCCAGTAGAGAGGAATGAGGAGCCCTGAGTCCCTGTGCCTAGCCCCACACCACACTGATTATGAGTCTGGGGGAGTTCGGGCCGTTCTCTGCCGTGGGATCGCCCCGAGGGTCCCGGTTCCCCCGGGGCTGCAGTACCGCGCGTGTCCACAGGAGGGCAGCACCACTGTACCCGCTGCGCTCCTGGCTCCGGTCCCGGCCGTGACCCGCGTTCGGTCCCCGTGCTGGCCCAAAACCGCTCCCGGTTCCTTACAAAGTTCATCTCGGCTTAGCAAAAACCAGCCCCTGCTGTACAGAGCACCAGTCCTCGGTGATTTCCACTTCCCTGAAAAATCTGAGCCAGCCCCAGCCTGTTAAGCACAAGTTGAGAAGTCAAAACCCTCACCTGGACTGCTGCACTTGGAGTGAGATCCAGCTACCAATGGAATTCTGGAAACAGCCTCCAAAATGTTGTAGGAGACGACTTGAAAATGTGTCCAAAATGCTGCTCACCCCTGAGCACCACAATTCCATGTGGGATCCCGAGGGATCGCACGGCGGAGCCTCGGGGGTCCCGGCCCCGCCAGGGCTGCAGTACCGGGCGTGTCCACAGGAGGGCAGCACCGCCTGCGGAGAGCCGGTCCCGGCTGTGACCGCGTTCGGTCCCCGTGCTGGCCCAAACCCGCTCCCGCTTCCTTACAAAGTTCATCTCGGCTTTGCAAAAACCAGCCCCTGCTGCACAGAGCACCAGTCCTCGGTGATCTCCACTTCCCTGAAAAACCTGAGCCAGCCACAGCCTGTTGAGCACAAGTTGAGAGGTCAGAACCCTCACCTGGACTGCTGCACTTGGAGTGAGATCCAGCTACAAATGGAATTCTGGAAACAGCCTCCAAAATGTTGTAGGAGACGACCTTAAAATGTGTCCAAAATGCTGCTCACCCCTGAGCACCACAATTCCATATGGGATCCCGAGGGATCGCACGGCAGAGCCTCGGGGGTCCCGGCCCCGCCAGGGCTGCAGTACCGGGGGTGTCCACAGGAGGGCAGCACCGCCTGCGGAGAGCCGGTCCCGGCTGTGACCGCGTTCGGTTCCCGTGCTGGCCCAAACCCACTCGCGGTTCCTTACAGAGTTCATCTCGGCTTTGCAAAAACCAGCCCCTGCTGCACAGAGCACCAGTCCGCAGTGATATCCAGTTCCCTGGAAAACCTGAGCCAGCAAAAGCTCAGCCAGGCATTGGGATGGACAGGTCAGAACCCTCACGTGGACTGCTGCACTTGGAGTGAGACCCAGCTAAAATAGAATTCTAGAAACAGCCTTCAAAATGCTGTAGGATACTGCTTTGAAATGTGTGCAAAGGGCAGCAGCTCCTGACGTCTGAGCAGCACAATTCTATGTGAGATCCCGAGGGATCGCCCCGAGGGTCCCGGCCCCGCCGGGGCTGCAGTACCGCGCGTGTCCACAGGAGGGCAGCACCGCCTGCCGTGTTTAGCGCTGTGCCCGGGCAGTCCCGGCTCTGGTCCCGGCCCAAGCCCCGCGTTCGGTCCCAGGGCTGGTCCAAACCCCGCGTTCGGTTCCTTACAAAGTTCATCTCGGCTTTGCAAAAACCAGCCCCTGCTGCACAGAGCACCAGTCCGCAGTGATCTCCACTTCCCTCGAAACCCAGGCTGAACCAAGGTGAGTACAAGACTGGACAGGTCAGAACCCTCACCTGGACTGCTGCACTTGGAGTGAGAGTAAAACGGAAATCAAGAATTAAAAAAAAAGAAAGAGGGAGTAGCTGTCAGAACGTGTCTGTGAGCACACACAACCCTGCTCTGTCAGGTATTTTGTATTTTTCCTTCAGACCTCTGAAGCTGTTCTTCCTGGTCGCATGTCATTAGCATATAATTAGGGTGCCAGATCTGTACCATTTTCCTGTCTGCCTAATGGGGTGAGTTCCTGAGGTTTCTGGGGAGCTTTGTTCCTCCCAAGCTGAGGTCAAACAGTTACCCAGTCATTCCTTCCCTCCTGCTATTTATAAGCCACAAGGAGCAGGATGTGGTAACATTCTCCTGTGGTTCACCGTGAGGAAAAGATCCCATTTCTCTTTGGAGACAATCCCCAACAGCTCACCAGTAGCAGAACTTCTTTTATGGAGTGAAAACGGGGGAAACCTCTGTGTGTGTGTGTGTTTGTGTCCTGCCTTCCAGGTCCAGCAGCAGAGGAAGCCTTGGTGAGAACTGTGCTCCCCTTCTGCCCCTCCGCACTTCTCCCTCCTCCTCATCAGTCATTCAAACTGAAAGCTCTTCCTCAAATCAGACCCTGTGTTTTCCCCCAAAATCCCCGTTTTGTCCTCAAGGGTTGCAGTGCTCTGTGCAGAAATTGCAGCCAAGTGTTGGAGCATCCTCAGAAGTGCCCAGAGGGGATGACACCAACACGTGGAATCCTTCCTGAGCCTGTGTCCGTGTCCTGGCCCTTCTCGGAGTGACTGTGAGTGAACAAAGGAGCCCTGAAGGCTCCATAAAGTCTCCTGGATTGCAGGGAGGAGCAGGGATGCTGGAAATGCAGCTGGAAAAGCAATTATTGCCTTCGCCAGCACGGGAGCCCCAGCCCCTCTTCAGCTGCGCACAAAGGGAGGGACAAGAGGCTCCCTGAGACCCAAACCCTTCTGAATGGTGAGGAGGAAACGTCCCACGGGTTTTGTTTGTCCCCTCAGGATGTCAGCATCCTTTGGAAAGCTTTGTGTGGGAGCAGCTTTGCTCTGGGAGGAACTGGGGGGAGGAAGGAGCAGAAAACATCCCTGGGTTCAAAGAGAACTTCCCTGAGAGCAGCTGGGTGTTTGCAGAGATCACCGCCCTCAGCCTGCCCGGCACTTGAAGCTCTCCCGATGTTTTTCCTTTCCAAGATGCTCCCCGATGTCTGTGTCCATCCCTCCTCATTCATTTAGAGCCCGAGGCTTTGAAAGCCACAAACCACAGCAGCACTGAGGGGAGCGGGCTGTGTCCAAAGGAGCAGCAATTTGCCTTAATCTTGCATTTCAATGTGGTAACTTTGGAGCCTTTTGACAATGACAATGCAAATATTGGCATTTTTCACTCTTTAGCTGCTTCTGGTTTTAGTGGGAGTGTCCAATGTATGGGCTCCATCTATATTCTTGTGTTTTCAGAGTGAAAACAAACCTCAGTCTTCCTCTCCCTGCCAGGCTGAACATTCAGCTCTGTGGGCCTGTTTACCATACAATATCCAGCAGCATCTTGAATACAAAACACGAGGGGGGAACATTCAATTAATGCCATTAAATAAGACACAGAACCGTGTTTCATGCTAATCGTTTCTGTAATCCAACAAAAGCCTGCCCCACTTTTTCTTTTTTTTTTTCTTTTTTTTTTTCTTTAATCTGGATCTCCCACCCAGTTTCCAGTCTGCTGCACCAGAGCCATCCCCAATGTAGGTCAGGCTTGCCAAGGCCACTTGTGCATGAAACAAGGCATGTTCTTCCCCAGGGGCAGAATCCTCTCACCTCTCCTGCTGCCAGGACTCAGCCTGTGACAATTCCTGGTGCTGTAGGGCAGTGGGGAGTCCCACCCCACTTTTGGTACCTTCATTCTCGGGAGGGTGACCATCCATGTCCAAACTCAAACCTGGTGACACAGTGACAGCAACTGCCAAACCATTCTGCATTCTGTGATTTTACTGTAAGGAATGATTGGAAATCCCTCTGGCACAGCTGGGAAACTTTCCAGACCAGCCTGGATTTCCTTTTTGCACAAGATGAGCCCACAGGGGCAGCAGCCCCAGGGAAAAGCTGGGAGCCTGAGGCAGCCCCCTGGCTCTGTCTGTGCACTGGGGTGGGAATTGAGCTCACTGGAGCTGCCTGTTTCACACAAAATGTTCCTCATGCACTTCCATGTGGAGCTGGGGAGCTCATCTGCACAGGCTGGGAGAGGCCACAGGGACAGAAACCTCTGGGGATGCTGCAGGAGGGAGAAAGAATGAAAATACGGAGGCATGGGAGGACAGGGAAAGTCAAACCAAACAAGGAACCACTCTGACAAACCCATGCAGCAGCTGAGCTGCTCCCCTTGTCCTGAGTGCTCTGATGGGACAGTGGGAGGAAAAGTGAGATTCCTTTTCTGCCTGCACTGCTCTGCTCCATTGATCTCCTCCAGCTCTGGGCTGGAGTGCTCAGAGTCAGCTGTCCTGGCTCTGTCTCCTTGGGAGCAGGGCCTGGAGAGGGAGCAGCATTCCCTGCTGCACCTCTGAGCTGGTCATTAATGGAACACAAAAATCAGCTGCTGTTAATGAGCAATGCACCTGTCAGTGATGTGCACAGAGGAGCTCCAGAAGGGCTGAGACAGCCCAGAAATGCTCATGGGATGTGTTGGCAACCACGTTGTCAGCCAAGTGTTCATTCTGCATCTCTGAACTCATTGCAGCTTCTCTTCTGGAAATGACATCATCCCATTTTGGGGTTGGGTACCCACAGCAGGTGGGTGAAGGAATGCTGAGCCTCCACAGCCCTGTTTGCTCTGTTTGCTCTGTTCCAAGAGTGGCAGCAGTGACTGCAGAGCTCTGCACACTGGTTCTGGCTGGCTGGGGCAGCAAACACAGCCTGAGGAGCTGCTGTCCATGGAATGCCTTGGAGCAGGCACCGTTTATAGAGCTCCAGACATTTACAGAGCTCCAGAACACACCAGAGCTGCTGTGGGTGATGGCTGTCCCCAGATCCCCTTGGAGCTCAGGGCACTGGGGAGTGTGGCTGCAGCCCCAGAAGCAAAGCACACACTGCTCACGTGGGAGCTGGCAAAAAGCTCTCCCAAAAAACCTTTTTTTTTAAATTAAAAAAAGAAATTAAAATTTCTAAAATACATTTATAAAATCCCATCCCTGTGTGTGCCTTCAGTGCTGCAATCCTGTGCCTAATGAATCCCCGTGGCCCCATAAAACCCAATTGCTAATGTGTTTAAAATAAAAGATGAATGTGTATTTATAACCACGTGTAATATTTTATATAACACTCTACAACAGATGTCCAGGGAGCAGCAAAATTTTAATTAAGGTTTTCTCATTGCTTTTCCTAAGGAGCCCAATCAAAGTCCCACTGAAAGACAGGAGTGAGACATTCAAAAAAACCCACACAGTGACAAATGTTTACATGTATTTTATAACTTATTCTGTAAAGGACATCTGTGGCTCATCTAGTGCAAAAAATAAAAAAGAAAAAGCCAAGACTATCTGGTATGAGGCTTTATTCTACTTATGCTTCTGTAATGATCATGCCATGAGTAGAGTGGAAAAACCTTCAGTGGCCTGGATTATTTTTTGTGTTTCTCTCATGATTTATCAGCACTTTGTAAAGAGGCAGGAATATGTTTGATCTCTGGCCTGATGGGGTCTCTCAGCAGCTCCAGCTCTGCTTGTTCCATTGAATTTAAACCACTTTTGTGTACAAATAAACCTCATGCCCTGTTTGCAAAGAGGGGCTTGAAGGAACAAGTATTAGTCCTCATGGAAAAGGAGATTTTCCTGAGTTCCAAGGAATTCCTGAGCTGGTCCTAGAGGCTGCAATAGTAATGCTGGAGGGCATGCTTGCCCTAGTGCTCCATGCTATTTGGGAATTATTAACTGCACGATCAGGAGACAGAGCTGCTTCCTTGGATGGCATTTCACACTCAGAGAAGGTGCTGGAGCATCACAGGGTGAGTGATGGCATGGAAATCAATTAACAGGTGGAAAAATAGGCTGGTACATGCAAAAAAGTCTCTGAAAAGGGCACCCACTCTTCTTCCTTGGGATCTTACTCATGAGACAACAAAAGGGAACCCACACAGATGAAGGCTGAACCATTCATCTGGAAGTTTTAATTTCTTCCTCAAGGGAAGCTAAAGAATATTTTTAACGTGTCTGCAGTGTTAGAAGCACTCCTTTTTTGGTCTCAAGCGTTTGTTTTTATAGTACATCTTCTCTGCTGGGTGCTGATTTCCCAGGATGCTGCTCCCAGAGCCTGGTGGGGCTCAGGGGAGGCAGCTGTGGTGTGGCCCTTGCCAGTGGGATGGACAATCCTTCTGCAAACTGCTGGTTTCTCCTCATTGTGTTTCCTTTTTTGGGTGCTGTGTTTGAATTTGTTCTATGAATTAGGCTGCTTTATGAAGAAAACAACTTCCAGACCTGTCCTCAACCGGCTGTCTTTCCAAACTCCTCTCCGCTGCTTTATTCCCCCCATGCTAACCTGGCAAATTAAGTTTCTGAGGCTCTTTGCTAATGACAAACAAGGTGACAAACACCTCCTGAGATGCTCTGGGTGTTACCCTTCCCTCTTTTCATAATATTTTATTGCTGCTTCTTTCCTCTAGCACCTGTCCTGCTCTGAGAGTTGCAGCCATTCCTGGCTGGGCAGTTTGTGCACCTGGAAATCAGCTGGGAATTGGTCCTGTGGCACTTCCAAGGGACACACAGGACACTGTGCACACCTTGCTGTCACTGCTGACACAAATTCTGGAGTTTGGTCTGGGTTTCGCAGACATTTAACAGATTGTCTGGGAAAATTGTTGTCTTTCAGGCAGAGTTATTAGAGCTGACAAGGTACCAAAATCGAGGGACATGAGGACACAGGGGTGCCACATTCCCCACAGGGAATTTCCATAGCCCTGCCTCCTTATCCCCTCTGGCAGTGACAGAATCCTTGCTGCTGATGTTGGAGAGAGAGAGGTTTGTAATTTCCCTGGCAGAAACAGGCCATGTAGGAAAGAGAGAGGCATTTCCCCATCCCTGGAACTTGGATGCTCGGAGGAAAGCTCACTCAGATCTGCACTGGGGCCTGGCAGCACTGAGGATCCCTGGCCAAATCCCCCTCCTGCCCTTTCCCTGGCAGATTTCCAGAGGCAGGGATGAGCCCCAGCCACACACCCCACACCCCTGTGGCCACAGCTTCTTCCCAAGTGCACCAACGGAGCAGGAGGGAAAACCCTGCAGAACAAATGGCTGGCAGATGGCCTGCAAGGACAAAGCTGGGCCTGAGGATTAAGCAGACCATAATAAAAGCTGTCATTACAGGTTGTCATCATCGGTGAGTTATTTATTAGCCCTAAACTGGGCTCCCCTCAGCCACCAAATGTCAAATGCTTTAATGTGCAGGGCCCAAATCTTGCCCTTGCAGCTGCTCCCGCCCCGTGCTGCCAGCTGCACGTCTCATCCTCAGCACCTGCCAGAGAGCCCAGCATTAACACACCTTATTATGCACATTATTTTGCCAGCAGAGGCCAGATGAGGCCAAATCATGCTGATAATCAGCCCCGCTGTCATTAAATGCTATTATGCATGCTCCTGTTGATCCCCAAACCTCCACAGAATATTAATGAGGGCACGCTTGGCATTTGCTGCAAGGATCCTGGGGTGGATGAGTTTGGCATTTATTGGATCTGTGACTACACCAGTCACTGCTGTAACTCAGGAGAAAAATATGAGGTGCCTGGCATGGAAAATATCCCCAATTCTCAGAAGATTTCTTTCCCCTTTAAACAGGAATCATGGTTTGAGGGTTTGATTTGGATCCTTAGAAGGAAAGAAAGGAGGGAAATGCCTGAGGATGATCCAAATATTTCATTCTCGTTTTTTGAAAACCTGTTTTAAGGTCAATTTGAAATGAAAATGCCATTGTGAAATGAGGAGCTGAAAATGCCAGCGTGAAAATAGAAGCTGAAACATTTCAAATTTTCTGAATGCTTTTTTTTTTTTCCTTTTTTTCCCCCCACTGAAGCAATGTATGATATTTTGACCTGAAGTTTTGACTAGCTTTGGTTAACCTAGAACTACATTTTTCTGTGATTTTAATGCTTTAAATGTTCTGGCTTTTGAGGAGGAGATATTTATGTTATGAAGTTATTTTGACTGAAAGTTTCAGCTGTTATTGGAATAGCCTGATTTCTTAAGGTATTTATACTTCTAAAATACAATTTTTTTTCCTTTTCCTGCCCATTCTCTGCAAGTATTTTGACAGTTTTTATGCAGCATGATTCCAACAGGGCAGTAGCACATAAAAATGGTGGGGGGAGGCACGACAAGCTCTCCATTGTAATATGAGCATAAATTCAAATTATTCCAGTTATGGGTGGCCACTTCTGATACCTAAAGGTTAAAGCCTCCCTGGCAGTGATTAACTAGCCAGGATCTCAGCCAGATTTCAGTGCTTGAGCAGCCACTACTGTGGAAAACAACTTGAAATCTTTGCCCTGACCCTTTTGTCAAGCTGTCGGTGCCAGTGATTGATTTCAGCCCGTGCAGAGCCCGGGGCTGTCTCTGAGCTCTAATTGTGGCCTGGTGTGCAGCACTGGACAAGTCGAGGTGCATCTCTGTGTTCATGATCTCCTGTGCACCCAAGAGCTCACAGGGGTGTGGATTGAGCTGTTGAAGAGCCTCAGTGACTTAGAGAATTCCGAATTAGCCAGAGAGATCAGAGCAGAGCAGCCCTGGGAGGCGGCAGCGTTGCATTAACAGACATCAGCCTGGGGGAAAGCAGAGCTCTTTTTGTTTTGTTTCTTCTGCTCAAAGAGAAAATTTGGGTGTTAACACCCAGATTTTGGGACCTCTTTGCAGCAGCTGAGCTGATGGCATCAGGCCTGTGTGACATGCTGGAAAAAGGCAGGGTAGGAATTTTTATGTCAGCCTAAAAACATCCCAGCAGAAAGCAGGCACCTGCATTTTTTCAGCAGACAAATGGTTGTAGATTAGAGCATACCTTTAAAAAACCCCAACAACCCCTTAGATAACATTTTCTGTCACCAAACAGAAAGGAACCCAGAGCACAGGCCTAAAGGAGAGTCAGAGGAAAGGAGCGAGGTATTTTTAGCTTGTCTGGGTTCGCAGCCCGAGCGAGGGAATGGCTTTAATCAGATTTCGGGCAGCCCAGCCATTCTCCCGAGGCTGGATCCAGCTGCACATGTCCCATCCTGGAGCAGCTTCCCAAGGGCACACGGGCTGCTTTGTTTGCAGCTGGGAAGGAGGGAATGGGCTCCTCTGAGGGAAGGCAGAGCAAAGGGAGGCGCTTTCCTCTGAGTGATCCTTGCCCACAGAGGAAGCTTTGTAACTTCACGAGCCAGGGTACAATATGTTCAACATATGTCAGTCTTTCCTCCCAGCGAGAGAGATGAATCACCTGTTCTCTGCAGAAGGGAGGTGTTTGAGTCCTCTCTGTTCACGAGGAAGAGGGAGCAGTTTTCTATTGTGATGCAGATTAGTAACAATCCCAATGAGGAGTGCAGCTGATGCCTCACCACCGCTGCTGGCAGAAGGGATCCTGAGGAAAGGCCTGTTTTCCATGAATAATGCAAATTGTTTGCAGCGTTAATTCAAGGCCCAGGGTAGGAAGTTTGCCCCCTTCTGCATGGGGTCACACTTCCTCCCCACAGGCACTGATGCTGTGGCCAGGAGCTCACAGAGGAACTCTGACACCTGGGGGAAACAATTTAGATGGTAAAAACACGAAATTTGGGTCTGGAGAGGGTGAGACAGGCAACACATCTCCCAGGGACAGGGGCTTTAAAAAGCACCTCCAGCAAAACATGCATGTGTGGGCTTGAGTCCAGCCCTGCTCAAGAAAGCATTTCAGTCCAGTGTAACAGCAACACTCATGGGCTTAAGTGCCTGCCAGAAGCCAAGTTTCTGTCAGAAACTCCCCAGAATAAGTGTGGTTTGCACATCAGGCTGCAGAGCTGAGGGGAACATTGCTGTGTAACCTCAAGAAGAGCTATGGAGGCTCCACTGTAAATCTGATCCTTGCAATTATTTCCATGATGACAACGCCCACCAGCCTTAGCTGGAGCCCATTTGTGCTGGGGATGCTGCAAATGGGGTAAACAAAGATGCTTCTTCTTTCAGAGAATTTGTGAGAGAAGTGTGTGACCAGGCAGGGAAGGACAGAGGGAACCCGAGGAAACCTGAAATGATTTGTCAGGTGCAGGGTTTCATTTTTGGGGCCACTTGTTGATTCTTACAGATTGCAGCTCTTTCTTTCAGCTGGGTACACACAGCATTCTGTGACACACTCAGGAAGGCCCCCAAGCTCATTTCACTGTTTGCTGTGAACCAGCTTCTCTTAAAACTGTCTAAAAAGGGGAGCATAATTCTTCCCTTGCCTGGCAGGGGCAGGGAGAAATACTACTTTGAAGAGGCCAAATAGTTTCAACTGTTTTTGCAACCAGCTTTTCTCGGTGGATGAACTGGTCACTCACACACCCTGCTTGCACCAAGGTGAACACACAGCCCAAGGCAGGTCAGGCTCCCTCAGAGAGCAGGTTTGCCCTTCATCTTCATGTGAACAAGGAACAAAAATGCTCCAAAAGAGCACCCTGGGTACTCAACATCACAGTTTGCCTCTGCTCACGGGGCAGGGCAAGAAGTGGGAGTGGAGTGCAACAGAGAAGTTGTTGCTCTAAACTCAGATTGAACTGAAATAGTTCAACAAGTGAAAATTATTGAAGTACCCTGGGAATAAAAATATGGAAGGATTTATGAGGGAAGCAAGTAGTTCGAGCAAACTTCAAAGAAAATGCGTGCTTTGTGATTTAAATTGTGCGCTGTGCTCCCTAAGCCTCTGATCCCGGGAGGCAGAGGTGGGCTCTGGGGAAGGGGCACCTTTCCCACCCTGCTCTGTGCATGTGGACAGCCAAGGTGAGCTCATGGAGAGCTCCAGGAGTGCGTGTCCAGCTCCACATCCTCCCCTCCATGCTGCCTCCAAACGCTTAAAGCTTCTCCTCCTGCCCTCATTGTTCATTTAATGATTGATCAGTCCCAGCCTAGTGTTGATCAGGCTGAAAGCTTTCCTCAGCTCTCAGAGTGTTTGACTGTGCTTGGGGAAAAGGGCAGAGAGACCCCACTGGTCAATCAGAACCCAGCTCTGCTGGTGCCTCTCAGCCATCTGCAGCACATCCTGCTCGTGTCAGCAGCTCCCAACCTCTGCTGCTCATTTTAATCCTCTGTAAAACATGCAAGGCACTATGGTGTACAGAACGCATGACCTGGGCTGTTAAAGTGTTAGGAATTCTGTTCCAATAGCTCTGGGATCTTAGCAAACCCATTTGCTACAGGCAGAAGAAAATAAATCTCAGTGTCACTGGGACACCCCACGCTGCCTGGGCTGGAGGTGGCAAATTTCTCACAGCACTTTGAACCCTGCTTGGAAAAGCCCAGAAATAGACAAAGTAAATATGCTAGCTCGTGTCAGGATCATTTGGAGGGTCATTCTTGTTTTCAGAAACATTTCTTCTTTGAAGTTGGAAAGTTTAATTGCAGCCCCAAGCACAAGGGCTGTGGCAAACCCTGGGGCTGAGGCTGTTCTGCCTTTGGATGTCAGGCAGCCTGGTTTTACACACCATGTCCTCCTTCCACCAGGATGGAGGGCTAAGGTTCTGCAAATCTGCTTTGGAATTAGATAAAACATTTTGCTTTTGCAGCCTGACAGTTTATGAGCATTGATTAAATGCACAGGCAGCACTGCAGATTAACACCTCTATTTTAACCTGCCCATGGCCCCACTGCTGCCTCAGCCAGCTCTGAGCCCATGGTGGGGAAGGAGGGAATTTAGGTTGCTTAAAAATCTTTTTCAAGATTAATTTTAGTCCATCTGTGTAGCCCAGTCAACATGATCCCTATCTTTTATTACCAGAGGAATCCCAGATACATTAATTTAAATATGGGCTGTTTGTTTAAAAAGCCACAGTTTGACTTTTTAGACCTCTTCAGTCCTCTTCATGTAAAATTCATGGCAGGATGTTTTAAAACCCTGCCTTGTACCCAGGTGTGTGATTTTCATGCATTTCAATGTGCAGGGGGTGTTTTTCTGTATGGAAAACCAATTGAGCTCCCTACAGACAAGTCCCAGGTTTGCCGTCTGCCCTTGCTGTCCGTGGAGGTAACGCAGCAGGAATGGAATACCCAGGGATGGATCGGGTCCTCACTGGCACAGAGCTGGTGCTGGATGCAGAGCCAGGCTCCTGGCAGGCCAAGGGAGCAACACAGAGACCCCAGGCTCAGAAATTCTCCAGGAATTATCCGGATTTACCACACTGCGTTTGCTCAGGCTGACAAAGGGCTCCGTTTGCAAACCCGAATTTAAGTGTCCAAATCTTCTGTGCCTACTAATTCACTTCATGTGCACACACCAACGTTTTATGGAGTTGCAGCTCCTCCTGCTTGCTATAAATCTCTTTAGAAGGGCTCAAGCCATACATGCTGAGAATTCACAAAGCATGTTGAAATGCTGGCCCCACTCAAATGAGTGGGAGCCTTGCCTTTGGCTTCTGTAAGTCCAAGGCTTTACCCACAGAATGTAAAGAACAGGAGGATTTCTTTAGGCTTTAAAGTGGTTTTCTGCTCCTTGCTGGCATTTAGAGTTATACAGCACTTTTTGATTATCCTTTTTCTTAAAACCTGATTTTGCCTTGCTTCAAGAGCAAGCAAAGGCAGGCTCTGAAGTGTGTTCTCTAAAGAGAACTGAGTGCCTCATCTGCTAATGAACTGTAATTATCCTTTTCTTCAATAGAAATTGCACTTAGCCCTGAGCCTTGTGGGTTGCTGATTCAGAGGAGAAGCAGGTTCTGGGTAACATTAGTAGGTGCACAGCAATCCCTACACCTGCACACAGACCAGCAGAAATGGCTTTCCTGTGCCTATCAACTTGTTTATCTGACTTGCAGAGCAGCAGAACAAAAATAAAACAGAACTCTTAGTAATTTGGCTTTACCACAAATTCCTGTCAGCCTGCTCTTTGTGTATTTTTGTCCATTTGTCTCTGCTTTCCACGGCTTGAAAATTCTCAGTGTCAGCCCTCAATTTGGGAAGACATTGATTTAAGTCCTCAGGCACTAGATTAGACATCTTTGTCATATGTGTGCAGCTAAGAAACACCCAGGAATATCCCTCTACACAACCAATTTCTACACCGTGCCCATCCTGAATTCCTGTTACATGTCTAGATAATTGTGTTTACTCCAGGAATAATCTCCAGCAGAAACTCAATTGAATTGTTGTGTAATTCTCTGCCTCAGGTTGGACTTGCAGAGTGAATTAGCTGGTTTGCCTCAGAGAAGGTCAGATCTGCCTTGTGGGGAGCTCAGGAATGCTCTGGCTCTGCTGGGGTGGTGGAGGAAAGGTCTCCAAGGTCTCTGCTCCCTTTGATGTTCTCCCAGTTTCCCCGAGAGAAAGGCATCGCTCCCTTTTGGGGAGTGCTGCCCTGTCCTCTTTCAGATCCCACATTCCAATAAATCCCTTTTTCTGCCACTCAAAGGGCCTCACTGCCAATCCAGATGGGTGCACTGCAGTCACAGCCAGATCCCTTTTGCTGCCTCTCTATCTGTGCCTGCTGCACAAGACGAAAATGAGTATTTGCAGCACCAAAAGCAGCCTCAGGAGTAATTTATTTTTTTTTGGAGGCAGTGGCACTACACACTCCTTTATGAAGAGCTCTCTCTAGTCCTCATTCCTCATAAAACACTACAAGGCAGGGATGATCTGGACAGATTTTGGAGCTTTTTATCTGCTCCAGCCCCTTTGTGAGAGAGTTGGCAGAGAGGCCTTGCTGTGCCAGTGAAGATGAGCCCTTTTTCCTCCCTGTGGGAGAACGATTTCTGTGACAGAAGGACACACATCCACAAAGTGATGTGCTTCCTATTTTATTCCCTTTGTCCTCAAATGAAGTCTCACAGAGAGGCCTCAAGTCCTTTAAAGGGCAGCCAGGCAGGGCTGTGCCTTCCCCAGGGCTGTGTGCTCTGGAGTTGGAGTCACTGTTCATTTGCTTGTGATCAGCCCAGCCTGAAGGGGGATTTCATTACTTATTGAGTCCTTAACATAACCCTCCTTATTTGCAGTCCCTTTGCCTGCAGAGACCATTTGGGCCCATATGCAGCACTGTTTGGTTTTAAGTTTCCATTCTGTTTTTAAAGAACAAGAAGCCTCACATGCCTAAAACAACCCCTTTCCCCTCGCTGCTCCCATTAAACCAACTGACAATTGACATGTTTAACTTTGTCAATGTTGTTTTTTTAAAAAAAAAAAATCATAAAGTTCACGGCAGGTTTATGTGTGGAAAGGCTCTCCTTTCCTCAGAGAGCCAGCTGGACCAGAGCCATATCAAAAACTTCCTGTAAGGAAGACATAACCAGAAAGGAGAGAGGAATTTTTGGTGCCCCTTTCTGCATTAAAAGCAGCCCTGTGGCTGCAATGTCCCAGCTGTCACATCCACTGGGACATTTCTGCAGGGCTGGGTGCAGAGCAGGGATGTGGATGGCGAGCAGCATCCACATGGGGTTTTAATCAGCCCCAGTGAACAGCACAAGTCAAGACCTGAGGGTGCTGCAGTGCTGCTGTGTCTGCACAAAACCCCATACCCTGTGTCCTTCCTTCAGAGGCAGAGGAGGCCTCAGCTTTGTGCAGGACATCTGTTCTGTGCCTTGGCTGGCTCCTAAAGCGCTGTCCTGCCTGAAGCTCGAGGCTGGGTTCCAGCCAGCCAAGCACAGAGCAAATCCTTCCTCTCAATGACCTCCTCAGCCTGGTATTTGAATCACACCAGGGGAAAAAAAAAAAAAAAGAAAAAAAAAAAGCAGCCAGTTAAAATTTGCCAGGGAAAAGGAAAATTGTGATGTAATGCATGTGCTGAGCGGCCTGTCCCTCCCTGAGTCCTCGGGCAGGGCCAGGAGGGTCTGTGTGTGCTGCACGTGCTGGAGGAGCTGCCTTGGCAGGACCAGCAGCACTCTGAGACTCTGATTTTCCCCTCTGGAGCCCGGAGCTCAGCACCTGATTGTGGCTGCTGCAGCTTCAGCTTGCACCTCGCTGTGCAGGCTCCCTGCGTGGGGTTTGTGCTCCTCCAGCAGAGACCTGGGCCCACTCTGACCCTCTGCAAAAACCTCATTGCTTGTGGACAACAAATGTGGGGGAATCTCAGCTTCCCAGGCTGTTTGAAATGGGTATTTCAATAATGATGATGATGATGATGATGTTGTCCTGCTGGGCAATCCCAGCAGCTTTGGGATGAAGCCAGATGCACAGCTCCAGAGCAGGGCAGGGTGCAGCACAGCAGATTTCCCTCCTGGCAGGGCTCTCACTGCTGAGTGAATCCCTGGTGCTTTGCCCTGGAATCTGGTGGGAGCTTCAGGCACTGAGCTGTACAAACCAGTGAAGTTCAGCTCAGCCTCAAGGAGCTGGATTTCAGCTTCCTGACATTTTGTGGTGATGCCGTTTCTGCCCCAGACCACCTTCCAGGATTGCATTTTTGGTGCTGCTGAAAATGTTATTTTTGTCCAGAAGTCACAGCAGGGATCAGAGTGGAATTCTTGGCATCCAAACCAAGATCCTCGGTTAACTCAAGAACATCCACCCATTTAAAAATCCTGCTTTATCTCATCTTTTCACATTCCAGAAGTTTTCAAACACAAGTAGTTATTGTGGGTGTGAGCCTGTTCCTTCCTATTAGCTGCAGGCACCACTGAGGCAAATTATTGCCTCTGATATGTGGAAATAAAGTCAAAACTACCCAAAAGCTCTTCTCCCTCTGTCTGGAAAAACCTGAATGAAAAATCTGTTTGGATGTCTGAACGGTGCATCCCCAGCAATTTTTTTTTTTCCCAACAGGAGAGCACCAATTCAAATTGGAAGTTCCTTACAAGTAGGGGAAAGAGCTTTATAGGCTTATTTTTGAAACCCACAACTTCTCAGCATTTCCCACTTCAGCTTGTAACCAATTTACAGCTGGAAGGGCTGAGGGCTAGAACCCAGGTAATTCAACAAGCAATTAAAACCAACTCAATTCTACATGCAGACACTCAAAAGTGGTTACTGGAGCTCCACTGAGCAGTGCATGGAGATTTTTATGCCCAGGGGAACATCACTGAGGTAATTGCCTTTCCATTTAGAATAAATATGTTTTATTCTTTGCCTCTTAACGTGGTGTTTTTTAAAAGAACCATCCCCATTAACATGAAAAAAGAGACACTGCTCTCCAGGCAAAAAAAGCCTGAAAGTACTTGTTAAACAAACAGAGCATCTGCCGCGAACATTAACTGCTTTGTAGCTGATTTTTGTGGGTTTTTTCCTTTCCCAGTCTAAGCAGAGTTCGTCTGCATCATTTCAGGACTCTGTGCAAACTCAAGCACCTGACAGCATAAGAACAAATATCTTATTTTTCATTCACCTCTTTTTCATTTCACTCACTTATTTTAAGCTCCTCTGCACAATTTTCCACCTAAAGCATCATTCATAACCATGACTAACACTAAGTCATTCTTGTTTGTCTGCATGTGTTACATGTTTTACAGGTTGTGGGGAGTTTTTTAGTCATTCATAGTATTGGTTTGATTTGAATTAAATCTTTCTGAATGTGCTTGTTCAAGTAGCTTTCTGTTCCCAATTAAAGAAAGGAATGGGATGTCACCAGGCATCCCCTCCCAAAATGAAAACCTGGATACAAAAGGGATGCAAAGGGAAGAGAGGAAGGAAAAGGCTTGGTGTCTCTGACAGGAGAAGGGCAGGAAGATGGAAAGAATTCAAAGGGAAGGCAGTAAAACCTCCACCAGATACAGCCTGACATAGCACTGGGAGTGCACAGAATCTCCTGCGGGGATATTTTTGGTCTGAAAACTGTGAGCAAAGAAATTGGCTTCTCCTGGAGGATTTCTACTGGGCTGAGTGACACAGAGCCTTGTTTTTTCCAAACAAACAGGTTTTTGTCAATAATAATAATTATGTCACCAGGTCTCCAGTTCTGATGGCTCAGATCAGAAGGGCTGAGGGAATACAGAGCAAATTCTCCTGGTGCTGTGGGGAATCCCATGGGCTCCCTGAGGACAGGGCTGGAAGGGTCCTCAAGAGACCAATCCCACACCTTAATGCAAGATCAGCTGGGCTTAATTCCCCTGACAGATGTTACTCCAGCTTGTTCTCCAAACTTTCCACGGCTTTCCAAGGCAAGCTGGTCCAGATCTTTGTCCAAAGCTCATTAGGAAGCTTTCCTCACAATTAACCTTGAGGCCATTAATGCTTCCTCTGTACCCTGAGCATGTGAAAGAGCAGTTTATTCTTTCCTCTGTGCATTTTGAGATTACTGGCTTCTTTTCCTTCATTTTTTCTTTCTTTAGCCTGAACACTTCCATTCCCTCCAATCTGTCCCCACAGGTCTTGTTTTTTAGATGCAGCTCTCTTTGAAATATCCCCCACCTCACATCCTTCTTGGAGAACAGTCCCTAAACCTAGACAGAGCAGAGCAGCCAACATCATCACAACCTGACCCAGCAGTGTGAAATGATTATTTTTGTTGGTCTTAACTCATGGTGTTCCTGCCTGTGTCTCTCACCACTGGGTGCTTCCTTCTCAGCAGTTGGTCACTACTGATCCACATTCATCCTGCAGGCACTAAACCACCCAAACTTCTCCTGCAAAACCACTCTGCAGGTGGCTGTGCTGCCCAGTGCTTGTGGGACAGCTCAGGGCAGCCTCCCAGGCTGATGGTGAATGACTGAGAAGTGTTATCTCACCATCTTCCTCTTCCTCCCTCTATTTTTGGAGCTGTGGGCAGCTGACAAAGCCGCTGGCTGAGCCCTGGCCTGGAGCTGAGGTGACTGAACAGGACGTGGGAAACTGTTGGACAGGACATGAGAAACTGCTGGCCCTGAGAGATAAGGACAGATAAGGTGGGGGAAATTCCAGATAAGGGCTGGATTCTGCAGGTGGCCAAGGAGGTGTTGAGTGAGGGTGGCCAGGAGTCACAGATTGCTGGAGAGAATCCCTAGGATCATGCAAGGGCAGAGATGCACAGGTTGGCACACCCAGGAACACCAGGTGAGGACAAAATCACCCAGGCAAGGACAATATCACCCAGACAAGGACAATATCACCCAGGGACCAGTTCCACAAACACCAGACTCACTGCACAGGTGGCAAAGCTGGGCCAGGTGAAGAAAAACTCATTAGGGATGAGTGGAGAAATGGGGGAGGAAGAAAGCACAGCACAGGAAAAAGGATTTATGGATGGGAGGAAAGGAGGATGAAGAATTTGTTATAGATACCTATTATAATATTGGCTTTTCACAAATATTAGAATGGATTTTATATGTGTGGTGTTAAAGTAACTTTGCTATAAAGAGAGAGTTTTTGTTTGTGTCGTTAATTAAGCTTAAGTATAGTAATGAAATAACCAATATAAGTATAGTTGTGTTAAGTATAGTAATGAAATAACCAATATAAGTATAGTTGTGTTAAAAGACCTACTTAAATAACATCCAATAAACATATGATAAAAACACCTACTACAGATATATCAACTATCAACACTCACTGTCAAAAAACAAAAGTAATAATAAAACAAAAAGTAATAATAAAACTACAGCCAAAAAATACACATACTCTAAAAAAACAAACCCAAAAAAGAAATATGCTAAACAATTCTTAAAGCATGGTAACCACTTTGAAGAAAAGTTTATTGTGCATAATTGTTTATGAATATATATTAAATTGTTTATGAATATATACCAAGCTGATGCAATAGAAATAGTATAGAAAGAGTGTTTTCAAAACAGCAAGTGTGCTCTTGGCTGAGTGCCAAGATGCACCCAACCGTAATCTTTACTTATTTGTCTTTATCTCCTATTGTCTCTTATTCAACTTTTTAAATTTTTACAAGAGAATAAAACGTGTTTTTCACAAACTGCATGCCAGGCAGTGCTGATCCTGATGTCCCAAACCTGCTGCCCCCATCATCCCACAGCCTTCTCTGTGGTCAGGAGCATGGGGACAAGGAGGGCTGGCAAACCCAGGGAACCTGCTAGGACAGGTCAAGGATCCTGGTGGCAAATCTGATGGCATCACCATATTCCCAGTGACTTCCCAACATTCCTGCAGAGCTTTTATTCTCCACAGACCCCATGTGCTGCTGCTCAGCAGAGGGAATTAGAGGCCAGGAGAGGCATTTATTTAAGGCAGTGCTGTCACTAAAGCCTCCATTCCATCAGACCTTGGCTCAAGAATACAAGAAAATGATTTTGCGCTGTTGCCTGCTCCTAGCCAAGATTCAGACCCTTCTGAGTGAAAAGTTATGTGTTCCTGCCTCTCATTTCCTCTCTTTCCTTTTATTCAGACATTTATTTATCATCCAAAACCAGAAACCTGGGGATTAATTTATTCTTTACAGAATGCAAAGAAATGTGGGGATTTTTTCAATTTCCAGATCTTCCACGCAACAAAGAAGGAATATTTGTCAGCTACTAATTTTTCCCCCACTCTATTTATATTTGCATTCCTTCTGTCTGTGATAGCTACTTCACTTCACCCCCCTGACATTTATTAGACAAAAAAATGGGAAACTCTGGCCCCACTGACGTCAAGGGGAGTTTGGGTATTGATTTCCCTGAAAAAGCAATTTCAAGCAGCGAGCTGGCAGCCTGCACAAACCTGTGCCCAGGCTGTCACCCTCATCACACAGCCCTTTCATTTTCCTCTCCTCCAGCTCTAGATCCAGCTCAGAGATACTCCCAAAAATCAGCAACAGGCTGCAAAGATGTGAGCCTTGATGTTAACTCTCTGCTTTTATGGTTTCTCTGATCTTGGCTTGGGTTACCCATAACTGGGGGTCGTGCTCGGCTGCCAAGTCACTGAGCAACTTCCTCTGTTTAAACAGAATATATAAGCCTCACTCTGTTTAAACAGAATATATAAGCCTCCCTCTTTCCCAGAGTTCATGACTCTTTTGTAAAGTGTTTTATGATACAGTTGTTACAGAATCCACCCTCACAGTAACAGCTCCAGACAAGGCCTCGCTGTGGGCCTGGCTCCCAGCCCACTTCCTTCCATGGAGGTTTTTCCATCACTATAGAATTTATAGCATGAATTTATCAAAGTGCACCCCACTGAAACAACACTGCCATGGGGTTTGGAGGGACATGTCCAGTCATTGTTTCTGCCAGGGAAAAATCAGAGGTCAGGAATCCAGGGCCGTGCAGAGGATCCTCGCAGCCTTTGAGGCCCTTCAAACAGAGAGGCCTAGCAGTGGTGCTCAGCCATAACATCACAAAAACCTCCCAAACATCTCTTTTGTCCCTTACATCCATCACTTCCAGAGACTCTGTGTAAGATTTAACTCAGTACTGAGCCCATGGAGTGCGATCCATGCTTTTATCACAGTGTTGGGTCAGCTCAGCTCAATAAGTGGTGACCTTGCAGTACTAAATGGTCTCCAAAGGGCTCTGAGCTGCAGCTTTTCCTTCATTTCCCACAAATTTCAAGGCACAGATTTCCCACAAAAGAAATGGGAGTGTTTGGGAGATGGTGCCAGTTAAGGAAGAAGGTAAATCAGCACCTTGTATCACTTGTAATGGTATCACACTAAAATCACAGTTCTCTGTGAGGGATGCTGCAAATCAGCTTTTGGATGTCCTGTTTTTAAATGCATTAATTATCAGAGGAAAGCATAATCCTGCCCTTAGGTATGTGAGGTGACTTGGCTGTTTTGTGTCTGGGTGAATCCTGGTGCACTCAAGTGCTCCTGTCCCTGCAGCTCAGGCTGAACACCTCGAGCCCCTCAGATGGGGCTTTTACTGCACTGGAAAGCTCATGGTTTATAGGAAAAAATGTTAATACATCCTCATACAGGCAGAGCTTTTGATCCATTCCTTCATATTCCAGTTCATCCTTTGTAGCCTGACTCCAAGGAGTGACCAATGCCAGATGCTGCAGAACAAGGGCTGGACAATTTTAGAGCATTGTGGATAGAAGGAAATCGTTTTTCCCAGCATTAGTTTGAAGCACCAGTTGGCCCCAGTTCTGAAGCATGTGGGGGAAGAGAAGGGGTGAGGCTGCACTTTAATTCCCCTTAATGCAGATTTGAAATGGTGGGTTTTGTTTCCCATATGAATGCAGAGGTTTTTTTCTCTCCTATTAAACATTGTCGAGGAAAAAAAATCGTTGTGAACCAAAGGTTTTAGAGCATTAAAAGGACAGAAAAATCTCTCTGGTGACTGCTAGGGCTCTGCTAATGCTGAGTGCCCAGTTGCCCTGGTCATCTGCTTTCCTAAAGCTCCTCCTATGGAAGTATCTGGTTTTTCAGCAGTAACTGTTGTTCCCTGTGCCTGAGGGACTTCAGCAAATTACTTCAATTGCTCTATTTCATTTGCTGTGTTTCTGTTCTTAAAGCAAACCAGCCCAGAGTTCTAAATCCCTTTGTAAGGGACAAGAAAGTACTGAGATTCCCTGGAAGTCTCTATTAACATGCCAAATCAATTACAGTGTAATTAGCCAGAACTGTTACTTGTTGAAATCCTGTCAACAAAAATAACTCAGCTTCCCCTTCACATGGCTCCAGCGCCTCCATCTTCTTGACAAGGACTTTGGGAGAGAGACCACCTCCCCCAGCCCCTATCAGACCCAAGGCAGGCAATGAAACCCAGATGTGTTCATCATCACAAACACAAAATGCTGGAAAATGGTGAGGAAAAGGAGGACAGAGCTCTGCTGGCCACGCCACGATGCCTTTCCAGGGCAGCATGAGCCCCGTGGGCAGGCTGGACCCTGCTGCTTCCCCTGGGGTAAAGCTGCAGGCTGCTGCATTCCCTGATTTATGCCAGCCCTGGGAGAGGGAGGCCCACTCCTGGGAAGCTTTATCTGCAATTCATTTAGGAAAGAGGCAGGTCCTCTCCTCTGACCTAATTGAAAACAGGCAGCCTCCTCCTAATTGTGCACTCCAACCAGTTCATGTGCATTAAGAGAGGAAATTGGAGAGGAAAAGGGTTTGAGTTGGCATTCATTTCCTGCACTTGAAGGTCCATATGGCAGCTGTTTATCTATCTATCTATCTATCTATCTATCTATCTATCTATCTATCTATCTATCTATCTATCTATCATCTATCTATCATCTATCTATCTATCTCTAATTCACATTGTTCTTCTCTCTGCAGAAACTTGACTTCAGGTAAAAACAAAGACATTTTTTTCTGTTCTAATTCTTGACAAGTGTATAGAAGGGCACTGTTTTTCCAAAAGGAAAACATTTGGTTTTGTTCTTTTTTTCAAGACTAAAAGACCTCTTAATGCCAAAAGAGTTAATATTGCTCATCATTACTGTCAAAAGACCCTTTTTTGTGTTGGGCTCTGCCTGCCCACAAGGAACACTCCAAGAAAGTGGCCAGTTTTGGTTAAAATATTGCAAAGCTGAAGGAGAGTCTTCATCAAATAGCCAACAGGAGGAGGAAGAGAAATAACCTCATCAGTCAGCAGCTTCAGGAGGTTTAATCCTCCAAAGTCATACATGTTCTGAATGCAAAGTTATATTATATAACACCAAATCAGCAATAATAGAAATTAGCAAAAATAGAAAATAAATTCTGGTGATATTTTAGGGGTGTGTTTGCAGTTCCAGAGATCAGGTATCTTTACAGGTCTCAAGTTTTGTGAGCACTGGAGCAGCCAAATAACTCAGAGTTGTTTCAAAGTCACCACAGGCTTTGGAATCTTGATTGTATCTATCTGATCATACATTGAATGTGCTTAAGCAGAAATAGAAATGACTTTTAATTGCAATCAGGCAGCTGTACATACCAAAGTCACCGCAATATGCTAATGAGATGCTAATCTATCCCTTTGCCTTTGCTGCAGTCTCTTTTAGGATTTTATCCCCCAAACAGGTCTTGCAACTCACATATCAAGGTGGAGATTTTTGGAAAAGTTTATTCGGTGGAATTTCAGGGAAGCAGCAATACTGGGGGCCTCATTTCCAGGTTGGCCTGGACGGCCAGAATGGACAATGCTTGAGTTATGACCTGGGCTCTTTGCAGGTCCCCAAATGCATGGGGAAAAGGGAACCTGCCTTCACTGTTATGGTTAACTGCAGAGTTATTGATGGGAATTTTAATGCTATTTGTCAGGTGGAGGTTAGGGGGGCAAAAAAGGGGGCTAGAGGTTTAAAGCAGTTCTGCTGGGTGCTGGCCAGTCATGTAGGCCAAGAACTGAAAGTGGGTGGTCTTGGAGCAGAGCCAGTGGAAGTAGGGCCAGGAGATGGTGTCATCCTTGCCTCCAACACATTCATGTTTTGGCTCTCCAGCAAGGGTTATTTTTCTCTTTATTCTGCAGTTCAACACAAACATCTCCTTCGTTTTCTGAGATCCGTGGGCTGAGGTGTTCCACCTGCCAGGTGGGAAAGCAGTGCATAAAAATCACAGCGAGTTCCTAGAAAGAAGGAACAGAGCAGGAGCAGGCCCAAGAGGAGGTGTCACACCTGCCAAGCCACCCAGCCAGGAGGAAACTTGGCCTTGGACTCTCCCAAAGGTGTGTGAAAGAGTCTTGAGAATCACAAAACAAAGCAGTGTGATGTCTGTGGGACCTGCCCACACACCGAGCTTTGACACTTACCTTGAAGTATTTTGGTGTGAGGTGGGTGTAAGGCTTTGCTATCATCCCCTTAGTCTTCAGCAGAAAACTGAAGTTCTAAGCAGAGCAGCTTGACATTTTCCTAGAAGTAGGAGGGAAGCTTTTAAATTTTTTTAAAGTTTTTTTTTCAGTAGGGGCTGGGCACGTGCCTATGGATTTTGCAGCACTTTGGAACTCTTGCCAAAACCTGATTCCAGCTGAGCTGAGCTGTGCCCTGTATCACTGCAGGGCTCTGCCCAGACCATGGATTTCCAGCTGGGCCTCCCACTACTCACTCTTACCATGGGGCTGAAAAAAACATTTTAAATGATGCTGTTCAGGTTTTGCCTTTTTTCCTTTTATATTTTCTCTGTATTCTTCACACATATATTTGTAGCCTGCTGTATTAGTGACTAGTTTTCCCACTGCTTTTCCATGGCTTTTCCCTAGGCAGAAAGATAAAACAAATTCCAGAGGTCCAAGACCTGGGGCCATTGGTTCTTCCTGGGAGCCAAGGACGAAAGCAACTCTTTGAGATATATTTCATGGTCAAAACACAGCACAGCTTGACCTGGGAGGGAATTGCATCACCACCTGTCTTCCTAATTGGTGCTTTTATCAATTATACTGATTTCCTAAAACATATAAATGTACTCAGCACTGGGTTTATCTTTCCAAAACTGCCTCTGAAGGCCTTCATTAAAGACCCCCTTTTATGTTACCTCCTTACTAAAATTATCTCCAGTTTTCATTTCCAGGTTGGGAAAAATTTAAACATAAAGAGTTTAAATTCTAGGGACAGGACAGAGGGAATGGTTTCCCATTGCCAGAGGGCAGGGATAGATGGGATTTTGGGAAGGAATTCCCTGTGAGGGTGGGCAGGCCCTGGCACAGGTGCCCAGAGCAGCTGTGGCTGCCCCTGGATCCCTGGAATGTCCAAAGCCAGGCTGGACAGGGCTTGGAGCAGCCTGGGACAGAGGAAGGTGTCCCTGCCATGGCAGGGGTGGGATGAGATGAATTTTAAGTTCCCTTCCAATCCAAACCATTCTGGGATTTTTATCACAAATAACAAGATTAGATAAAGAGCATTTCAGAAGAGCTGGCTGGATGCTGCTTAAGGCTGAGAAAATAAAAGGGATCTTTCAGTACATCTGCCAAACAAAGCAAATCAGCTCAAAATCCCTCTGAAGTGTACAAAGTTATCAAAGATTTCAAATTCATTTCTTCCATGAGGGGAGAAAAAAAATCGACTCTCTCAGAAAGGCATTATTTTCTGCACAAAATAAGGCCTTCAGCTTAAGCAAAATGCTGATTTCTGGCCTTGTGAAAGGAAAAACAAACAAAAAGGAAAACCAGGGCATTAAAACCTGCAATAAGAAATGTTCCCCATTTCAGGGTTGCAAGGACTCTTTGGGATGTGGGTAAATTTAGTTCTTTTTTATTTTGCTTGAGCAGAATTGCCTCCCATCTCCCAACCTTCAGGCAATTTTAGGAATCTTTTTCTGAAATAAATGGATTTTCCCCAAATAAATGTACCAGCACAGACAGTTCTCAAGACACTGATGATTCCAGAAAGACTAAGGGCACATTTTTCAATGAATTTACTATTTTATAATACATATATAAGTGTCTCTGCCCCCGTCTAGCACAGAATCTTCTGAATATCACTTAGCCAATGTGTTAAATGTCTATTTTAAGTTGTTTTCCCACGCTCTGAGCAGTGAAAACAAGTAAGAGATGTGGAGATCATAGCTTGGATGTGGGAAGCCTTCAATTGACACCTTCATCTGCCTTGGAGGACCTTTGTTTTCCCCCTTGGAGGAGCAAAACCACAGAGCCACGTCTGCAAAACAAAATATTCAGCAAACAGCAGCCAGAGAAGGGACACAGCATTAATGGGCTCCCAGAACACAGATGTAAACAGAACCTCCTGCAGCAGCAGAGAAAGCACAGGCCAGGCTGGGTGAAAAAAAAGACAGTTTTAGGTGTTGGCAGCTAAATTGGTCTTTAGATGTTGCTGAGGTATTTATAGAGCTCCTGGAAAGGGATTTGAAAATATGCCATAATTAAACATTTGAACTGGGATAATGTTGTGATAAATGATCACATGGAGGTCCCAAACACCTTAAATAGTCACTGTGTGCTCCTAAACCAGAATGTTATTGGCCCTGATCTTAATTTAATGTCCTCAAAAGGGGCTTTAAAAACAAACGTGAGACAGAGAAGTCAGGCATCAAGTTTTTATTTCGGGATTCAAAAGCCTAATGAGGTAAGGAAGCTACCAAGAGATCCATAAAAAGAGAGGCAAAAGGTTGAACAGTCCACAGCCTTGCACAGGAGGAGGTTGCAGATGTGCATGATGCACAACACGGGGCAATCGCTAAACTTGCTATTTAAATGTTAATCAAATCCTTTGGAAATAGAAGCAGGGAGAAAAGGGATAATTCCTTTTCCTGTACTTCATCAGATGGCAGTGGGAGAGCCCACCAGCTGTGAGGAGGCTGTGGAGTGCTTGGCTTCTGTTCTGGTGATGAGGTTTTGATGAGGAATGCACTTTGCACCAAATAATGGCTTTCCTCTGCTTCCCACCCCAGATGCAGCTGAACTGGCACAGGGGTGATGGACTGGTGGCACCAGGGACCTTCCTTGGCCCTTCATGAATTCCTTTCCACCACAGACACGTGTTACCCCTCAGAACAACCGGGTAGCTCTGGATGAGCGAAAGAATCCAGAACTCCAGTGGTGATGGACAGTTAAAACTCCACCATTTTGGCACATCCTCCCTTGGCATGGCTGCTGAAGGAGCTGGAACAATTTACATCTCCTAAGAGATTTCACAGACATTCCTTCTTTATTGTCCCCCAGCCTTTTGGCTTGGGCTGTTTTTAGAGGTGGGACGGTGGGCAGGCCTTCCCCAGCCAAATGCTGCAGTGACAGTGAGTGCTGGGTGCTGAAAATGCCAGTGGATTTGTCATGGACAGCCTTTCCTCTCATCTGCTGGCCTTTCTGACAAATTCAGGACACTATTTTTTGAGGTGTCCAGCTATTTACAGTTGTCCTCCCTCCACAGTGAAATCTGGGGGTCAGACACATTTCCCTGGGCCCCAAAGAAAGAGCAAACAAATTGGGGAGCTCCAACAATTCCAAGCAGGGTATGATCTGTCTTTTATTTTCTCAGATCTGTGTTCCCTCCCCACACGCACACCAAACAAACAGCCTGACATCATCTTCATTCAGCACACAAAATCTATAGCAAGAGCAAACACCCTTTTCCTTCCTCTTTAACTGTGCAGAACCTAATCCCAACTCGCCACAGGAGAGATGGTCTGTGTGTATTTTCCTCTTCCTGTTCTTCTATAAATAAGCTGAGTTTTGCATCATTGTCTATTAAACCATCACTGCTTTTTTTTCCCCTTAACTCTTTGACAGACAAACTGGGCAGGATGTAGCCCTTGGTATTTACAGAAAGTCCTTAACTCTGCAAGCAAAGTGGTGCTGAATCCAAATGAGGATATCAAATGTGGATCCTGAGGAGATCTGTACCTTTAGAATATGAACAATGCTGCAAGAGTATTAAATCTGGATTCTCCTGACTTCTGTGTATAGAGTCTGCCTTGGGTATAGCATTACATTCATTTTTTTTCTGTCATTCAGATGCACAAACCAAGCATGCCAACGTGCCCATACAAATGTTAGGAGCATTTGAAGTTCCTCAAAGATTTTGTAAGCATAGGGAAAAAGCTAAATGGAACAATTATTCCAGCCTAGTGTTACACACAGCAGCCTCCTGAATAATTCCATATGTGTGCTGTCTCAAAGCAGTGAAATCAATCAGTCAAAGCAATCGGTCCGGTGCAAATTGCCAATGTGTGTGAGGAAATAAAAAGACATGAGGGGCTTTGGCCACTCCTGTGATTTTTTTAAAGAGCTGCTAGACATCCTTTGTTTGGGGTGGGCTGTTCAGTTGTCACCCTGGCTGTGCTTGAAGAGCCAGGAGTGTGAATTAACACATCTTTGTGTGAGAAGCTGACAGGGCATATTTTCATTTTTCCTCAATATGCCCGTGTATACATAGAAGATACGTGTACCACACAAATTTATCCGTGTCAGAGTGAGCTGCAGTGTCACATGCCTGCTGGCACAGGGCTGGGACAGGCTTCCAGAGCCTGCCAGGATGTGGATATATAAATATATAGACCTAGATAAAAATAGACATATAAACGTATAGATGTATAAAATGTATAAAATATAAATATACAAAATATAAACGTATAAAATTATAAAATCTATAAAAATAAAAATATAAAATTATATATATATATATATATATTAAAAATATATATAAAATATAATATATAAAAATACAAAGTCCCCAGGCAGAATCTGCCCTGTGTGTAGTCTCTGCAATCACTGGCCATGTCCTGCCAGCAGCCCAGCAAGAAGCAGGGCCAGCTCCTGGTGGCAGTGGTGGCCAGGAAAGGCCCCCCACCCCTCCTGATGGCAAGGGCTGCTGCCATTGACAAGCTGGCTCTGCAGTGAGTGTTGCAGTGTGGCTGTCACATCGCCCTGACAGGAGCAAGTTGCTTTGAAGGCATTTTCAAAGCAGTAACCACGGGATATTTTTAACTGACTTGTGCTTGCAGGAGAAATATAGTCACTTTTATTTAAACACAACCTGAAATTGCTCAGCCCACGTTGATAGGGCATGTCAAGTGGGATGTGTAATGCCAACATGTCCTACAAGCATCATGACATACCTATATATAGAGGAGCATCCACTTTGTATGAAAATCCCTGTGCTGAGCATGAAGAAAATGACTTTTCCACATCTGATGTTTGGAGGGGGAGCACCATAAAATCAGCTCTGAAAGTGGTTTCTGACCTTTCTCCCGCCACACTGTGCTGTCCAAAATAACCTTTCACATGCAGCAGTTTAACACCTCCTTGGCTTGAAGGGGACCACACAGAAACCTCCTCCCCAGGGAGGTTTTGGGAATGAAACCTTTGCCAGCATTGATGGCTGAGCTGTCTCCAGCCAGGCCCTGCTCTGGCCCATCTGAAAATATCAGAGCCCCCCACCTTCATCTGTGATTGAAAGAACCCAAACAGTGAACTGCAACAAGCTGTTGGAATTGTCACCCTTGCTCCTCCAAGGCAAAAGGATAGCAAAAATATAATAAATAACAAACCCCCCCAGCCCACAGAGAGCAATCCTGCATGCTCCTGTCAAGTGCAGAATCAGCCAAAGGTGTCATTGTGCCTGTATCACACCTGTCAAAGCCAGGGAAGGATGAGGATGTGAAGCAGAAATCACAGACAGCTTGGAGAAGCCAGCCAGAGGCACACGGAGACACAATGTACCACGGAGGGATTTTTCAGGCTTTGGTGACAGCAGACATTTGGATTTGGGAGCATTTGCCAGGGGCCATCACTTGCTGGGGAGGCTGAGGCTGAAACCATTCCCTTTCAAGGCTGAGCAAGGCCTCAGGTTACTGAAACAAATGTGGTTTATAATCCATATAATAGCTGAAATTACATATTAATATAATAAATTATATTTATCTAGCTTCTTGTTTGTGGCTGTGTTATTGCTGTGAGCTCTTTTCTACTTGGGTGGATCTTGACCTGACCAGGGTTGTTTTTGTGTAGGAGTTCCTGCTTAATAAGTGAATATTGGTTGATTTGAGGGGAGATTTCCCTCTAAGCATCTGCAAAACTAATTTAGGCTTTTCCTCCTAACCCCCATGCAAATGCTCCTTTTTGCAGGGCCTGCAGACAACAGACATCACTTCTGGAGGATTATCACACTAACCAACGTTTTAACCCCCTGTTATCCTGCTCCTCTCCACTGGTGCAGGGTGCAGGATCCATCTTCATCACAGCAGTGCCTGCCATAAATTCCTTGCTGATCCCTGGGGAACTCTTCCAGGCACTCCAGCCACTATAAAATCAACAAGGTGATCCCTCAGAGGCCTTAGGGGTGCATTGCCCATTCCTCTGACATCCTGTTCTCTTTGTTTCCTTCCAAATACTGGAGCGAGCAATATTTTAATTTCTCTCTTTACCACACCTTGTGGGGCCTTCCCAAAGAGCAGTGCCAGGATTCCCAAGCCCTGGTGATCCTGGGTAGCATCCAAAGCTCAGCCATCCATTGCTGCTGAGGTGAGGGTTAGGTTTAGGGCTCAGTTTGTGTCTATTTTTTTCCTATCCATATGAGAATAACAAAATGGCAGTTTGAGGTTGTTTTTTTTCTGTTTAACCTCCTCCTGGTGCCCCAAAGTGCGCTGCACAAAGCCCTTATCAGGGCTGCAGGGCAGGTTTGAAGATAAGCATTGTTTCTCTCAGTCACGATGTGAGAGTGAAGTGGTGGGAGTTTCATTATCAAAGGCTGGCCCAGCTGCCAAGTTTTAAACAATTCTGAGATCAGCTCGTTGTGCCTCCCTCCTGCTGCTCCCTGGCCCTGCTTTGAAGTGACTTTTTGGAAGGAGTTAATCAAGTGCAGGGCTTCCAGGCTCTCCTGCAAGCCAGGCTCAAGCACAACCCAAAGTCTGAGACTCTGAGGGCCACAAAGGGTTTTCCTTGCTTCACTTTACCCTGCTCCTATCATTCCTGCTTGCCCTGAGTGTGCATTTACCTTAGAATGTGTCAGTTCACATTTTGGGGTTTTGGGCTTGGATTTGGGGACTTTTTGCTTGATTTTGTTTCTCCCATGGTGAAGGGAAGCAACCCAAATCCAGCAGAGCACCTGCTATCATTAAATTCATGTTTTTCAGGGTTGGAGCTAACACAGATTTTTTTTCTTAGCCATACATCAATTAGGAGGATGTGGCAGCCCAGTAGGATCCACTTGACAGACATGCCCCGAGGTTTTAAATTGTCTTGGTTTTTTACACAAATTGAACAAATCCCACAAAGCTGCTGCGTGGCTCCTGTGCTCCAGTCCTTCTGGGGCTGTGTCCTCCTGTCCTGAAGTGAGCTGAGGAAACCTGCCAGTACTCTGGGAAGCAGGAAAAGCAGGAGCAGAGTCATTCAAATGCTTAACACCTCCCCTGAATGCAATTTGCATTGTAGGAAGACCAGGTAATTTCTCAGAGTGACAGACAGAGAGGAGATGCTTCCCCATTTTACACATCAAAGAAAAGGAAATCAAGGTTGTAAAAGTCTGTTTTCCTGCCTAGTTCCTCTCAGAGATGGGGGAAGCTGTTGGGTTTGTGGCTTTGGAAGCATCTTAGGAGGCAACTGGTGGGACACACATCCAGGATTTGGTGGGACACACATCCAGGGCCTGGTGGGACACACATCCAGCACCTGATGGCACACACACCCAGGATTTGGTGGGACACACACCCAGGATTTGGTGGGACACACACCCAGCTCTGACGCCAGGCAAGAATGACTCCATAAAACCTCTCCTGCAGGCATTCTCCATGTTCCCACCCTGCTCCCCTCCCAGGCCACAGCAGCTCATGGAGGGATGCAGCTGCTGCTCATCAGCATGGAAATGCTGCTCTTCCAGCTGCAATCCAATGGTTATTTTGCTCCAAGTGCCAAAATTCAGGCTCGCCTGTGCTTCCCTCACGATCTCTAACAAAAAGTGATGCCTGACTCATGGCTGCACTGATTCACACCTGAGAACTCCCAGTATGGGGAAGAGCCCTGCAGACACTCAGGGGGAGATGGTTTTGGGGGGTTTAGGAGAGTTTGCATTTCTCCTCACAATGCCTCGGCCTCTCATGGGTTGGGCTGGGGGTGAGTATCTGAGGGGGGAACCTCAAAGCCTTGCACCCCCAAAGTCACAGCACTGTCCCTGAGGAGCCCCTTGGATTTTCCCAAGGAGAAATGGTTGTTTTTTTCTTGTTCATGCAGCCCCAAAACATCTGAGCTTGGTCCATGCAATTGCTCTGCCCTCCACACCCCCTGCCCAGCCACGCTCGAGGGCCAGGGGATCCTGTGATCTAAACAGGACAAGAGTGACAAGGCAGGATCATGTCCCCTCTAGAGAGAGGGGTGTGGGGGTGATGGATGAGGGGAGGGGAGAGGATTGATGGCAAAGAAAGGGTTTATGGCAATCCCCAGCCTAATAAAACTCAAATAGGGCAATTTCTTACTCCGAAATCCGTCAGTGACCTTTGGCAAATCAATTCATCTCTGTCTGTGCCTCTAGTAAATGGGAATAATACAGCCTTGCTGTCTGGAAAACCCTTGGTGATTCTCAGATGAAAGATGTTTTATTGGTGGCACTATCATCCTTCACTGTCATTAGCATGATAACAGATCCATCACCTAGCAACAGAGCAGCCTGTCCACGGATTTCTCCTGCATTTTGGCTCTCTAGCAACCTGCTTGTCACTGCAAGAGGTTTTACAACCTGTGGCTGCTCTTCCCTTCATGTCCCTGCCCCAGACAAGCACATCTGCCATGCCCCAAGCCCTCCTGCCCCCTTTCACTGCCCCCTTGTACCTCTCACCATCACGGCCAACAAAATTTGCTTCTCTTAGCTAAAGCATCTCAGCAGAAGCTTTGAACTTTAAAATATAAACTTCATGCAACCCCAGGAGTATAACTATCCTTCAGATGTGCACAAATTACAGGGGGGAAGCAGCAATCAGGAAGCTTTGTACAATTTTGCAGAAGGCACAGTTTTTGAGGACAAAGTTGCACGTACATGAATGTCACCAACCACTGGGGATCAGGAGTCCTGCCAAGTCCTGTGGTGCCTTTAGACATGTGACAGGAGCAGCCCTTCCACCCTCAAGTGGTGCACAGACCCGCCTAAACCACTAAAACCAGCATCAGCCACTGCTTGGAGAGAGGCTCAAAGGGAAAGATAAGGATAGCCAAAGCATTGTCCTGCCTTATCTGAGACAAGCCATCCCTAATACTTATTTTTTGTCTAAGCCCTCTGCTCAAGCACAGCTGTTTTGGGAAGGCTGGAAGAAATAGGGGGGAGTTGAGCACAAGGATTTTCAGCTATTAAGGAGCAATAAGATTCATGTCTATTAAAATACATGAATTCATGACTGCAACCCTCGGGTTACATGACTGGTTATTAAAAAATACTGCACAGTCAGTAGCTCTTTCAGTTTCTGAAGGCACAGCAGCCACTCCAAGGCATCAATTACTTTTTCTTTCAAAGATGAGAACCCCCCCAGAGCCGTCTCATGTTTCCAGGTCAGTACCTGGGCCTGAGCAGGGCTGTCACCATGGTGCTGGCAGAGTGTGACACTGTGACACGGGTAATTGCCAGCAGTTTGCCTTTCTTGCCCCTCATCACCCCAGCACAAAGTACAAACCACAATGGCTTGAAGAAGTTGCCTTTTAAGGTTTTATTTACCGTGCCTGAAAGGATTTGAGGATGGGCAGTGTGAAACCCCTGTAAAGAATTGTTTCTGAGGTGCCAGCAGCCCTTTGAAGAGGTGAGTGTGACCTTCCCTAATTGCTGTGTAACCCCATCCTCAGCCTGGGAGGCACATAAATAAATAAATAAATAAGCAATCAGGTTCTCAGCCTGGCAGTGGTTTGGGGTTTGGTGTCTTAATTCAAAGGGGTTGCAGGTAAGGATGATCCTGTCCACACAAGCTGCTCTCTTTCACTGGAAAATCTTCCGAGCAAAGGGTGGGCTGGGAAGAGAAGGAATTGGTGAGCACACAGCATCAGGCTCTCCCAGCAAGGACACAAATGAGGAGGGTGTTTGTCTCCTGACATCCTGCCTTCCCTGTAATGCTGAGCAGCCCTAAATCAGTCCCACAGGATGCAGCAGAGGCACCCCAGAGCACAGGCCCTGAGAGGGCTCAGTGGGTGCCACATCCCTGGTTCCTGCCAGGATTGCTCAGCACAGGCACCAGCAAACACCAGCAGGATTTCCATCCTCAGCCCCATCACTCCTGCATTTGGATCAGCTCTGGTGGCCAGGGAAGTCCCATTTTCCATGGAATCACTTGTTTGGGTGGCAGGGAAATTCTGCATCCCTGCTGGCCCTGAATACAGAGCAGGAGGGCTGTGGGAGCACAGGGCAGCTCTGCCCTGCTCAGGTTCTGTCTCTGCCTGGCTCATTCCTGCTCCTGCAGCCCAGGCCACCCTGGCCTGCCTGCAGAGATGCAATCCATCACTATGGAGACTGTGCAAGCCCCAGCTGGGCTCAGGGGCTCAGCCCAGCACTAGGCAACAGTGCTGGGAGCCTTTTTGGAAGGAGATTTTTCCACTGGTGTGCAGTGCCTGAAGGCAAAGGGAGGCTCTGCCCTCCCTGCTAACAGTGGGGCTTCCTGAGGTTGGAAAGTCCCTCTGACATTGAGCAGGTCCCTGACATGGTGGGAATCAAGGGCTGTTTGTCAGAGGAATGGCTGGATTGGGATTTTTGAAGGGTCTCCCATCCCTCAGGCTAATGAAGGGTTTTAACCTCATGGAAAATCCTGCAGTGTGTATAAAGCCTTGGCTCAGGGAGTCCATCAAAGGCAGGGAAATCACTGGAAACCACAGGTCTGCAGGTCTGTGAGTGTGTCCATGCAGGGCCATTGTCACCTCAGGTCCCCACGGCAGGGCTCCCAGCCTGGACCACAATCCCAGGAGCCCATGGCCCCAGCCCATCCTCCCTTCCCTGCAGTGAAACACTGTAATGCAGCGCTGGAAGAGGGCTGTGGCGATCCACTGTCCTGGGAAGGCACCAGGCACTCTGCTCTGCTCCCCTGACATCTCTGCAGATGCTCACTCAGGGCAGCAGCCACTGCCCAGCCCCAATGCCCAGGAATTCCTTAGTAAAACACACTGGAACAGCTGCCCACAGTGCAGTTTGGGCTGTGAGCAGCACTGGGCACCTCCCAAAGGGATTCTGTGGGGGCCTCTCCTGCTCACACAGGCATCCAGGCCCTCAGGGACAGCACCTGGGATTTGAGCAGCTCTGCCTGGGCCAGGCCTGAGCTCTCTCCTGGCAGCCCTGCCTGGCACGGAGCCTCCCTGGCAGCTCCTTTCCACCCCTCAGATGTGGCAGCAGCCCTGAGAGTGAACATTGCTCAGCAAGGGCTGCTGGCAGTGCTGGCTCAGCAGAGAAACCCCAACACAGCTGCTGCCAGGGCTGAGGCCTGCTCTCCACAGCGCCATTCCACTCCTTTAGGAACGGGAAAGGTTAGCATAGGCCTACTTTCAGATGCCATTTTACCTAAATCTGGGCTCTCAGGCACTTGGTTTTCCCCAGCCTCGCATTCTCAAGCCCTTTCCCTGCACAAGCATCCAGCTCTTTTCATCCAGGCCTCTGCACCCAGACATCCATTCTAGCTGCACTGCCACTTCCCACAGAGCCCTGAGGCTCCAGAAATGTCAACAGCACATTGAAACCTCTCAGATTTGCTTGGGATCCTTCCAGGCTAGGAGAGATGAAATGAGATTTTTGAGAGCTGGTGGCCTGTGGCAGTTTTGTCACTGTGTGCTGACAGAGCCAGGCCCTGTCCCTGAGAACTGCGTGACAGCTTTGCACAAGCCTGCTGTGTCCTCCTTCTCCCAGGCTGGAAAATCTGAATCTCCTGTCTCTGGGGCCAGGAATTCTGAGGCAGACCCACTGCAGATCAGTTTTGTCACAACTGAAATCCCCTTTGTGTTTAAACAAAATAAAAAGCCTTGGGTTTCTGCTCATGAGCTGTCAGAAAAGTCATGCCTGGGAGAACCTGTCACAGATCCCATCCCAGCACCCCTCAGCCTCCTGAAAAAACGTCTGAGCCCTCCTGGCTGCTTTTGACCAAAGGGAGAGTGAAATCAGACATTTCCCAAGTTTTGTGAGGAGTGGTGACCAATGAGTTCATTGGGATGCACAGGAAACATGGGTGCACACATGGCAAATTGTCTGGGAGCAGCAGAGATGGGAGAGAAAAACCTCATTTTATCCAACAGCCATCTGGAAATAAAGCCTCTGGTGACCTTTCTTTTTTCTGGATTTTGTCCTTTTCCTTGTAAAAGACACAAGGAATTGGGGTTTTTTCCTCGCATAGGTAGAAGAGTGTTCTTCATACAAACATTAATAAATATAATATTTCTTTCAGTTTTAAAACAAGCTTAGCACCTGACCCTTACTCAATAAACATCTTATTTTCTTCTCAGCTGGCAGAGAGAAGCAGAGATGCTCCTGCAAACTCCAAGCCCACTCTAGGCTCTCTCCAGAAGCCCATTATTCTTCTGATTTCTCTCAGTCATCTTATGACAGGATTCCTTTGGGATGAGATATCGAGGAGCTCTGTGAAGCTCCAAGGGAGGGGGGATACACAGGAGAAAATTGGCCATTTATGGCCACAGAGGATGGAAAAATCAGGGAAGAGACAGGCAAAACCCCAACTCCTGCCACAGCAGCAGTGCCACTGGATTTTCTGCTCACTTCTGGATAAGTATGGCCAATGTGAGCTTGCTGCTACAAGCAGTGAAGTTTTTCAGTATTTAGCAGCCCATTTACAGGAGAAGCACAAAGACCAACACCTTCAGCAACAGCTGCTGATTCCTGCTCCTTCTCACTGAATAAATCCAACACCTGTTTTTCTAGGCAGAAGAGCCTGAACAAAACCACCCTGGCTCCTGAACTGCTGCCCAGTGATCAGCCAGTTTGCAAAACCCTCCTGTAAGTGCTTCACAGCAGCTCAGAAAGGCCCCACAGAGGTGTTTCCATTCCAAAGCTCAGAACTGCTCTTTTCCCAACACCCAGCCTGAAGTGTAAGGTGTATTTTCAGCTGTCAAACACATTCATGACGGGTTTGGCGCCAAGACTGAGGCAAACACCAAAAAAAGATCTCAACCTTCCACTAGACCAGGCTGCTCCAAGCCCCATCCTTGTAGTTTCTGTCCTGAGTTTTTATCTTTGCTATGCAGTGACCTGGCAAACAAAGTCAGCAGTCTGTGGCAATCTTGTTTCAAAAGTACATATATTTAATAATGATCCCAAATACAGCTTTTCCCCCCTGGAATTTCCACTGTGATATTCAGTAGGTCCCTTCTGTGGTCACTGCAGTTGGGCTGTACATAGCTACTGACTATGCTGAATCTATGGTTATGTTTTAGCACTGTAGTACTCATATATTCTCTATAAATATAATAAAATACTTCACATTTGTTTTCATTCTGATCCTTACACATATTTCCTGTGTTTCCACAAATGAAAAAAAAACCAAAACATATCTCTTTCCTGCCTCCCCCAACCTTTTATTGGGTTCCAAATAAACCTGAGTTTGCAATTCAAGTTGGCATCTGCCATCTGCTCGGGTATGGGAATCTGATGAACACAAAGGGGGGATTTCAGTGATCCCTGATTTCAGTGGTCCCTGATTTCAGTGATCCCTGATTTCAGTAATCCTTGATTTCAGTGGTCCCTGATTTCAGTGGTCCCTGATTTCAGTGATCCCTGATTTCAGTAATCCTTGATTTCAGTGGTCCCTGATTTCAGTGGTCCTTAATTTCATTGATCCCTGATTTCAGTGATCCCTGTTTTTTCAGTGGTCCCTGCCCACTGGCTTGGCAGCACAAAGGTGTTCTTAGCATGAAGAGAATGAAATGCTCTGACATTTATAAATGAAGGAGTTAAAATGACCCCCTTGGGATGAACAGGTGCTCTCCATAAACAGAATGATCTGAAAATGGATACAACTATTCCAGGGCTGTCTTTTCTCATCATATGGGGGTTTTCAAGTGTATTATTTTACACAACTCCCTCAGAGGTGGGACTCCTCAGCCCACTGAAGGGTCCAGGATGCTCATGGACTCTCCAGGGCCAAAGCCCAGTGCTGAGGGGAAGGTCCCCCATGCAGGGATGAGAGGAATGCTCTGGGCATCACTCTGCTGCTTTTGCCAGCACTGAGCAGCCCATTCAGTGGGCTGAGATGCTCTGAACACATAAACACATACAGGGGTGGTACAAAGGAGAGAAAAGAGCAGTCCTTGTCTTTGGCTAAACCTTCTCATTTATAGGAAATGGTTTGAGGACAGAAACAGAACCAAAGAGATGTTGCCAACCTCTCAGATGTATCATTTACTTAGAAAAACAAAACTGGTATACAGAACATGGTGTCTTTTAGGAAAGTCAATCTCCATTGCTGATAACAATACCCAATTTTTGGTAACCACTACATTATCAATCTTGGAGTATAAAATGGACTTGGTACAGGCTCAGGTGTCCTTTATTAAGTCTTTTTAATTCACTGCAGCCTCAGAGAAGCCTTCAGGTGTGTCCAAAGCTGCTTTGGTTAACAGGGACCAATGCAGTGAATTTCCACATGATGACACTTGTTTTTAAATAATCACAGTTTTCTTCATGAAAAAAAATGATTGTGTTATTACCTACTTTATGTAATTAACAGCAAAATCTGCTTTGAATCCCAATATTCCCACTTTTTCTGAGCTAGACCTCTCGTGTCTTTACTCCAGCTTTCTACCACCTCCATCTTCTCGGCAGGGCTTGTCAGCAAGCTCACTTTGGGCAGAGTGCTGGCATTTGCCCCTCTCCTGGCCCAGGAGCAATGCCTGCAGCAGCAGCACGGGCTGTGTGGCACAGGCAGGTGGAGCAGGGACAGTCTCAGCACAGATTCTGGCCAGGCACTGATTCCCTGGGGGAACCAAACCTCGGTGCTCGTGGTTCTTCCACCCAGGTGAGAGCAGTGAAAATACAGATCCACTCAGCCTTGCAGGGTGTTTTACTGTACAGTCAGGTGCCAAATGTGAATATTTCTTAACAGCACAAGCAGAGCCCTTTCCTTCCAACTGTAATATGTAGGACAGTGCCTTCCTTGCAAGCAAACCTTCGATCTCCTGCGCTGCACCACTGCGGGGTGACAGCAACGTGCCTGTGGCTTTCCCTTCTTGCTCAAAGGGGAAAAAGGTTAGATCCCAGAGAAGAGCAGTGCAAATCCCAGGATGTCAGGCTAACACTGGCCGCTGAGAGCCTCTGTGTTGAAGGAAATCTGTGTGGGGCTCATCTGCTGCAGCTGAGGCATCCTGGCTTCCAGGGGCTTCTCGTTCACCGACTGCATGCTCTGGTTCCTCTTCCTCAGCATCTGTCCGATCCCCATCATGGGGAACCTGCCCCTGCTTTTCACACAGTTTGGGCTGCCCAGGGGGTTGCTGGGGACCAGCTGGGTAGGGGACACTGCCTCTTCCTTTGCTGTGTATGCTTTCTCTTCATAGGTGAAGGAGACCTGGGTGGGGTGGACGGGGGACGTGCTCCCCGGGGGAAAGAGCGGCGACAGTGTCCTTTCACTGGAGCTTTTATAAGGGAAATTCATTGGAGAGCCCAAAATTCTGTACTGGTGAGAGGGGGAAACCTGGTCTATTTGCTCCTCCCTGTCCACTGACTCGAAGGAGTGCACGATGTTGAGGATGAGCGGGGAGTCCTTGGGGCGGCCCCCGATGCGGGACGGCTCCGGCTGCGGGGACTCCTGCCTCTTGAGGAGCCGGGGGGTCCTGGGGGGAGCCTGCTGCACCTCCAGGTATTCCAAGGAGCTGGAGGTCACACAGCCCGTCCTGGCTGCCAGGGGCTCGTGGAAAGGGCTCACAGCGCCGCTGGAGTCTGCAAGGCAAGGGGAGAAGGAAGCAGGAGAGCACACTGCAGTTACCAGCACTGCCCACAGCCACAGGGACCTGGGCATGCTCCAGATGCAGCAAACAGTCTGGGATGCACTCACAACCCGACTCCCTCACCCTCTCTACCAACACCATCCCAGGTGATTTATCTGCCCTCCTCCTCACAGGCAGGAAAAGTGCTTAAACTCAGACAGGCACTTGAGAAGGAAAAGCACAGATGTCTCCAGCTGTTTGTATTAATTATAGCCACACCACCACACACACACTGGGAAATCTCACATTTCTCCTTTCTCAGCACCACTTTGTGTGGCTCTTGCTGGGCCTGCATTCCCTGACACACCTAGAGACACAGGGGAGCACAGTGAGTTAATCCCTGAAGGCTCTCCTTGCATTTTGGAACAAAATCTGTCCCTGGTTTCACACATGTAAATATGGAGTAGCAGCACTGGCCAGCACAGCCTGTTACAGTTGGAACAGACTTGCTGCAGCAACTTCAGCAAGAACCTTCCTCCAGCAAGAGCTGGAAAGAAATGGCACAAAATCTTTGCAGGATTTGGCCCAGTCAAACAAAACAGCTCGTGGAGAAGATCTGCCCAGCTCCTGCAGAACGCTGGCACTGCCTCATGCCAAGCTCATCACAAGCAAGCACGTTCTGCTGCCTTGATGGAAAGCTGTCCAAGGAACCTGACTGCCAGGCCCCCCTAATTGAATTAACTGGGAGCTATTCCATCAGTTCCCTGGGTCTCAAATCATCTAAAAGGGATCTGAAATAATTCCGCTCTGCCAGCACTCAGGTCCCAGCCACAATCTCAGGTGTATTTCTTGTGGAGGGATGGTCTTGTGGATGAACAGGATGAAATCTCACACTTGTCTGGGAAAAGTAGAAAGAAGTTCAATCTGACCAGTTTCTTTCTAAAACTGGCAGAAATTATTTAAGATGTGCCAAAATATAGTTTCCATAAGCAGGGAAATGCTTTAGCTGAGATCTGCATAATTTTCAGAACAAAAAAGCAGGGAGAAACATAAAGAGGGAAAAAAATGAACTAGATTTTCTTCCCCCTGTGCCTTCCTCCCAAAAAGAACAGCAAATCTCAGCAAAATGGGCATTTAAAATTTTTTTACATTTTTTTAAAGGAACTCTGTCACCCTGCAGCAGAGGTTCCCGTGCTGCCAGACAAACATGACTTGGACAATTTTTTCTCACTTTGAGCACAACAAATGATCAATGATCAAGTCACGACAATGAGCATGAAAGCATCACAAGCCACCACTCTGAATAACTCCCTGACATCCACATCACTGTGGATGTTCCCATCTCCCCTCATTTAGTTCTTTATCTAACGAGGCTACATCACCTTGCTGCTCCTTAGTGTCTCCCATCCAGGTCTGCATTGCCCATTTTTCCTGCTGACTCCTCTTTTCCTCCACTCCTTTCTCTGCCAGCAGTTTTCACCCAGCCCTCTCAGGCTGCCCTTTGTGATTAATGCTGTGGTCTCCTCTGTCACATCTTTTCCTTTCCCTGCTCATCATTTCCCCCCTCCTTTTGCTGATGCTGATGTTGGCAGTCCCACCTGCCGCCTTTCCCTGAGGCTGCCCCTTTCCCATTCCTCCCAGGGACCCCTCAGGGAGGTCAGGGATTCTCCTTAGCCCCCTCTGAGGAAAACAGGGGCTGGTAGGAAGGAGCTTGGCTACCAGCTCTGGTTCCTCACTGATCCGGGGTGGGTGGTGATGCTTTCAAAACAGCAGCGTGAGCGCGGAGGATTTCGTGTGAGGACGTGTAAACAGGGGAAGAAGCTGCCTTGCTAAAGCACTGCAGGAATCCTGTCAAACACAGACAGGGAGGGCTCCTGAGTGCTGAGCACCACCATGGATTCCTCAGGGCATTTCACTCCACGTGCGCTGACATTATCCAGGCTCCTTTCCCACACCACCCCCGGAGCGGCA